>NC_133619.1:421826601-422572226 GCF_048593235.1 Sminthopsis crassicaudata
GGAAAAAAAACCCAAAAACCTTTTTTTTTCATTTTTAATAAGTCCTACTAATTTAATACTGAAGAAGAAATCATTATCACTTGGTTATACCTCAGGTCATTTTGCTATATACCCTTTAATAATTCTGTTTTATTATAATTTCTATTCATATGACCTTCCAAGATATATTAACTTTATTGAGTCATGCCTGGGTCAGAAAAATTAGGATTTTGTCCCAAGGTATTAAAATTTGGAGGGCTCTAGTTATGTAGGTGAATGCACATCTGTGTCTTTAAGTCTTTGAGTTTTGGTTATTCATAAAGACATATGTGTGTAGATGTATATATATATATATATATATATATATATATATATAAATACAAATCTTTACACTCATATATATACACACATACACATACATAAACATATATATATATATATATATATATATATATATATATATATATATATATATATATATATATATATTCTTTCTTCTTTATAGAACAACCAAGCTTTGCACCTAGTTAGCAAAAATAACTAATTATAGTAGGAAGTCACAGGATAGCTGCATTCTTTCTTCTGCTGCCCTCTCCCAGGTGAGTTTGTCTCTGGTTTGGTTCCACCTTATTCTTTTTCCAAAGACCACCCCCACCTTGATTTGGTGATATCCTGGGGTCTCTCTCTTTTCCTTATGTGTGTTCAGCCCTGGATCTCTTCACCCCATGGTATTAGAATTTATTTTAAAAATTGATTTGAGAGAACAATTTGTATTGTTCCTGCTGAGTGCCTTTTAAAAAATGGTATCAAGTGCTAATAAAATTTGTTAGTTACAGCTTTGAGTTCTAGTTACTCATAAATATGACAGGCTAGCCTTCATTTATGAAGATGATGCTTCTAAACAATTAATAGAATACATGTAACTTGAATTAATTTTTTTCTAGTTGTGGAAATAATTTTGCATCTTATTCCAAAATGCCAGACATTTTAATTGTTTTGGAGTCATGGGACTCCTTTGGAAATATGATAAAGATGCCTTCTCAGAATGTTTTAAAATGCATTAAATTAGATACTTAGAATTACAAAGGAAGCTAAAGGAATTAGATTATCATTTTTTTTTTTTTTTTCCAAAACGTTCATGGACCACAGATTAGGAATATCTGTTCTTTACTTTCTCTTAAAATCTATTTCATGGCTAGTGGCATGCATTTGTAGGATGACAGCTGTCTCTATATGGCTTATTTTCCAACCTTACACTAATATGAAGATGTTGCAATGGATTAATCATTAGCACAATGCCTGATTTCATAAATGATCTACCTATTTATCTATTTGTATAACTAGGTGCTTCCAGGATTTGAACATGTATTAATAGTTTATTGCTGATGAAGTTTGAAAGTCCTCAATAACTTTGTCAATGATCTTTGAGGAGGACTGTAGCCAAAAAACTATTGATCTTGAAGCCAAACTGATGATCAGTCTCTACCAATTTAGTTAGGCTTGGCCTTAGAAACATGCATGTTAATGGTCCAGAACTTGAAGCCTTCCCACCTTGGCAGATCTTGCTGGAGCTTGTACTCTTCTGTCAACTTTAATCTCAAGCCAAAAAACAAAATCTGTTCTATTATGATGCAGTAAAGGACTTGGGGATCTTCAATATAAGATCAAGCAGTTGCTTTTCTTAAACATGTACTTTAAAATATCCACAGTGAATAAGGCTTTCAGTAGTCTTCCTTTATATATAAAAACTAAACCCATTAAACTCAGGTAGAAATGGTTTACTTGAAGGTAGAGATTCATTTTTTTTCCCCATGTCTGGTTTCCAGAGTGAACCTCTATGTGATCCTCCTAGAAACTTCTACTTTCTAGATAATGACCCATTTAAGTGCCACCTCCTATGCTTCCAGACAATGCCCTTAGAAGGAAGTTCCATATAATCCACTACTAGCTTCAGCAACAATGGTAGCCTATTTTAGTTAATTCACAATCTACCACAGCCTTCAATAAAAGGATCATTTCCACACCAAGATGAAGTATTGGGGCATGACTTTATTATGGATGTTTTATGGGAATTAAAGCAAAAATGAAGTTTACCTTATGAAGCAGAAATAACAATATTGTTTTATTTGTTAATTCTACCACAAAATTATTTCTGTGATGTGAGTAAAATCAGAGAATCATAGAAAGTTAGATCTGTAAGGAACATCAGAGATCTATTCCAAATCTTCTATTTCAATTAGGGAAAGTGAAACTCAGTAAACCATTGTTGAACATTAATTTAGACTAAAAGCTAGAATTTACTTTTCTCCTGTTTTAAGTCTGCTTCCTGGTCACAATGGCAAAATTTCTATATTCCATGCTGTCCCAATTAGCCTCATAGTTGGAATCAAATGGAAATTGTTATTTTCCCTCTGCTTTCTCAGACAGAATGACTTTCACCTATGGTAAACCTGACAGACCTCCCCTCACACCCCATCCTTTCAGCATAATAACTGACAAAATACCAAGAAGGGGGGCAAGAGCAATTAGTCATACTCGGTAGTGACACAATGCATGTTCTACATCAATGAATGGGATTTAAATAGGGCACAAGATGAGCTCTATTTGTAGCAAAGCTGACTAATGGGCTGAGCTAATCTGAGAAAAATGATTTGGTATACAACTCTAAAGGTTAGCTGACAAAACAGATGGCTGAAAGGTTTTTTTACTTTCCACTTTGAGATGTTGCTTTTAGAATGGATACTTCATATAGAAAAATTTTGACTTTGGGAGCCTTTTTCAGGAAATGCTGAAAAGATCATTTATAATACAGAAATATAAACCATTTGCTTCCACAGCTGTAAACATAAACTAGCAAGGTAAACGACCCAGTGATTAGGGAAAAGGTCCTTTGAGCAAGTTCTCTTGAATCAATAGACTGAAAGAAATGTTTCATTTACTATGTTGCCTATGTTTCAAAAGAAAGTTGAGTAGGATTGAGGAAATGTAAATGAATAAAATCTATATTCTGATAACCAGGATCAACAGCTGAATACCAACTATTTGTAATATGTTTATGCTTCCATATTTTAGCTCTTAGGACTTATAAGGAAATAATTTTATTTTAAAATTAGCTAATGGGATAGTGAATAATGCAATTTAAAACTGATTTAATTTATCAGCCTAACTAGAAAATATTAGGGTTGTTTGATTTATCCATAGCATCTAATTGAATGAAAAGTACCCTGTTGCAGATTGATATCATTAACATATATGTTAATTTCTTTGAAATCTCAGTGTGACAACAATCCTTCAAAGGTTTTATTATATTTATTTTAATGCTATTCTTTTCAAGAGTAGTTTGAAAAACTAATTGTAACTATTATCAATATTTGATTTATAAGTTTTAAAATATATTATTTTGATGTTATAAATTGATTTATGCATAATCACAATGCAAATAACCTTTAAAAGAAATGATTTGGACAGGGAATGATTCACTGGTTTTCTAACCTTTAGTCTGTGGATGCATTTGTTTAATACATTTGGACTAATTCCTTTTCAGTTCAGAAAGACTCTGCTATTGTCTTCTTGAAGGATTCTAAATGTAATGACTTGGGATATGTTTGTGATCCTAATCATGAATACAGCATTCACAAAATTCTTTAGTAGGCTCTGAGAACTCAATAGAGAATAGAAGCTGCCTGGTCATTGACTATAGCTTACATATTTAACTTTGTTAACACAGCATGTTAATAACAAACACAGTACAAAAGACAAGAGTACATTCTCAAGACATTTTCTATTTTATGCAACAAGTGTTTTCAGAGACACAAAAGTGAAACAATTTATCCCTCAAGGAGTTTATATTTTACTGAAGAGAAACAATAGGTAGACAAAGAAATGAATAAAATATATACAAAAATGACAAAAAAGTAATTTTGAGGTTTGTGTAGGGCACTAACGGTGGAACTCTAAAAAGATTTCCTTAGAAGAGGTGACATTGGATTGAACTTTTTCTCTCCTCATTATTATAATTGATTTGTTCTCTCCATCCCAGAAATTCCTGTTTGTTTGTTTTTTTCAATCACTGCCTGTTTCTTAGCCCCATGATGTTATGAGAAGGGATTCTTTTTAAAAATTGCAGTACCACATGGGCACTACAAATACATTCAGTTTTAAAGATCTAGAAAATGTGCTTATAATGAAATATGGCTTCTAACATTAAAAGATGGACCCAGATCAGAACTCTAAATAGGTGGCAATTCCCTCAAAGTAAACATTTAGAACTCACATAATTATTCTAGAAGTGTTACTATTGGTCAAAAAAAATTTTGGACTCATTTTTGGAATTGTTTTCAGAGTTAGTAGATATTTATATTTGAATATAATCAGAGATGGCAAATTTTTATCTTTTAAAATTTGATTTGAATTTTAGAATCAGTGAAAACTCATTTGGATCCAACTATGTAAGTTATTCTCTGGGGGCAGCTAGGTGGTTCAGTGGATAGGGCACCGGCCTTGAATTCAGGAGGACCGGAGTTCAAATCTGGTCTCAGACATGTAACATTTCCTAGCTGTGTGATCCTGAGCAAATCACTTCACCCCAGGCTCAGGAAAAACAAAAACAAACAAACAAACAAAAAAAAACAAACAAAAAAAAGTTATTCTCTGAGGAAATGCTACTTTTTTTTTTTGGCTAATAATTTTATTGAATGAAGTTTGAGTATAAAGTATCTTTGGTTTGTGAACAACTCTTGGATTACAAAGCAATAGGAGATTTTATTGTCTAAAAACATTTCCAAAAGAAGAATTTTAGAAATATTTAGAAAAACAACAGATCCACTGGAATACTGTGCTATGGTAATAATTTCAAAGGCAATAGTGTTTATTTAGATAGAGCTAGACAAACTCTGGTACAGAGACCATAAAAAAGATAACATAGTTGTCATATTTTATTTATTTCTACTTTATTTCAATCTGGCCAAATAGAAATTAGGTTTAGAGAACCATTTTCAATAATCATTATTTTGAAATTATTGAGATGAAAAAAATTTTTTTTTCAGTTTCATGTAAAAACTTTTTTTAAAAATTGAATTCTGAATTCTTTTTCTCTTTCCCCTTCTTTTTCATTGAGATGGCAAGCAATTTTATGTAGGACATATATGTGTAGTCATGCAAAACATAGTTTCATATTAGTCATATTGTGAAAGAAAAAACAAAAAAACAAAACCAAAAAAAGCCAAACCAAAACCCAGAACCAACCTAAGGAAAGTAAAGAAAGTTTTAAAAGATACGCATTGATTTACATTCAAACTTCATCAATTCTTTCTCTGGAGGTGGATAGCATTTTTCATCATAAGTCCTTCAAAATTGTTTTGTATCATTGTATTGTTGAGAATAACTAAGTCATTCACAGTTGATCATCTAAAATAGTGCTGTTATGGGACAATTAGATAGTTCAATGGATAGAGCATGAGCCCTAAAGTTAAGAGGACTTGAGTTCAAATATGGCCTTAGGCACATAACACTTCTTAGTTGTGTGACCCTGGGAAAATCACTTAACTCCAATTGCCCCCCCCCAATAAAATAAAATGTTAATATTACTATGTATACTGTTCTCATGGTTCTGTTCACTCTTCTTTCTATCAGTTCATGTAAGTCCAGGTTTTTCTGAGAGCATTCTTCTCATCATTTCTTCTATCATGATATTACTTCATCACCATCATATACCACAATTTGTTCAGCTATTCATCAATTTGATGGACATCCTCTTGTAAAGGTCCTGTCATCTCTAAATTATAATCCTTCTCTGGGAGGAGATCTCTTTTCTGTAAAATCTTTTCCTCTGTGAGCAGGTTTCTTGGGAAGCTTCTGGAGCCTCCAGCCAGAGTGAAGGTAGAATCTTGAATCCTCTTCTTCCTGAATCCTGGCTCTGAATCTCCTCGAGCTTCCCTGTAGTTCTCCCGGGAAGTCTTCTTATCCTAGCCTAGACTCTCCTTCCAGACCACCGTCTAAACTCAATCTCCCAGTCAGACTACTCTCCAGACCCAATGCTGCCCTCTTTTATCCTCAAAGAGATTGGGCTAGTGAAAACTCAACAGGGCTTGTGAGAACTCCTACAACCAATGAACTTGCTCCTTTTAAAGGTGTAAACTCCTTTAAATATGTAAACTCTTTTTCAGAAGTCTAAAGCCCTCAAAGGCCCAAACCAAAGGTGTGAATTCTGAGCTAGAGAATTGCCCAGTCAACCTGAGTTATCACCTTGTAATCCTAACACTCTCAATTTCCAATTCTTTGTTTCCACAAAAAGAACTGCTATAAATTTTATTTTGTATATATGTCATTTTCCTCTTTAAAAAAACTCTCTTCAGAATACAGGCCTAATAACTATGCCCTTTGGGCATAGTTCCAAAATTCTCCAGAATGGTTGGATCATTTTACAATTTCACCTATAGACCTCTAGTGTCCCAATTTTCCCATATCTCTTCCAATATTTGTCATTTTCCTTTTCTGTCATATTAGCCAATAAGATAAGTATAAGGTGGCATCTCAAAATTGTTTTAATTTGCATTTCTCTAATAGTGATTTAGAACATTTTTTCAAGTCACTATTGATTTCTTCTCCTTTGAAAATTGTCTGTTCTACCCATGCATATGTACTGTCAAAAAAAGTTATAATTACAAAATAAAATAAAAATTAAAAAAAATTATAAATGTAAAAAAAAAAAAAGAAAGAAAATTACCGGTTCCTGTTCTTTAACCACTCATCAATTAAGTAATGACTCATATTTTTAAAAAAAATTGACTCAATTCTGACTCCTCTAATCTTCCCCTTCCTCTCATCACTTTTCTCTTCTATTTCCCTGTATACTGTAAGCTAGATTTCTGTGATGAACTGAGTGTGTATGTTATTTCTTCTTGAACCACTTCTAATGTGTAAGGTTCAGGTATTATCTGTCTGCCTTCTCCCATCTTGCCCTCCAATATAAAACTCTATCATATCTGTTTTATGTGAGATATTTACCTCATTTTATCTCTCCCTTATACTTTCTCCTAGTCAACTCATATCCATGCCCTCTGTCCAATTTTACTTTTCTTCAGTTGATTTTTGTGCCTCTTTTACCATTTAGCCTATTCTGGGTTTTTTATGATGATATTTACTTCAGATTCTTTTTTGTACTTGATAAAGCCAAGTGTTGACACTTTTTCATGATTTTTTAGCATCACTTATTTCTTTGTTCAATTTTCCTTCTACTTCTCTTATTTTATTTAAAATTTTTTGAGCTTTTCTAGGAATTTTTTGGGGTCTGAGACCAATTCACATTTTTCTTTAAGGCTTTGGATATAATTTTGACTTTGTTGTCTTCTTCTGAGTTTTTTTTTGATCTTCCCTATCACTATAATAACTTTCAATGGCTAACTTTGCCATCTCCCCCTTTTTTCACTGCCTATTCTTGAGTTTTAATTTTGTTAAAATTGGGATTCTCTTGGATGGAAGGAGCACTATCCCAGCTTCAGATTCTCTGTGATACTGTTTATAGAACTAGTTGTCAGAGGCCTTTAAGTTTTCAATTCTTCCAAGATGGTATGATCTAAGGAGAAGCATAATTACTGCTCTCCTGGTCCTTGGCCTAGTCTGTGAGTGATTACAAATACTGTTTTCCATCCTGGAACTGTGGCCAGGTTCTCTTCTCCCTTGTAGATGGATGCTCTAATAGGCTACAGCTCTTCTTCTTCATTCTGGGACTGAGATCCAAAAACACATATAGACAATGCAACAGTGTTCTGTCCCCAGTGCCAGCAAAGGGTCTCCTGGGATTTCCTTTTGATCAGTTGTCTAATTCCTTTGCTGTCATGGCCTGAAACCTCCAGAAGCTGATGCTGCTGATTCAGGCCTTTTGCTGGCTTACACTTGGCATAGTTTGCTACTGACCAATGCAGGGGCTGTTGGCTTGTGTCAGGTCATGGGGCCTCCCTGCTGGCCTGCTGGGACAGCCTGTGCTGGACTGTGCCCTAGTCTTAATCAAATGAGACAAACCTTTCTTGCCAAATTTCTAAGTTGTTTGGCACTAGAAAATTGTGTTACCCTGTCCTTTTGTTGGTTCTATGGCACCAGAATTCATTTTGAGCTATTATTTTAAAGTTTGAATTCTAAATATTCTAAAATTCTAAAATATTATACAATAAAATTTAGAATACTAAATTTTAGAGGTGAGCACTTAATTGTAATCAAAAGATTACAAGTAATTGATATTTTATTGATTTAGGGGAGATTTCTAAAAATAGAAAATACTTAGTAGTTTAAGATTCTATATATATTTCAGTGACATCGATTGAGGATAAGGTTCCCTGAGGATTTTTCTGTCTAGAGAATGGCTCTATGTAAATAAATAATACAACCCCCACACCAATTTCTGGAATGTTTTCTGGGCTACCTTTCATTTCATAAGGATTGTGGATGTGTTCTAGTATCATTAGAATACTTTCATACTTAAAAAATTCTTTCTCTGCTATTATTCATCCTTATCCCTACACCTCTCTAGTGATCTAGCAGAGCTATATCTAGGATTTTTTTATACTTGCAACAGATATCACAGACTATACTCTGGACTAAAGCAGTCTTAAGAGTACCTTGTGCTGTTAGCCATGGAGTTAAGGCATGGAGTTAAGACCTTAGTTCAAATCTGGCCTCAGATATACTTACTAGCTATGTGACTCTGGGCAAAGTATTTAACCCTGTTTGCCTCAGTTTCATCATCTATAAATTGAGCTGAAGCATGAAAGAGAAAATCATCCCTGTGACTTTGCAAGAAAATCTCAAAATGGGAACATGAATAGTTGGACATGACTAAAATGTCTGAAAAACAACAAAATAAGTTTGATAGACACACAAAAAGGAGAGAAGAAATGGTATAAGCCTGTTTTGGGGAATAATATTAACACTACCTTAATATTCCCCACAAAGTAGGCATTCAATAAATGTTGACTAAAAAAAAAATTAGGGCATGAAATTTTTTTCCTACAAAGTATATTTTGAGTTCTTTTCTAACACTCTATATGCTTTATTATAGTAGGAAAATGATTCTATTTATTTGAAGGTAGTGTTAGGTGAAAGATGAGGTATGATAGAAACACAGGTATTCTGGGATACTGAAACAAGGCTATTACTGGGAGGCTGAACTCTGGTGGGGGAATGGGAAAAAGCCATAGCTAAGTGGAAGAGAAACTCATACTAGTATTCTGGTGGCTTCAAATATTAACTGTTTTTTTTTTTTTTTTTTTTTTTTGCTAGCTAAGTTTTGTTTGTTTGTTTCCATCCCTGACTATAGGACTTGCTGGAAAGTCTTTCAAGGTCCTTTCCCAATAGAAAACTTCGATTTTTCCCTTCCCAGTTAATGACTATATGAACAAGTGGTGTGTGAGCATGTGTGTGTGTACGGGTGTGTGTGTTTTAGCAAAGTAGAATTAAAATGAAATACAAATTAACCTTTTGATTTAACTTAACATGCATAAAACTGAACTTACCTGGGGGAGAATCAATAGTTTTTGAATACTTTTGTGCATAAACGGTTTTTTTCTGAATATCTTTCTTCATTTTAAGATTGAATACTTCTTGACTCCAAGTGTACTTGCTTGAATATCTCAACATGACAGCTCACCAGAGAGAGACATATTTATTTCTTTTTTATGTAAAATGTCAAAAGGACTTATGACAAAGGGAACATGACACTCATGAAGGAGAAAACAAATGGCATAAACCAGTTATTAGAAAATAACATTAACACTACCTTGGTATATTCCACAAAGTAAGTATTCAATAAATGGTTGAAAAAATTACAGCATGAATTTTTTTTCAACAAAGTATGTTTTGAATTCTTTACTAACATCATCCTCTGGTTCCTTGAGACACTTGTCAGGTTCTACTCAACTAGAAATTCTACTTAGAAAGTGAGAAAATATATACTTGTTACTTGATTACCATATTAGCTGAATTTTCTCATTTGGATCATCTTGGCTCATTTGGCTCATCAACAAAGGGTTGGGTAATAGAGGTAAAGGTAGTTTGTATTGTTTATCTCAGACATAACATTTCAGAAATGTCACTTTTAAGATGTAGAGTGATTGAGATTTGCTTTGCTAAGAAAAGTGGTCATGCAAATGAAATCAGATTTTTAAAAAAATATATTGAAATAGATACATTTTGAATACAACAAAAAAGATAAAAGTTCAGCCATGAAAAGGCTGAGGACTGAGAAGCAAAGATCATCTCTTTAAGATATCCATAGAGTTCTGGTTTGTCAGCCAATCAAAAGACTTTTCATTATTATATCATAACACTATGGTTATCATGGACAACAGGAGGCAGTCAGACGATGTCTCCTCTTTTGCTGAAGATGGCAGTGGGGAAAAGGAGAAAATTTCTCCGCTATGCATATACAAAAGAAGTATCCATTCAATTAACTGAAATCTTAAATGCCTACTGAAAGTAGTAGGAGACTGGGGAGGGGGGTGGGAAGGAGCATAGCAGAAAGTGGGGGGAGGGGAGGATATTACATTTTCAAAGAGTTTTTTTTCTTTCTTTTTTTTTCTTTGTATGGAATTAAGTACAATGAAAACAGAAAGAATTTTCCAGTTCCCTCCTTCCATTATGACTTATGCCTATAGCCTGTCATATCTTAAAGAAATTTCCTTGAATCTATGATTTTATTATGTTCTATATGCATAGTATATAGACTTACTTTTGAAGGGAATCATAACCTAAGATATTATGGTGCATTTTAATTATGAGATGCAAATGAATATTCAATTAAGAGGAAAATGTTTCATTTTTAAAAACTGGATAGGATGTGCTTAACCAGCTGGTTAAATTTAAATTGCCAAAAAAATAAATCTAGAACCAGAATATTTTCCAGCTCATTTTCCTTTGATCATGAATTGGATAGTTTCTTAGCATTTTTCTAGGCAAATCCTGGATTTGGTGATCACTGATGCTATTTTTAAAAAATAATTTGCTCTATGTTCTTCAATTCAAACTTAATTATTAGAAAATACCTGTATTGATATTTGTTTTTTGTTTAATTGGCTTTCTATTATGCTCTTAAAAAGAGGCTATCCTAAACTTCCAGGAGCCAAAGTTGTGGACTAAGCAGTAAATCACAATAACTTTCCCACATTAACCTTCAAACACCTATAAAATAGTGCACCCAAATAAGTTCTGGAATAGACGAGCCAGCAAAAAAGATGAGGGAAGGTAATCTTTGAGCCCAAGAAATTTGGAAGATCAGCAAGAAAGGTCTGTGTCAGGTAAAAGGAGGAGCACAGTCCAGGATAGGAAATGTCCCAGCAAGTCAGCAGCAAGCCCCACCTCAGTAAATGAGCAGTACATCCTGAGCTCTCCATATGTTGGATCAGGCAAACATCAACACCAGGACCTCCCATATGCCTCAGCAGAGTTAGAACAATGGGCAAATTCCATTTTTGATAACTGACAAGTATTTCAGCATGACTCTGGGCAAATAGGCAGTCCAGTGGCTAAACTAACATATGGCTCAGTGTTACCCTGGAGAAATGCAAAAACACCCCACAGGTCTCAGTATACACCAACCAGTATAACTAGGACTTCAGCTCAGCTTCAGAGAAGCAGCCAGATCCTCATAATCCCTAGCAGTGTCAAGAAACCCACACCCCACTACTTTCACACAGTGTCAGATTTGAGATCCCAAGAGTGGGCTTCAGGACAGCATCAGTCTGGGATTAGGTAAATAGCCTGTATCTGTAGCCTCTAGAACAAGAAATGTGAACATATGTTCCTTATATCCCTGGATCAGAGCTTACATTTAACAGAAAGGAACAAAAAAGAATGTAATCAAAGAAAGTTATTGTAATGACAGAAAAAATTAAGACATAAATTCAGAAAAAAAAAACCAATGTTAAAAACCTCAAAGAAAAATGAGAAGTAGTTTCAAACTCATAAAGAACTCTTAGAAGAGCTCAAAAAGCTTAAAAATCACTGCTCTTAGTGGTAGAAGAAAAATTGGGAAAAGAAATGAGAGTGATTCAAGAGAATTATGAAAAAAAAAAGTCAACAGTCTGGAAAAAGAAAAGAACTGCTTAAAAAGTAGAACTGACCAAATCAAAAAGGAGAGACAAAAATCCATAAAAAAGAATCAACTCTATACTTCAACAACAATACTATATGACGATCAATTCTGATAGATGTGGCCATTTTCAACAATGAGATGAATCAAATCAGTTCCAATAGAGCAGTAATGAACTGAACCAGCTACACCCAGCAAAAGAACTCTGGGAGATGACTACATTACATAGAATTCCCAATCCCTCTATTTTTGTCTGCCTGCATTTTGGATTTCCTTCACAGGCTAATTATACACTATTTCAAAGTCCAATTCTTTTTGTACAGCAAAACAACTGTTTGGATGTGTATACATATATTGTACTTAATTTATACTTTAACATATTTAACATGTATTGGTCAACCTGCTATCTTCTGGGTAGGGGGAAGGAGGGAAAAAATTAGAACAAAAGGTTTGGCAATTGTCAATGTTGCAAAATTATCCATGCATATATCTGGTAAATAAAAACTATTAAAAAAAAAAAAGAATCAACTCCTCAAAAACTACAATTGGCCAAATGGAAAATGAAGTACAAAAGCTAATTGAGAAAAATAACACCTTAAAAAATTAAAATTAGGCAAGCAGAATCTAATGACTCTGTGACAAGAAGAATCCATCAAACAAATACAAATGAATGGAAAAAAAAAAAAGAAACTTCCAAGTTTTATTAAATGCTATACTATATATGTTTGGTATTGATATTGTTTCATTGTCCATGCATCACTAGTGAGGAGGGAAAGGGTAAAAGGAGAGAGAGAGGAGAAATAGGAGGAAGAATAGGATGAAGGAAAAATAGAGAAAGAGATGCATAGGTAGTAATAATAAAAGTGAATATAAATAGGATGAACTCTCCCATAAAATGGAAGTGAATTGAAGAATGGACCAAAAACCATAATCCTACAATATGTTACATATAAACAACACATTGAAGTAGAGAGACAGTCATAGAATAAAGATAAGAAACCAGAGCAGAATATGTTTTACTTCAGGTGAAGTAAAAAATCCTGATATCAGACAGAGTAAAAGCAAAAACAGTCCTGAGTTAAAAAGATAAAAAGGAAACTACGTCTTATTAAAGGCACCAAAGATAATGAAAAATATCAACACTAAACATATATGCAGAAAGGTGAGTTGTAGGAAGCAATAGACAGCAAAATGATAACTAGTGGTTTACCTCAACTATCCCTTCTCAGAACTTGATAAATGTAAACAAACAAAAAAAATAAACAAGAAAGAAACTAATGAGGTAAATAGAATTTTAGTAAAGTTAGAAATGACAGACCTTTGGAGAAAACTGAATGGGAACAGAGGAAATATGCTTTTTTTTTTTTTTTTTTTTTTTCAGGAGCACATGGCACTACACAAAAATTAACCATGTAATAGGGCATAAAACTTCAAAATCATATGTAGAAAGATAGATATAATGAATGTATTTTTTTCAGATCATAATACAATGAAAATTACACTCAACAAAGACAAGTAGAAAGATAGATTAAAAATAAAAAATTAATAAAAAGCTAAATAATCTTTTCCTAAAGAACAAGTGGATAAAAGGACAAATCATTAATACAATCAACAATTTTACTGAAGAAAATGATAATAAAACAACATACCAACATTAAATTTATGGGATGCAGCCAAAGCAGTATTTAGGAGAAATTTTTTTTCTTTAAATTCTTACATCAACATGGTGGAAAAAGACCAGATCAGTGAATTGGGCACACAACTTTAAAACAAAACAAAACAAAAACTTGAAAAAGAAAAAGTAAATATCCCCAATTGAGGACCAAATTGGTAATCCCGATGAGATTAATCTAAAGGTGAGATTTATAAGTTTTAAAGCTAAAACAATATTATTGAGCTGATAAATAAATCTAAGATCTGGTTTTATAGAAAAAAAAACCAAATAAGATAGATAAGTCATTGGTTAATTTGATTTTTAATAAAGAAGAAAACCAAATATTCAATATAAAAATTGAAAAGAGTGAAATGATCATCAATGAAGAAGAAATTAAAGTAACATTAGCAACTATTTTGCTCACTTATATGCCAATAAATCTGACAATCTAAGAAAAAATAGATGAATATTTACAAAAACAAATTTCCTAGATTAATAAATCAGGAAATAAAATGTCTTAATAACCCCATCTTAGAAAAAGAAATTGAACAAGCTATTAATAAACTCCCCAGGAAAAAAAAATCTTCAGGGCCAGAGAGATTCACAAATGATTTCTACTATGCATTTAAAAAATAATCAATTCCAATATTATGTAAACTATTTGGAAAAAAAAAAATCACCCTCCTAACAAGGAGTCCTATCAAATTCCTTTTATGACACAAATATGGTGCTGATCTCTAAACCAGGAAGAGCTAAAACAGAGAAAGAAAATTAAAGACCAATGTTCCTAATATCAATGCAAACATTTTGAACAAAACACTAACAAGACAATTACAGCAATTATACCACAAGGATTATACACTATGACAAGATAGGATTTATTTTAGGAATATACGGTTGGTTCAATATTAAGAAAGCTATCAATACAATTGAGCAGATCAATAACAAACCCCATAGAAATCATAGGATTATCTCAGTAGATGCTGAAAAAGTTTTTTCAGAATTCAATATCCATACTTATTAAAAACACTAGAGAGCAAAGATAATGTGACAAGTAGTATTTGTCTTAAACCATCAGCAAACATTAAATGTAATGGGGATAAGCTAAAAGACTTCTCAATAAAATTAGGTGTGAAACAATGTTGCTCATTATCACCACTATCATTCAATATAGTACTAGAAAGGTTAGCTATAGCAATAAGAGAAAAGAAAATAGAAGGAACTAGAATAGGAAATAAGGAAACAAAACTATCATTCTTTGAAGATTATATTCTGGTATGCTTAGAGAAATCTAGGAAGTCAACTAAAAAACTATTTGAAATAATTAACAAATTTATCAGAGTCTCAGGATATAAAATAAATCCACAAAAATTATCATCTTTTTTTATGACCAAATAAGTTCAGAAACAAGAGATAGGAAGAGAAATTTCATTTAAAATAACTTTAAACAATATAAAGTATGTGGAAGTTCCCCTGCTAAGAAAAATCATGGAACTATATTATTATAATTACAAAATACTTTCCACACAAATAAAGTTAAATCTAAACCACTTTAAAAATGCCAATTGTTCATGGGTAGGCCAAGCCAATATAAGAAATATAGTAATTCTGCCTAAACAATTTTACTTATCTAGTGTCATACCAATCAAAGTACCAAAATTTATTTGGTAGAGCAAGAAAAATGACAAAATTCTTCTGGAAGAACAAAATCCCTTAAAATTCTTGAGGGAACTAATGAAAAAAAAAATACTAAGAAAGGTGCTTTTCTATACCATATCTAAAACTTTATTATAAAGTGGTAGTCATCAAAACTATATCGTTCTGACTAAGAAATAGAGTGGTGAATCAGTGGAATATACTTGATACATAAGATATAGTAGTCAATAGCAGTCAATGATCAAAGCAATCTAGTATTTGATAAACCCAAAGACTCCCATCTTCTGGAATAAAAACTCAGTTATGAAAAGCTATAGGACACAAACTAAGTGTAGACTACCAACTCACACCAAGATAAGATAAAAAAATGACAACATAGCCAAATTAGAAGAGCAAGGAATAGTCTGCTTGTCATGTCTAGGGGGAAGAGGAAGAATTCATGACTAAACAAGAGATAGAGAGCATTACAAAATGTAAAATAAATAGCTTTGATTATAATACATTTTAAAAAAGCTTTTGCACAAACAAAAACAATACAGCCAAGATTAGAAGGAAAGCAGAAAGTTGGGAAATAATCTTGATGGCAAATGTCTCTGGTAAAGGTATCATTTCTAAAATTTATAGAATGCAATCTATTCCCCAATTGTTAAATGGTAAAAGGCTATATAAATAGGGAGTTTTCAGATAAAGAAATTAAAACTATCTATAGGCATGTAAAGACATGTTCTATATCACTTTTGTTTGGAGAAATGAAAATTAAAACAACTCTGAGGTACCATTTCACATCTATCAGAGTGGTAATATGACAGAAAAGGAATAAATTTTGGAGAGGATGTGAAAAAATGGAACACTAATACATTGTTTTTTTTTTTATATACATTGTTTTATGAATTGTGTTAGAAGAGAAAAATCAGATCAAAAGGCAAAACTATGGGAGAGATTAAAAAAAAAAATAGAAAAAAGAAGTGGACATAGCATGTGTTGATTTACAATCAGTTTTTCTGGTGGCAGGTGACATTTTCTGTCCAAAGTCTAATGAGATTGCTTTGGATCACTGAATTGGTAAGAACTAAACCTTTCATAGTTGATCACTGCACCTTCTTGTTATTATTGTGTACAATGTATTGCTGGTTCTTCTTGTTTTGCTCAGCATCAGTTCATGTAAATCTTTCTAAGCCTTTCTATAATCAGCTTATTCATCACTTTTTATAGAACAATAATATTTCATTACCTTTATGTACAATAATTTATGTAGACAATCCCCAATTAAT
The DNA here is from genome assembly GCF_048593235.1 of Sminthopsis crassicaudata. NCBI lineage: Eukaryota > Metazoa > Chordata > Mammalia > Dasyuromorphia > Dasyuridae > Sminthopsis > Sminthopsis crassicaudata. Next base: position 421,843,241 of record NC_133619.1, read on the forward strand.
AGGCATACAATTTTTTGCTACCACAAAAAAAGAGCTGCTGCAAACATTTTTGCACATGAGTATCCTTTTCCTTCCTTCATGATTTCCTTGGGATATAGACCCAGTAATGGCACTGCTGGGTCAAAGAGTATGCACAACTTAATAGCCTTTTGGGAATAGTTCCAGTTTACTTGCACTCCAGAATGGTTGGATCATTTCACAACTCTATCAACAATGCATACCAATACATTGTTAATGGAATTATGCACTGATCCAACCACTTTGGAGAACAATTTGAAACTTTGTCTAAAGGGCAACCAAACTCTGCAAAGCCTTTGATTCAGCAATACAACTACTAGGCTAGGCTGTATCCCAAAGATATGGGGCAGAGTCCAGAAGGCTGAGACCAGACACGACTTTCTGTGACTTCCTCTGATCTTCTCTCAAACCAACAGCAGATTAAGCCTCTAAACTGGTTTTGGAGTCAAAGAATCCACAAATATTTGGAGTACAACACATTCCCAGAAGAAGATTCCTTGGAAGAACTTCAGAACAAGTCTGTTTCAAACAGTTATCTGAGCTCAGACCTCAGCACGGGAAAACCAGGGTAAGGAGTTGGGGTGGGAAGTCAGAGTATTGCAGCTTCCATTGCAGATTCCTGAGAATCTTCTGTGAGCCTCTTAGGCCACTCTGTCCTGGTTGCAAGCAGGTGGTTTGGCAGATTTGCTATAAAAGACAAATTGTAAACCATGAAGCCCTGGAAGAACCCCTTACCTAGCCACCATAATCAACACTGGAAATCAATGAGCAAAACTGCCCCAGAGCAAACTAAAGCAGCTGTTACTCCTTTCCATTAAGAACAGATCTCAACCCTTAAAAAAATGATGAACAAAAAACCCAAAGATATACAATGATATTTACAATAGTGCTTTTCATGGTGGAAAAATTTTAAAAATGGAGGTGATGTCAATTAATTGGGAAGTGGTTGAACAAGCTGTAGTATATAAATATAATGGAATAGTATTGTAAGATAAGAAATGAGGAATGGGCAAATTTAAAAAAATATCTGGAAAGACTTGTTTGAATGGATGCAAATGAAGTGAGTAGCATTAAGAAACCATTGTACATAATAATATCAGTAACATTGTGTGATAATTACCTATGAATGACTTAGCTCTTTTCAGAAACACAAGACAAGTATAAAGGACTCACACAGGAAAATACAATTCTTAACCAGATAAAGAACTTAGGAACTCTGAATGCATACTGAAGCATATTTTTTCATGTACTTTATTCTTTTTCACATTTTTTTCCTTTTGGTCTGTTTCTTCTTTCACAACTGTGTTTAATATGGAAATATATGACATATAAGATAGCATATGTATCAAATTGCCTACTATTTTCAGAAGAAGGAATGGTAGAGAGGGAGAAAAATCTTATAAAAATCAATGCTAAAAATTGTCTTGACATGTAATTGAGAAATAAAATAATATATAAAAGAGATTGTCCTCAGTAGTTCTCTCTTTTATCTAAAGACAAATATCATGAACTTGATTATTATTGTTAATATGATTTCATTATTGTGAGAAATTCCCATTTTCAAAATTCTCTCCACCAATTTATAACAATAACTCCTTCAGATTTTTCTTTGTGATTCTTGTCAATGTCCTCCTATATTTTCCATTAAAAAATATATATGTACATATATATTTTTTCATAATGAATAAGCTCTACTTTGAAGATAGATAATGTCTAACATCTATTTCTTCTAGGTTGATTAATGCTTCAGTTAAGCTATTGTGGCCTATCATTTACAAAGTTAAATAAATAAATGTATGTGTATATATATGTCTGTATATATGTATACACACACACACATATATATATGTATACCTATATATATATATACACACATATATATGCTGCAGATTTTTACACCATCCAACTTCTAAAAGTGGGAACTTAGGAAATGTGAATAATATAGCATTTGTGTTATGAACATACTTTGTCTCAGAGCTACATTATTTTTAAAGGCTTCTGAATAATCAAACTATAGGTTTTTGTAGCACATAACTTTTTTTTTTTTTGGCTAAGTGAATTACTGCTTCCTCAAATTTTCCTTTTTTTTGTAGCAAATGTGGCTTGGATTAAGCATTTTTTCCTTCTAAATAGCCATTTACAAACTAAATAGAGCAATCCTGCTTTGCTTGTTACTCTTCTTTTTGTATTCAGGCTTTAAGAGAACAGATGCTGAAGTGTTCTGGGTCTTTGGCAATTTTCTTTCTTGAACAAAACATCAAAATGAGGTTGTCAGAGGACAATAGACTTCACTGGTGAGTTTTAATCTGCCTGGGCTTCAGGAGCCTAAGGGGATGCTCATACAGAGAAGGTAGTTATTTGGTGGACAAGGAGTTTATTAAATACCACATGGGAGAAAACTCGTTTACAACAAATGGACCAGTTGGTGCATCAAATCAGTAGTTAATCTACACCTTCCAGAGAAACTTCTGAAATGTGTTAGCTCAGTGGAATGAGTCCTTCTACCTGTGAACCATACCTTTTCTTTCCCATTTGTCCTAATCTCAAACCAATTCAGCTTTCTAAGACTGTTTTGAATAGTTCTATACATCCTTAGAAAGAAATTCAGAAATGACATTCAGAGAAGTTAGATGAGAGAATATATTTCTATGGGGATCTACCTAGAAGAATATTTTCCTAAATATAGCAAATTCTTGCTAAACCTCTTGTTTGGCAGAAAAGTGTGCGATTTTACTAGAGTTTGTTTCATGCAAGGCTCGGTAGATTTCAGTCACATGTGGGTCATTTAAAGGATGATCAAATTATAATGAATAAACTTGATTTTAAAGAATATTCAAAAATGTGCTTACATGTTCATTATTTAAACTATATTACCATTACCAAATCTTTTAATTTGGAAACAAAATGCTATTTACAAGAAGACTATATTAAAACAGCAGTTATAAATGAAGGGACAATATGATGTATATGAAGCAGGAAATGATTGACTTGGATGTTAGAAGAGTGCTCTAAAGATTTTATCAAGTAAACTGATGGAGATGTCTTTCTTAACCCTCTGAAAGACTCCCTGTCTTGAGGACCTACTCCGAGTCAGTCAGGAAGTCAACTAGCATTTAATATGTACTTTCTTATCTACCAGGCACTGTGGTAAAATATGGGGATATTAAAAAAAAAAAAAAAAAAAAAAAAAAAAGCAAAAGATAATCCCTGCTTTCAAGGAAATTATAGACTAAAGAGGTAAAGGACATGTACAAACAGTATTTATAAAGAATAAATTAAGCATAGTCTCAGAGGGAAGGCACTGAGATTAAGGAGGATTACAAAAAGTTTCTACCCAATCCAAAAACAATTTAAAAAAAAGAAAAGAAAAGAAAAAAAACAAACAAACTCTTAAATTTATTCTTATTCCTCAAATGGGAAATTCTTCTCTTCCTAGGACTCACTACAGGGATAGGTGACTTGAGTTGACTGGAAGTGACAACTTCTCTTTTGGGAAAGAAATTGTCCTATGTGAAGATTCCTCTGTGTCCTGAAACACAAAGGATATCCACAGTTTATGTAGGGATGTCTGATACAGAAAACATTTGGAATTTGGAATTTCTGTAGGGATATGATAGAATACAGAGAGTCAAACTGATGGGGGTTGAGTCCCTTTAAGAAACAGCCCCTCCCCCCATGGCTGACCTTTGATTTACCAATCCTGGTCAGTGGGCTTTCCCCATCCCCCACTGGATCTGAGTTAACTTAGGTTTCCCAACCCCTACAGTTTAAACCCATTGAATCTATTCAATGCTGACCCTGGCTGAAAGCCTGCCAGGAGCCTGGGACTCCACCCACGTTCAAGATCACCAAGAGCCCCCATTATAAAAGGGGCTACTTTGGAGTCCACGTTTGCAGAAGTCCTAAGCATGGCATCCTTATGTCGGTCATGCCAAGGGTTTCTGCCCACCAGACCTAATCCGGTGCCCTTTTATCTCTACCCTCAATTTTACTAACAAAACTTTACTTCCAAATCCCTACAATAAACCCTTTTTATTAATCGAGGTTTTCAGGCCTGTAAATTCATTTATAGGGGACTCTACACCTTCACAAGACTATCTTTGCACCGATCCAAAAGGGGTTCCCCCTTCCCAAACTCTCATCAAAACTAGAAATAGATAAAAATTGCCAGTGGGTCCCTGCAATACCAGAAATTTCCCTAATGTAACTCTTTTGAACAAAACACGAGTACATTTGGAGATTTTCTTGGAGTATAGACTCTGAGTTGGGGTAAAATAAAGAAGAAAAAATAGCCTTTTTGGGTTAATCCACCCAAAACATACCATATGAGGCCAGAGCTTTGGGGGCCTGTGGTCATGAGTTACATAAAAAAGTACTTTCTAAATAAAATAAGAACATTCATTATTTAAGATGGACCTTTAAAATCTATTTATAAAATGAAGAATCATTGGTAATAATAATAGCTAAGATTCTTCTAGAGCTTTAAGCTTTTGCAAAGAGATGAACATATGTTATCTCATTTAACTCACATAATAACTTAATGAGGCAAGTATTATTATTATATCCATTTTATAGATTAGGAAACTAAGGTTAGCAGAGATTAAGTAACATTATTGGGGTCACACAATTAGTATATGAGGCAGGATTCAAACCCAATATTTTCTGATTTTAAACCTACCTAACTTCTTTCATTTGAGAATTTGGATTTTAAAAATATGTTTTCTTGAAGTGAGGTCATCTGTGTGGTTTTTTGAATTTATAAATTTTTTTTTTAGGGGAGAGGTATTTTCTGGAAAATAAAATAAAGGCTACTTTTCAGATCAGAGAGTAGAAAGTATAATTTTAAGTTTATTACAACAGATGGTGGTCTCTATGCCAAATAAACTTTCACATTTGATATATGAGCTTATGTAAAACCATTATTTATGCTCATTTCATGAGTTTAAGGTTTTTTTTGTTTTTTTTTTTTGTTTTGTTTTGTTTTTTCTTTAACTTCTTTACTGACTGACTACCAAACAAGGTCTATGGAGTTGTTATCCTGATCTCTTTGCTCTATGCCTGTGAATCCTGGACAGTATATTAGCTCTATTTCAAGAAACTGCATCACTTTCATTTGAATTATCTCAAGGAAGATTCTGAAGATTTTCTGTCAAGAAAAAAATACCAGATACTGAAGCACTTTCTAAAACTAAAGCACCAAGCATTCAAATTCAACTACAAAGTTGACCTCAACTCTGGCTATGTTGTTCTAATGTCAAGTATATGCTTGCCAAAAAGACTATTTTATAGAGAATTCATACAGGGAAAGTGCTCACATGGAGGTCACTGAAAGCAATATAAGGACACTTTCTAGGTCTCTCTTAAGAACTCTGGAATTGATTGTACAATTGATGGTATGTGGAAAACACTGGCAGAAGACCTCTCAGTATGGTAAGCCCTCATCAGAGAAGGTACTGTGCTCTGTGACCAAGGAGAATTGAAATTGCTCAAAAGAAATGCAAGATGTTCATATTTAGTGAATCCATCCCAAGTTTTCATATGGACTATTAGTGCCCAATCTATTGTAGAGATTCTGAGCTTCCATTGGTCTGATCAGCCACCTTATATCTTGACTCTAACATTGTGATGTCATTTTGGTCTTCTTTGAGAGTGAAAAACAATTTCTTGATTGTTTGTCTTCATAATTATTATATTTCTTTTATTACACAAGTGTTTAAAATTTCTTTTGATTTTCAAACAAGCAAGCAAAAAGTTTGCTTTTTTCTATATTGTACTAACTTTGTAAAGAAGAGAGAAAATAGAGGGAGAGAGAGGGATCCAGACAGAGATAAACACAGACATACAAGATTGAAAAGGAAAAGTGGAAGGGAATAACAGAAGATGGAGGAGAGATTAAAAAAAGAAGGGGAGAATGGTGGAAGATTTTAAGCCTAAAGCAATAAATAGGTCAATATTATTATCAAAAAATTGTCAAAGACTTGGAAAATGATTTCTCTTTCTACGTGTTTTCTTCTTGCTGATTTAAGATTTTATTGTTTTTTTAGGAGTTTTATTTTGGTCCTCTATAATATTGAATTTAAAAAGCTATTTTAATCAAGTGATGGTCAATACTGGTGATTACACTGCTCATACTTCCCGGCTAAAACTCAGAATTATCTTATTTTTAGAAGCAATGAATTTGCTTAGAGGAAATTACAATGATGAGGGCATTTGTTTGATGCTTATGTTTTAATCTGTGTCCAGAGTAGAATAAATGTAAATAATTTAACTGAAAGAGGGAATGAAAAGTCAAGAAGACAGTGAAAAGGACACTTACTTTCAAATTCTTTAAATTTTTATGTGATTTGAGTAGGGCACTTATCCTTTTAGGTACTCAGTTTCCTCAAATATAAAATGAAAGGATTGGATTAGATGATTTCTAATATCCCTTTCAGCATATAGCCTATGATCCAATAAAGTGAGTTCAAATCTTGATTGTGTTTCTGAAAAGCTTCACAACTATCAGTAATATTGAACTTCACTTAGCTTCTATAAAATGAAAATTCAGACTGCATAATTCTGTTAGTACTTTGGCTTTACATTTTTGTACCTTTACCAAGAGGAGGGAGAACAAAATTACCCAAACAGGTAATGAAAGGCATTGGTTTTAGTAAAATTTGAAAGTTATTAATTTGCATTCAGTTATTGACTAATGTAGAAACAATTTATCTCTAGACCAATTCTCTGCTCAATCAATAAGCTAGTTTAAAATTGAACAATAATTTGACTTTTTACAGAGCATTTCTTTTTCTATTATGTGACAGGGATAAATTTAGTTTCCTGAATTTGTTTTCAAGCTTTTGCTCCTTTCCTTCTCTATAATAAGCTAAAGATATGCCTGGCTCTTTGACCTTTGCTATTTCCTCTGTTACACTTTGTGATTGTTTCCATATAAGCTTCATGATTTTGTGTGAAAAGGATCCTTCAACAAGTTAGATAACATGATAGTAAACCAGTGAGTAAAACTTCATGGTTTATACTCTGTGCCACTAAGTAATTAGGATTAACAGTTTATGAGCCAGATGCCTTTCTAGATTACTGGGTGTTGATTCTAATACTGGAAATTTTCCATTTATACTATTGTCTTTTCTAATAATGGTCATAGAAATCCCAACATGGAATCATTTAGTTCAACTAATAATTGACTAAGAATTTCTTTTGTAACATTCTCAACATGGGGGGCATTATGTCCCTTGAAGAAGTTAATTTCATTTTTGGAAAGCACTGATTATTGCAAAGTTTTTCTTCCAAGGAGTCAAAATTTGCTTCTCTGCAGTTTTGACTCATTTCTTTTTTTTGCTTCTGTCTTCTAGGACTAAGTAAAACAAGTCTCATCTCTCTTGCACTAGATGATCCTTTTTAAATAATTGAATATAGTTATTAGTACTCCTTGAATTTCCTCTTGGATAAATATCCCCAATTTTTAAAATTGATCATTATATAGTAAAGTCTTCCCATCTGTGTGCCTACTTTATTTAGTATGAGGGAATTCATTCAATTTTGCTGGAATGCTATTTGGATTATATAAAGTTACGGTATGGAAATATGATCTTTTTAGGTGTAAGTAACTCCTCAGTAAGGCAATTCCTTCTACCAGTGCAGATTTTGCTCCTGCTTTGCAACTTAGAGCAAGAATTCCTAGCTTATTGTTCATAGACTTCTTTGACAGACAGATAAAGCTTATGGAGCCCTTCTCAGAATAATATTTTTATGTGCATCAAATAAAATATGTATGAGTAAAATGGAAACAAATTATATTGAAATATTGCTATCAAAGTATTAAATAAAAATTCACAGAACCAGAGTTCAGAATTGCTATTTTGGACAATTGCCCAGGATTTTGAGAATTGTGTAAATCTAGACTGCCAATCTGCATGTGTCAGAGTGAGAACCTGAACCTGGAGGATGCTGTCCTTAAGTTTTCTATCTACTCTACTCTGCTTCCTCTCATTTGATAGTAACTATGTTGGAGTCAACTATATATTATGATGAAATCAGAAAGTCACAGAATTATAGAACATTAGAACTAGAAAAAGATGTTGGTGACCAAATTATCTAAGTCAATCATTTTGTAGATGAGAAAGCTGAGGCCAAAATGAGGCCAAGGAATTCATCTAAGGTCCTATAGTGAGTAAATATTAGAGTAAAAAAACTATTAACCTTTAAAGTTGAAGTAATTAGAAAATATATTTCAGTGAAGATAGACATTTAGTAGCCTAGCCAAGATTAGAGTCCAGGTTATAAGATCCTGAGGGCAGATAGTGGATAGAACATTAAGTCTAGGATCAGAAATATTATCTCTTTTTGAATTCAAATCTGGGCTCAGCCACTTACTAGCTGTGTGAACTTGAGTAAGTGATCCTTCTTTTTTTTAATTAATTAATTAATTTTGCTGAGGCAATTGGGGTAAGTGACTTGCCCAGGGTCACACAGCTAGAAAGTGCTAAGTGTCTGAGGTCAAATTTGAACTCAGGTCCTCCTGAAATGTCCTCATTTCAAGACCGGTGCTCTATGCATTGTATCACTTAGCTGCCCTGACTAAGTTATTCTTAATATTGTTTGCCTACATTTCCTCATCTGTAAAATGATCTAGAGAAGAAAATGGAAAACCACTTCAGTATCTTTGCCAACAAAACCCCAAAAGGAGACATGAAGAGTCAGATATGACCAAAAAACAATTAAGCAAAAAATAGGATCATCAATTAAGAGTATATTGGACTTGATCTAGTCAATCCCATTAATTTTTCAGATGAGGAAATTGAAGCCCAGAACAAAAAAACAGAACACAACAAAAGGACAAATCTGATGTCTTGACTTGGAGCCCAATGTTATTTCTACTTTTCAGTGATTCCTTTTGGTGGCGACCGTGCTAGCATCCTGGGTACCTTAGAAATCAGCTGGAGTCAGGATAAGCAAAAGTCTTTATTCTTGGTCTTTAATGGTAAAAGTGAAGAGAGTGCACGAGTAGGATCTCTGCCACCTCACCTCATCTCTCTCTCAGAAGTGACCCTGGCTAGTCTCCCTGAACCTCCTAGTCCCTCCCACAATTCTCTGTATACACCAAACAATTGGGCTAGCATAGGATAGTGGGAAGGGCCATTTCCCAAGCATATTCTTATAGAGTATTGTCCAATCGGTAATTAGCCTGAAGTGCTTGATTGTCCGACCCCAGTGCATTGACTCAAAAGTTTCAGCCCCTCACATCTTTCTTCAAAGATATGTGGGTTTGGGCCTTGGCAAAATTGGAAACTCTAAAAGCTGCTTTCCTTTTGTAGACACTTGTTACATCATATTCTCATTCTTTTCTACCTTTTACTATCAAAAACTATTTTCCAAAAAAGAACCAAAATCTCAAAGACACTGAAAAATCAGTGTGATAATGACTAATGTATTAAGACTATCAAAAGGTGTTTTATTAGAGAATGAATCTCTTTAATTTGTCAGATAATAATTTGAATTTCAAGCATTAGCAAGAAGAGTGATTAAAGTTTTGTTTTTTTGTTTTCTGTTTTTGCTTAGGGTTAGTTACTCAATTAGCATTTACTAAGCATGTACTCTGGACTCAGCACTAGGCTAAGAGCTGAGAATACAAAAATAGGTAAAAGATAGTCTTTGTTCTCAAGGAGTTTACACTGTGGTGAGGAAGACAACTTGCCAAGATATATTTTGGATAAATAGGAGAAAATCAGTAGAAGAAAGGTATTGGAATTAATGGAGATAAATAAAGGCTTCTTGTGGAAAGTGGGATTCTAGCTAAAATTTAAAGCCAGGGAAAGTAGGGGGCAGAAGTGAGGAGAGAAAGAGAGAAAGAGGGAAATTCAATGAAAATGGCCAGTGTTTGGAAATGGAATATTGTGTGAAAGGAACAGCTAGGAGACCGATGCCTTTAGATTGTAGAATTTAAGATGTAAGAAGACTGAAGAGGTAAGAGGGGGATAGGTTTTGGAGGGCTTTATAAGCTAAACAAAAGATTTTATGTTTTTATCTTGGAAGTGATAAGGTGTCTTTGGAGTTGATTGAATAGGGAGAGGGGACATAAAGAGTCAGATTCAACTAAAAGATAGAACAACAAACCAGCATTAGCCCCAGGGCTATTAAGAAGGAAAGGTTGTTATTCTTCCTTTGTAATACATAAACACCTCACCTTCTTTTACAATTCAACATTTCCCAAATTGTATCCCTCCTACCATCCCTCCCAAGCAAACCATTGATTGTAATACAATCTAAATCTATTTGAGTTGATTGCATGCACATCTCTCTCTCTTCATTGCACTTTAGGTCACCTGTAATTTTAATTTTTGTGAGGTTTGAGTTGCAGTTAATACTGGGATGTATTATTTATATAATATTTATATTTGTTTATGTTTTTTTTTACATATAGCTATATATACAGGCTATACTTCCCTTTCTCCCTTTCCCCTTCAAAACTTCTTTAAAATGCTCTTAGTTTCATAGGTAAAGAATCATGATTTAAGATGACACATTGGGAACTCACTTTGTGCAATGTTTTGGTACAGTTGATAGTTTCTGTAACAGCATGAGAAAAAATAGCTCCTGAATGACTTGCCTAAATGTGACTTTTCAAATGTAATGGATTATAGTGAAGATGACATATTGTGGGAAGATCAGAAAAAAAATATATATATGACAGTGAAAGTGATGATGGTAAAGAAAGCAATGATTATAAAAACGAATAAGTTTTTTGGGGAAATACTAAGATGTGAAAAACATGTACAATATATTTTAAACATAGAGTTTTATGTATTTTTCAATGTATAATTATATTTTTCTTTCAAAGGAATGTCTCTTTAGGTGCATGATTTACATTTGGATCAATACAGTGTATGTGGTTTTCAATTGTTCTTAGAAATACTAGTGATGTCTTAAATTAATCTATCTCTCTATCAATAATCTATTTAGAGATCAATAAAGATTAGCTGATATAGCCTTTTTTCCTGTACATAGCAGCTTTAGCTGCTATTTTCAAAACCTGGAGCTATTTGCAATTTTATCTCCCCTCCTTGCTTTCTGAATGCTTTGGCTCAAAAAAGAGCCCCTCCATCTGTTTGTGGTGCATTAGACTCATCTCTCTGCCCTTCTGGCTTCCCATGAGCCTGTAATTATGTCACATTTCTTTAAGCTATGCTTCAGTGTGTCCTCACAGCATTTTTTTTTTCCTGCAAATCCTGTTTAGTTTCTGCACACATAAGATAGTCATCTATATTAGCTCATTCGAACCCCTACTTGGCTACACCACTCTGACCCAAAGTGATCTTCTTCTGGCTATGTGAATAGAATTAATATTCTTGAGCCCATGAGATTTTTGGAAGAGTAATAGAATAAAACTTTTGATTTTTATGCTTTATTTTTATTTTTCAAGGATAGGAGTGCTTGAAATAAAGTAATACTATTCAAGGGGAAAAATGATAAAGCTTTAAAATCCTATGTCCTAAAAAATTCCCAAATTGATAAAATTTATAAATACTTACATGGATTTGTGATCTCATGCATGTTGATGTTCTCTATATGATGCAGATTGCAATTCATTCATATCTGCCCATCCTTTGTGACTTTTATTTATGTCCTCTCATAGACCTCCCATAGATACTCTATTCATTGTGCCTTGGTGAGGGAGGAAGAGGCACAAAAAACTTAGTCACACTTTCATAATTTGGATCTATGTTCCCATTAGAACATTTTGGCAGTGCATAGGTCATTAACAAAAAATAAGCATTGAAGATAAACTTGATATTTACTGAAAATGCTTTTAGAATGGCTTATGCAGCTTCTGGATAATGCCATCGGCAAGTAATTTCACCGTTTTTTTTTTTTTTTTTTTTTTTTTTTATCAGAGGTATCATGGTATAGTGGGATAGCCTTGGAATCAATAAGACATAGTTCAAGTGTTGCTTCTGAGATATATACTAGCAGTGTCACCTTAGCTAACTCACTTAAATATTCAGTGCTCTCTTATTCAGGCAACTCTCTTAGTTGAATTATAACAGTGGAGGGACTTTCTACACTGGAAGTTCCAGACTGATAAAATTCTAGGTCCAGACCAAAAAAAATTTTTTTAAAATATCAAATGGCCTCAAAGAAGTCCATATGAGTACCATGGAAGCAATATGAATTACTTTGGAGTTTTTATTGGAAAGTCTGTAAAATCTATCCCTGGACTAAATATTTTAAATTAAAATATTTAAATATTTTAGTATCTTAAGATGCACTTTTTATTTCAGTGATTATAACTCTATTCTGTCTACTTTTCTAAGTAATCCAGAAATGCAATAGGAAAAAAAAGCAAGCAAAAATCTTTACACTGCCCATGAAGATGAAGAATTAAGAACTGAAATGGTACAAATAAGAGGTATGTTATTTATTAAAAGTGAATTTTTTTTTCTGAAACTACCTGATGCAGCCCCACTCTCACCCCCCAATAATTGGGTTGTGTACATGTTTGTTTTAATTTAAATTTAATTTAATTAGTAATAATATAGAAGCTAATGAAAATGATTTGTATTTATATTTTTAGCTTCTATTTATATTTTCCCAATATCCCTGGGATACTAAAATAAGATTTTGAAAGTTACAAAAGAAAAAATTATTGAAAATTTAACACCTTTGATGTTATTCTAGAATAAATAGAAGAGGAAAGGCAAATGATTTTCCTGAACAATTTTATCTATATCATGTTTGTCTTTATCTTGTTGTTTCTGATTCATATGGACATTCATTCGTGTAAACATAATGTGGAACAAAAAGGAGGAATAGCTCCTCCTTGTTTTCCAACAAAATATCTTCCAGTAAAATGTGGCATATTTGTCATTACTGTAGTGGTAAGTACTACGTAAACCTCTAAATTATATAAAACTTATACAGAAATATATACATATAAAATGCATACACACATACATATGTGTTTACCTAAGCACCATAGCAGTACATTTTGCAAGATAGGCAATGTCATTGCTTAATTCTTTTTTCAAAAAAAAGGGGAATAGGATCTGCAAACCTTAGGTCAGTGAGTTTTGACTTTGATTGCTGGGAAAATTATAGAACTGATCATTGAAGAGTTGCTTAGTGAACATTTAGAAAAATAAATGATGATTACAAAGAGTGAGTACAGCTGCATCAAGAATGGGTCATGCCAGTCTACCTTTATTTCATTTTTTGATAGAGTTAGTCAATTAATTTGTTAGGGGAAAGTTTTATACAAGAGTTTATCAAGTTTTTAGCAGAGCATTAGATAGAACATAATATAGTTTTTTAGGAAAAAATAGAGAGGAGTGGAACAAAGTAATAGTGAATTTGGAAATATTGAATATCTAGAGTAAAAGAACAGTTGTCATTGATTCAATAGCAACTTTTCAAGAGGTCTCTACTAGAGGGGTCAAGGGGCCTATGTTTGGTCCTGTGCTTTAACATTAAAGAAAAAAAAATCAATAACTTGGAAAAAAGGCATAGATAAAAGGTTTATCAGATTTGCAGGTAACATAAAACAAACCTACATGATGACAAAGAGCTTGGTATGCTAGAACATTGAACTAATCGAGTACCGTTAAATTTAACAAGGATAAATTCTTATAGTTAGGCTATAAAAAATCAACTTCATGAGTAAGAGTTGAGGGAAGCATGATTAGATGTTAGTTTGTATAAAAAGATTTGAGAGTATTAGTTAGTGGCAGGCTCAATAATGTGTTTTGATGGCCACAAAAAAAAAAAAAAAGAGATTTTGGGATTCATTAAGAAATGTATAAAAGAGATGGTAGTCCCTCTGTGCTCTGACCTGTGTAGGAGATGAGGATTTTGAGAAAGATTTTATAGGGAAGGACAGTTGGACAGAGGTCTTCTTAGTTTCAGTTATATTAATAATTGCTGTTGGAACTTGGCAAAAACTTTTTATATGCAACACCTGTTTATTCAGGTAGTGATTGTAACTCCAGCTGGCTACCAGAATTCTCTTATTTGTAACCAACTGACCTCAGTGGCTCTCTAGGTTGCATAGTTAAGGGTGGTCTGTATAAAAGGGATTGATTACTTCATGAAAGTCTCCACCTGGATTGAGCATGTCAGGCCAGAAAATTTCCATAGCCAATCTGTAAGGTCTTTACTAGGGTTTTCTCCTGATGTTGGAAATATAAGCAATAAAAGTTTAGGTTCTATCCACTTCTGGTTCCCCTTTGCCATACCTGGAGAATTTTGTTCAGTTCTGGTTAATACTACTTAAGAACAACTTTGATAGACTAGAGAGCATCAGTGGAGGACAATCAAGTTGGCATCCACATCATCTGAAAAATAAATTTAAGGAGCTGAGATTGTTTATTTGAAGAGCAAGAGAGTTATTAGTGTCCTCCTTCTTGGAAGTCTTAAAGCAGTGGTTAGAGCATCATTTGTTAGGAGCACCATTTGTTACATAGACTACAATTCACATTTCATTTTGGGAAGAACTTGAACAAAATGGTCACCTTTCTTTAAAAGCCCTTGATTCTTTGTCAGATGGCCATTTTCTTGGAGAGTAATGTTGCTGCTGCTGGTGGAACTCTTATCAATTTAGCTAATTTATTAGGGAATTAGAAGGCAAGTGCTGGTCTCATGGGTGTACATAAAAACGCATGTTTTTTCATTGTGAAACTGAAATCCTTGTTGTTACACTGGTGTGGAATGCTTGGACTACATTTTTCCATTAGTTTCTTGGACTTTTTTGATTTTGGTCTCAAATTTCTTTTTATTTCTCAGTTATTTCTTTTTGTTTCTGGTTAAAGCTTCTGGCTTTCTTGTCACAGATTGGCTTTTTATGTACATTCCCAAAGTTCTAATTTCTCTCTGCACAAAGAGTTTCTGATTTTCATCTTTCCTTGATGTTCAACTTACTAGTCTTTAGCCTGTATTATTGAGGATCCTTAGAGACACTTTACCCCACAGAAGATTCAATCTCCAACTTTGATATCCAGTTAATTTTGGGTTTTCAAGAAAGCTTGCACAACATGTCTCAGCCCGTGTTATTGGCAAGGAGTAGCCCTATAGTTCTTCTGCAATGCAGGGTCTCCTTGGATAGTAATTATTTATACTGATAATTATTTATACTGACACCCTTATGTCACAATGCTTCAGAAATCCAGCTACCCTTCAAGGCTGTTACACTTCTAACATTTATTGGCCTGAGACTCCTTCTAGAAACTGTAAAAATTCATGTCAGTGGACAATCCGGTATTCTTCCTTTTAAGCTGGCTGCTTATTCCTAAAAGAGAGACAAATATACTTGGTAAACTATAGAAAAGAAATATTTTTATTCTCTGTGTAACTTCAAATAAGGTTCTCAGAAATTAGTCATAGAAACACATTTGGGATTTCTAGAATACCAATACTTTTTCTTTCCTCATATTGGATTTGGGGGTAGAATAACTTTAAGTTAAGGTAAGTGTTTTAACATATATAATTTTTAAAAAATGAAATGATAAAGGTGATTGTTGTACAATCTGGCAAGTCACTCATTCTCTCTTCCAGGTATCCTTTCCTAACCTAGTTCTTCCCCTACTACCTTGGTGAATATAGTAATAATCTATACATGGATCTATGGAATTAAAATTAAATTTAAAAAGTTATTTGGAATGGAAGTTACCAAGAATATGCTTGATCAGTAGTTTTCTGTGTTTTTTTTTTTTTTTTTTTTAATAACTGATCCAAAATGTTAGTAAATATTTGAAGGAATGTATGTTTTAGCAGAGAGCAGGTTTTTTGGGAAAGAGATACTTCATTTGAAGGTCTTTAGTTTCCCTCATATCGAGGCCTGACTTGGTTAAAATGTTAACCTCCCAAATAATTTGTTTGCAGTCCAAACAAATATTCCTTACATTTAAACATATCACATCAGACTGCTATCTCAATATTCTCTCTTTCTTGGAAGTTTTCACAGAATCTCATATTCTGGGAGGAAGAATAGAACATGATTAATGGTATGTAGCATATGAAATATGCCTAGAGTTTGATGTTGTTTCCACAAAACTGTTTTCTCACTTTTCTGCTCTGCTTTTCTGTCCTCAACAATACTTCTAATAATAGAGAGAGAAAGTGAGAGGGAGAGAGAAATGGAGAGAGAAAAAGAGACTACTTCAGGATGTATGTGTATTCAGAATTAACACTTTGATTATCTTAGAATAAGAAAAAAAATAAAAAAAGAAATTCATCATACTTAGCTTCACTTAAAATTATTCCCCTCCCCCATAGAAAACCAAATACTATATGAGGAGAGAAAGGGTGTTGTTATTCTAGAAATCCCAAAGGTATTTCTATGAACTAATTTCTGAGAATCCTATTTGAATTACACAGGAAGTACAAAGTTTCTATAGTTTATCATAATCCTTTTGTTGTTTTTCTCAAAATGGAAAAAAAAATGCTAGGCAAAAACATTATTCCAAAGGACTCTGGAGTGCAGACATGAAAAGGGACAAAAAAGTAGATATATGAATTATAAAGCATCTTGAAATTGCTACCCAAGATTGATTTGTTTTATAGTTTTAATCTTTGGGGAAAAGAATCACTTTCCTTCTCCCACTCCCTCTCCTGCGTTCAGTAACTTGAAATACATTAGATCTGTGGGGCAATGTTATAACTGGATCAAGACTAAGGAAAGCTATTTTCTGTTGACCAGTAAGTCAAATGTTGATGCTTTCCAGGTTTTTATCAATGTACAACATTGTCACCTTGTAAAATAAAAAGTTTGTAAATAGTTTCAGAGAACAGCTTTGAGAAGGAAAATGAGAAAGGAGAAATAGTAACATGAATACTGTCTACTGATCTGTGATTTGATGAAATCCTGTGTCACAGGTCAAAAACAAAGAATTGCAACACTTAAACTTAATCTTAAATGTTCCCTTTTTAAATAATATTTTGATAACTAATTTTATAGCTGAGTTTACTTATATGACATAGAACAAGAACTTTTAAAGCTAAAAATCCTAGCTAGAGAGGATCTTAGAGATTGCTAAATTCTACAACCTTGTTTTCTAGATGTGGAAACAGAGGGTAAGAGAAGAGTTGCTAGTGGTTGCAAGGCTAATTAAAGCATAAGCTTCCTAGTTGCAAATATATTTGTTTATTTGATCTCATAAAAATCCTGAACTTATTTTATATTTATTTTTCCTGGGGCCACATCCAAATCTCTTTGTCTCTATCTCTTCTGTATAATAGATAGAAAAATGTCACTCATGGAGAACTTAGAATATTGAGAATGAATTGTGAGAAGTGAGATTGCAAAGAAGGGAAAGTTCAGAATGTGCTGATATAAGCTTAGATCCAGTGTAAGAGAGGATTGAACATGATTGCCTTGCAAATAGTTGACCCAGTTTTGTTTCTTAGTGAAGCCATTAGTATTAGGATTTGTTGGTGACCTTATATTAAGTGAAGGTTGACTGATAAAGATTGCCAGTGATAAGAGCAAAAGGAAACAGAGATAAAGGAGAATAGATAGCTCTAATTTGTTCTTATATATGGCATCATGTTAGAGTTCAGCTCCTGTAGTGAGATGAAGGATATGACAACATACTGGGGCCAGGTAGACAAGTCTTGTTTATGGAGTCTTTGAAGTTTATTGATCAGAGAGACAAATATATATACCTCAAATGCTCATAAGTTTGAAACAAAGTATACTATTTTAAAATTCCTATAGCCTAACAAAATCTACTATAATATAAATGATTAAACCCCTTAAATCCCAGATATTAATTACTTAGACAGAGATGTAAATAGTTGATATATATTTATTATACCATTGTCTCAAGGATCTTTCTCCCAAATATCTTTAGTCTCCTTGTGGACATTCTTTCCTGTTCTAAGTTCAAAGGGTTAGCGTTTAATCTGTAATACTCATACTAATTCTCTGGAGGACTTTGGGCTGATGCCCAAGTCCTTGGTCTTAATGGAGGAGTGAAGGAGGCAAAACAGCCACCATGAGGCTAGTCAAAGATGGAATCTGGCATCTGAAGTCTGGAGCCTGAAGTCTTCTCTATGGCTGTGGCTGAGAGCTGGGGCTGAGAGAGTCTTCT
This sequence comes from Sminthopsis crassicaudata, assembly GCF_048593235.1. NCBI lineage: Eukaryota > Metazoa > Chordata > Mammalia > Dasyuromorphia > Dasyuridae > Sminthopsis > Sminthopsis crassicaudata. The sequence goes on from NC_133619.1 coordinate 421,861,339, forward strand.
GTGTCTAAGACTCCCTTAAATACCTTATTACAATTATATCATTACAGCACACTGAGCATGCGCAACCATTACATCACCATAGAGAATCATTATTTCACACTGAGTAGGTGCTCAGCCACAAGCACCATGTTGTCCTTGATTCAAGTATACCTCTTCAGAGTTCCAGCCCTCTACATCTCCCTCTTTCTTTTGTTTTAGAACACAGGTGGTCATGTCCTCTTTGACTTTTCAGGAAGGGAGGTGAAAACACTAAAAAGGAGGTGATCATGCCCACCCTGACTTCTCAGGAAGGGTGTTGAAAACACCAAAGGGAAATAGGGAGTCAAACCAGAGTTAGCAGGTTTCCTCTGGGCTGAAATTGAAATCAGATATACATAAATCCATAAGCATGTGAGGTGTTACATAAGCACATAGTAATATAACTCAGGCTAGTAGTGATGTAATAACATAAATCAATATAATGATATAACAAACAATATGAATATACATGTCCACAAGTCTAAAAGGAAGGTATATAAATAACAATCACACAAACACCTCCTTCAGCAGCCAAGAGATAGTCCAAAACCAATCTATTGTCCATTACTTCACATGTCAGGGAATCCAATGATTCCTGCAAGTTTTGAAGTCCTACAATGGTCTCATCATGTTTCAGGAAATCCAATGATTCCTGCAAGTTTTGAAGTCCTACAATGGTCTGATCATGTTTCAGGGAATCCAATGATTCCTGCTAGTTTTAAAGTCCTGCAGCAGTCTTATTAATGATTTTTGATGTTAATGATTCAATTGCCATAATAACTGCCATGCTCTTTCAGTGGTGGGCATAGTCAGTAATGGAACAACCCAATATTTCTTGGGTCTTCTCCTTTGCTTCAAGGGTCTTCTCCATCTCTCTCTGATGGACAGGGCAAATATGGCTCATTGGCACCAATCTGATTCCTTCTCCATCTGTAGAGATACAAGCAAACCCTCTCCCCCAAACAGTTAACCTATCTGGTTCCTTCCATTCACCAATTTCTGGATTTCTCCACATCACCTGGTGATTATCTAAAGATAGTGGACTGCTTGCACTGGACACTGCCCTTCTGGTGGGTTATAAATCCTGTCTACCAAAGCTAGTACATCTTTATCAAAAATCAAAAAATTAATAAATAGTATAAAGAGCTAAATTTAAAAGTTCTCTAGGGTTACCTGGACTCCCCCTTTGTTTTGTTTTTGGAAGAGTGTCTTGATGTCTCTGTTTCTCCTCTATACTACTGCCTATCCTTGAGGATTAAAAGGTATTCCAGTGGTTGTATAAAATATGATATTGTGCACAAAAGTGTGCAAAATGTTTATAAGTATATGCAGGTCCATTGTCTGTTTTTATTGCTTGTGGCACACCCATAATTGCAAAGGCTTGTATAAGGAATTCAGTGACCACTCGGGCTGTCTCTTTTGCTGCTGGTATTGCAAAGTAAATCCTGAAAAGGTCTCCTACAACATGGATAAAAGACAGATGACCAAAAGATTTCTAATGGGTCACATCCATTTTCATTGGGCCTCAAACCACAAGGGTTTTTTTCCTGGAGGGAGTGTAGGAGCATGGAATTAAGGCAAGCTGTACAGGCTTTTACTATGCTCCTCGCTTCTTCTTTTGTTATCCCAAATTTCAAACATAAAGCCCAAGCAGCCTGATGATATTTAGACTGAGATTCTTGGGTTTCCTGAAATAAATGAGTATTGAGTATTAGCTAACATAGTTAGAAGGCAATCTGCCTTTGAATTTCCATAAAAAAATAGGACCTGGAAGTTCATTATGAGAGTGGATATGCAAGATATAAATCTTACCAGGATGCTTTCTCAATTGCTCTTGAATTTCCTTAAAGAGCTGATATATATTAGAAGCTATAAATTTTATTTGAGCTGTGGCAATTCTTTGTACCACACCTATTGAATAAGATGAATCAGACATTATATTTACATCTCCCAGATAATAAATAAGAGATAGGATGATTGCATACAATTTATTCTGCTGAGAAGACTGAATAGGACTTCTGACTACTCTCTTTATAGTTAACTCATGAGAGTATATAGCACAAATGTTATGTTTGGATTCATCTGTAAAGATAGTTGGTTCTTTAAGAGGAACCTTAAAAACCTTTTTTTTTTCCTTTTTCCCCAAAAAATCCATTGCCAATTGTGTAATAGCTAGATTATCTTTAATAGAGATCCATGTGTGAAATTTGGAGCTGTGGCCAATAAAATTTGCTACTCTGGGATGGTTTCATAGCATACATTAATTTGTGCATTGGTATAAAAGGTATATATCTTGTCAGGTCTTATCCACAGATAATTGTACTACTTGCTTAATGGCCTTTAATAAAATTCTAGCCACAAGCACTGGGTAAGGAGTAAGGCTTTGTTCTTGTTGTGCTGGGAGGTTCACCCACTCTATCACACTATCTCCATGATGAAGTACTGCTGTGGGTGCCTCTTTTGTAGCAAAAATTGATATTTACAAGGGTTTCTGAGTGATTCTTTCAACAACATTGGATAAAACTAGTTCAACTTCTCTCAAAGCCTCTTAAGCTTTTTTTTTTTTTTGTAAACTGGAGTGGTGAGTTTAAAGTGTCATATAATGGTTGGGTGCCAATATGTAATGTTTGGACCAGATCTCTGGAGGACTTCAGGATCAGCCTGAGTCCTTAGTCTTAGAAGAAGAGTGAAGGAGGCAGGACAGACACCACGAGGCTAGTCAAAAATGGAGTCTGGCATCTGAAGTCTGGAGCCTGAAGTCTTTGCATCTGTGGCTAAGAGCTGGGGCTGAGAGAGTCTTCTGTGTCTGAGACTCTCTTAAATACCTCACTACGATTATATCAATACAACACATTGAGCCCACGTGACCATTACATCACCATAGAGAACCATTATCTCACACTGAGTAGGTGCTCAACCACAAGTACCATGCTGTCCTTGATTCAAATATACTTCTTCAGAGTTCTGGCTCTCTACATTAATCCAAAGAGTAGTGTTTGCATTGTTTCACTCACTAGATTATTAATTTATCATATTGATAAGCAGTTTCTGCTATTTAAATAAGGGAGTTTTGGTGAGCTAAGTTACTATAGTAACCAAAACCTGTAATGGAGTCTTACCTCCTGGCCCTCTATAGCAACATGCTTACAAAGTGCTTTGTATATATTATCTCATTTGAACATTACAGCAGTATTGAAGTAGCTAGTACAAGTAACATTATTATTTCTATTTGACCAATAGGGAAATTGAAGCTCAGATAAACTAAATTACTTGCCTACAACTTTTAAGTAGTGAATTCACAACTTGAGCCAATGTCTCCTGACTCTTTCATATTCTCACAGCTACAGTTTTTTGTCTTATTTATTCTTGAATTAATTGCCCTCTTGACTTGAGGGTGACTGTGGGAGAGAGGAAAATGTAACGAAGTTATGGAAGTCATAGACATAGTAGATGGATGGGAAAAAAAAAAAAAAAAAGATTCCAGTGATCACTATAAAGATGGTTATAATCAGCAATTTGCGGATTATACACCTAGGCTAGTTTGAATACTTTTAGTAATTAGTAAAGGTTCATGGTCATTAGGGTGCAGGCAATTAGAAGCTAACAGTCAAGTATAATAGTGCATGTCATACATTTATATATATTCACAACTCTTAATAATAATATGGGTGGGGTGGTTGTAAAATATTTTAGAGGGCAAGACAAACTTGATTTGGGACTCATTTCTCTCTTCAAAGACCATAAGCAAGGGATGATCTAGTGAAAAGGAGCCATTGACATGCCATATATTCCATAGAACCCCTGGATGTTACTGAAGAGGAGGAGCTCTTTAACAAGAGAATCAAGATTTTGTTAATTTCAGAAGAAAATGGATATTAATTTATCAATCAATCAGTAAATATCTATTAAGTTACGATTTCTGGCATTGTTCTAAGCATTGGAAATGCAGAGTGGTAAAAGACAGTTCCTATCCTCAAGGAGTTTACAATCTAAGGCATTAGAACCAGATTATGACTTCATTGAAAATCATAGCAAGTTCTTTGGGTTTAAGAAAAATGTGTTCTTGATGTATGTCCTCTTCTGAGAGATTCTTAAAGCTTCTTCTAAGCACTAAGCTAAGCACTAATAATACTACAATCTGTTCTTCTCTTTTTCCTATTTCCTCAACATTTTGTTCCTCAAATCTTTCTTTGGGGTTTTTCTTATTAGCACAAGACAGCCTTTTCTATCTTCCACATTCTTATACTCTTCTCCAACTCTCCTGTTTTGAAGTGGCCATCATTCTCTTCTTCTGCCTTCCTTTATTTTACTACTGGCTTCATTTTTTCTATTTATTCTTTCTTCATTTTCACTGAACTTTCTTAAAATAGAACCTAACTTCATATGAATGGCTTTATCTAATTCCTCATCTTTTTTTTTACAACTTCCTCTCTCTTCTCCATCTAGATGGTATCATTTCTTTCTCTGGAGATGAATAGCATTCTTCATCATGAATCCTTTGGGATTAAAAGAATTATCTTTTAAAAATAAGTTTTCATTAATACCTTTTGTTATAGCCCAGGTTCTGATTCCAAAAGCAGTGCTCTTTCCATTGCGCTAAGCTTAGAGCATAGCAATTAGCTAGAGTGTTGAATGGGAGTTAGGAAGACCTGGGTCTAAATTTTATCTCAGAGGTGTCCTGAATTGGTTACCTTGGACAAGTCACTTAATCACTTTTGATCTCAATTCTGTTGCAAAGCAAGGTGGTTTTTTAGTGTTTTTTAAGGTTCCTTTTTTGTTCTAAATTCATGATCCAATGACCTCAATTCCATGACTATTTCTCTATGCCTATATGAATCCTCTAAATTCTTCTATCTCATCACATGTCAACCCAGCAATATATTTCCAAAAGAAGGTATCTGACTTAAAGCTTACTGGGGAATTTGAGGATCTTGGCTCCTCCCTTTCTCTAGCCCAAGGGCTGCTCTGACTCATTCTGATATTTGTTGATCACAGGACATTAGAACTGGACTTTGGAGGTATTAGAATTCAGGCCCTTTGTGTTTTATTGATTTATTTTTGAGGGAAATTATCTTACTGGGGTATCTCTTTCTTTATTTCTTCTATCTATTGATCCTTTGCTTTATCTTGAATTTGACTTCCCTTACTCCTATGCTGCTGCAAAGAAGTTCTTAATCTGTTTTTGTGTGTCCTGGACACTTTTGGCAATTTGGTGAAGCACTATGGACTCTGTCATAAAATAATATTTTTAAATCCAAAAAACAGGACATAGGATTGCAAGAGAAACAAATTATGTTGGAATATATTAAAAAATGTCAGAAAACAATTCAGTAAACCCTAAGTTAAAAAACCTTTTAGGGATTTGAGCATGGCTGGAACTTGCATGTAAATGGAAGGTCCACTTATTTTACTAATGTAAATAAGTAAATAGAGTAATCTCTGACATTAGCCAGCATAAAATAATATATGACTTATTATTCAGTGTGGTGCTCAGATTTACTTGAAAAGGAATGGACTTAATCATTAACTTCTTAAATCACACTAGTTTAAATATGTTTTTTTTTTTTTTTTTTTGGTAACTATGAAAATAAATAGAACTAGGATGATGTTTTTATTGCAGAATTAAACTTCCTTATAAGAAGGAGTCTTTTTTTTTTTTTTTTTTTTTTTTTTTTTTAAACAGCAAAGAAGGGATAAGAATGAAAGGAAATATTTACCATGCAGCTTAAGCCAATCTTTTTATTTCCTCACAAGGGCTTTAGCATGCTAAAGTAATTTTTGGTAGCACTTAGGTGACACTATGAACATTTTCTAATGGTTTATTTTATTTCTCTCATTGCTAATGAATCCTACCAGGAAGAATCCAGTAACAAATAAGTTTAGATACTTTTCAAGAAGTTACAAGTGAGCATATGGAAGAAGGTAGAGATCAAGTAAATAGGAAAGGGTCCTCCTATATGTACAAACATATTTATAGCAGCAATTTTTGTGATAGCAGAAAAGCAACAGCAAAATTGGAAATGAAAGGGTTGTCCATCATGTGAGAAATGGATGAATACCTTCCCTCCTCCAATTTTAATATTTATTTCCAAGATCATGGTTGGGGGTAGGGTAAGCAACAACAACATTACATACAAGTATTATGCAAGCACATTATTCCTCACATTCAGATTGGCCAGAGTTATTATTTATTTATTTATTTGTTTTTTACACAGCATTGAAGTTAAAACAGTCACTGAGAGAAACAGAACATGGTTCCCTGGAGATCTGATCTGTTTAATTAGCCCTATATGTACTCATTAATTAATGTATATTATTAATGTATAAATACCACAAAAAGAACCACAGCTTGATTTTCCTTTCTTATTAAAAGTGTGATTTCAAGAAGAAATGGAAAGATTTATATGGATTTTAGAGTGAAATAAGCAGAATCAAGGGTAATAATGTATGAATAAAGAATGAGTAATTTTGAAAACTTTTGAGTGAAGAATGAAATGCCCCCAAATAGAAGAACAATTTAGATAATATTGTAAAGAAAGCTTTGAAAATTGTAAGAAATATGATCAATATAATAATCATCTATTTCCTGACAGAGAGACGATAGTTAGAATACAGAATGATACATATATAATTTCTACATACAGTTAGAGAATTTGCATTGCTGTTTTATACAAATTTGTTACAATTTGCTTTTTTTTTTCTTTCTCTTTTTTCAGTGTAATGGGTGGATTAGTGAGAGGGAGATTAAATAGTCAAAATAACAAAAAATAGAAAAAAATGATATTTTATATATATGCATATACATACATACATACATACATATATATATATTTAATTTACATTCACTTTCACATGAAGTCTCTATTGTTAGTTTTGCCTAATTTTTAAAATTTATTATAGGATGTCTTTCATGCAATGGAGTAATCTGAAAATGTATGTAAAATAAAAAAAAAAACAATGTCAATAAAATATTTTAAAAAAGAAGACATGGTAGTGGGAAGAGGGGCTTAAAGAACTATACTTGGAAGTTGTTTGAAATTAAGTACTACTTCACTTTGTTGTTTTATCTGTCAAGGACTTTAATATAGGGTAACAGAGGTTTCACAGACAAGTAATTACTACATCTTTGTTATAGCCTTCACTTTGCCTATTTGGTTGTATTAAGTCCTTGGGCACCACAAGTGATATTTTTTCTGAAAGCTGAAAATCTCTAGGAGCCATTAAAATAATGTTTAAATAGGGCAGGATTTTACATCTAGCACCTTTTTGAAGAAAACATCTAGGAGAGTCTGAAAGTAATCTGTAAGAGAAAAGGGAATTGGGTATCATAGTCTTTGTATTTCCTTCCTTCTTGACACTGTTATAGGCACTGAAAATTCAAAGACAAAAATAGGAAAAGAAAATCTTTGAACTCAAGGACATCATATTCTTCAGGAAGGGAGCAACATTCACAGAAAAAAAAAAAATGAAATTTTATAAATATTAATAATTAAGACCTGTGCTGCTATATTGTTTGAATTGGTCTATTCATTGGTCAGTGTTACTCTATTGAATAAGAGATAGGTTGTACATAATATAAGGAAAGGTTAATTCTCTTTATTCTTCTTTATTCTTAAAGGACCTTATCAGTCTGTCATTAACAATAATAACAACAATTTGAAATATCCCTCTTGTTGTCAGCACAAATTACAGTTTCACCATTTACAGTCTATTACTCCTGCCACTTTTGATCATAAGTGGATTGAATTTTCTTTTTTTTTTTAATTTTAATTTTATTTTATAATTATAACATTTTTTTGACAGTACATATGCATGGGTAATTTTTTACAACATTATCCCTTGCACTTACTTCTATTCAGATTTTTTCCCTTCCTCCCCCAACCCCCTCCCCCAGATGGCAATCAGTCTTATATATGTTAAATATATTACAGTATATTCTAGATACAATATATGTGTGTAGAACCGAATTTTTTGTTGCACAGCAAGAATTGGATTCAGAAGGTAAAAATAACAGTTTACACTCATTTCCCAGTGTTCCTTTTCTGGATGTAGCTGGTTCTGTCCATCATTAATCAATTGGAATTGGATTAGCTCTTCTCTATGTTGAAGAAATCCACTTCCATCAGCATACATCCTCGTACAGTATCATTGTTGAAGTGTATAATGATCTTCTGGTTCTGCTCGTTTCACTCAGCATCAGTTGATGTAAGTCTCTCCAAGCCTCTCTGTATTTCTCCTGTTGGTCATTTCTTATAGAACAATAATATTCCATAACATTCATATACAGTGGACTGAATTTTCTTAGTAATAAATCATCAGAAAGTAATTAATCAGAATCTCATGGATGAGACAATTACCTCTTTGAAGTTTCCATAATTCACTTTCATTAGTCAATACTTATAGATAGGCTTTAATTTCCTTATAATATTATAACACATCAGATAATATTGAGGGATTGGTTGTGCCTTTTTTGAATTCAACAACATTTATTAAAGTTCTCTGCCTTTATTCTCTTTCTGAACATTTATCTTACTTGTGTCATGAATCAGTGCAAGAACACACCATCCATGCATAATAAAAAGAATTGTTGTCAAAGTGAGTAGTCATTTCAGACTTATAGTATAGAATAGATAACTTCCTACCCAAACAATCATATAAAACTTTGGGCTTTGAGAGTAGAGATAGAGAAATTTTATTTCTTGACTGAATTTAAAAAAACCCCAAGATTAAAATATAATTTTAAATAGAAACATGTTTAAAACACACACACAAAAAAAGTAATGAGCAAATATACGTCACCTGTGCTGAATTAAATAATATAGTAACATCTATACTTTAGGATTATTACTTTGGGGGCTATATGGAGAATGGACTGAAGTAGGTGATAGGAATCTTGAGGCAGAGAAACCAACCAGCAGGTCATTGCAATAGTCCAAATATGAATAAGGTGGTGGTAGTATCAGAAAATAAAGAGGATTGTAGATGACAGAAGGTGACAAGGTAAAATCAGCAACAAATTGGATATAGGGATGATAGTAGTCAGCGAGAGTAAGAATTTGAGGATGTAAATATATGATAAAATTGAACTAATTAAGTCAAATTGGTCCAATTCACTGCTTTTTATTTTTTTGTTTCTTTTTTTGGGGGTAGAGTCTAGTTTAAGGTTTGGTGAATTATTATTTTAAGTAATATTATGTATATGTAATTAGAGAGGAAATTCACTAATTAAAATTTGAAAACAAGTTAAAATATGGACTTAGAAAAAATTTGTCTAAACAATATATTTAATGTTTTTATTTTTTCATTTTTCATTTATTTATTTTAATATACACTGATTTGTGAATCATGTTGGGAGAGAAAAATCAGAACAAAAGGGAAAAATCATGGGAAAGGAAAACAAACAAAAAAAGGTAAATATAGCATGTATTGATTTACATTCAAACTCTATAGTTCTTTTCCCGATGGAGATGGCATTTTCTGTCCAAAGTCTATTGGGATTGCTTTGGATCACTGAACCACTGAGAAGAACCAAGTCTTTCAAAATTGATCATCGAATATTCTTGCTGTTATTGTATACAATGTATTCCCGATTCTGCTTGTTTTGCTCAGCATTAGTTCGTGAAGATCATTCTAGGCCTTTCTAAGATCAGCTTGTTCATAAATTTTTTATAGAACTTCATATATCAAAGCTTATTCAGCCATTACCCAACTGTTCAGCTTCTACTCATTTTCCAATTTTTTGTTACCACAAAAAGAGCTGCTACAAAAATTTTTGTACATGTGGGTCCTTTTCTCTCCTTTATGATTTCCTTGGGATACAGACCCAGTAGTGACACTGCTGGGTCACAGGGTATGCATAGTTTTATAGCCCTTTGGGCATAGTTTCAGATTGCTTTCCAGAATGGTTGGATCATTTTGCAGCTACACCAACAATGCATTAGTGTCCCAGTTTTCTCACATCCCCTTCATTATCTTGTCCTGTCATTTCAGCCAATCTTAGAGTTGTGAGATGGTACCTAAGAGCTGTTTTGAATTGCATTTCTCTAATTAATAGTGATTTAGAGCAGCTTTTATGTGACTATAGATGGCTTTAATTTCTTCATCTGAAAATGATCTGTTCATATCTTTGACCATTTATCAGTTGGGGAATGACTTGTGTTCTTATAAATTTGCCACAGTTCTTTATATATTTTGGAAATGAGACCTTAATTGGAAACACTGGATGTAAAGATTTTTTTCCCCAGCTTTGTATTTCCTTTTTAATCTTGTTTTTATTGGTTTTAGTTGTGCAAAAACTTTTAAATTTAATGTAATCAAAGTTGTCCATTTTGCCTTTCATAAAGTTTTTTGGTCATTAATTCTTCCTTCTTTAAAGATGTGATAAGTAAATTATTCCTTGCTCTCCTAATTTGTTTATGGTGTCATTCTTTATGCCCAAATCACATAACTATTTTGACTTCATTTTGGTATAGGATATAAGGTGTAGTTCTACCAAATTTCTGATGTATCATTTTCCAGTTTTCCCAGCAATTTTTTGTCAAATAGTGAGTTCTTACTCCAAAATCTGGAGTTTGGGGGTTTAATAAATACTAGATTATTATAAGCCTTGATTCTTGTATCATGTATCTAATCTATTCCACTGATCCACCACTCTATTTCTTAGGCAGTATCAAATGGTTTTGAAGACTGCCGCTTTATAATATAGTTGTAAGTTTGGTACTGCTAAGCCACCATCCTTTGTATTTTTTTCCCATTAATTCCCTTAATATTCTTGAACTTTTTTCCTTTCAGATGAATTTTTTATTATTTTTTCTAGTTCCATAAAATAACTTTTTTTGTAGTTTGATTGGTATGGCACTGAACAAACAAATCAATTTAGATAGAATTTTCATTTTTATTATATTACTCAGCCTACTCAGTATTTTTCTAATTGTTTAGATCTGATTTTATTTGTATGGGAAGTATTTTGTAATTGCGTTCCTATAGTTCTTGGGTTTGTCTTGGCAGGTAGGTATCCAAGTATTCAATTTTGTCTACAGTAATTTTAAATAAAATTTCTCTTTCTATCTCTCACTGATGGGCTTTTCAGTAATATATAGCATTTTAGATAGATACTGCCTATCATTTTAAGGAAAGTTCCTTTTATCCCTATGTTCTTTAGGGTTTTTAATAGGATTGAATGCAGTATCTTGTCAAAATCTTTTTTTGCATTTATTGAAATTATCATATGATTTCTGTTGGTTTTATTCTTGATATGGTTGATTATGGTAATAGTTTTCCTGATATTGAACCAGTCCTACGTTTCTGGCATAGATTCCACTTGGTTATCATGTACTATCCTGTTGATAAGTTGCTGTAATCTCCTTGTTAATATTTTATTTAAAATTTTTGCATCAACATTCCTTAGAGAGATTGTTCTGTTATTTCTTTTTCTGTTTTGGCTATTCCTGCTTTAGTTATCAGTACCATATTTGTGTGATATAAGGAATTTAGCAGGACTCCTTTATCTATTTTTCCAAATAGTTTTACATAGCATTAGAATTAATTTTTCATTTAAATGTTTGGTAGAATTCAATCATGTGCATCAATCTGGCGTGGGAAATTTTTTAGAGAGTTCATTAATGGCTTGTTCCATTTCTTTTTCTTTTTCTAAAATGGGACTATTTATATGATTTATTTCCTCTTTTGTTAACCTAGGCAATTTATATTTTTGTAAATATTCATCTGTTTAAATTAGATTGTCAGATTTGCTGGTATACAATTGGGCAAAGTAGCTCCTAATTACTGTTTTTTTTTTTTTTTTTTTCCATTGGTGGTAAGTTCATCTTTTTCATTTTTGATACTGGTGATTTGATTTTTTTCTTTCCTTTTTCTAATCAAATTAATTAAAAGTTTATCTTTTTTTTTTCCCCATAAAACCAACTCTTAGTTCTATTAACTAGTTCAATAGTTATCTTACTTTCAATTTTGTTAATATCTCCTTTGAGTTTCAGAATTTCTAATTTGATATTTAATTGGGTGGCTTTAATTTGTTCTTTTTCTAGCTTTTTTAGTTGTATGCCCAATTCATTGACCTGTTCTAGCTATTTAGAGGTATAAAATTTCCCCAAAGAACTGCTTTGGCTATATCCCATAGGTTTGGTATATTGTGTCATTACTGTCATTACTGTCATTCTCTTGGCTGAAATCATGGATCATTTCTGTGATTTATTATTTGACCCACTCACTTTTTAGAATTTGATTATTTAATTTCCAGTTGATTTTTAATCTACCTTTATTTGCCCCTTTATAAATATAATTTTTATTGCATTTTGGTTTGAAAAGGAAGTATTTACTCTTTCTGCCTTTCTACATTTGATTTGAAGTTTTTATGACATATTTGTATAGGTGCCATGTAGTGACAAAATAAAGGTATATTCCTTTCTACCTCTATTCATTTTTCTCCAGAGGTCTATCGTATATAAATTTTCTAAGCTTCTATTTCCCTAATTTTTTTTTCTTGTTTATTTGTAGTTAAATTTGTCTAATTCTGAGAGTAGAAGGTTGAGGTCCTCTATTAGTATACTTTTGTTATCTATTTCTTCCTATAACTAGCTTAAGACCTTCTCTAGGAATCTGGCTGCTCTACCACTTGGGGTATATACATTTAGTCTCATTATCACTTCATTGTATATGGGACTCTTTATCAAAATGTACTTTCCTTCCTTATCTCTTTTAATAAGAGATCAGAATTGTTACCCCTGCTTTTTAAAAATTTCAGCTAAAGCATCATAAATTCTGTTTCAGCCTTTTGCCTTTATTCTATATGTGTTTCTGTTGTTAAATATGTTTTTTGTAAACATTGTAGGATTCTGGTTTTTAATTTACTTTGTAACTTCTTCCACTTTATGGGAAAGTTCATCCCATTCACATTGACTTTTATGTTTATCAGCTTGTATTTTCCTCCATCCTATTTTCTCTCCTGTATATACTTTGTTCTCTCTTTCCATCTTGTCCTTAATATGGGTTTTTCTTTTGGACCCATCTCACCCACTACCTTATTTTCTATCAGCCTCTGCATTTCTCTTTCTTTCTTTCTTTCTTTTTCTTTTTTTCCCTAATGTTGGTATCTTTGGGTTTGTCAAAGATTAGATTGCTATAGATGTACCTTTTTTTGTCCTTTGTATCTAATCTGTTCCACTGATCTACCAGTCTATTTCTTAGCCAGTACCAAATGGTTTTGGTGACTGCTGCTATATAATATAGCTTTAGATCAGGTACACTTAGACCACCTTTCTCTGATTTTTTTTTTCATTAGTTCCCTTGCAATTCTTGACTTTTTATTCTTCCATATGAATTTTCTTGTTATTTTTTCTAGGTCATTAAAATAGTTCCTTGGGAGGCTGATTGGTATAGGACTAAATAAATAGATTAGTTTGGGGAGTATTGTCATTTTTATTATATTCGCTCAGCCTATCCAAGAGCACTGAATGTCTTTCCAATTATTTAAATCTGACTTTATTTTTGTGGCGAGTGTTTTGTAATTTTTCTCATATAATTCCTGACTATTCTTTGGTAGATGGATTCCCAAATATTTTATACTCTCAACATTTGTTTGGAATGGAATTTCTCTTTGTATCTGTTGCTGTTGCATTTTGTTAGTGATATATAAAAATGCTGAGGATTTATGTGGATTTATTTTGTATCCTGCCACTTTGCTAAAATTCTGAATTATTTCTAACAGCTTTTTAGCAGAGTCTTTGGGGTTCTCTAAGTATAACATCATGTCATCTGCAAAGAGTGATAGCTTGATTTCCTCATTTCCTACTTTAATTCCTTGAATCTCTTTCTCGGCTCTTATTGCCGAGGCTAGCATTTCTAGTACTATATTGAATAGTAATGGTGATAGTGGGCAACCTTGTTTCATTCTTGATCTTACTGGGAAAGGTTGCAGTTTATCTCTATTGCATATTATGCTTACTGATGGTCGTAAATATATGCTCCTGATTATTCTAAGGAATAGTCCATTTATTCCTATACTCTCAAGTGTTTTTAGTAGGAATGGATGTTGGATTTTATTAAATGCTTTTTCTGCATCTATTGAGATGATCACATGGTTTTTATTAATTTGATTATTAATATGGTCAATTATACTAATAGCTTTCCTAATATTAAACCAGCCCTGCATTCCTGGTATAAATCCTACTTGATCATAATGTATTATCCTGGAGATGATTTTCTGAATTCTTTTTGCTAATATTTTATTTAAAATTTTAGCATCAATATTCATTAAGGAAATTGGTTTATAATTTTCTTTCTCAGTTTTCGATCTACCTGGTTTAGGTATCAGTACCATGTTTGTGTCATAAAAGGAGTTTGGTAGGACTCCCTCAATACCTATTTTTTTTTTAATGTATTATATAAATGTTGGCTTTTTTTATTTATTATATATTTTTTTAATAATATTATCCCTTATATTCATTTTTCCAAATTATCCCCCTCCTCCCTCTACTCCCTCCCCCCGATGACAGGCAATCCCATACATTTTACATGTGTTACAATATAACCTAGACACAATACATGTGTGTAAATACCATTTTCTTGTTGCACAGTAAGCATTAGATTCCAAAGGTACATGTAACCTGGGCAGACAGACATTAGTGCTAACAATTTACATTCACTTCCCAGTATTCCTTCTCTGGGTGTAGTTATTTCTGTCCATCATTGATCAACTGGAAGTGAGTTGGATCTTCTTTATGTTGAAGATTTCCACTTCCATCAGAACATCCTCATACAGTGTTGTTGTTGAAGTGTACAGTGATCTTCTGGTTCTGCTCATTTCACTGAGCATCAGTTGATGTAAGTCTCTCCAAGCCTCTCTGTATTCCTCCTGCTGGTCATTTCTTACAGAGCAATAATATTCCATAACCTTCATATACCACAATTTACCCAACCATTCTCCAATTGATGGACATCCATTCATCTTCCAGTTTCTAGCTACAACAAAAAGAGCTGCCACAAACATTTTGGCACATACAGGTCTCTTTCCGCTCTTTAGTATTTCTTTGGGATATAAGCCCAGTAGTAGTACTGCTGGATCAAAGGGTATGCACAGTTTGATAACTTTTTGGGCATAGTTCCAAATTGCTCTCCAGAAAGGCTGGATTCTTTCACAACTCCACCAACAATGTATCAGTGTCCCAGTTTTCCCACATCCCCTCCAACATTCATCATTATTTGTTCCTGTCATCTTAGCCAATCTGACAGGTGTGTAGTTGTATCTCAGAGTTGTCTTAATTTGCATTTCTCTGATCAGTAGTGATTTGGAACACTCTTTCATATGAGTGGATATAGTTTCAATTTCTTCATCTGAGAATTGTCTGTTCATATCCTTTGACCATTTATCAATTGGAGAATGGTTCGGTTTCTTATAAATTAGGGTCAGTCCTCTATATATTTTGGAAATGAGACCTTTGTCAGAACCTTTGCTTTTAAAAATATTTTCCCAATTTGTTACTTCCCTTCTAATCTTGTTTGCATTAGTATTGTTTGTACAGAAACTTTTTAGTTTGATGTAATCAAAATCTTCTATTTTGTGATCAATAATGATCTCTAGTTCTCCTCTGGTCATAAATTCCTTCCTCCTCCACTAGTCTGAGAGGTAGACTATCCTCTGTTCCTCTAATCTATTTATTATCTCCCTCTTTATGTCTAAATCATGGACCCATTTTGATCTTATCTTGGTATATGGTGTTAAGTGTGGATCCATATCTAATTTCTGCCATACTAATTTCCAGTTTTCCCAACAGTTTTTTCCAAATAATGAATTTTTATCTCTAATGTTGGTACCTTTGGGTTTGTCAAAGATTAGATTGCTATAGATGTACCCTTTTTTGTCCTTTGTATCTAATCTGTTCCACTGATGTACCGGTCTATTTCTTAGCCAATACCAAATGGTTTTGGTCACTGCTGCTATATAATATAGCTTTAGATCAGGTACACTTAGACCACCTTCCTCTGAGTTTTTTTTCATTAGTTCCCTTGCAATTCTCGACCTTTTATTCTTCCATATGAATTTTGTTATTTTTTCTAGGTCATTGAAATAGTTTCTTGGGAGTCTGATTGGTATAGAACTAAATAAATAGATTAGTTTGGGGTGTATTGTCATCTTTATTATATTTGCTCGGCCTATGCAAGAGCACTGAATGTCTTTCCAATTATTTAAATCTGACTTTATTTTTGTGGCAAGTGTTTTGTAATTTTTCTCATATAATTCCTGACTTTTCTTTGGTAGATGGATTCCCAAATATTTTATACTCTCAACATTTGTTTGGAATGGAATTTCTCTTTGTATCTGTTGCTGTTGCATTTTGTTAGTGATATGTAAAAATGCTGAGGATTTATGTGGATTTATTTTGTATCCCGCCACTTTGCTGAAATTTTGAATTATTTCTAATAGCTTTTTAGCAGAGTCTTTGGGGTTCTCTAAGTATACCATTATGTCATCTGCAAAAAGTGATAGTTTGATTTCCTCATTTCCTACTTTAATTCCTTGAATCTCTTTCTCGGCTCTTATTGCCGAGGCTAGCATTTCTAGTACTATATTGAATAGTAATGGTGATAGTGGGCAGCCTTGTTTCACTCCTGATCTTACTGGGAAAGGTTGCAGTTTATTTCTATTGCATATTGTGCTTACTGACGGTCTTAAATATATGCTCCTGATTATGCTAAGGAATAGTCCATTTATTCCTATACTCTCAAGAGTTTTTAGTAGGAATGGATGTTGGATTTTGTCAAATGCTTTTTCTGCATCTATTGAGATGATCATATGGTTCTTATTAATTTGATTATTAATATGGTCAATTATATTAATAGTTTTCCTAATATTAAACCAGACCTGCATTCCTGGAATAAATCCTACTTGATCATAGTGTATTATCCTGGAGATGATTTTCTGAATTCTTTTTGCTAATATCTTATTTAAAATTTTAGCATCAATATTCATTAAGGAAATTGGTTTATAATTTTCTTTCTCAGTTTTCAATCTACCTGGTTTAGGTATCAGTACCATGTTTGTGTCATAAAAGGAGTTTGGTAGGACTCCTTCAATACCTATTTTTTCAAATAGTTTATATAGCATTGGAGTTAGTTGTTCTTTAAATGTTTGGTAGAATTCACATGTAAATCCACCTGGTCCTGGGGATTTTTTCCTGGGCAGTTGATTAATAGCGTGGTTCTATTTCTTTTTCTGAAATGGGACTATTTAAGCAATTTACCTCCTCCTCTGTTAATCTAGGAAGCCTATATTTTTTGAGGTAGTCGTCCATTTCACTTAAGTTATCAAATTTATTGGCATAAAGTTGGGCAAAGTAACTCCTTATTATTTTCTAATTTCCTCTTCCTTGGTGGAGGATCCCCCTTTTCATTTGCAAGACTAACAATTTGATTTTCCTCTTTCCTTTTTCTGATCAGATTTACCAAAGATTTATCTATTTTATTGGCTTTTTCATAAAACCAATTCTTGGTTTTATTTATTAATTCAATAGTTTTAAACTTTCAATATTATTGATTTCTCCTTTTAATTTTAGTATTTCAAGTTTAATTTTTGGTTGTGGGTTTTTAATTTGATCTTTTTCCAGCTTTTTAAGTTGCAGGCCCAATTCATTAATCTTTTCTTTCTCTATTTTGTTCAAATAAGCCTCTAAAGATACAAAATTTCCCCTTATTACTCATTTAGCTGCTTCCCACAAATTTTGGTATGATGTCTCATCGTTGTCATTATCTTGGGTGAAATTATTAATTGTTTCTATAATTACTGTCTCACCCAGTCATTCTTTAAGATGAGATTATTCAGTTTCCAATTACTTTTTGGTCTATTTACCCCTAACTTCTTATTGAATGTAGTTTTTATTGAATTGTGATCTGAGAAGAAGGCATTTATTATTTTTGCCTTCCTGCATTTAATTTTAAGATCTTTATGTCTTAATATATGGTCAATTTTTGTATAGGTTCCATGAACTGCTGAGAAGAAAGTATACTCCTTTCTATCACCATTCAGTTTTCTCCAGAAGGTCTATCATACCTAGTTTTTCTAATGTTCTATTTACCTCTTTAATTTCTTTCTTATTTGTTTTGTGGTTTGTTTTATCTAATTCTGAGAGTGCAAGATTGAGATCTCTCACTATTATAGTTTTGCTGTCTATTTTTTCTTGCAGTTCTCTTAACTTTTCCTTTAGTTAGATGCTATACCACTTGGTGCATATATGTTTAGTATTGATATGGCTTCATTGTCTATGCTATCTTTTAGCAGGATATAATTTCCTTCCTTATCTCTTTTAATTAGATCAATTTCTGTTTTTGATTGATCTGAGATAATTGGCAACCCCTGATTTTTTGGCTTTACCTCAAGCATAATAGATTCTGCTTCATACCTTTACTCTGTATGTATCTCCCTGCCTTAAGTGTCTTTCCTGTAAACAACATATTGTAGGGTTATGAGGTTTTATCCAGTCTGCTATCCACCTCCGTTTAATGGGAGAGTTCATCCCATTCACATTTCCGGTTAAAATTCCTAATTCTGTATTTCCTGCCATCATATTGTCCCCTGATTATGCTTTTTTATCCCTTGACCCCCCGAACCCCTTCCCCAATATTTAATTTATAGATTCCACTTTTGATGCGCAGACCTCCCTTTTTAGTATCCCTTCCCCCTCTTAAGTTCCTCCCCCTTTCTTGTATCCTTCCCTTATTCCCTTTTCCTTTTTCCTTTCTCCCATTTTAATGAGGTGAGAGAGAATTCTCTGAAAAATAAATATGTCAATTATTTACTCTTTGAGCCTACTCTGATGAGAGTATGAGTCACACAATGTATCTTCCCCTCTCTAAATTCCCTCAGATGTGGTAGATTTTATATGCCTCTTCCTGGGATGTAGTTTCCCTCTTTATCTCTCCTTCCCCTTTTTCTGATACTATCCCCTTTCCTTTACTACTTCCCTTTTTTTTTTTTTAATATTATATCAGTAAAATCAAATTATCCATGCAGGCTTTCTGCATATCCACAACAGAGATACAGTTCTTAAGAGTTCTTTTTACCTTTTTCTGCTCCTCTTCAGTCTTGTGGATGTAGATCAAATTTTTTTTGTTTAAGTCTGGTTTTTTTCTTAGAAACAAATGGAAGTCCTCTCTTTCATTAAATGACTATCTTCTTCCATGGAAGAAAATGCTAAACTTAGCTGGGTAGTTTATTCTTGGTTGCAGTCCTTGTTCTTTAGCCTTTTGGAATATCAGGTTCCAGGCCCTTTGATCCTATAATGTGGAGGCAGCCAGATCTTGAGTGACCCTTATTGTGGCACCTTGATATTTGAATTGTTTTTTTCCTAGCTGTTTGCAATATTTTTTCCTTAGTTTGGTAGTTCTGCAGCTTAGCCACAATGTTCCGTGGAGTTCTTTTTTAGGGTCTTTTTCAGAAGGTGTTCGATGAATTCTTTCAACGCCTATTTTCCCTTCTGTTTCTATTATCTTTGGACAGTTCTCTTTGATGATTTCCCAGTAAGTATTTGATGTTATTCTCCACCTTTTTTTTTTTTTTTTTTGTTTTGTTTACTGATTCTTGGTTTCTCAATGAATCATTCATTTCTATTTGTTCAGTCCTGATTTTTAATGAGTTATTTTCTTCATTCACATTTTTTATATATGCCCAATTGAGTTTTTAAATGAATTATTTTGCTCTGTTGAATTTTTTTCCATTTCACTAATTTTTTTTTAGTGAGTTATTTTCTTTTTCAAATTCAGAAATCCTACTTTCCTGTGATTTTTTAACCTTTTCTAATTCACAAATTTTATTTTCCTGGCACCTCCTGTGAATTCTTTGTTTTTTCCAACTCAAATTTCAGTACTTTGGTATTCTATAGCATAGCTTCTCTTTCCTTTCCCCACTTTTCTTCAAACTCTCTTAACTTTTTAATAGTCTCTTCTAGGAGACAGTTATGTGATGGGGGGCAGGTATCATTCCCCTTTAGGGTGTTATCTGGAGACTGTCTGCTGTTAGGTTCCTCGGAGTTGGATTCCTGCTCTTTCTCTGTGTAGAACGTGGCAATTGTTCTCTTCAGCTTCTTACTCATTGCTAAAAATCTGTTGGGGTTTGCCCTTGTTGTAAGAAATTTATTTATTTACCAGCTTCCTCCCAGACCTGATGGATGCAGCGAATCCTGTGCCTGAGCTAAGAGAGAGATCTGGGAGAGAGTTCCCCTCTCCCCTCCCCAGAAATGACTTATAGGTAGTTAACACTGCTGCAGCTTTGAGGAGTGCCCAGTGAAGGACCCCACTGTGTGGCCTAGCAACTGCCCTGAGGTTTAAGGCTGAACAATGAAAGTGTCACAAACCCCTGCCAATGCCTCCTGTGGGACCGTGGATATTAGCAGCTGATGTGAAAAGCCCCTGTGCTCAAACCAGAAGTGTCTGCCCAGAAACCGTGGTCCCTACTTCAAAGGTTCTGCTTCTCTGGGAGTTCTGCTTCTCTGGGAATTCTGCTGCTGCTAGAATTCCACTGCCTCAGGCTGAGCTCCACAGTATGTGGATTAGAGGCTGCCTAGGGCTGTATCCCTGCTGCTCAGGCTCTCAACTACCCAAGGAGAAGCCCTGGGCAGCAGAAGGAATTTGCACAGCCTTGCTGAGATCTGTTAGGTCACTTCCAGATTGGGGTAGATTTAGGATCTGGCTTTATATTTTAAAGTGGCTTGATTTCTCTTCTGAACTGCTGTTTTATAAGCAGAGAAGAGCTAATAGCATGTGCCAGATTCCTGCATCTCAGTCACTTCTCTAATCCCAGAGTTCTCCCCAGCCTGATGGGCACAGTGTGCTAGCACCTAACCCTGTCTATGCTGATCTTTTTTTTCCTCTCCTTGGAACCAACCTTTTCTGTTGAAATTCCAAATTCTCTTCAGCTGCCAAGTTGTGCTTCTAATCCTTGTGGTTTTTATTAGTCCAGCGTTATTTTTGAGGCTGATTTAACTAATTGGTATTGAGGGAAGAAGGGAGCTTACAAATTCACGTATATCTTCTCCACCATCTTGGCTCTGCCCCCTGTTTAATGAGATTTTCAAGGGAAACTGGGAGAACTCAAGCAGCTTCCTAGTTTCACTGCACCATCTTGCCTCCAACCCAACAGTCCAATTCAATATTGAAGAATTCTAAATTTCCTTTGTTTCATTATAACTTATTTTTTCCATGCCCTTTAGTCTCTCTGTACTTCAATACTATCCCTGTTCTATGATTAGTTAAAATAAAATCATAGTTCTTGAATGTTAAATTGGAATCCCTGAAGGTGATTGTAAAATTAAGATCTTATCTATTTCTATGAGTAACAGAGGTGATGTGAAGAAATAGGTCATGGGAATTGCATAAATTATAGAATTTGAAAATTAGGATACTTAAAGGTATATCAGCATGTGTTCTTAATTATGCTTGAATGTGGGGATGACTTAAAGTGGAAAGAATACTGAGTCAAGCATGACATTGAAACATAAGGGAAAATATCCTGGGCATTGATAGCTATCAAAATCTAGATTTGGTGTTAAAATTGGATTGAATGAACCTCAAAGAGGGAGTGGTTGCTTAGTAAAGACATTGGAAGGAGAATCTTAAAATAGCCATGGAAAACAAGAAGTATTTTGATTTTTTTCTCCATATTTTAGAGGTATAAGTAAACATAAAACTGACCAGTATTTGAAAGAGGTGTCAGTAATCTACAGTTTTTATGAGAGAATCATATCTCCTTCGGTACCAGAAGATGAAAGGGACAGGAGAGGGAAGTTTATTAATAATGGAACAGAAAGCCTGGACCGGTCTGACGTGGGTCATTGGGGGCATAGAACTGATAAAAGTGGGAATGAGAGAGAACATATTTAAGATAGGGAGAAGGATTTCTAGCACAGAAAGTGGGTTCTAATATAATAGAGATAAAGTCTGTATGATGGAATGGGAATATACTATTAAATCATTGTGGATATTATCTTTTTTTTTTTATTTAAAGCTTTTTATTTTCAAAACATATGCATGGATAATTTTTCAATATTGACCCTTGCAAAATTTTGAATTTCAAATTTCCCCTCCCTTCTTCCATCCATTCCTCTAGATGGTAAATATGTTAAAAAAAAAAAAAAAAATATATATATATATATATATATATATATATATATATATATATATATATATATATATGTATGTTAAATCCAATATATGTATACATATTTATACAATTATCTTGCTGGACAAGAAAAATCAGATCAAAAAGGAAAAAAACTGAAAAAGAAAACAAAATGAAAACAAACAACAACAAAAAGAGGGAAAATCCTATATTGTGATCCTCACTCATTTCTCCCAGTCCTCTCTCTGAGTGTATTTGGCTTTCTTTATCACAAAATCATTGGAGCTAGCCTCAATCATCTCATTATTGAGAAGAGCCACATTGTGGGTATTATCTTATAGGATATTACCTTGCCCTCAACAACCTTATACTCTAATAGACTTATGAAAAAAACAAAACAAACAAACAAAAAAAAAACCCAAAACAGAACCACTCAATGTTATTTTGCTTTTGCCTTTTCAATTGAGGAGAATTATTTTCAGAATACTATATATATGTTTTAATATATTTTAATAGTTTTTATTTACCAGATATATATATACAATACATATATACATGACCAAACAGTTGTTTTGCTGAACAAAAAGAATCAGACTTTGAAATCCCCCCCAAGATAGGGGATAAGTTAGAAGAATACATAGATTTATTAAATGAGTTAAAATCTCCTGGATTTATCAATCCAGATGGATAACATATTAGAGGATTGAAATAACTTTTATTTGAGATCATTCAACAATTTTTAAGAATCTATGATTAATTTTGGAGAATGAAGGAGAGAAGAAAAGAATTGAACACAAGCAAGAAATCTATATTTGTTTTTATTTAATTTGGAAAAAAGAAAATTAATGACACATAAAATTTTATATGACCATGAAAAAATTATAAAATGAATTATTTAACAGAGAATTTATCAGAACTTCCCTGAAGTCTTGACCAGATTCTGATTTTATGGTGGTGCGTATTATGATTTTAAAGAAAAGTTCAGATTTGCGCCTATAAATGATGCTCTCAAGCTCAATTAAAAATTGAAAATAAAAAGTTTTAATCAAACAAGACAAGGTACAGACAATTTAGATTTATACAAAAAAACAAATAGAAACAAGAACAATTAAAAATATGACAATTATAGCAGATAGAGGAAGAGAATACATCACCAATTCAAAGGAACCTCAAAAACTCAAATGGCTGGGAGCCCCATTTCAGCCTCAATCAACTTGAATTGTGTAAAGATTTTCCTGAGCGAAGTGTCCTCCCCAGGGTGAAGCTCGACGGGTGATATAGAACACTAGCCTTTTATATGTTTTTTTAGACAAAGAAGACCCTTAATCAAGAAGTTTGGCATGTATACATGTGCAGAGTACGTGACAATCTGGTATGTTGACTCATTCCATATTGTCTATATCTTGATGTATTTCCTTATCAATTGTATATGCTCAGGGAGGAAGCCACCCAGCCCTAAGCATAGACATTCCCAGGGATGTCTAGTTCCTGATACCTATTGTCAAGGACATATAGAGTTCATGGAACGGTCAAATTCCCGTATTTTAGAAGCTTAGGCCTGTTAGATTTGAGTGAGCTTACAATTCTAATATGAAATTTTAATTTCTTATTCATGGTGGTTCTCAGTTCTTGAAGGCTAAGAAAATGGAACAAAAGCATTTACAATTTATACCAAGTTATAAATGCTTCTAGCACAAGCTTAATGATAATCATAAGATGATCTCCAGCCATGGCTATGCAAAAAATCTTTGATTCTGAGACAACTATGTGGCTCAGGAGATAGAAAGCTGATAAAGTGATGATTTAAAGAAATGTTATTGACATGCATGTATGTATTTCAGCAAAGCATTTAAAAAGTAGTATTGTTGCTAAGAATGGAAATGTGAAGAATTAAATCTTTGTTCTATTTAGTATGTAACTTTAGACCATATGCTTGACCTTTATGACTTTTTTTTTTTTTAATGAGGGGTTG
This sequence comes from Sminthopsis crassicaudata, assembly GCF_048593235.1. Classification (NCBI taxonomy): domain Eukaryota; kingdom Metazoa; phylum Chordata; class Mammalia; order Dasyuromorphia; family Dasyuridae; genus Sminthopsis; species Sminthopsis crassicaudata. The sequence goes on from NC_133619.1 coordinate 421,885,452, forward strand.
AATTAGTATCCTTTAATAGTCCTTACAATTTTCAATCTGTGTCTTATTAGCTTCTGATAGCATAATTAGGTGGATTCATAAGTAGTTGAATAGCAATATATCAGAGTATTCTTTAATAGGATAATATCAATCTGGATAAGTTATTTAGTGGCATGTGAATGGACTCTGTGTTCAGTTTTATCTTACTTGATTTCTATATCAATTATTTATATGAAGATAATTAGATTTATAGATAACAAAGTTGGGGGGAAGAAATGACTGGGTGAACTCTGAAAACTGTGTCCCCTAAATTATATACCCTTTGATCTATAAAGAAGGGAGATTTGAGTCTTAGGCTGTCTTGGGAAGCATATCTCCCCAGACAAGTTAAATTGCTTCATTTAACTGGGCTTTTCTAAGGCAAATCTGGGCCCTGATATTGATAAGTATCTAGGCCTGGGGGCATTGGCTTTCTTTCAACTGGGAACTTCAGTCTCAGATTTCCTATTAAAGGGCAATTTTTAACTCATTTCTTTGTAGAATGTCCAAAGCAAAATTATGCCCAGTCAAGAAACCTCTTTCTCTCCTTGGCAGAGTTAGCTGTCAGGACTCATGCCCACTGTGAAGAGATCCTCTTCTCACCAAAAAACCTTGTTATTTCTCTGCCACTGAGGAAGTCAGTTTCCTAGGAAAGCTGACTTTTGCAGTGCTGATAAACTTCCTTTTTACCATTAATATTTTGCGTTCGTGAATTCTTTCACCTTGAATCTGTGCTGACCAGAAGGGGATTTCTACTTCAACTCTCTGCATTGCCACTAGAACAGCATCATAATGAGTATCTTGAATGATTGAATCAGAATATAAAAATATCTTTACAGGTTGAATCAATGGATATAATCTAATGCAGGAGACCATGAGTGATTTTGATCATTTGTTTTTGACATAAAATATTTTATATTTTCTTCCTTTTTTTTAGTGTTTTGATTTTGTTTTATTACTTCTAATTGTCTTTGAATTAATTAGTTCTAATTTATATATTCATTTTCAATGAGTTGGTTGTTTGGATACTATTTTGCACTTCTTTGGTAAAGTGGTTAATTGTCTTTCAAACCCTTTCCTCAATAGCTCTCATTCTCTTTCTCCCACCTCCCCCTACCTAATTCTTTCCTCTCAGGCTCATGTTTTAAATATCAAATATTTTTAAAACTCTATTTTAGATGCTTGTTTTATCTTTTCCTGGAATTCTATTTGAATTTGTATTTAATATGTGTTTTCTTTGAGGCTGTCTTCGAAAATATTTTAGAGTCATTTTCTTTTAGAAAATATCTTCTAGCTCAGATGTCCTCACCATAACAACTCCATATTTTGGGATGTTTTGGGTTTGTTTTTTCATTCCTCCAAACTTAGTTCCAAAATTGGATTTTTATTTTTTAGGGGGCCAGATGCTGTGCAATTCTGGAGGGAGTATCTGGACTTTACTTTGTCTTGTTTTCTCTTCTTTTGAGTATTGCAATTTCTTCAGGTTTTGAGTACAGTGTCCTTGAAAGCTCTCAGGAATATCTCATTGGGTGTGTCCAAAGTAGTCCAAACTAGGGCAAAGTCTGAATACTGACTTTTGCAAGTACCTGACTTGGATTTAGGTATAATCAAGGTAACTATAAGCTTAACCTTGTTTGATGTTCCAGAAGACTGTTTCTAGATCCAACTTTCAGCTAGTTAGAATGATCTAAGGAACTCCTTCTTGGCAGGAGCTTCCTGCCTTTGTTATTTTACTGTATGCTTCATACTAGGTTAAATCTGAGATTGAATCCCAATCCCAGGATCAGAGCTACATTAACTACTTCCTGTTTCTCTTCTCTGCCTGGGGCACAGCTTCAGTCTGCCTCTGCTCTTTGTACTGGATCACCACAACTTGATACAGGTTCTCTATTCAGTGTTTGCTAGACCTATAATCAAGCTCTGGGGAAGAAGCAACATAGCTGACATTTGGCACCTGTTCTTATTCTCTATACAACACTAGCCATTTCCATGTTGGATCCAAAAGAAATTTCTGTTTAGTCTAGTGTAAAAGCTTATTTCTCCAATCTATCCCTATGATGGATGGCTTCACTTTCTTGGCTATACTTTTCTCTAGTGTTCAAAGACATCTGTCCATATCCCTCTGCTAATTTGGTCTGGAAAATGATTCACTGTGATTTCCCCTTGAATTTCCCTAAAAGGATTGGGTCTGAGGCATTTTCTAGGTCTTATGGAGTAGTTGGGATAACGAGACTGGACTATGGTGCTTTTCTTACTTTATCACTTTGGTTGTTCTCTGACCACCTAGCACTTTGCATTCTCATAAGACTGGCTCTTCTTAGAGAGTCCTAATTCATTTAGGCATACCAGGAGTTTCTCCTCACCTGATAGCTGTAGCTGTGGGGTACCTCTAATGATGACAATGTTTCATGTCAGTTTCTCTGTAGTAAAAATATGCAGAAGTATTAGGTACTCTCTAAGGAGGAAATTGGGAGAGTACTTTTTGACCTGCCTTTTTTACATAGCTTGATTTTTTTATTGCAGCTGCCATTTTTCATATTACTATTTTATTAAAATAATCAATGAATATTAGCAAATTTTCAAATGCCTAATACTTGGTTTTACAATATATTTTGAAAATGTGGGAAACAAAAAAAAAAAGCAAAATTGGAAAAGAATCTTTCTCATAATTCATAAAATATTTGAATATATTTTTTCTCAATCTTCCTTCTAACAGTCATGCGAGATCAGCTGAAAAATATTATGACAATTATTTTTTCTTTTTCCCTCTTTCTTTCTATATGATTTTGTGTGTGTATGAAAATTCATAACAACTGAGAAACGAGGTTTAGAACAAACTTCCAGCAAGTATATCCTTATTTTAGTGTTGCTGTTAAAAACATTGAATGCATCATCCCTAGGCACCATCAACTAAATTGAAGTGTTTGGTAACTGTCATTCATTTTCTCTTAAGTACATTCAGAACTGGAGTACAGGTAAATAACATTCTTCAATAAATTCAGTTCACAGTAACAATAACTTGAAAGGTACTTTATATCAGCATTTCCTATCATTTATTAACAAAGGATTACCATCCTGTGCTACTCTGATTGTTCTTTGAAAGCTCTTGTGTTTATCTTAATCTTTTCTCTTTTCCATTTTTAAGACATCTTTTAAAGATTATTTAGTCAACTTTTCTCTGAGCACTTTCTTAGGAAGTCATATTTCCTTTTATGTTCCTTGGGGACTTTTCTAATAGCAAATAGCAAGAAAAATATCAAGACTTCATTTTCATTTGTTTGTATTGTATGTTATAATGTTACAATAGTCCTTTCATAATACTAATAAATGAACCAAGACATTTAGTTATTTCATTTATCTCCAAGATTATTTAGAATCTTAAAGCTTTCTTTAAAGTCAATGAAACCACTGGAAAGAAATGTACCAAATAGTTATCCTACTACATTTAAAGTAAATGGTACCTTAATGATAGGAGAATGTCTTAGTATACTTAAAATGTTAGTTGTTGATGTTCAGTTATTTTTCAATCATATCTAACTCTTTGACTGTTTTTTGGAGCTAGGCAAAAACAGTGACAGTGTTTTGCCATTTCCTTCTCTAGAACATTTTACAGATAAATAAACTGAGGTAAACAAGTTTAAGTGACATAGCTAGTAAGTATCTGAAGCCAGATTTGAACTCAGGAAGATGAGTATTCCTGTCTCCAGGCCCAGTACTCTATCCACCACTGACCTTCCCCCCAAAATTTATTTTGCGTTAAAATTTATTATTTTATTTCCCCCCAGTAAAAACAATTTTTAAAACTTTAAGTTCCAGATTCCTTCCTTTCCTTCTTCCCTGCCCCCCACCTCATGGAGAAAGCAAACAATTCAGTATAGATTATACATGTGTAGTCATGCAAAATATTTCTTTAGTAGTCGTATTGTGAAAAAAAATTCCAAAACAAAACAAACAAACAAAAAAAACCCAACAACAACAACCAAATAAACCTCCTCAAGAAAAATAAAGTTAAAAAAAAAAAAAGTGCTTCAATCTGCATTGAGACATCATCAGTTCTTTCTGTGGATATGGATAGTATTTTTTTTCTCCAGAGCTCCTTCAGAAGTTGTCTTGGATCATTGTATTATTGAGAATAATTATGTCATTCACAGCTTATCATCTTAAAATATTACTATTACTTTTTATACATTTCATTTTGTATCAGTTCAGGGAAGTCTTTCCAGGTTTTCTGAGAGCATTCTGCTTATATTTCTTATAGCACAATAGTATTCCATCATAATTATGTACTACAATTTATTTGGCCATTTCCTAATTGATGGACATTCTTTCAGCTGTCATTTCTTTGTCTCACAAAAAGAGCTACATAAATAATTTTTGTACATATATGTCCTTTTCCTTAAAAAAAAATATTTTGGGATACAGATCTGATAGTGGCATTGCATTTTGGACACTGTTTGATATTGCTCTATAGAATGGTTGTATCAGCTCATATCAACAGTGAATTAATGTCTTATTTTCCTCCCATATGTGCTTCAACATTTATCATTTCCCTTTTCTGTCTTTTATAGGTATTTAGTAGTACTTTAGAATTGTTTTGATGTGCATTTCTCCAATCAATAGTGAGTTAGAACATTTTTTCATATGTGTATAGATAGCTATGATTACTTCATCCAAAAATTGATTTATTTTTAAATTATTTATCAATTCCAATTGGCCCTTATTTTAAAATTTGACTGACTTCTCTATATTTGAGAAATGAGGCTCTTATCAGAGAAACTTGCTTCAATTTTTTCCCCCATGATTACTCTTGATAACTGTATTTCCCTCCTGTCTTGGTTCTATTCTCTCTTTTCACCTTGTCCTTCCTAAAAAGTGTTTTGCTTCTTGTAACGAGCTGTCGTCTCTAGAAGCTGCCGGATCGCTCTCTGGGAAGAGATCTGCTGTGTCTACTCAAATCTCTCAGACAGATTCTTCTTCCTGTATCGAACCGTTGTCTCCAGGCAGTTGCTGTTAACTCTTGTCCAAAGAAGTGACTTCCCTTCCTGCAGAGAGCTCCGTCAAGCCTGATGCAATTCAGAGTCTCCTCTTTCTCTGAGAGTCCTCTTCTTTTATTCTCCCAGAGAATGGGCGTGGGATAATGCAAGGGCTTCTGGGAAGAACCACCCCAGCCAATGAGCTTGCCCCCTCTATCAAGTCAACCTGAGTTCTCACCTTGTAACTATCCAGACAACCTCAGTTCTCACTTAGTAATCCTAACATCTCCCCTTTTCTTTTGATTTAGAACATAGGACAGTCATGACCTTGAAACATAAATCCATCAATATGGGAAGTATTACAGATAATTACATAAATTACATAAGCATATAGTAACATAGTAACATAACACATGCTAGAAGTATATAACATAATCAAATAATCATAAATTGAAAATTTATAAATGTCCATAAGTCCATTGTCCATTAGTCTCATCTTGTGTGAGGAAGTCCAATGATTCCTGCTGGTTTTTAAAGTTCTTTAACAGTCTTCTTATTATCCATGATCTTTCAGTGTCAGATGTTTCTTAGATCTTCTCCTTTATTTTGAGGTCTTTCTCTTTTTCTGTCTCTCTCTGGTGGACAAGGCGAATATGACTCGTTGGCACCCATCTGATTCCTTCTCCTGCTGAAGAAATACAAGCAAACCCTCTCCCCCAGGCAGTTAACCTATCTGGTCCCTTCCATTCACCACTTTCTGGATCTCTCCACATCACCTGGCGATTATCTAAGGACAGTGGAGCTGCTCGCACTGGACACTGCCCTTCTGGTGGGTTATAAAACCTGTCTGCTGGAGCCAGTGCATCTTTGTCAAAAATTAGAAAATTAATGGTATAGAGAACTAAATTTAGAAGTTCTCTAGGGTTACCTGTGGCTCCCCCTTTCTTTTGTTTTTGGAGGAGTGTCTTAATATCTCTGTTTCTTCTCTCTACTATTGCCTGCCCTTGAGGATTAAAGGGTATGCCCGTGGTATGTAAAATCTTATACTGTGCACAAAAGTGTGTAAAATGTTTGGACGTATATGCAGGTCCATTGTCTGTTTTTATTGCTTGTGGCACACCCATAATTGCAAAAGCTTGTATAAGGAATTCAGTGACCACTCGGGCTGTCTCTTTTGCTGCTGGCATTGCAAATGTGAATCCTGAAAAGGTGTCTACCACGACATGAATAAAAGATAGACGACCAAAAGATTTATAATGGGTCACATCCATTTGCCAGATTTCATTGGGTCTCAAACCACGAGGATTCTTCCCTGGAGGGAGTGTAGGAGCATGGAAAGGAAGACAAGCTGTACAGCTTTTTACTATGCTCCTAGCTTCCTCTCTTGTGATTCCAAATTGTAAACGTAAAGCTCGAGCAGCCTGATGATATTTAGAATGAGATTCTTGTGCTTCCTGAAATAAAGGACTACTGGCTAACATGGTTAGAAGGCTATCTGCCTTTGAATTTCCATCAAAAATGGGACCTGGAAGTCCACTATGTGAGTGGACATGCAAGATATAAATCTTGCCTGGATGTTTTCTCACTTGCTCTTGAAGTTCCTTAAAGAGCTGATAAATATTGGAGGCTGCAAATTTTATTTGGGCTGTGGCAATTCTTTGTACTACACCTACTGAATAGGCTGAATCAGTAATTATATTTACGTCTCCTGGGTAATAAGTGAGAGCTAGCATGATAGCAAATAATTCATTCTGTTGAGTGGATTGAAAAGGAGTCCTGATTACTCTCTTTATGGTTAAATCATGAGAGTATATGGCACAAATATTTTCTTTGGAGGCATCTGTAAAGATTGTTGGTCCTTTAAGAGGAACCTTAGAAACCTTTTCTTCAAAAATCCATCGCCAATTATGTAGTAGCCGGGTAATCTTTAATGGAGATCCATGTGCAAAATTTGGAGCGGTGGCCAATAAAATTTGCCATTCTGGGATGTTCTCACAGCATACATTAATCTGTGCGTTAGTATAGAATGTGTATATTTTTTCAGGACTTATCCCAGATAATTGTGTTACTCTCTTAATAGCCTTTAATAAAATCCTAGCCACAAGCACTGGGTAAGGTGTAAGGCTTTGTTCTGGTTGTGCTGGGAGGTTCACCCACTCAATCACTCTGTCTCCTTGATGAAGGACTGCTGTGGGTGCCTCTTTTGTAGCAAAAACTGATATTTCCAAGGGTTTTTGAGTGACTCTTTCAACCACATTGGATAAAGCCAGTTCAACTTCTCTCAAAGCCTTTTGTGCTTCTTTTGTAAGCTGGCGTGGTGAATTTAAAGCACTGTCTCCCCTTAAAATATCATATAGTGGTTGCAATTGACAGGTAGTCAAGCCTAGCACGGGACGCATCCATTGGATATCTCCTATCAATTTCTGGAAGTCATTTAAGGTGTTTAGCTTCTCTGTTCTTAAGGAGAGTTTTTGTACTGTAAGCACCTTAGGATATACTTCATATCCTAAATATTGAAAAGGAGCATGTCTTTGAATTTTTTCTGTAGCTATATGCAGTTTGTAGTACTTTAATGTTTCCATGGTCCTTTGTAGACATGCCTCTAACATTTGTTCCTCAGGTGCACATCCCAAAATATCATCCATATAATGTAACAATATTACTTTTGGAAAGGCTTTTCTTACTGGAGCAAGAGCAGCTGCAACATACATTTGGCACATAGTAGGGCTGTTTTTCATTCCCTGTGGCAAAACTGTCCATTCATATCTTTTATAAGGCTCAGCCAAATTAACACTAGGCACTGAAAAAGCAAATCTTTTCATATCCTCCTTATCTAGAGGAATAGAATAGAAACAATCCTTAATGTCTATAACCCATAGAGGCCATTCTCTTGGCAACTGAGTAGGAGATGGAAGTCCAGGCTGAAGAGTTCCCATAGTTTCCATCTGTTCATTTACTCTTCTTAGATCAGTTATCATCCTCCATTTTCCAGATTTCTTTTTCACCACAAATACTGGGGAATTCCAAGGACTTAGAGAAGGCCGCAAGTGTCCTTGGTCAAGTTGTTCTTGCACTATGTCTAATAAGGCCTGAATTTTATCACTTCTTAAGGGCCACTGTTCTACCCACACTGGTGAATCAGTTTTCCACTGAATAGGAACTGGTGAAAGTGCAGGTAGGCCTTCAACAGCAGCCCTGCCTAAAAAGCCGAAGTGCTTATTTGTAATCCTATCTGCTGTAAAATGTCTCTTCCCCACAGATTGATGGGGATTTTTTCAACCACAAAAGGAGTAAAAGCTCCTGTTTCTCCTTCAAATACCCATCTCAAAGGCCTAGCACTAACTTCTGCTGCTATTGATCCTCCCACCCCAGACATATAGGTGTCTGCTTTAATCTTTGGCCAGTGACCGGGCCAATTGGCACCTCTAATAACTGTACGATCTGCACCCGTGTCTACCAATCCTTCAAATGGTATTCCGTTTATATAAATAGTAAGCATAGGTCGGTCAGCTGTCACAGCTGCTGTCCAATATATTCCTGGATTTTGTTCATTGGAGTCAAAATCTAGGCGACTATCACTAGATTGCTTATTAGGGGTCCGTAACAATAAGGCTGATGCTACTACTTCTCCTGGTTGATAAATCACACGTTGTCTGCCTGTGTTAGTGACTGGGATATTAGATACACATTCTCCAGTCTCCCACATCAGTGTATGGATGGACACTGTTTTGTAGGCACTCTCAGAAGGTGAAATGGTCAAGCCTACTGTGCCTGGAGGCAAAGGATCCATAGGCTCAACAGGAACAGATTTCACTTCTCCAGGGAGTATCTCGGTAGTCTCTACTGCACACAACTCTATTTTTCCTAATTTCAATCCCTTTCTTCCATCTGATTGCCTTTTGGCTGATTGATCATGTCTTAAAATTCTCTGGATGTAACCTCGGCTGCCATCATGCCCCACTTGGGGGGCTGAAGCTGGGCCCCATCTGTCATTTCCCTGGGTCAATCTACATTCGGAGGCCCAGTGGAGGCCCTTGTGACATTTTGGACATGGAGTTTTAGGTCTTCTCTCACCCTGTCTTCTCACTGTATCTCCATATCTACACTGAGCTCTTAGATGCCCAATTTTTCCACATTGAAAACATCGCCGAGTTTCTCTAGAAGGCCCTTGCCAGGAGGGACCCTGTCTTTCCATGTTCATCATCATCCGGGTGTAAAAAGCATTTGTTCCCACTGTAGCACAGCGTCTTATGATCTCCTCTAAAGGAGCATCTTTGTCTAATCCCCATATAATTCTTTTGCAAATCTCGTTGGCATTTTCCTTAGCCAGATGTCTGGTCATTATTTCTGTAGCTGAATTTTCTCCAATAGTTCTTTTGACAGCAGTTTGCAAACGTCCCACAAAATCTGCAAAAGGTTCATTGGGACCTTGCTGTATTTTAGTGAAAGCCTCTCCACGATCTTTCTGTCCAGGAAGGACACCCCAAGCTTTTATTGCAGCCTTAGCAATTTGTTCATATATTGTCATGGTATAATTAATCTGTTCCGAATTCTCTCCATACCGACCTTCACCAGCCAAGTGCTCAAAAGTGTATTGTGTGTTAACTCCTATTTCCAAATTGCATCTGACTTGAATTTTACATAATTCATGAAATTCCGCAAGCCATAATAAATTTTCTCCAGGTTCCAGACATGTCCTTGCTATGGATTTCCAATCATTCGGGGTTAGGACTTCATAAGACAAACCATCTAGTAACATTTTGACATAAGCTGATGTAGCCCCATAAAGGGTACAACCTTTTTTCAAATCCTTAATTTTATTCAAATCTAAAGGTGCATATCTTCTCCTTTTTTTACCTACAGAATCAATCTCTTCAATCACAGGATATGCATGTATAAAATCACTTATATCCTGTCCTTCTCTCTTAGCTTTAACCAATGCTTTTTCTAATCTTGTCATAGGCTTAGGCTGCTTCACAGGCAATTCTGTTTGTGTTTCTGCCTCTTCCTCTCCTCCTTCTTGCTCCACCCATGAAGGGTTAATTGAGGGAGGAGATGGGAGGTGCTCCTGTTGCTGTTGCTCAGAATTGTACTTAACTTCATTGTTATCTGATTCATCCTTTTCACCTAGTTTAGTTGACACCTCCCCATTTTGCTCCTTCATCTCTTCCTTTAGAATAACATTTTTTAAAGCCATTTGGATTAAATTGTAGGTATGAATTGTATCTTTGGAAACTGAGTTTGGTCTGGAACCAAAGGGCAAAATGTCACAAAGGCAATTGTAGTGTTCACCTAATTGCTCTCCTACTAATTTCCACTCATCTGGATCCAATTCTTTTTCCAGAGAAAAAGAAGGACATATGACCTTCACAGTTCTTAAAAGTTCAGTAATCTCCTCTAAAATTATAATCAATCCTTGGCTTTTCATAATCTTGATGATGCTCTCTAAACATTTTCCTTGAACAGAAGGTGTTTGCCCCATTTCACTATAAGAGATTCCTGGTTTAGCCCTTAACAAGTTAAGTTCCTTATTTATCTATTAGCACGCTCACTTGATCTTTAAAAAAGTTTCCTCGTTACTCACGGTTCTGGGTCAGAGAGACTGAGATCTAGATCGGAAGCTTTTCCACTGGAATCAGGACTGTGTCTGTCCCTGTTCGGGCGCCAAATTGCGAAGGTCTGGTCTAGCTCCTCTTGTCAGGATAAGCAAAAGTCCTTGCCCCACGTGTGGACGCCAATTGTAGTGAGCTGTCGTCTCTAGAAGCTGCCGGATCGCTCTCTGGGAAGAGATCTGCTGTGTCTACTCAAATCTCTCAGACAGATTCTTCTTCCTGTATCGAACCGTTGTCTCCAGGCAGTTGCTGTTAACTCTTGTCCAAAGAAGTGACTTCCCTTCCTGCAGAGAGCTCCGTCAAGCCTGATGCAATTCAGAGTCTCCTCTTTCTCTGAGAGTCCTCTTCTTTTATTCTCCCAGAGAATGGGCGTGGGATAATGCAAGGGCTTCTGGGAAGAACCACCCCAGCCAATGAGCTTGCCCCCTCTATCAAGTCAACCTGAGTTCTCACCTTGTAACTATCCAGACAACCTCAGTTCTCACTTAGTAATCCTAACAGCTTCTGACTATCCTTCCTCCACTCTGTATTCCTTTCCATCACTACCCTCTCCCATTCCATTCTCCTCCTTGTTTCCTATAGCGTAAGATAGATTTCTACTCACAACTGAATGTGTGTGTTATTCCATTTTTGAGCCAGTCCTGATGAGAGCAAGTTCACTTATTCCCTCTTATCTCCCTCATTTCCCTGTAAAATCTTCTTCTTCCTTCTTTTATGCATCATAAGTTACCTAATTCTATATTATTTTATGTTTGATTGAGTACAAAGCAACCTCTAAGATTTCCAAGGGTTTTTTGATACTTGGCTGGTGAGTTAACACTGGCAACTCAGGCAAAGGAGCATTGCTCAGATGAAACAACTCAAGTTGTCCTCATTGCTTGTTCTTGTGGCATATTCTTCTCCTGCTAAGTAACTCTTTTTATTAACTGTTGAATGACTTATTAGTATCTCATGTTATTCTAATATCAGAGCTACACTATCACAGCCAAACTAAACCACCAGAGCTGAGTCAGAATGGAACTGGGGGGAGGAAGGAGAGTGTCTACTCCTCAGCCTTACCCTCCTTTGTCTGCAGAAGGATCTTATGAACTTTGGAGATCTAGAGAACTTGGAATTTTCCTTGACCTCTGGCATTATCTCTAAGAAGCAATTGCTGCTAGCTTTGTCTACATTTTTGGATTTCACACACAAAAATTCCTATTTCCTGGAATTGTGTTACCTCTTAATCACATGCTTTCTTAACTTGAATACACTTTTCTCTTAGGTCTGTATGTATTAATGGGAGAGTGTGGTATAGACTTTGGGGAGATTTTATTTTTTATTTTTTATTTTTTTCTTTTTTTTTTTTTTTTTTTTCGAGTTTAATTTTTTTTTTATTTTATTTTATAATTATAACATTTTTTGACAGTACATATGCATGGGTAATTTTTTACAACATTATCCCTTGCACTTACTTCTATTCAGATTTTTTCCCTTCCTCCCCCAAACCCCTCCCCCAGATGGCAAGCAGTCTTATATATGTTAAATATATTACAGTATAATTTAGATACAATATATGTGTGTAGAACCGAATTTTTTGTTGCACAGGAAGAATTGGATTCAGAAGGTAAAAATAACAGTTTACATTCATTTCCCATTGTTCCTTTTCTGGATGTAGCTGGTTCTTTCCATCATTAATCAATTGGAATTGGATTAGCTCTTCTCTATGTTGAAGAAATCCACTTCCATCAGCATACATCCTCGTACAGTATCATTGTTGAAGTGTATAATGATCTTCTGGTTCTGCTCGTTTCACTCAGCATCAGTTGATGTAAGTCTCTCCAAGCCTCTCTATATTTCTCCTGTTGGTCATTTCTTATAGAACAATAATATTCCATAACATTCATATACCATAGTTTACCCAACCATTCTCCAATTGATGGACATCCATTCATCTTCCAACTTCTAGCCACTATGAAAAGGGCTGCCACAAACATTTTGGCACATACAGGACCCTTTCCCTTCTCTAGTAGTTCCTTGGGGTATAAGCCCAGTAGTAGTATGGCTGGGTCAAAGGGTATGCACATTTTGATAACTTTTTGGGCATAATTCCAGATTGCTCTCCAGAATGGTTGGATTCTTTCACAACTCCACCAACAATGCATCAGTGTCCCAGTTTTCCCACAGCCCCTCCAACATTCATCGTTATTTGTTCCTGTCATCTTAGCCAATCTGACAGGTGTGTAATGATACCTCAGAGTTGTCTTAATTTGCATTTCTCTGATCAATAGTGATTTGGAACACTCTTTCATATGAGTGGAAATAGTTTTAATTTCATCATCTGAAAATTGTCTGTTCATATCCTTTGACCATTTATCAATTGGAGAATGGCTTGATTTCTTATAGATTAAAGTCAATTCTCTGTATATTTTAGAGATGAGGCCTTTATCAGAACCTTTAACTGTAAAAATGTTTTCCCAGTGTGTTACTTCCCTTCTAATCTTGTTTGCATTAGTTTTGTTTGTGCAGAAACTTTTTAATTTGGTGTAATCAAAATGTTCTATTTTGTGATCAATAATGGTCTCTAGTTCTCCCTTGGACACAAACTCCTTCCTCCTCCACAAGTCTGAGAGGTAAACCATCCCATGTTCCTCCAATTTATTTATGATTTTGTTCTTTATGCCTAAATCTTGGACCCATTTTGATCTAATCTTAGTATGTGGTGTTAAATGTGGGTCCATGCCTAGTTTCTGCCATACTAATTTCCAGTTTTCCCAGCAGTTTTTGTCAAATAATGAATTCTTATCCCAAAATTTGGGATCTTTGGGTTTGTCAAAGATTAGATTGCTATTTTTATTCACTATCTTGTCCTGTGAACCTAACCTATGCCACTGATCAACTAGTCTATTTCTTAGCCAATACCAAATGGTTTTGGTGACTGTTGCTTTATAATATAGCTTTAAATCAGGTACACTTAGACCACCTTCCTCTGACTTTTTTTTCATTAGTTCCCTTGCAATTCTCGACCTTTTATTCTTCCATATGAATTTTGTTGTTATTTTTTCTAGGTCATTAAAATAGTTTCTTGGGAGTCTGATTGGTATAGCACTAAATAAATAGATTAGTTTGGGGAGTATTGTCATCTTTATTATATTCGCTCGGCCTATCCAAGAACATTGAATGTCTTTCCAATTATTTAAATCTGACTTTATTTTTGTGGCAAGTGTTTTGTAATTTTGCTCATATAATTCCTGACTCTCCTTTGGTAGATATATTCCCAAATATTTGATACTATCGACTGTTATTTTGAATGGAATTTCTCTTTGTATCTCTTGCTGTTGGATTGTGTTGGTAATGTATAAAAATCCTGAGGATTTATGTGGATTTATTTTGTATCCTGCGACTTTGCTAAAATTCTGAATTATTTCTAATGGGGAGATTTTATTTCAACTATTCTTATTATATACCATTTAAACTACTTTTGTAACTATCCCTTTTTAAAAGCTAATAAAGTTTGACTAATTGATAATCAACTGATAATAGTGGAAGAAAACATATCGAGAAGGATTCATAAGCAATAGCCTTAGATAATCACCCCCAATCCCTTAGGAGCATATTTAGAGACCCAAGGGAAAACATATGGCTAACTACCGTGTTTCCCCGATAATAAGACCTATCCTGAAAATAAGACACCCACATACTCTTTAATATTCCGCTAAAATAAGCCCTCCCCCGAAAATAAGCCCTATCGAACTTACTATGAAAACGGTCATCATGGTGATCCCCTGCGCTATATGCTGCGTAGCGGTACCTTCAGTAAGCAGCGCCGCCCTCCCCTCCCGGGTGAAACGCACGTCGCGCTCCGAGCTGCATCCAATCAGAGCTGCAGCAGTGAGCGCGTCATCCTCTTCTTCCCTGGTGATTTGCTTGCTGGCGCAAGACATCCAGGCTGGAATTCAGGGTATGGATACTTATGACGATGTTGTTGAAGAAGATGACATGATCATTATTGAATAAAGGTAAAAAAATTTTTGTTCACATTTACCTGTTTATTAAAATTGCTGTCAATGTTCATTAAAATAAGCCCTCCCCTGAAAATAAGCCCTCTGGTGTTTTTTAGTCCCAAAAAAATAATAAGACAGTGTCTTATTATCGGGGAAACACGGTATGAGGATCTTTAAATAGGGATTAGAATTGGCCTTTAGGTTCATCTAGCTTCAGAGGAAGTGATAACAATTTTCTGTTTTCTTATAAAAAGAGGATGAAATCAGGGATATTCTTGGGTTGGGGTGATGTGACTAAGCTACAAAATATAAGGTTAAAATATAGGTTAAAAGAAGCACCTATATCCTTCATTGTAGAAATAGCAAAGCATAATAATAAGTATAAATAGTAAAAATGGGATGATGGCAGCTGGTTATTGCTCCTTCCTTAACAATGTTTCACTGTTTTTTTCTGATTTCAACTAGGTTTAGATTGTGGTACTTGCCCAAGAAATACTATTATAAAATTGTCTCTGGGTTCAATAAAGATTAATAAAATGAACTGGTAAAGGATAAATTACAAGACTCATATTTTTCTTATAAACATACATGTGTTTGCTTTTTTTTCTATAAGGGGAAATATGGTGAATTCTGTCATCTTTATGTTTTAATAATTACCATTTCAATTTCAAGATAGAACAATATCATCAATATATTGGTAAAATGAGATTTATAAAATAAAGTCTTGAAATATCTTTCAGAAATTTTAGTTGAAATACTTTTCATTATTTTAAACTGAATCAAAAGACTGAATAGTGATTTTTACAGGCAGTTCTAAGGGTTGTGTAGAGTTTTTTATCTTTAGTCCTGCTTCTCTTTTATTTACTATATATACACTGTTTACTACTTATAGATTGAAAAGCAAATTTCCAGTTATCTTTTTGGATCCTTTCAACTGCTTGGTAAAGAAAGCATAAAAAGGTATTATTAACATCATTTTAACCTCAAACCATCTGTTTGGTTTATGACAAAAGAATGGAGTTTTAATTAGGAAATTTCATAGATGTGAAAGCTGGTAGAGATATTAGAGATCCAAACCCATTATTTGACAGATGAAAAAACCCAAACTGAAGATGAGAGCTATATAGTGGATTGTCCAAGATCTAGAAACAAGTAAATGTCAGAGCTTGGGTTCAATTTCAGGAATTTTTGTTCCAGCTCTTTTCCTTTCTACTATTGTAGAATCTTTTTATCTGTGGTGTTTGAACTTTTTATTTCCTTTGAAATGTACATATTTTACTTTATGACTGAGAAGGAGCCCATATACTTTACTAAACTGACAGTGAAGTCCATAACACAGAAAAGTTAAAAAAGTTCCATACTATAGGAATGAATTAAAGGAGAGGTATTTGGAGCTATAGGCAAACTTTCCCTCTGGTATAGAAACACTTCCTTTTAGGACCAATATTGTCACCTTTGTTCTTCGCCCCAATCATGCCTTTCTTATTTATTCAGGATTTTTTATTATTAATTATTCCTTATTTTCCTCGTATTTTTAGGCCCTTTTCTCCGCATTGCTTCTTTACTGCTATATCTAAACATGTTCAAATCCCTTCATTCCTTCCTGGTTTTTAGGTTTACTGTCTTTAGTCACAATTGAAAGTAGCAATATTTAAAACATTTAGTATTTTCAGAAATATATGAAAATTGTTTGCAAAATCAAGATTTTTACATAATAAGTTATGTGATCATAACACATCAAAATACATATGATCATTAATTGAATGGTTGCCTTTCTTCTTATATAATGCTCCATTTCTCTGCATATGCTTCTTATCTCTCACTTTCCCCTAAATTTTATGCAACAATTCAAAACCCTCAGTCCTTTAGGAAATTATGTCAAGTTATAAATACCTTTACCAGTGTTTAAAGATATTTATAAATAATGTATAGGCAAATACTTAGTTTTAATTTGGATTCCAGAAAATAGTAATATAGAAGTTTCTGTTTCAAAAATAAATAAATATGATCATATTTTGCCGAAGAGGAGAAATCTAATCAAAAACTTTTCATTGTTTCAATTTGAAACAGTCATTTATCTCTTCTTACTTATTAGGAGAAATAATTTTAAAATTTTATATATATATATATATATATATATATATATATATATATATATATATATATATATATATATTACATTGAATCATGCAGCAACTAGAACTATAATGGCCTTCATTTTTTATTCAATTGCCACAATTTTCTTTGAAGTTGTTTGGATCTGTTGCTAACAGTGTCATTATCTGATTTGTTCAGTAAATTATTCAGTCTCCTCTTTTAATCACCTTTGTAATATTTTCTTACATGGAATCAATTGCTTTGTCTATCCAATCCTATAAATGCCTAATTTTGTCATTCTTGGGCCAAATCTTGCTCCAGTTGGGCCCCTTAGGAGAAAATATCTTCTTTTCCACTTAAATATTCTTTCAAAAGTTTTCTCTTTTCACTTTTCATAAATCAGTAATATAGTTATCATCATTTAAAAGGTTTTTGAATTTAAGTGATAAATATATACACCATTTGAATGTTTTCTGGGAGATTTCTGGCCACTGCTCTATTCATTTTGTAATGAGAGTAAGACCAGTTTTGCAACATATAACATTCATTCAGTATTCCACAGGGTGGACTGGCTGGAACTGACTGATGTAGATGGATAAGAAGTAAGGAGGAAGGAATGGTAAAGAAGAGAACTCAGTTTCCCCTTTTAAAAGAAATTTTCCTTTAGATTTTGTTAACCTTCAGAGCTACTATCCAACATCTTCACCTAAAAACTTACTGAAAGAGTAGTCCATTCTTACTATCTTTAATGGAATACTATTAACCTTCCTGTTCTATTAAACTGCTCTTTTGAAGGTCACTAATGTCCCAGTTGCCAAATATAATGACCTTATTTAAGTGCCCATGCTTCTTATTGACCTTTCTGGAGGCATCTAATTGCTAAATGTCTTTGTCTCTTGGAAACTCCTCTCCTAGTTTCTTCAATATTTGTCTATCCTGATTTTCATTTACCTCTTTGACCATTCCTCTTTCTTTTTCATGCCTCAAATATGTCTATTAATTTAGATTTGGTAATTAACCCCTGTCTTCTTTCACTACATCTTCTCCTTCAATTGTCTTGTTTATTTCACATGAGCACTAGAATTGGAATCAAAAAGTCTATGATCAGAACTACAGTTCTGTTACTTTCCTAAATTATTTCCATTATCTGGGCCAAAACTCTGTCCACATTGGCCTGTCACTACAATTAACTTAAGCTCTGGCCAAATATTTTTACACAGAACCAACCCTCTGATTTTTTTCCACCTTCTCTACCTTTGTTTATTATATTTCCTCTATTTGGAATGTTATCTTTGCCTTTTCTAGTCACCCATTGAAATCCTTCTTAGAAACAATACACAGTTCACCACTTCTGTGAAAGCTTTTGTGATCCTTACTTCCCTTTCTATTTTAGGCTGTAGAAAATGAACTCTCTCTATTTTGGACTCATAACACTTTGAACATTTTTTAAGGTATGCATATTGTCTGTATACTAGGGTATTTGTGTGCCTGTATGTATCTTATTGCCTCTACTACATTGCAGATAATTTAGAATCAGAGATTACATTGCTAAGCATACGAACATTGTATCCCTACAGCAGGAAATATGATGAAATGAGAGAATACAAGGGAACAAAATCTTTGATATTATAAAAAACAGCAGAAGAGCAAAAGAAGCATGCATGACTGACTAAAAGCTTCAAAAGAAAAAGGGGAGAAAAGTTCATTGAAAGAAATGAACTGAAAGAAAAGTTCCAACACAATTTAATACTGGAAAATACTATATGTTCCCCCAAAAGGAGGGCAATTAATGAAGCAATGGGGTGGCACATGGGACCTGGACTCAGAAAGACAGTTCAAATCCAATCTCAGACATGTACTATGTGAGTGATCTGGGAAAATTAATTTCTATATGCCTTTAGCTTCCTCGTCTGAAAAATGGAGAAAATGACACCTACCTCCCAGTGTTATAATAATAACTTTGTAATATTTGTAAAGCATTTTGCAAGCTTTAAGGCACTGTATAAATGTGATTATTATTATTACTACATGTAGTAGGAACTAAAAAGTGATTGTGGAGTACAGAATGAATGTTACATATTGCAAAGCTGGTCTTACTCTCCCTACAAGGTGAGTAGAGAAATCTCCCATAAAGATGGGGGTACATATATGTTGGAAAATTTCTATCAGACCAGAAAATTTGAATTTCTCACCTTTCTACCCCTCTCCCTGAATGTGTCCTCTATGAAAATTGTCCTGCTTCCAATTTCTTTAAATTTAAGCTTAAGAAATCTTGGCAGAAGTGCTGAACTGATGCCAATTGCTGAGAGCTTTGTAGGAAGCACACTTTTACAGAGTAATTAATCAAATACCCTGGAGTCTAATAAGATATTAGCTGCCCAAGGAAGAGAGAGAAGGATGAATTTTAATTTGTATCAATACAACTGAGAGTAGAGTGGTACATACCATTTGGTATGTCAAATCTGCTTCTTATACATGACCTGAAGCCTTTGGATACCAGCCATCCTGGAAGTACACCCTTTTCTTTACACTTCAGTATCCAACACTTCAGGTAAGGAGCTGTATAAGAGCTTTAGAAAATGACAAAATCTATACATACCCATATGTATATACAATTATTAATGCTTTTAAGTCATTTTTTGCCACAAGTATTGGATTAATGTCATAATGATTATTCATCCTCAGTGCTCTTCAATTAATAAAATCTTTGAATTAACAAAAGAAAAGCTTTAATAAACTCCATTATAATTGAAAATATTAAAATTTCAGTAATATATATATATAGCATATTACATGTTTAATATATGAAAGTGAATCTGAATCAAGTGAACCTGAGAACTTATTCCAATTCTAGGAACTATTTTTCTACTTATAAGACATTTAATAAAGTATATTGTTATTGTTCACAGAAATGGAGAATGTTAGGTTAGGACTTGCAGGTAACTAAGATATCATCTAATTCAGTCTCTGCATAGATGAGGAAGCAGAGACCTTGAGAAGGGAAGTTTCTTTCAAACCTATGAAACACAGATCCCTCAAAACTGGAGATTTTTTTGTTTGTTTCTGACTTGCAATGGGGAGCAATAATTGTGAAATATGCATAGCATTTGTGCCATTCTTCATAATAGGTATAATTTTACTATATCCATATCCAAATCTGCTATTTCTGCAGTATGATAAACCATACTGAAAACCTATATTGACTCAAGCTACAACTCAGAGATGACTTGTGGAATTCTGCGCATGTAGATATGAGCAAATATTTCTACAGCTCCAGGAAGTTGACTGGGAAAAATAGATGAGTAAATATATAGGGGAGATGGACATATATTCCCACAAATCATTGAGATCTCTCTCCTCTTTGTCCTTAAAGGGACTTTTGGCCTATTATTTTTTTCCTTTCCATGTGGAGAGGAGTGAAGTGCTTCCTTCTAGGAGTGGAAGGCCTTCTGAAACTGGAACCTCTTGATGGGGAGGAGGAAGGTGCCGACACTGTAATCAGAACTAGGTTATGGACAGTTATGGACAAATTAGGATGGATCCTAGTGCTATAGTGATGAGGATAGAGATTTGGAGTAATCTGAAAACAGTACCATAAAACCAATCATTGTTGAGAGGCCAGATGTGAGATTAAACTGAATTTGTAGTTGGCATAAACCCTTCAGCAGCTGCTGAGAAAGAGCAAGAGACAAATTCCGATTCCCCAGATTTGCCACCCATCATCTTTTCTCCAATTCCTTGCCAAGATAATCCAGTCCTTTATATCTTTCTCCCTATTAACTGAGTGGAGGCATGAAAAAAGGGAGTTGATTAAATATCAACCTTTTCTTTTTTTCTTTACAGTTTTACTATGTAGCAGTTTTATTTCCTATTATTTACTTGCTGTTTTTTTTTTAATAAGTCATATGGCAATTTTTAAATCAGAGCTTTGAGTCTATGAATAAAGTTAATTGGTTGAGAGAGGGAAATTTACCAACTGCAGGGTCAGGACCCCAAAGTAAAAATGAAATATCTTTTATTTTATTAACTTTAGATATTTTATATGATACTCCTAGATCCGAAGGCTGACTGTCTCCATACTTCCTTCCAACTCATACTCATATCAGATACATTTTGATCTTTTCAATCTTTAGCAGGAAGGAGAATATTAGGATAGGGTATTACTGCAAGTGTGAGATATAATTGTGAGTTGAGTGAAAACAAGTAAATATTTTAATGAATTAAATACTGTTGTTGAATTACTACTCCCTCCTCACCTCTATCCTCTATCCTCATCTATTTGCTCTTTGAAAAGCTATTTTTGTTATCTACCTACCTACCTACCTATCTACCTGTCTGTCTGCCTCTCATAGTTCTTCTATTCTTCATGACTGACTATAGAATATGAATGTTTAACCTTTTTTTTTTTTTTTCATATTGTGGACCCCTTTGACAGCCTTATAAAGCCTTTGGATTCTTTCTCTGAGCATTATTTTAAATGCATAGAATAAAAGTAAACTAATATTAAAATACAGTTATCAAAATATAAAAAAACAAAGAAATTTACAGATCCCACATTAATACCTGGTTCCAGTCTAGATAGGGCAAATGAAATTGTTTCCCAAATTATAACACCAGGGTAGTAAGGGCAGTTGGCAATTAAACTCCATCTCCTTAGTTGAATTTCCAGATCTGATTTTTTGTTCCCTAGCTACTGTTCTCAATATTTTCTCAAAGGCTTGAGTTGGTTTTAAGTGCCTCCTATTTAAAAACAAAATTTCATTGCTATCTTTTGTTTTTATATCGATTGTTTTTCAAACATATCCTGTTCCTTTGCCTACAAAGAATAAAAAGGAAAGAAGGTGAAAAAAAGCAGTTCAACAAAATCAAAACATTAATAAAATAGGGTACTATATACAATGTTCTTCATCTATAGACTCCTCCCATCTCTGCACATATCATTCTCCCTTAGGAGGCATTACATTGTTATTTTTCATCCCATTTTCATCACTATGGTTATTGAATATATTATTTTCCTTGTTTTGTTTACTTCTCATGAACTTATATCTTCATAATAATCATTTCTTATCATTATTAATATTCTATAATATCCAGCACCACAATTAACTTAGTTATTCCCCAAATGATGCAATGATGCCTTCCACTTCTAAGTATCCTGTCCTGTTCTCTCACATACTGGGAAGTAAAATTGGAAGGACCATTTTTCCTGTATGATAGAGTATACCCTATAAAATTCTTACCATTCTTGAAATCTTGAAAGTGAGAAATTGGAGGGGCACATATCTTGAATGAAACAGACGTAACAAAATGAAATATATATATATATATATACATATACACACATATACATATACATACACACATGTACATACATAATAAATATACACATAAAAGATGTCACAAAAATCAATATGATGTTACATGGTGATAAGACTTTTGGGACACCATTTACATGCATGTTTATTATGTTTACATGTTTACTATGTTTACAACTACATCTACATTTGTAATTATAGTAGGTTCCTGATATATATATATCTGAAAAGGATATTAAATACTTAATATGTTTTAATATAGATAGATATCAGATTTGATATCTATCTATATCTATGTTTACTTAAAGTTTCTGGTCTGTATTCTGTTCCTTCTGACACTAAACAGTTTTCTACTAGTTTACTATCTACTAGTTTACTCTTACTATCTACTAGTTTACTAAGCTCTTCTTTCTCTGCATCAAATATCTGCTTATTGAGCATTGAAATTCCTGCATGAGCTACTAGGTTGACTGTTGGGACCCTGAATCTTTTAGAATCAGCTGGAGTCAGGATAATTAAAAATCTTTATTCTTGGTCTTTTTCGGTAGTGGTCAGGGGATTAGATATAGCAATCTCCATACCTCCTTTCTTTTCTCCACCAGCAGGAGAATGAATCAATTTCCTCCTCCTACTCCACCCACTCATGTCACTTCCCCTTCTTTGTCCACACCCACCCATCCAGCCAGCACAGAATAGTTGGGGAGGGTCATCCTCCAAACATGTGGCAATAGAGAATTGTCCAATTGGCAATTAGCCTCATGTGCTCCATTATCGAAGTGCATTTGCTCAGTTCTAGCCCTTACAGTTGACCTCTTGAAACTGTATCTGTTTTTCATTGCTTTGCTATATCTTCCTGACTGATGAAACTAAATACCAAATAGCAAGTGTAATACCATTGATCACAAGCAAGAACATTAGTCATAACCAGCTTTGTAAAGAATTAAAAAAAAAAAAGATTTTTCTGATAAATTAGGATGTAGGACTAAGTAAGCAAAACTAATGATAAGGCTGAATGAAACATAAGGGAAATAAGATTATCCAGGTATACTATCAAGATATCAGGGTAAAAGAAAAGTTCTATCTACATAGACACTGCAGACATTGTGATTTTTTTTTTTTTGCATTTTAAAATTAATTATAAAAACAGCAAATGAAATACAGAGCAAAAGAAGAAAAATTCAAAAACTAGTCAGCTCAATTATTTCATAGAGAATTATGGTCTTTTTTAAACTTTTATTCTATTTTTAATAATTATAACTTTTTATTGACAGTACATATGCATGGGTAATTTTTTTTTTTTTTTACATTACCCCTTACACTCACTTCTGTTCTGATTTTTCCCTTCCCTCCATCCACCCTCTCTCCTAGATGGCAAGCAGTCTTATACATGTTAAATATGTTATCATATATCCTAGATACAATATATGTGTACAGAACCAAACAGTTCTCTTATTGCACAGGAAGAATTGGATTCAGAAGGTAAAAATAACCTGGGGGGAAAAAAAAGCAAAAATGCAAACAATTTACACTCATTTCCCAATGTTTCTTCTCTGGGTGTAGCTGATTCTGTCCATCATTGATTGAATTGTGGTCATTAAAGATCATGTTCTAAAACTGACTAGTCCCTTACCTTTGTTTTGGATACTAGAAAATGAGGAAATGTGGAAATGTGGAGAGTGGACAGTATATGGAAGCCAATTGATGGCTGCTAAATTTTTCTACTCTGTCATTGATAATGCCAAGTTCAGGGTAAGTTATACCACCATCACTAACATGATAATTATTTAAATAAAGGCTGTAAACAAATAAAAATTTCTTGACAAGCATCAAACAAATGTAAATTTTGTATCAAATTTTTTTTTAATCTCCCTGGCATTTAAGGACCTGGTTACTTTGGAGACTTTTTTTTATCTTCATTACCCTGGCTCCTTTGCTTGGCACAAGTCAGATTATCATGAAGCTCTTGCTATTGTATAATTATCCTATTACTTCTAGAACATCCTTTAGTGGGAAACTTTTAGACACTTTATTTTTTGCCATTATATGACTTACCCAAACATCTCTCTGCCTTATGAACTATCTTTAAATTGTCTGTTATCTCTGACCTTCATTTAAAAATGAAATGATTTTCATTTGTCATGCAATTTCCAAGGAAGATCTAAAATATTTTAGACTCATAGAACTATACTCAAAAGTTCATCTAATCCAATCCTTGGGGAAACTGAGGCCCAGGAAGATTAAGTGAAACAGGTGGTAGCATGAGGTAAAATTTGAATTCAGGTTCTCTGAGTTGAGAACTAGTACTTTTCCTCTGGAACAATACTAAATTGTGACTATCTTTCCAATTCATTGGATGTACTTTTGCTTCTCTCTCACTGTTATAGACTTGACTCCTCATGTATACTTTCTGATCTGGTATGCTTCAAATTTAGGCAGCTGGGCATTACTGTCTATAGCTTCATGGACATTCATGGGCATGTGCAGTTATGCCTCATGCTAACCCAAGTTATTTTATGATGGCCCATTGTTTATCTATTTTATCTTTTTGGAATGATTGAAGTGATAGTAATAAGAACTCACATTTATGTAAAGCTTTATGACAAATGTTACAAGCATTTTCATTTTGATTTTGTAACTGAGGCAACTCAGAGACTTAAAGGAACTTATCCAAGGTCACACAGATAGAAAATGTCAGAGCCAGGGCCCAAACTCAAGTCTCCAAAGTGTTTCTATTCCAGTGCTCTTTCCACAGTACTACATTGCCAAAAATAAAATAAGATACAAAAATTTCCACTGTTATATATTAAATAGTTTTGTTATCAAAATTTAAAGAAATCCAATGAAAAGTCTGATCATTGGGGAATTTTCAATTTTTTTTTTCTTTAAGATATGACTGAATATAAAAAAGAAAATGAAAAGATCTAATTAAATGTACACAAACCACATGCATAGTCATTAAAGAACAAAGCAGTTAATGGAACTTGGAGAAGTCAATTTTTTCAAAGTTTTAATTTCCAATCTTAAAGAATTTCTGATATTTATCTTGGAGGCACAATTGTGCTGAGCTCAAAGGGGTGGAGTAAATATTACTAAGAACAGGACTGAAACAAAAGAAAAAGTATAATACTTTCTGAGATGGTAGGAAATTATAACATGCCACACATAAAGCACCAAATGAGATTGATTTAAAAAATCATCTAAAGAAATAAAACCCCTTATCTTGATTTATAAAAATTAATTTCTGGATTTGGAAGGAAGTTTTGATGTTTCCCCAAACTGGGATAATAAGCATTGATTACTATATCACTATTCTATAATTTAGGAATATGCAGTTATTCAAATCATAATAATACTGAAATTATTTTTTTGGATTTGGTCTTATATTTCATCAGACCAGGCAAGAAGTATGCTGGGGCCCATTCAAATTAGCTTAAGAGAATTGATTGCTAAATATTCAGTGTAGGCATTTATACCTGTATTATTGTCAAATATTACATATCAGGTCTTGAATTTTAAATTTAAGAAAGAGATGGATACATTTTTGATAACTCAGATTAAATTTAAATTTTTGTACCTTCCCCTCCCAACCCTTCAAGAACTTTTATTAGCATATCTCTGGGTATAGGGAACTCAAAATAAGAAATTCTTTCTACCAATGCAGATTTGCATCTTCTCTGCAACTTTATAGTTTTAGAGACATTCCATAGAGCACTGAATAGTTATGTGACTTGCCTAGGACTGTATAGCCAGCATTTATCAAAGGTCATATTAGAACTAAAGCATTCCTGGCTCTAAGGCTTGCTTCATGCTAGATTGCCTCATGATTAACATATTTTAAAAGTTTCTTATTTAAAAAAAATTAGGCACAGCAACAATAGCATATTTTAGGTATTATAGATTGTCATTAAGTATGATGACATTGGTGGGGCAGCTAGGTGGCACAGTGGATAGAGCACCAGCCCTGAATTCAGGAGGACCCGAGTTCAAATCTGGTCTCAGACACTTAACACTTCCTAGCTGTGTGACCCTGGGCAAGTCACTTAACCCCAGCCTCAGGGAAAAAAAAAAAAAAAAGTATGATGACATTGGGAGATTGCGCAGTGTTTCCTGGAGATGCCAGAGAAGAAAAGGATGATTTCAGTGGAGAAGTCAGGAGCATAGTTAAATTCTACCTGTGTCCAGAGCAAGTGGGTAGGTAGGGAATGCTCATTTGTCAGGGATCTGAAAAAAGGCAAGGGGTTGTCCATTAAAGTAGAAGGCTTTCAGACCCAAAATTAAAAGTGGAAAAATGAATTCTAGAAGTGCTCAAGTATCTATGACTTTGTCAAACAAATACAGTGGTTTTAGAGAGAATTAGAAAACATTTAGCTCAACCAATGGGATTGCTGATATGGAGGAGAGAAAAAGGAGGTTAAAATGCACTACAAATGTTTAAAACATGATTTGGATGTATGAATGGAGTAAATGGGTGAAAGTTATTATTATTGTTTGTCCTTAATGTTCAAAGAAGACCAAAATGATATCACAATGTTGGGATCAATGTGCAGAATGTCTGACTGTAGCTAATCATACTAATATGAAGTTGGAAGGCTCTAACACAGATTGGGCACAAATAGTCTATATGACCATTTGGGAAGGAGATGTCTCTATGTTTCTAAACATCTCATATTTCTTTTGAACGATTGCAATTCTTTGTTCATAGAGCACAGTGCCTTTTTGATGTGGGGAAGCCATGATAGAGAGTCCTGTGCCAATGTCTCTCATGTCTCACTATTGATACTAAAGTTCCTCAGAGAGAACTTGGAAGTCTCCTTATATTATTTCTTCTGACCATCATGTGAAAACCTAGCTTATGTTAATTCTCAATAAAATAATATTTTAGACAATTTGAACATAGCATTTGCACAATGTGCCAACTCATCAGAATTGAGTTCCTTAAAAGTCTGGCAGTTCAGGTGAAAAAAGGACCTCAGTGTCCAGCACTTCATATTGCTAGCTGATCTTTAGAATCTTTCTAAGACAATTCAAATGGAAGCAATTGAGTCTTCTGGCATGATACTAGCATCTAAATTTCACATGCATATCACAGTGAGGTGAGCAAAATGGCTCAATTTGGTAGGAAGCCTAATATCCCTTTTCTCCCACATATTTTCCCACAGCCTCCCAAAAGATGATTTAGCCCTGGAAATGCATGTGTCTACCTTGTCATCTATGTGTACATCTCTGAAAAGTATACTGCCAAGGTAAGTCACTTTTACACAGCATTCAATATTTCAACACTTGCTGTAGCTGATGGTTCAACATATGGGACAATATGGTGCTGGCTGGTGGAGAATCTATGTTTTCTTTGTGTTAATAATCAGGCCAAAATTAAATAGTAAAGAAATGACCCATACTTTGATATATTTCAGCTGAGAGATTGCATTGAGTGTATGATCATCTGTGGAAAAAAAAAATCATGCTTTAACTTCCTCATTACTTTAGTTGTAGCTTATAACCTTTTGAAGTTAAATAGTTCATATGAATGTGGTAGTCACCTTCACACTGTTTGTTTCATCATCAAAGATATCTGACAACATTGCTTGTTTCACACCATTGGTGACTGGGAAAGCATTAGAGCATTGTCTATTATTTAGAGTCCATGTAAGAATGCCATCATGAAACTGGCATAAAATACTGATGAGTTTTTCCAGGCAACCAAATTCACCATGAAGTTCTTTTGCAGACCCTCATGACTCACAGTATCAAAGGTCTTATTTTGATAGATAAACATTGTGTAAAATCCTCTGTTCTGCTCCTGGCATTTCTTTTGGAGTGTCAGCCAGCAAAAAAAACTATGTTGATTGTTCCTTGGCCTTTTTCAGAAGTCATACTAGCTCTCAGGTAGGTCAACATTTTCCAGATGAAGGATCACCTGACTTAGGAGGACTCTTGTAAGAATATTACCAGCCATGTCTGAGACCCCATTGTAGTTGTCACAGAGAAACCTGTTTCTTTTTCTTTTATATACAACACGGGAAACCTCACCCGGACCGGACATGGAAAGGATTGACAGATTGATAGCTCTTTCTCGATTCTGTGGAGACATTCTTGATTTCTTGGGAAGATCTTCTCTTGCCATGTCTCTACCTTGTAGATATTTGCTGGACTGGAATCAACACCAGTCACTTTGCCACAGGAATTGGAAGTTCAGCTAGAAAGGTATTGAAAGGGATTTGACTTGAAGTAAATGGTTAATGTCTTTAGCATTGATTGATCACAATTTTTTGAGAATACTATGGAAATGTGTAGCCCATCTTTTCACATCCTTAGCCAATTAACAAAATGCCTATTTGTAATGTTCTGTTCTCTAAATTGTAATCATTCTCGGGGTGCAGGTTTCTTGGGGAGCTTCTGGAGGCAGCCTTAGTTTCAGTTGTGTTTAATAACCCCAAATGCAGCCAGGAGTTAAAGTCCAGATCCTTTACTATGTCCTTCAAAGTCCTGGGCCCAGTTAGCTTTCTTAGAGACCTGTCTCTCTCCTTGGTTCCCAAGAGCTTTTGTCCAAATGTCTCCAGCCAGCACAAAGGTGAAAGTGGGAATGAATCTTGACTCCGCCTTTGAGAGTGGGATTGTAGGTTTCTCTGGGCTTGTGAATCTCCCGAAGTTAATCCTAGCTGTGAATCTCCCAAAGTCCAAGAGTGAGCTTGTGAACTCCTCCTTATTTATGCTCTCTTAAAGGTGTTAATTCTTTTAAAGGTGTGAACTAATCACCTTGTTTCAAGTTCTGGCCGATAACATCTCCTTGTGGGATCAAATCAATCATACTGAACCATGTTAAATTAGATAATTATTGTCTCTATTCATCCCAGTGCTTTAGCACCTTGTAAGAATCCTAATACCTATTGATATTCTGTAATATACTTAACATGTTTCTGGAGATGAGGAGTGGTTTGAAAAAAGTCTAAGATATGCCTTTACTTTAAAATAATTTATAATTACATTGTTGAGATATAGAATAGACATGAAAATAAAATAAAGCATATTATTGTGTTCAGAAAAGAAAAAAATTAAATGTGGACCTAGAATAGTGACAGAAGACTTCTTCCATGGATAAATATGAAATAGACTTTAAGTTGAGCAGAATTTGGATAGGTAGATTAGAAGATAAATCAAATTTTTAATGAAAAGAATATGTACAGTTGGTTGAGAAACAATAAAATTGATTTACTTGAATTTTCTTTGAATAAATAAAGGGTTGGGGCTAGCTAAATGGTGTAATAGATAGAGCACCAGCCCTGGAATGGGGAGGACCTGAGTTCATATCTGGCCTCAGATGCTTAATGTGACCCTGAGCAAGTCACTTAATTCCAATTGCCTCATAAAAAAGAAAAAGTAAAGAGTTTGGACATGGAAATAGGATCACAAAATCTTTGAGTTGGAAAGGCCCTTCATAGTTATTTAGTTCAGTTTCTGCTCAAAGAATGAAACTTTTACATTCTTTACAATATCTTTACTAAATGGTCAACTAGTTTCTGATTTTTGTTGTTGTGGAACTTTCTATTTCTTAGGGAAGCCTATTTCATTTTGGACACTTCTTTTGATTATGAACATTTTCCCTTATAATTAACATCTTTCCATAAATTCAGTGTATTGATTCCTGCTATGCCTTCTTGCTATCCAAGTAAGTTCTTGTCAGAACAGTGGGTGAAGAGTCATATTGAAAATTTAGCATAAAAATGTTTGTGGCAGCCCTTTTTGTAGTGCTTAGAAACTGGAAAATGAATGGATGCCCATCAATTGGACAATGGTTGGGTAAATTGTGGTATATGAATGTTATGGAATATTATTGTTCTATAAGAAATGACCAACAGGATGGATATAGACAGGCTTGGAGAGACTTACATGAACTGATGCTGAGTGAAATGAGCAGAACTGAGAGATCATTATACACTTCAACAACAATACTGTATGAGGATGTATTCTGATGGAAGTGGATAGCTTCACCAAAGAGAAGATCTAATTCAGTTCCAATTGATCAATGATGGACAGAATCAGCTACACCCAGAGAAGGAACACTGGGAAATTACTGTGGACTACTTACAGTTTTGTTTTTCTTCCCAGGTTATTTCTACCTTCTGAATTCAATTCTTCTTGTGCAACAAGAGAACTGTACAGATCTGCACACATATATTGTATCTGGGATATACTTTAATATATTTAACATGTATAAGACTGCCTGCCATCTAGGGGAGGGGGTGGAGGGAGGGAAGGGAAAAGTCAGAATAGAAGTGAGTGCAAGGGACAGTGTTGTAAAAAATTACCCATGCATATGTTCTGTCAATAAAAACACTATTAAAAAAAAAAAGAAAATTTAGCATAATGGTGATTGGCTCCTGGACATCAAAAATTGCTAATGAGACTGATGCAGGACTTCAAAACCCTCAGAAATCATTGGAATCCCTGAGACATGAAAAGACTATTGCAAGACTTCAAAATCTGCAGGAATCATTTGATTCTCTAATACATAAAAAGACTTTTGCAGGACTTCAACAACTTGCAGGGATCATTGGATTCCCTGACACGTGAAATAATGGACAATAGATTAGTTTTGGACTATCTCTTGGCTGCTGAAGGAGGTGTATGTGTGATTGTTATTTGCATACCCTCCTTCTAGGACTTCAGGAAATCATTTACAATACCATGTTGATTCATATTGTTTGTTATATCACTATTTGTATGTATAATTCATGTTTGTTATACCACATTGGGCCTGCCCTGTCTGTGGGGAGAGTCATCACTGCTAGCCTGTGCTTTATTGCTATGTGCTTGTGTAATACCTCCCATGCAGATGGGTTTGTACATACCTGTTTCTAGTAAGACCCTTCAGCCCAGGAACCTGCTAACAATATCGGGTTTGACTTCCCACTTCCCTTTGGTGTTTTTAATCTCCCTTCCTGAGAAGTCAGGAAGGATGTGACCACCTGTGTTTTAAAATAAGAAAGCAGGAGATGTAGAGGGCAGAAACTCCAGAAAGGTATGTTTGAATCAGACAATCTATTACTTAAGGCTAATTACTTATTTGATGTGAGATGACTCTATTAACATATATTTGGATAATTGGCTCTTCTCACTGCTGGTACTTGCTGAATATTTGATGTTAAGATAATTGTAGGTAAGGATTAGAGGGTGGAGGGAGAGAGGCCAGGGTCACTTGGCTGCAGGATGAGGAGAAGAGAGGCTGGTGACTCTGGACTTTAGAGACAGGATTTTGCTTGTCTGCCTTCTTCACTTCTCCTCTTAAAGACCAAGGATTTTAATTTATCCTGACTCTGGCTGACCTCCCTTCAGGGAGCAACCCCATATTCCACACCTACCTAACCTACCTACCAATTTAGATCATTACTTTCACTATCAACTATCTAGAGATAGATCACATTATCTAGAGATAAATCTAGAGACACATAGCACATGTTTGTTAAAATGTTGAAATATTGAACCTTAACTATTATATCTGAGTGTGGTGAAAGAATAGAAGTTATAGGTTTAGTGTATAGCTGAAAATTATAGTGTGTGTTTGGGCAAGTCTTTCAGTCCCTCAGTGAAACTCAATTTCTTCATCTACAAAATGGAAAGACTGAATTAAGGAAATTACCAAAGTCTCTTTCATTTCTAACATTTTCAGTACTCTAAGATATTTCCATTTATTTCAAGGGGATTATAAAATTCTCAAAGTAAAAATGAGTTCAGAAGGGCTCAGTTTGAATTTTTGTTCTCTATTTCCTTGTGTGAGCAGTCAGTTAATTGCTCAGACTCAGTTTCCTCATTTGCAAGATGAAGAGATTTATGGTCTAATATCAATCCTATTGTGATATGGGAGCCACCTGCCAATAGCTACTGGAGGTCTAACTCAGACCTGTAGAATAAATCTCTTCATGTGAGAGGAAGATGATGATACAAGGAGACTTAGAGGCAGTTACTATTCTCTGACCTCTCTCTCTCCTCTTCCCTCTTGCCTCCAATTTATTTCATTCCCAATCCATAAGGAACATTTGCATAAGTAAAGTTTGCTTTGCAACTCCTTCAAGTGTTATGATTCACAGCTGTGGAGGCTCTTAGAGACTTGAACTGCCTCTTCACTTAGGCATGGTCCTTAACAATTCCCCATTTTTTTGTTTTATTGAACTATGATTATTTTCCCCCCACAGTATGGTCAGTAAGTCTATGCATTAGCTCTTATCTGAGTCTGCACACTGAGGAATGCAAACAGCACTATCACCTCTGGGTGGTTGTAGGGTGAGATACTGTAGCAGGTGTTGAATCTTGTGAGATGTCATAGAGACAAATTAAACAGAGAAGAGGACTGTAGTCAGAACAGGCATTTTTCATAAGTCTTTCATCAGTCTCCTGGCTTGGTCCTTTGATGTGTTGGCTCATTTAATTACCCTGACTAAAAAAGTTTTACCAGTTTTCTTCTCCCTTTCCTTCCCCATGAGTTCCTAGGAACTTTCCTAGGAGGATCCTACTCATGAACAGCTCTCGGACGCTGCAGCTTCTTTGTTTCTTACATTTTTTGTACCCTACGTTGGGTGCCATATATTGTGATATGTGAGCCACCTGCCAGTGGCTGTTGGAGGTCTAACTCAGACCTGTAGAAGGATCTCTTCGTGTGAAAGGATGATGATGATGATACAAGGAGATTGAGAGGCAGTTGCTATTCTCTGACTCTCTCTCCTCTTCCTTCTTGCCTCCATTTTTTTTCATTCCCAATCCACAAGGAACACCTGCATCAGCCAAGGCTGCTTTGCAACTCCTTCAAGTATTATGATTTACAGCCATGGAGGCTCTTGGAGAATTCACCTGCCTCTTCACTTAAGCATGGTCCTTAACAAATCCAGCTTATGGTCCCATAAATAATAAATAAATGAATAATAAATAAATATGGCCCAATAAATAATAAAATTTCAAAAGATTGCAGTGTCGTGTAATCATGAAAATTTTGAATAGCCAACAATTCATTTTTAAACTTTGGCAATCATTTAGTGAAGAGATGAAAAAAAAAAAAAACATGATTTGTAGGGTATTTCATTGCCATTATTTTAAGCAACTTCCTTGCTATCATTTTAAGATTATTCAAAGAGCTATTATTTTAAGTAGCTCTTTGAATAATCTTGAGCAAATGGAAGAATCGTGTTTGCTTCTTGCATATACAATAATTATATGGTCAAGGATATGTGATAAACTTTATAAACACATGAGTTTCTTATGCAGACTACTTCAACCCTCTTCTGAGGTGGTGCTACTTGATAAGACTTGAAAAGATTAGGGTTTGAGGAATGAAGTAGGACAAGGAAACAAGTATAGTGACTTATTTGAGTGGAATGGGAAAGGGTAAATAATTAAGCCTGAAAGGCATACACTAGCCTCTAGTCCCAACATAAAGCTCTCTGAACTCTAGCTTTTACTCTGGGAAATTGAATAAGGACTAAAGTAAACTCAAGAAATTCACAACTATCTTTAGAGATAAGAGGAAGGCAAGGCTTTTCTCAATATTGAGTCTATTATTTTTGTTCAAATCCATACTTTAACTGGGGATAGATGGATAGGTGACTGATTTACTCTGGATTAGTTCTTAAAGCTGTTTGTGTTATGCAATACTTTAGTGACCCGACCTGTGGGTCTCGAACTAGGGGGGTCTGAAGCCGCGTGCCAACCTGTAAGCAAAGCTAGTAAGGCGACAACCTGGGAATGGGTGAAGAAAGCAAGAGGCGGAGACAACTCTGTGCAAAGCAGAATAGCTCATTTATTGGAGTAAAGTACAAGGCTTATATATGTTTCCAGAGTATAGGTTTGAAAAAACAGTTCTGTGACTACGTGACTAGGGGAACGTTTGGTGGTTAAGGAACATCTGGTGGTTGATATGTGTGACCTTGTGATATTTTATGGCAGGATGTTCTCATGCTTCACTGTATTGCTTATCAGTTCTTGGTATTTGGGGTGTGGGGCAGTGGCTCCAGCATGTCCCCCTTCTTTAATTAGAAAATAGGAGGGAAGGCATTTTGACTCAGAAGAATCACGTCTAGCCAATTTGAAATTTTAATTATTATAATCCTGTTGTTATGATTTTTCTCAATTCTATGCATAGGGAGGAGAGCACTGAAAAGAGCGGAGAATTAGCAGAGGCTTCTATCCCTAGGGTCAGATGGTCCACTGCGACCAACAGCTATGGGGAACACCAATTTTTGTTGAGTTTGTCTGTCTTTGTTAGGCCATTGAGTCATAGGTGGTCCTGTCTATTCTATGGTAGGCAGAATTCCTAATGACCATATGTATTGCAGGCCGATTTGAGACAGGTATCAAGCACACAGTCCTGATGATCTTCCGGTGGTCGTGTGTTGCTGAGGTCAGTACCTTTCTGCCTTTCAGGGAACAGCCAGTGCATTATGAGTTTTGCATCTCCATCTCCGTATTTCTCTCCCCTAGCAAGAGTATGAGAAAGCCTGGCCTTTTATAAAGGCTTATCAGCCAATTAGAGGTTAGAATTTGAGGGACCAATTCTTATGAATATCATTTTGCCTTCTCTCTTATCAAAGGTGGGAAAAAAGATTTTTGTGAGAGTAAAGGCCAATGCCTATTGATGTACAACAATTCGCATTACATCAGATAACTGTGAGATTTTATTTAACATTATCAGATCCAAACTTTCTTGATGCCGCCAAGCAGCATTGTTTTTTATCATAAATTGTGGTAGACTCGCAGCTAAAAAAGCTACCTCCTGTTGTATTTTATATATTTGCATTTCCTCTATCACATTAAGAGCCAAATTAACCAATGATATAGCTGTATCAAAAGAACTGTCTCGTTTCATTCTAGTTAATTTTCTTATCATGTCTATAGACAAAGATGTTGGGAGCATTAGATTCAGGCTCAGCATTTTGAACTTTTTTTTTGGCTCTGCAGGTGGGGACAATGTCATTCATTCTGTCTTTGGACTACCTGCAAGATTTGTAAAATATCTGCATCCTGTCTGGGATGATTTCAGATAGCCTGGTAGATTGATATAACCTATAAGATAGAAGCCATTTCAAATGATTTGGAAATTACACATAGTTTGAGGTGCAGTTAGAAAAAAATGCATTTCAAAAAGCCCATTCATCATCTGCAATGGGAAGTCACAGTGCATTATGACTTAGGTATCTGCAGTTAAACTTGAATCCTTTAATATGTTTGTTATCATGGTCCTCAGTACATTGCACATCAAGAGTGATATATTTGTTTCTCCTCTGTACAGCTGTGACACTTTCTTGCAGTTATCTTAGCATGAAGTGATTCCAAAATGATGTTTACGATGGAAACTGTCAGTTCACTGCTTTGTCGCCTGGAGAGTGATAGAACTTGGATATGTCTACTTCCTGCTGGTACATGACTTTCAACAACATTACAATTATAAATGAAGGTAAGCCTGATGCAAATTTTGAACTTTGTTGTTCATTTCAGGCATTTCTCTTTCAAACCTTTAACTTCAATATAAAAATTTATTTGATTTTTTAGGTTTTTAAATTTATATATTATTCAAGGCATTGACTCTTACTGTATAGGAAACCTTCAACAAATCTTTTTACTTTTCTGAGTTTCAAATTTCTTCATCTATGCAAATGAGACAATAATTATTTATCCTATGCTTACTTTACAAGTTTGTTGTGAGGAAAGAACTCTGTGGATTTTAAAGTACTATGGTATTCTCCACACACACATATGTATTTTATTTTTTAAATGTATATTAACTTTTTAAATATACATTTCTTCATGAATCATGTTGAGAGAAAAATCAGAACAAAGGAAAAAAAAAACATGACAAAAGGAAAAAAAAAACAGAAAAAAGTGAACATAGCATGTGTTGATTTATATTCAATCTCCACAGTTTTCTTTTTGGATGGAGATGCATTTTCTATTCAAAGTTTATTGGGATTGTCTTGGATCACTGAACTTCTGAGAAGAACCAAGTTTTTCATAGTTGATCATTGCACAACATTAATGCTGCTATGTACAATGTATTCCGAGTTCAGCTTGTTGTGCTCAGCATCAGTTTGTGTAAATCTTTTCAGGCCTTTCTAAAATTGGCCTATTCATCATTTTTTTAATAGAACAATAATATTATATAACTTTCATATATCATAACTTATTCAGGTATTACTCAATTGATGGGCCTCTACTCATTTTCCAATTCTTTACCACCACAAAATGAACTGTTACAAACATTTTTGCATATGTGGGTCCTTTTCTCTCCTTTATAATTTTCTTGGGATATGGATCCAGTAGTGGTGTTGCTGGGTAACAGGGTATGCACAGTTTTGTAGCTCTTTGGGCATAGTTCCAAATTGCTCCATAGAATGGTTGGATCACTTCACAATTCCAACAACAATGCACTAGTGTCCTAGTTTTCCCACATCTCCTGCTACATTTATTATTATCTTTTCCTTTCATCTTAGTCAAACTGAGAAGTATGAGGTAGAACTCAGAGTTGTTTTAATTTGTATTTCTCCCAATCAATAGTGATTTGGAGCATTTTTTTTATATGAGTATAATTGGCTTTAATTTCATCAGCTGAGAATTGTTTATTCATATCCTTGGACCATTTATCAAGTGGGGAATGACTTTTATTCTTATAAATTTGATAGAGTCCCTAATATATTTTAGAAATGAAGTCTTTGTAAGAACCATTGGCTATAAAGATTTTTTCCCCAGATTTGTATTTCCCTTTTAATCTTGTTTGTGTTGTTGTTGTTGTTGTTGTTTGCACTGTGGTATTATTATCATTATTATGCAATAGAATGCCTACACTAGTCCCCTGATATTCAATTTGTTTGGCTCTGGTAATCTATGAAACAGAAAAAAAAAATAGTCTTTATACAAGTCCTTAATAGTCCTGGACATTCTCCTTCTATTTTTGTAGAGACTATGGGAAATGGAAAAGATGATATTAAGAATCACACATTGTTACCATATTTGGACCCTAAAATCTCAGTCTTTGAGATTCTTTTAGAAGAATTAAGAAACAGTAATAAAGCAAACAATGACAAAAAGAATAGCCTTATTGGTTCAAGAACATGGAAAGGAGTGTAGTTGGGAGAGCACAGAGTGATGGGTAGAGAGTGTATTAAAAATTACACACACTAATCAATACAATTTAACATAACTTTTGACACTGTAAATGTGAGATCCTTTTTCAAGTGGGCATGTTGCTGGAGGAATTATATTATTGTTATAAGCAAAGCTAGAAGAAGGAAGTAAGTTATACTTAAATGAAAAGATGGCTCATGAGTATTCCAAAAAGAAGAAAAAGAAAGGAATTAGAATGGGTTGTATTATTAGATGCAAAGGATACAATAAATATTATTTCATGGGACATATCATCATATATTGAAAATCAAATGATAAATATTCATAATAAAGACCTTTATAAAATAATTTCAGCTTATGTACCAACATCAGTTCTGAGGAGGAAGTGGTAAGGAGATTCTATGAAGCACTTAATAAAATTCTTCAAATGAAACCAATTTACTCTTTGATAATGGTTGACTTTAATGAAAAGCCTAGAAAAGATGAGGATGGGGAGAAATATATATATATATATATATATATATAAAAAGGTGATTCCAGGGGGAAAAAGAGAGGCCAAAGATTGCTTTATTATCCAGTCACTTCATGTCTCTCTACTTAATGAATGCTTCTTTAAAAAAATTGACAGGCATTGGACACAATGAGCATCAAATGATATCATAAAGAATAAAGTTGACTACATTCTGATATGCAAGAAATGTTATACATGTAGACCTTATCTACAACTAATCAGATCTAAGATTAAAATTTTACAATAAAAAATAATAACATAATTAAGAAGATTTAATTCTAGATTATTTTAATAAGCCATTGGAAAATTTTAAAAAGGAAAATAAACAATAAAATGATGCCAGTATTGACCATAACAATTTATCCACAAACCAAAGCAACATAAATTAGTTGATTGTGGGAGAACAAGACTCCATAAATACATTAATAAGCAAATAATTGACTTATTTGCCTAATGAAGAGAGATGACTTCCAGAGACAAAACAGGGTTAGACTATAAACTTAGTCTATAAAATCTTGTGGATGTTGGATGGTTATAAATAGCATTCTTTTAATAAATTAGAGAGAAGCAACATAGAATAAAACTAGTTTGAAGAAAGCAAGATATCTAAATAATATTATTTCATGAATACTTATGGATGAACTTGAAAATAATAGTATAAATGGAAAAAATGGAAATGATTTGCAAAAATTATTGCAACAAACTATTTTCTCCACCAAGAAAAATGGAACTAATATATTTAGATCCTAAAATCCCAGTCTTTAAGGTTCTTCCAGAAGAATTAGAAATAGTAATAAAAGGAACAAATATAAAAAGAGCAGTCTGATTGTATCAAATATATGGAGAGAAGATACATAAAGGAGAATGTGCAGTTGGAGGGCACAGAGTGATAGATTTATAAAATATCTAAAGAGGAGGAAGTGAGTAAAAATCTCAGACGGTTTTGATACCAAAAAAAAGTTAACTGAGAAAAGTTTGATAATAACTGAACAACATTCTTACTTTCCCATGTATACAAAACTTTTGTAAAGTGATCTATACATGAAGTGCTATAATCCTTTCTGAGCATATCAGTAGGGATCAAGGAAACTTTCACAAATGATATTCAGCAAAAGTTCATATATTTACCATTTCACAATTAATTGATGGAAGGGTTATAAGTCATCATTATTTTTCTTGTTTGTTGATTTTGGAGACAAAACAAAACATACATTAAATTCAGTAAAACAAAGCAGTACTTAACAAGCATTTTTACAGTGTATGTCAAATTCACACTTCTAGATTATCCAAGAATCCTTAGAAGACATAGCAAGAAAAATAACTTTATTCATTACCTTTTGAACAAACTTCAGATTTGGCATTAAACAGGGAAACTTGCTTGCCAAAAGTGATGGAGGAGATTCAATACATAGCCTACATTAAGACGGTATTCTTTATGAATTATATCATTCAGATACTCTTATATGACAATGTGTTGATTGTATCAATTCCCAATACATTGAAGATGATCATGGAAGAGATTTTTAATCTTTTAATTTTCATCTTTCAAATGAATCTTCATCCTTGATCTCTCTACAGTTTTTGATACAGTCAATTATATTCTCCTTCTAGATACGTTCTTCTCTCTAGCTTTTTGTAACTCCTGTGTCCTATCCTTAGTCTCCCGTTCTAGTTTTTCATTGATGTTAAAAACAATGATTTTGAGTATCTTCCAGGTTCTGTCCTGGATGCTCCTCTATTTTTATTATATATTCCCTCCCTTTGTGATGTCATCAGATTCTATCTGTTTAATTATCATCTCATATAGATTATTCTCAAATTTCAATATGCCTGAATAGACACAGTATAAAGCTTATCCAGCAGCATGAAACAGATAATACAAATGATCAAAAAATAGAGTCCAGAGTTGGAAAGGAGTAGAGCAGGTGGGATTGTTTGGGGGCAATTGCAGAATGCTTTTTGCTTACTTCCAAGTTTTCCCAAATAGCAAAGGCTCATTGTAAGGGTTAAAAAGCCTCTAGAAGCAAGGAATGCAGTTCAAGACATGTGGGAGGACCTGAGGAATGAGAGGTACTGAGGCGCAGGTGAGTCCTATGTGGAGGTGGGGCATAGACCCAAAAGGCCATGTCTGACTCCAGGTACCATGCTTCCCTCCTTAGTGCTCTCAAAGCTTAGCAGTCCTCCCTCCTTCTTCTTGGGCCAGTCCCATCATACCAGGTTCCTAAAGGATCTCTCCTTCCTCCAGATCCTAAAGGGCGTATAAATATATGCTATCTAAGAATAAAGTTCTCTTTCACTTCACCCCTATCTCCTGGTGGTCTGTCTCTGTGGGATCTGGGTTGGTGCCCGAAGAGGGGTAAGTGTAGCCTAGCCGTGCCGTTGACAGACGGGCATTAAGAGTAGCTCAAAGGGG
The DNA here is from genome assembly GCF_048593235.1 of Sminthopsis crassicaudata. Lineage (NCBI taxonomy): Eukaryota > Metazoa > Chordata > Mammalia > Dasyuromorphia > Dasyuridae > Sminthopsis > Sminthopsis crassicaudata. Next base: position 421,925,473 of record NC_133619.1, read on the forward strand.
AGCTACCAGGTTAGAGTAGTCCATAGGGGTGTAACAGCTCATCTTTTTCAATTCAAACATTTAATTTTTATTGCTATGTGGCAGTGAAGTCTGGTTCACTACTCTTGAAGAAATAAAGATGAGTGTCCACCATAAATCTTTCCAGAAGTCAGTGGAAAAGTTTATGGTGGATAGGAGCAGGTTCCAACATATAACCAAGGAGAAAATTAAAAGAAATAGAGGACAAAATGATGTAACCAAAGAATTGTATGAAAGAAAGAGAAGATGGGTTAGTCATAAGGCAAGAAACAAATTCTTCATTTGTATCCATATGATATTAGGATAAAGTAAGGAAGTCTGCCAGTATACCAGGTGAACACCCCATGGTGAATTTTTGAATGGGCATGAATGAAAATTTCATAGATAAGCTTTGCTTTTCATTATTGGAAAAAGTTCCTGAATCAGCAAAACACAGATTCATTTGAATCCTAGCAATAATAATCTATTGCAATGTAATGGCAAAAGCAATTGCTGATTGCCATATATGTATGTACTATTATATATGAGGCAGTTAGATGGCACAGTAGATAGCATGCCCAACATGAAGTCAGGGAGACTCATATTCCTGATTTCTAATCTGGTCTCAGATACTTCCTACCTTATGTCTCTGGATAAATTTGCCTCAGTTTTCCTATATCTAAAGTGAGCTGAAGAAGGAAATGGTAAACCACTCTAGTATCTTTGCTAAAGAAAACACCAAAAAGATGTCATAGAATAGGTCATGAAAAAAATGACCAAACAAAAACAATTGTTACATATGTATTGTTATATAGGTATTTATGCAATTATATATCTATTTATATATAGTTATTTATATACATATGTATATAATTATATATGTATACAGACAAAATTCTTCCAATGACATAGTAAAATAAGTGTGCAAGTGTGAGTGAGATCAATGTAGAAGCAGTTTTACTTTTTCTTCTCATGGGCTTCCTAAATTGAATCCAATTTTGTCTCATCAACTTCTTTTCAATTAATAGATTCTGTCCAACAGTTTGTGTTTCATCATCCACATTACCCAATTATCATTATTCTCACTGTAATGTAAGAGAATTCTTTAGAATGCCATGACAAGTCACCCACTTGGATATTTGACAAGTATTCTGAGATTACTTGCTGCTCACCTGGTTGCATGGAATCTTTGTGTATGTGTATGCAAGATGCTGTAACATTTTCAATATTGCAATCATTTTGCTATGATCTAAAATGCAATATTAGTCTTTTATAACACTTTTTAGAAAAAAGATTGCTACATATTCCTTTGAGTTGAATTTTTCAAATAGGACTACAAATACCTGTAACTTCCAAATCATTTCACATAGGTCCTGCCTAATGGATTGTAATAGTATAGTAATATGTGTGAAATGATCTTAGAAAGGCTGCTGACATTATCAAAATACTTCAGTTGGTTCAAACATAGAAGGCGTGGATTTAAAAATCTGGTATTTGGGTGATAATACATAAAATGAAGACATAGTAAAATGTGACATTAAGAAAAATAATCTTATAAATAGAAAAGTAGAAATAGAAATTAATAGATTGACTAGGATATTTTCATCATACTACTGTCAACAACAATAATAAAGCTTATAAATACTGAGTATTGTGTCTAATGACATTCTTCATTCTAGGAAAACAGAAATATTCTCAAAAATATATGATGATCCTGCATCAAACCCAGAAAAAATTTCTAAACATGATAAATGCCTAGTAAAATTTGAAACAATAAAAACGTCCTTTCCCTAAGGAAGATGCAAAACATGTCACAATTTCTAAAGGCGTTTTCTCATAGTCTTTAAAGTTAGTGTTATCAGCTTTTAAATAGTCTAACCTATATATCCTTACTTTTCCCCTTCCCTTCATTTTAATCCCCATGCCCTTAAAGAAATCAATAAATCAGCAACTTAAAAAAATTAATGGATAGAAATTCATGGTGATGTAGATAAGTTGTTTCACTGTTCAAGTAATTTACCTCACTAGCTTAAGCATTCTTGGAAAAATACAAAACTTCTTTTAGAATTTCCTTTTAAAATGTTTATTTTTATTGTTTATTATTATTATTTTTTGTTATATCACATTTTTTCCCTAAAAAATGTCTCCTCTTCCTCCTCTACTTTCCAGTGAACCATGCCTATTCCAATTGGCAGAATGGGTCCTGAGAGCTTCAATGTTTACGGTATCTCCTCTCAAGATTCTAGGGATAGGCCTGAGGAATCTGGGGGCATTTTTTTTTTTTTTTTTTTTTTTTTTTTTAGTTTAATGTTTTATGGACCTCCACTTGTTCTTGATTATTGGTTGATATCAATGTCATCCAGATTTACTGAATATTTAGAAATAGGTATTTATTACCTTTTGGTACAAACCTTGCTCCCTTTCCCCTGAGTTTGTGACTTACTCTTCTACAAGTACATAGAGAATCTAGGGAAAAGTAGGGTCAACTTTAGAGCACATATAGCAAAGAGGGTAACTCAGATTCTCATTGTTGGAAGTTTCTTTCTTTCCTTTGTAAAGTAGGTATTGCATTCATTTAGTTTTACTCTGACTTGTCTGCAAGGCTTTTTTGCAGACCATCAAGTCTTCCTTTGTCTCTTCTCTAGTAAAAATTTTCCTTCTCTTCTTTTCAATTCCCTCCCACTGAAGTGAATCATTAAATAGTTCTCAATACGTACATTGCTGTCAGCCTCTGTTCTTTTAAATATATACAACTAGATATTAAATTAAAAGTCCAAATCTCTGGTCTTCCAAATTTCTTCATTCTCTGGAATCAGTCTTGGTCATTATTATTGTGTATTGTTTATTCTTATATTATGATTCTTTCTGTACACATTGCTATAGGCTGTGCAAATCATTTTGTTGGTCTTGCTTAATTCAATCTTAATTCATTTAAATATCCCCGTGCTTTTCTGAATTCTATCACTGATTATGGTTCAGTAATATTCCATTATAATTGTATTTCACAATTTATGTAATTATTCTTTATTTGTTATTTATTTGATATTATTAATTTATTGCTATAAAGCTGTACCTATTTTGTTTCTGATTTTTTACCTTTATAAAAAAAAAAAAATTAAGTTGTCATGAACATTTTGGGTTTTGTGGGACCTGGTTTTGACCTCTTTGGGCTATATGCTTTACAATGGAATATCTGTCTTAAGGAGTATGGACATTTTAATTACATTTTAAAACATAAATTCAAATTGCTTTATGTAATTGTTGGAAAGATTCATAACTTCACTAACAGTATATTAGTCTTTCCACACTACCTTGAGCATTAAATATTTCAATTTTTATGATCTTTTCCAATTTGTTTGGAGTAAGGAAAAATTGCCTCAAATTGCTTTTCTCCTGTTCTTTTGGTTTGGAAATATTTTTAATATGATTGCTATTAATTCAAAACTCTTTGCAGAATTGTTTATTTTTCTTCTTAGAATATGACTCAATTCTACATAAAAGTGGATTATTAAAAGGGAAACTGAATTTGCTAGAATATTTTTTGGAAAGGAGTAATCTGGTAAATAGATTTTCTGGTAAAGGAGGGATTAATGTAATCATAGAATTCAGAGTGGAAAGGGGGATCTGTTGTGGGGGGGGCTACTTTAGAGTAATATAAAAACTTGCCTCATCCTTTAGAGATAGTAGGAGAAAGGAATAAGGGAAGAGGGAGGTAATAAAAGGGAGAACAGAAGTAGAAGGAGAAGGTTTAAGAAAGGGGGATGATGCAGTAAAAGGGAAGAAATATTTGAAGGAGTTTGATGTCAGAAGCAAGATACTAGGGAGGAGGCAAAAGGGGGAAAGGAAAGAGACACTATAACTTGGGGAAAACAATATGGAAGGAAATAGAGAGTAAGTAATTTTAAATATGAATGTGAATGGAGTGAGCTCTGCCATAACATAGAACTGATAACATATTGGATTAAAAGCCAGAATACTACAATATGTTGTTTACAAGAAACACATTTAAAGCAGAATGATACATAAGGAGTAAAGATGGACCAGAATAAATTATGCTTCAGCTGAAGTAAAAAATAAAAATCAATAGTAGTGATGCTGATCACAGTTCAAGCAAAGCAAAAATAGATCTAATTAAAAGAGATAAGGAAAAAAATTACATCTTGCTAAAAAATATCATAGATATAAAGTAATAACAATACTAAACATATATACACCAAGTGGTATAGCAGTCAAGTTCCTAGATGAGAAGTTAATGGAGCTGCAATAAGAAATAGATGGCAGAACTATACTAGTGGGGGATCTAAATCTTGCTCTATTAGAACTAGATAAATCAAATTACAAAATAAATAAGAAAGAAGTTATGGGGGGTAAATAGAAAAAAGAAAAGTTCTAAGGTTCTAAAGAAAAGTTAGATGTGATAGACCTTTGGATAAAACTGAATGGGGACAGAAAGAAATATACTTTTTTTCTCAGCAGTATATGGAATCTACAAAAAAATTAACATCTATTAGAGCATAAAAACCTCAAAATCAAATACAGAAAGAGTAAATGCATTTTTTTTTTCAAATCATGGTCCAATAAAAATGACATATGAGAAAGGGCCAGTAATGTAATCTTAAAGGATGTGTGGGTGAAACAACAAATCATAGAAACAATAGATAATTTCATCTTAGAGATGATAATACTGTGACAAAATACCAAAATGTATGAGATATAGACAAAGCAGTCCTTAGGGAAAATTTCATATCTCTAGATGCTTACTTGAATAAAATAGAGAAAGAGAAAATCAATGAATTGGACATGTAACTAAAAAGCCACCAAAAAACCAAATTAAAAACCCCAATTAAATACCAGATTTGAAATGATGAAAATAAAAGATGAGATTCATAAAATTAAAAGTAAGAAAACTATTGAACTAAAAGACAAAACTAAGAGTTAGTTTTGTGGAAAAAACCCAACAAAATAGACAAATCTTTAATTAGTTTGATTAGAAAAAGGAAAGAAGAAAATCAAATTGCTAGTATCATAAATGAAAAGAGTGAACTTTCCACTAAATAAAGAGGCAATTATAGAGATAATTAGAAGATATTTTACTCAAAAGCATGCCAAAAAATCTGATAAGTGAAATCAATGAATGCTTACAAAAATATAGATTGCCCAGATTAACATAGGAGGAAAGAAATAACTTAAATAGTCTCATTTTAGAGCAAGACATTGAACAAGCTATTAATCAACTCCCTAAGAAAAAAAATCTTCTGGGCCAGAGGATTTACAAGTGAATTCTACCAAACATTTAAAGAACAATTAATTTGAATACTATGCAAACTATTTGGGAAAATAGGGAAAGAAGGAATCCTACCAAATTCCTCTTATGACACAAATATGGTGCTGATACCTAAACCAGGTAGGGTCAAAACAGAGAAAGAAAATTATAGACCAATTTCTCTAATGAGCATTGATGCAAAAATCTTACATAAAATATTAGCAAAGAGATTACGAGAACTTATCACCAGGACCATCATGACCAAGTAGAATTTATATCTGGAATGCAGGGCTAGTTCAATTTTAGGAAAACTATTAGTATAATTGACTATATCAATAATCAAACTAACAGAAATTATATGATCTCAATAGATAGAGAAAAAGCATTTGACAAAATCTAATACCCATTCCAATTAAAAACACCAGCGAGCACAGGAATAAATGGAGTTTTCCTTAAAATGATTAGTAGCATCTATACAAGCCATCAGCAAGCATCAAATGTAATTGGGATAAACTAAATATATGATTCTTGGTTTTAATCCTAGCACCATTGCTCTCCAGCATATAATACACCAAGTCTGCCGGTCTTTTAATGTAGAAGCTGCTAAAACTTGTGTTATCCTGACTGGCTCCATTATACCAGAATTGTTTCTTTCTAGAAGCTTGTAATATTTTCTCCTTGATCTGGGAGTTCCAAAATTTGGCTATAATATTCCTGGGAATTTTCATTTTGTTATCTCTTTCAGGAGGTTATTAGTGAATTCTTTCAATTTCTATTTTTTCCCTATGGTTCTAGAATATCAGGACAACTTTTCTTGATAATTTTTGGAAAGATGATGACCAGGCTCTTTTTTTGATCGTGGTTTTCAGGTAGATCTACAATTTTAAAATTATCTCTCTTGGATACATTTTTTTCAGGTAGTTGTTTTTACAATGAGATATTTCACATCTTTTTTCTATTTTTCACTTTTTTTTTTGCCTTATTGTATTTTGATTTGTCACTAAATTCTTAGCTTTAATTGCTCATTCTAATTTTTAAGAAATTATTTTCCACAGTGAATTTTTGTACTTCCTTTCCCATTTGGCCAATTTTGCTTTTTTAAGGTATTCTTCTCTTCATACCTTTTTGTATTTCCTTTTGTACCACTCTATATTCTTTCCTTATTTTTTCCTCTGTCTCTCTTACTTGATTTTCAAAATCCCTTTTGAGTGTTTCCATAACTTGAGACCAATTCTTATTTTTCTTGGAGACTTTGTATGTAGTAGCTTTGACTTTGTTATCTTCTTCTGAGTATGTGTTTTAATCTTCCTTGTCATCATAATAACTTTAAATGGTCAGAAACTTTTTTTGTTGTCTGCTCTTTTTCCTAGCCTATACTTGGCTTTTAAGCTTTTGTTAAAGTTGAACTCTTTTTCCAGGATGGAGGATGCACTATCCCAAACTTCAGGAATTTTGTGCAACTGTTTTCAGAAATCCTTCAAGAGGCCTGATCACAAGAACTCTTCTGCCCTGAAATTGTTATGAGTGTCCCCTCCCCACTGTAGCTGTAAGATCTATATGATCTTGTAAACTGAGGCTTCAAGAAGCTTCCACTGCCACCACTGCCTATGCACACTCTTGGTTTGCTGTTTTCCCAAGGCCTTCTCACCCTACTGCCTTGGTCTTTGGGCTGAGAGGTGTAGAAATTATCAGTGGTGCTACTGATTTAGAGGCTCTGATTTACTAGGATTGGGTCTGGGGCTGGGACTGTGCTGGCATGATCTACCCTGGAATTACATGCTGGATCCCTACCCAGGTTCCACAGATCTTTTCTGTTAACCTTCAAAGTTGTCTTTGATGTCTCTGGACTGAAAGGTCTAGAAGCCACTAGTATTGCACTGTTTCAAAGGTCCCTAAAGCCATTTCTGCTTTGCTACCATCGGGCCAGGACTGGGGCTGGGCTAGGGCTGAGGTGGTGTGGCTTGCACTGGGATTGTGCTGTGTGTTACAGACCTTTTCTGCTGCCTTTCTAAACTGTCTTCAGTTAGAATATGTTCTGCTCCAACTTTTTGGGTTTTCTGATGCTCTGAAATTTGTTTAGAGTCATTATTTAAAGGAATTTGGAGCTGTTTGGGGGAGAGGTTGGGTGAGTTCTATGGCATTTTGCCTCCTACTCTTTTAACATTTTTTTTTTTTTTTTTTTTTTTTTTTAATTTTTTTTTTATTATATATATATATATATATATATTTTATAATATTATCCCTTGTATTCATTTTTCCAAATTACCCCCCCTCCCTTATTCCCTCCCCCCGACGACAGGCAATACCATACATTTTACATGTGTTACAATATAGTCTAAGTACAATACATGTGTGTGAATATCATTTTCTTGTTGCACAATAAACATTAGAATCCGAAGGTATATGCAACCTGGGCAGACAGATATTAGTGCTAACAATTTACATTCCCCTCCCAGTGTTTCTTCTCTGGGTGTATCTACCTCTGTCCATCATTGATCAACTGGAAGTGAGTTGGATCTTCTTTATGTTGAAGATTTCCACTTCCATCAGAATACATCCTCATACAGTATCGTTGTTGAAGTATACAGTGATCTTCTGGTTCTGCTCATTTCACTCAGCATCAGTTGATTTAAGTCTCTCCAACCCTCTCTGTATTCCTCCTGCTGGTCATTTCTTACTGAGCAATAATATTCCATAACTTTCATATACCACAATTTACCCAACCATTCTCCAACTGATGGACATCCATTCATCTTCCAGTTTCTAGCTACAACAAAAAGAGCTGCCACAAACATTTTGGCACATATATGTCTCTTTCCGCTCTTTAGTATTTCTTTGGGATATAATCCCAGTAGTAGCGCTGCTGGGTCAAAGGGTATGCACAGTTTGATAACTTTTTGGGCATAATTCCAGATTGCTCTCCAGAATGGCTGGATTCTTTCACAACTCCACCAGCAATGTATTAGTGTCCCAATTTCCCCACATCCCCTCCAACATTTGTCATTATTTGTTCCTGTCATCTTAGCCAATCTGACAGGTGTGTAGTGGTATCTCAGAGTGGTCTTAATTTGCATTTCTCTGATCAGTAGTGATTTGGAACACTCTTTCATGTGAGTGGATATAGTTTCAATTTCTTCCTCTGAGAATTGTCTGTTCATATCCTTTGACCATTTATCAATTGGAGAATGGTTTGGTTTCTTATAAATTATGGTCAGTTCTCTATATATTTTGGAAATGAGACCTTTGTCAGAACCCTTGTTTTTGAAAATATTTTCCCAATTTGTTACTTCCCTTCTAATCTTGTTTGCATTAGTATTATTTGTACAGAAACTTTTTAGTTTGATGTAATCAAAATCTTCTATTTTGTGATCAATAATGATCTCTAGTTCTCCTCTGGTCATAAATTCCTTCCTCCTCCACAAGTCTGAGAGGTAGATTATCCTCTGTTCCTCTAATCTATTTATTATCTCCCTCTTTATGCCTAAATCATGGACCCATTTTGATCTTATCTTGGTATATGGTGTTAAGTGTGGATCCATATCTAATTTCTGCCATACTAATTTCCAGTTTTCCCAACAGTTTTTTCCGAATAATGAATTTTTATCCCTAATGTTGGAATCTTTGGGTTTGTCAAAGATTAGATTGCTATAGATGTACCCTTTTTTGTCCTTTGTATCTAATCTGTTCCACTGATCTACCGGTCTATTTCGTAGCCAATACCAAATGGTTTTGGTGACTGCTGCTATATAATATAGCTTTAGATCAGGTACACTTAGACCACCTTCCTCTGAGTTTTTTTTCATTAGTTCCCTTGCAATTCTTGACCTTTTATTCTTCCATATGAATTTTGTTGTTATTTTTTCTAGGTCATTAAAATAGTTTCTTGGGAGTCTGATTGGTATAGCACTAAATAAATAGATTAGTTTGGGGAGTATTGTCATCTTTATTATATTCGCTCGGCCTATCCAAGAGCACTGAATGTCTTTCCAATTATTTAAATCTGATTTTATTTTTGTGGCAAGTGTTTTGTAATTTTTCTCATATAATTCCTGACTTTTCTTTGGTAGATGGATTCCCAAATATTTTATACTATCAACATTTGTTTGGAATGGAATTTCTCTTTGTATCTCTTGCTGTTGCATTTTGTTAGTGATATATAAAAATGCCGAGGATTTATGTGGATTTATTTTGTATCCTGCCACTTTGCTGAAATTTTGAATTATTTCTAGTAGCTTTTTAGCAGAGTCTTTGGGGTTCTCTAAGTATACCATCATGTCATCTGCAAAAAGTGATAGTTTAATTTCCTCATTTCCTACTCTAATTCCTTGAATCTCTTTCTCGGCTCTTATTGCCGAGGCTAGCGTTTCTAGTACTATATTGAATAGTAATGGTGATAGTGGGCAACCTTGTTTCACTCCTGATCTTACTGGGAAAGGTTGCAGTTTATTTCTATTGCATATTATGCTTACTGACGGTCTTAAATATATACTCCTGATTATTCTAAGGAATAATCCGTTTATTCCTATACTCTCAAGAGTTTTTAGTAGGAATGGATGTTGGATTTTGTCAAATGCTTTTTCTGCATCTATTGAGATGATCATATGGTTCTTATTAATTTGATTATTAATATGGTCAATTATATTAATAGTTTTCCTAATATTAAACCAGCCCTGCATTCCTGGAATAAATCCTACTTGATCATAGTGTATTATCTTGGAGATGATTTTCTGAAGTCTTTTTGCTAATATCTTATTTAAGATTTTAGCATCAATATTCATTAAGGAGATTGGTCTATAATTTTCTTTCTCAGTTTTCGATCTACCAGGTTTAGGTATCAGTACCATGTCTGTGTCATAAAAGGAATTTGGTAGGACTCCTTCATCCCCTATTTTTTCAAATAATTTATATAACATTGGGGCTAATTGTTCTTTAAATGTTTGGTAGAATTCACATGTGAATCCATCTGGCCCTGGGGATTTTTTCCTGGGGAGTTGATTAATAGCTTGTTCTATTTCTTTTTCTGAAATGGGACTATTTAAGCAATTTATCTCCTCCTCTGTTAATCTAGGGAGCCTATATTTTTGGAGGAAGTCATCCATTTCACTTAAGTTATCAAATTTATTGGCATAAAGTTGGGTAAAGTAACTCCTTATTATTTCTCTAATTTCCTCTTCATTGGTGGAAAGATCCCCCTTTTCATTTGTAAGACTATCAATTTGATTTTCCTCTTTCTTTTTTTTGATCAAATTTACCAAAGGTTTATCTATTTTATTGGCTTTTTCATAAAACCAACTCTTGGTTTTATTTATTAATTCAATAGTTTTTTTACTTTCAATTTTATTGATTTCTCCTTTTAATTTTTGTATTTCGAGTTTAATTTTTGGTTGGGGGTTTATAATTTGGTCTTTTTCTAGCCTTTTAAGTTGTAAGCCCAATTCGTTAATCTTCTCTTTCTCAATTTTCTTCAAATAAGCCTCTAAAGATATAAAATTTCCCCTTATTACCGCTTTAGCTGCATCCCAAAGATTTTGATATGATGTCTCATCATTATCATTATCTTGGGTGAAATTGTTAATTGTTTCTATAATTTGCTCTTTCACCCAGTCATTCTTTAAGATGAGATTATTCAGTTTCCAATTACTTTTTGGTCTACTTACCCCTAACTTTTTACTGAATGTAGCTTTTATTGCATTATGATCTGAGAAGAAGGCATTTATTATTTCTGCCTTCCTACATTTAATTTTGAGATCTTTATGTCCTAGTATATGGTCAATTTTTGTATAGGATCCATGAACTGCTGAGAAGAAAGTATATTCCTTCCTATTGCCATTCAGTTTTCTCCAAAGGTCTATCATACCTAGTTTTTCTAATGTTCTATTTACTTTTTTAATTTCTTTCTTGTTTGTTTTGTGGTTTGATTTGTCTAAATCTGAGAGTGCAAGGTTGAGATCTCCCACTATTATAGTTTTACTGTCTATTTCTTCTTGCAGTTCTCTTAACTTTTCCTTTAGAAAGTTAGATGCTATACCACTTGGTGCATATATGTTTAGTATTGATATGGCTTCATTATTTATGCTACCTTTCAGCAGGATATAGTTTCCTTCCTTATCTTTTTTAACGAGATCTACTTCTGCTTTTGCTTGATCTGAGATAAGGATAGCTACCCCTGCTTTTTTGGCTTTACCTGAAGCATAATAGGCTCTGTTCCAACCTTTTACCTTTACTCTGTATGTATCACCCTGCTTTAAGTGTGTTTCCTGTAGGCAACATATTGTAGGGTTCTGCTTTTTGATCCAATCTACTATCCGTCTCCGTTTGATGGGATCGTTCATCCCATTTACATTTACAGTTAAAATTACTAATTCTGTATTTCCTGCCATCGTATTATCCCCAGATTATGCTTTTTTCCCTTGACCCCCCTGATCCCCCTCCCCGATATTTAATTTACAGACCCCCCTTGTGACGCGCAACCCTCCCTCTTTTTTTTTTTTTAGGATCCCTCCCCCCTCCCTCCAAGTCCCTTCACTTATTCCCCTTTTCCTTTTCCCTTTTCCTCTCCCCCCTTTTAATGAGGTGAGAGAAAATTCTCTGAAAAACAAATATGTTAATTATTTACTCTTTGAGCCTCTTCTGATGAGAGTAAGATTCACACAATGATTCTCCCCCTCACTAAGTTCCCTCAGATATGGTGTATTTTCTATGTCTCTTCCTGGGATGTAGTTTCCCTCTTTTTATCACTCCTTCCCCTTTTTCTGAACCGACCTCCTTCCCTTTACTACACCCCCCTTTTTTTCTTTTATATCAGTAAAATCAAATTATCCTTGAATATTTTTTATATACCCACAACAGAGTTACAGTTCTCAAGGGTTCTGTGTACCTTTTTCTGTTTCTCTTCAGTCTTGTGGATGTAGATCAAATTTTTTGTTTAAGTCTGGTTTTTTTCTTAGAAACATATAGAATTCCTCGGTTTCATTGAATGACCATCTTCTTCCGTGGAAAAAGATGCTAAACTTAGCTGGGTAGTTCATTCTTGGTTGCAGTCCTTGATCTTTTGCCTTACGGAATATCGGGTTCCAGGCCCTTCTATCTTTTAATGTGGAGGCAGCCAGATCTTGGGTGACCCTTATTGTGGCACCTTGGTATTTAAATTGTTTTTTTCTAGCTGCTTGCAGGATTTTCTCCTTTGTGTGGTAATTCTGCAGCTTAGCCACAATATTCCGTGGTGTTCTTTTTTTAGGGTCTATTTCAGAAGGAGTTCGATGAATTCTTTCCACATCTACTTTCCCTTCTGTTTCTATTATCTCTGGACAGTTCTCTTTAATAATTTCCTGTAAAATAGAATCTAGGCTCTTTTTTTGGTCATAGTTTTCTGGAAGTCCAATAATCCGCAGATTATCTCTCCTAGATCTATTTTCCAGGTCTATAGATTTTCCCAGTAAGTATTTGACGTTGTTCTCCAGCTTCTCATTTTTTTTGTTTTGTTTGACTGATTCTTGGGTTCTCTGTGAATCATTCATTTCTATTTGTTCCATCCTGACATTTAAGGAGTTATTTTCTTCTTTCACAGTTTTTAGTTCTTTTTGTAAATGCCCAATTTCGTTTTTAAATGAATTATTTTGCTCTATTGAATTTTTTTCCATTTCCCTAATTTTTTTTTTTTGAGAATTATTTTCTTTTTCCAATTCAGAAATTCTATTTTCTTGAGACTTTTTTATCTTTTCCAATTCAGAAATCCTACTTTCCTGTGTTTTTTTAACCTTTTCTAATTCACTGATTTTGTTTCCCTGCATCTCCTGTGAATTCTTTATTTTTTCCAACTCCAATTTCAGGACGTTGTTATTTTCTATCATAACTTCCCTTTCCTTGCCCCATTTTTCTTCAATCTCCCTCAATTTCTTAAGAGCTTCTTCTAGGAGAGAGTTATGTGATGGGGGGCAGGAATCGTTCCCCTTTAGGTTGTTATCTTCTGAATCTTTGCTGTTAACTTCCTCGGGGTTGGATACCCGCTCTTTCTCTGTATAGAAGGAATCTATAGTTTTTCTAGCTTTTTTGCTCATACTTAAAAAATGTTTTGGGGTCTGTCCCTGGGGTAGGAAATTATTTACTTCTTTACCAGCTTCCTCCCAGACCGGATGGATGCAGCGGCCCCTGCGCCCGCGCTAAGAGAGAGCTCTGGGAGAGAGTTCCCCACCCCCTCCCTGGAAGTGCCTCAGAGGTGATTAGCACTACTGTGCTTCGAGGGCGTAGAATAGTGAAGACAGCAAGAAGCCCAGTCTATGTGTCCGGGTGGGGAGTGGGTGTCTGCAGCAGGTGACGTAAGAAGCCCCTGCACTCAAACTGGAAGTGTCTGCCAGAAACCGCGGTCCCTAGTTCAAAGGTTCCGCTTCTCTGGGACTTCCTGGAGCTGAGTTCCACTCCCTCCAGCTAAGCTGTGTGTTGCCTTGGGCCGTATCCACCCACTTGTCAGTCTCTTAACTATTCTCAGGAGGTAGCTGAGGCCACACCCCCTGGTGCCGAGTCTGCCCCAGGGTGGGGGGGGGGGGGGGAAATCTAATCTGAGTTTTAAAATATTTTGGCTTTCTCTTCTGAACTGCTAAATAATTAGCAGAGAAGAGCTAACAGCCTGTGCCAGATTCCTTTACCTCAGTGGCTTCTCTGATCCCAGAGCCCTTCCCAGCGCAATGGGCGCAGTGTGCCCCTACCCCACCGTCTGTGCTGGTCTTTCTTATTCCTCCCCTGAGAACTGACCTTTCCTGTTGAAACTCCAGATTCTCTTCAGCTGGTAAGTCGTGCTTCCAGTCCTTGTGGTATCTATCAGTCCTGAGCTAATTTTGAGACTTAATTTATCTAATTGGTTGTGAGGGAGTGAGGACGTTCACTGAGTCGTGTGTTTCTTCTCCGCCATCTTGGCTCCGCCCCCCTCTTTTAACATTTTTGAGGAAAAATTCACTAGTGGTCTCTCATTTCAGTGCTACTTAGCCTTTATACTGATATGTTGATGGAAGAAAAATAAAACATTTAAGCAGAGGAAAAAGTTTATTAATTTTTGTTTTTGTTATTTAATTGTATAACTTGTCTTGTCAGTAATTAGGTATTCTTTTAAAGTTCTTGCCTACCCCCTCAATCTTCTTTGGCTGATATATTTGGGATACCATTTGTGTATCCCACATACAATTTCAATTTTGTCCAACTCTTTATGACCACACTTACTGTTTTTTTAACAAGAATATTGGATTTTACATTTCCTTCTCCAGCTCAAATGGGAAAACTGAGGCAAATGTGGTTAAATGACTTTTCCAGGGTTACACAACTAGTAAGTGTCTGAGGCCATATTTGAATTCACAAGATAACTTCAGATCTGGTCATCCCCCATATCACCTACATGCCCTTATGACACCATACATTTATTATTATAGATTTGATGCATTAATAAGCATGCGGCTTTCAACAACCCTGATTAGAGATAAACATTTTCTCTAAAATGAAAAAAACAGTGTAATATTTAAAAAACAAAACCTGGTTTATTTTTTAATGAAAATGGTAACATTTCTTTTTTTCAATGCCTGTCCCATATTATCAAAAACCTCTATTATGAATAAAATATTATCAAAACCTCTATTATTTAGGCTAATCTTGGATTCTAGATTGTGTTTTAGATTTCAAGATAAAATTTTGTTCCAAGATATAAAAAGAGATGCTTCTTTGGTATGGGAATGTTCTGTCATTTCCTGACACAATCCATCATTGAGAATAATAACATTCATTTGACATCTCCAAAAGAACTAAGTAACCAAGTTGTTGAGCTACTAACAAGAATATGTAATTGATCATTCAAACAGCTGTTCCACTAGAAGACAGGAAGATAGCTAATGCAGTTTCTATTATGTGCACATGTTCTTGTCTTTTTTTTCTTTTCTTTCAATGTGTTATTGGTGTTATCTATAGTCAGAATCTGGGGATAAAAGACTAAAGGAAAGAGGAGAGCCCTCACCTCCAACAAAGCCACTTTATCTGGTTATAAAGATGAATTTCTATGTCTTAAGCTGTTAAAAGGCAAAAGTTACTGTAATTTATAAAAACACAGAGATGCTGTTTTATTAAGTAGTTTTTCTACTTTTGGGGTAATAATTTTTATATTTAAGGCTCTAGATAGATAATATAATTATATAGCAAAAACAAATATGGGCTACAATTGTTTAAAATTTTCTTGAAAATCATTCTAAAATGTTATATTCTCCTTTTGTGTGTTTGTATGAGGAAGGCAGTGTGGCTAGAAAGGCTAGAAGGCTAGAATATCACCTTTGGAGATAGGAAATCCTGATTTCCTGTCTTGCCTCTAGCATTGTGGTGGCAGTGCTAGGCAAGTCACTTTTAGTGTTGTAAATAACTCTAAAACTTTAAATTGTAGAAAAGGTTTCATTTGTAGAAGGAAATTTTTCACCAGGAGAGCCCTAAACTAATGAAGTTGCAGATTCAGCTCTTATCAACCTATCTTGCTTTAGGAAGTAACCTTGCTGAACATCATTGGATTTTTTTTTTTTTTTTTTATGATGGGAGCATTTTGTCATTCTTTGGGTCAGTGATCACTATGGAGTTCTACAGAGGTAAATGCTGTAAGGAGTTAGAGTTTTTTGTGTCATCCTGCCAGGGTATCACCTGGGAGTTGTCTTCTTGACAAAATTCCTGCCATTAGCTTATTTCATTGTGATTCACCACTTCTAAAAGACCAGAAAAATTCCATTTAATAGAGAACTTGAGTTAAATTTCATTAATATTGTTGAATCTGCTGTCCTGCCTTAAGCCTTATTCTTCTAGTGCAAATCACAAATATAAATTGCCCTCTCTAAGGTTACTTGTGTATTACTGAGTTGACTTAGGAGTAATTGCATTAGAATATTAATAATTCACATTAATCATATTTTATATATTATATTGTTAATTAATTATAACATTATAATAATATTAATTAAATAATTAATGATTAATATTAATATATAACATAATTTTGTATTAATATCATTATTAATACAAAATTATGTTATATATTAATTAATATTATTTTTCCCTACTGGTGAGGAAATACTAACCCAGCGTTTCTAGGCTGTGTAATGGAAGTAAAGGAATCAAGTGAAAAAAAATGAAAGAACTACTTTGCATTTATCTTTTAGAATTATGGTCAACTTTGATTTTTCAAATCAATTATAGGGAAGTTTAATTATCTAGGACATTACAAATAATCGATAATAGCCTTAATCTATACTGAGCTGGGACCATGCTCTTGCATCTATTGAAGGTAGAATTTTCTATTGCCTAAGGCATTAGCATTCTGAGTGGGCTGGACACTGAGTGGCAGAAGTAGATCCAACTTTATTCTTCTATTGTACAATGTACTTCATTTGCACATTAATAATTGGGAGCACAGAACATGTTACTTATTAGCAAGCTAGATTGCTTAGTAAAACTTTCAAGATTTCTATTTTATTTCTTCAGAGCCATTTAGGATTGAAAATTCTGGCTCAGTAACCATCAAAAATGTGATTTGCTGTTAAATATGTCAGGGACAGAGTGGGAGTACATGAGGAACTTCTCTGATGATATGTCTAGCATAAACTGTGTTGAAATTTAAAATGATTAATTTTTTTGGCTTCATGTTCCTGTTAATTTACAACCCCAATAAATAAATTTGCCTTTTAGCTTTCATATAAATATTTAACTCATTTGTTTGACTGATGTATTTGTTTAATGTATATTCTAAATTGGACTATATCATTATTGTCTTAGATTATATGCTAGATATCAGGTACTGTTCAACTCATTGGGACAATACTTAAAAATAGTTATTAAGATGATGTTGGACTCCAAAATTAACAACTCATTCTCCAAACAACATTCTATAAGCTATTTCCTCCATTTCTTAAAAAAAAAGAAAAGAAACAATAAAAAAATCCAGCCAAAACTAAACTAGTTTTCCCATGTTGTTAGAATAAACCACTATTATATATGAAATAAGTTTTAAAAATTTGAAAAAGACTCAAAATTACTTTCTGTGATAGTAAAATATAAATTTAAAATTTTATGGTAATTTTGCATTCCATGCTTTAAAGAAATAACAAAATTAATAAATGTGCAAAAGTATAAATTTGAGTAGTAGAATGAAAGATTGTGAATAATAAATACTTCTAAAATTTTAGAATATGAAATGACCTTATAGATGAGAGGATCATGGATTTGAGTCTAGAATGGGCTTACAAAGTCATATAGTTCATTATATAGAAAACAGAAACTCACAGATATCAAATCCCCCAAGGTCACAAAGTAGTAATAGGCAAGATTTAAATCCATGTTTCCAGAGTCTAAAAACAATATTCTTTCTTTCTTTCTTTCTTTCTTCCTTCTTTCCTTCCTCCCTTCCTTCCTTCCTTCCTTCCTTCCTGGGTTACAGACTACATAAAAATATATATTATGGTTGTTTTTTTTTTTTTTTTGTATTTCTCTATTTTTCTGTTATATGTAAAAACAATTTTTAAGTTTTTTTCAGATTTTAAATTCTAAATTTTCTTCATCTTTCCCTCTCCTTTCTCTGGAATGTCATTTTGATATAAATTATAGATGGGAAGTCATATAAAATATATTTCCATATTAATCATATTGTGAAAAAAACCCACAAAAAATCCCCCAAGAAAAATAAAATTAAAAAAAAAAGTATGCTTCGATCTGCAATCAACTGATTGTTCTTTCTCTGGAAATGGATAGCATTTTTCATTATAAGACCTTCAGAACTGTCTTGGATCATTGTATTGTTGAGAAGAACTGAATCATTCATAGTTGATTATCACACAATATTTGTTTAAAAACAAAGCAAAAGCAAATAAAACATTGTTATGTGCCTAATGTTACATCAGAGAGAATTAAAAATATGTAATAATAAATTTCCTTTTTAAGAAAGCATATATATTATACATGAAAACATTATATTCATGACTATTTATCAATTTTTTTTTTGCTAGATATGATATTTTTGTCCACTGGCCTAGATCTTTTGATTGTTGATATAATATTCCAGGACTTGAGCCAAAAAAAAATTCATTATTTTAAATTACAACTCATTTCATGCTAGAAATAGGACAAAAGAAGTTCCTCCTGTATTGTCACTGCTAATAAATCTTGGACAATTCTAATTACAGCTCTAGGATATTTGAATTATTTATTTTTGTTTGTTCTTATAAAATTTTCTCTTTGATGTGGAGATTTTAAAATTTAGCAATAATATTCCAATGTTTTCTCTGAAGGATTTCTCTGAGGGGGTGATTAGGGACTTCCCCCCCCCCCCCCTATTTCTACTTTTCCCTCATGTGCTATTATTTCAAGAAAATTTTCTTCAATTATTTCTTGAAATATTGTGTCAAGGTTTTTTTTTTTTTTTTTTTTTTTTGTCACAGCTTTCAGATAGTCTAATTATTCTTACTTTTTCTTTTCTTGATCTGTTCTCCAGATTTGTTGTTTTTCTTATAAAATGTTTCACATTCTCTTGTAAATATTTTTTAATATTTTATTTTGTTATTTATTGATCTCTTATTACTTAATTGGCTTCCCTTTGCCTAATTCCAATTTCTTTTCTTTTTTTAAGCATGCAATTCTTCCATACATATTTCCACAATTATGCTGCACACACACACACCAAAAAAATCAGATCAAAAAGAGAAAAAATGAGAAAGAAAACAAAATGTAAGCAAACAATAAAAAATGTGAAAGTGATCCTCACTCAGACCCCACAGTCCTCTCTCTGGATGCAAGTGACTCTCTCCATCACAATATCATTGGCACTAGCCTGAGTCACCTCACTGTTGAAAAGAGCCATGTCCATCAAAATTGATCATTGTATAATCATCTTGTTGCTGTGTACAATGTTCTCTTGGTTCTACTTACTTCACTTAGCATCAGATCATGTATGTATCTCCAGGCCTCTTGGAAATTATCCTATTGATTGTTTTTTATAGAACAGCCATTCCCCAAGTGATGGGCATCCACCCAGTTTTCAGTTCCTTGCCACTATAAAAAGGGCTGCCACAAACATTTTTGCCTATGTGGTTCCTTTTCCCTTTTTGATTTCTTTGAGATACAAATCCAACAGAGACATTGCTGGATCAAAGGATCTGTGAACAGTTTGATAGACCTTTGGGCATAGTTCCAGACAGCTCTCCAGAATGGTTGGGTCAGATCACAACTCTATCAACAATGTATTAGTGTCCCAGTTTTCCCTTCCAACATTCATAATTATCTTTTCCTGTAATCTTAGCCAATCTGAGCAGTATGTAGTGGTACCTCAGAGTTATTTTAATTTTCATTTCTTTGAGCAATAGTGATTTAGAGCATTTTTTCATATGAGTAGAAATGATTATTAGTTCTTCATCTGAAAATTGTTTGTTCATATTCTTTGACCATTTATCAACTAGAGAATTTCTTGTATTCATATAAATTTGAGTCAATTCTCTATATATTTTAGAAATGAAGCCTTTATCAGAACCCTGAGATGTAATTGGTTTTTTCTCCAGTTTATTGCTTCCCTACTAATCTTGTCTGCATTGGTTTTGTTATACAAAAACTTTTTAACAATACAATCAAAATTAGCCATTTTGCATTCTCTGGTTCTTTTTTGGCCACAATATACACATTAGTTTGGTTATTGATACATTAAATTATGCTAATAGTTTTCCTAATATAAAGCCAACCCTGCATTCCTTGTATAAATCCTATTTGGTCATTGTGTATTTTCCTGGGGATAACTTGCTGTAATCTCTTTGTTAATATTTTATGTAAGATTTTTTGCATCAATATTCATTAGGGAAGTTGGTATATAATTTTCTTTCTCTGTTTTGATGCAACCTGATTTAAGTATCAGCATCATATATGTCATAAAAGGAATTTGGTAGGATTCCTTCTTTCCCTATTTTTCCAAATAGTTTGCATAGCATTAGAATTAATTGTTCTTTAAATGTTCAGTAAAATTCACATGTAATTTCATCTGAACCTGGAGATTTTGTTTTAGGGAGTTAAGATTACTAGCTTGTTCAAATTCTTATTCTAAAATGGGACTATGCAAATAATTTATTTCCTCTTCTGTTAATCTAGTCAATCTATATTTTTGTAAGTATTCACCCATTTCACTTAGATTATCAGATTTATTGGCATACATTTGGACAAAATGTCCTAATTTTTTCTCTAATTTCCTTTTTATTGGGTGGAAAATTCTGAAAATAACAACTTGATTTTCATCTTTCCTTTTTCTAATCAAATTAATTTTGTTTTTTTAAACAACTTTAATTTTATTAGTTCAATAATTTTAAAATATTTATTAATCTCCCCTTTTACTTTCATAATTTCAGATTTGGTATTTAATTAGGTGTTTTAAAATTTGTTCTTTTTCTAGTTTTTTAAGTTATAATCCCAATTCATTCATCTTCTCTTTTTCTATTTTATGCAAATAGCATCTAGAGACATAAAACTTCCCCTAAGAACTGCTTTGGCTGCATTCCATAAATTTTGGTATGTTGTCTCATTATTGTCATTCTCTTGGATGAAATTAACAATTATGTATATGATCTGTTGTTTTACCCATTCATTTTTTAGGATTAGATTATTTAGAGTCTAATTAATGTTTGATCTTTTCCCCTGACTCTTTATTCATGTAATTTTTATTGCATCATGATCTGAAAAAGATGCATTTACTATTTCCACCTTTCTGCATTTAATTTTGAGGGTTTTATGCCCTAACACATGGTTAATTTTTGGATAGGTTCCATGTGTCACTAGGGGGGAAAAAAAGTATAATCCTTTCTGTTTCCATTCTATTTTCTCCAAAGGTATATCATATTTAACTTTTCTAAATTTCTATTTATCTTAACTTCTTATTTATTTATTTTGTAGTTTAATTTTGTGGTTCTGATAAAGCAATATTACAATACCCCAATAGTTTAATTTTGTGGTCTGTTTCTGCTTGCAGCTCTCTCAACTTCTCCTCTAGGAACTTGGATGCATATATGTTAAGTATTGATATTACTTCATTATCCATGGTATTCTTTAGCAAGATGTCGTTTCCTTACTTATCTCTTTTAATTAGATCTATTTTTGATTTTGCTTGATCTGAGATTAGGATGGCTATCCCTGATTTTTTTTTTTTTTTTACTTCTGCTGAAATATAATTGATTTTGATCTAACGTTTTACCTTTACTCTGCATGTATCACTCTGCTTTGAATGTGTTTCTGTAAACAACAAATTATAGGATTTTGGCTTTTAATCCAGTTTGCTATTTGCTTCTGCTTTATGGAAAAGTTCATTCCATTCACATTCACAGTTAAAATTACTAATTCTGTATTTCCCACCACCTTGTTTTCTCAAAGTTATTTTTTCTCTTTCCTTTTCTCCTTTCCCTCCTCACCAGTTTTTTTTTTTTCTGACCACCATCTCCCTCAAACACTCCTCCCTTTTACAGTCTCCTCCCACCTTTTAAATCTCTTTCCCCTTCTACTTCTGTTCTTCCTTCTGTTATCCCCTTTTCCTTACCCCTTTCTCCTACTATTCCTATAGGATGAGACAAATTTCTATATCAAACTAAATATGTCTGATAGTCTCTCTTTGAGCCAGATTTGATGAGATTAAGGTTCATACAATGCTCACCCCACCTCCCTTCTTTCCCTCAATTGTAATAGGTCTTTTTGCTTATATATATATATACACACACACACATACTCTGGATCTCCTTTTCTAGTTTATTGACTTTTTTTCCATAATCTTTTTGTTTTTCTTGGATAGTTATTTATTTATTTATTTTTAGTTTTTCCTCAATCTCTCCTTTGATTTTAAAGTCTTTGATACTGGGAGAATCAATAGTGATTTATAGCATTTTTTCATATGATTATAAATAGCTTTAATTTCTTCATCTGAACATTGTTCACATCCTTTGACCATTTATCAATTAGGGAATCCAGTGTTATTTTCTTAAGTATTTTTGGTGCCTCTTTTCTCATTATTTTCTTGAATCACTGTTTTGTCTTTTTCTATTTTTTACTCTACTTATCTTATTTGATTTAAAGAAAAATTGTGCTCTTCTAATTCTTTTGGGCCCAGAAACCAATTTATGTTTTTCTTTTGAGTCTTTGAATGTAGTAGTTTGGACTTTATTTTCTGTGTTTGTGTTTTGATATTCTCTGCCACCACTTTAACTTTATGTGATTAGGTTCATTCTTTCTTTTCTCTCCTTTACTTTTCCCTTTCCTCTTCCCTACTCCCTTCCCTCTTCCCTACTTTTTTCTCTCCTCCCTTCCTTCCTCTCTACTCTCTTCATTTTACTCCCCTCCCTCCTCTCTTCATTTTACTCCCTCCCTTCCTCCCTCCTTTCCTCCCTTCCTCTCTTCCTCCTTCTGTCTCTCTTTAATTTTCTTCTTTTTCAGCAAATTTCCTAGTTTTTAATTTTATATTATAATTGAACTTTGCTTCCCGGGTAGAGGGGACCCTATATAAAGCTTCAGTTTTTTTGCTCCACCTTTTCTCAGAATTACTTCTGAGGGCCTGTAAGTTTTCAGTTCCTTCAGAATAATATGATTTAAGTAGAACTGTGTTTAATATGTTCCTGGCTTGTCCTCTGATCTATGAGCAACTGCAAGAATTATTTTCTGTTCTTGATTTGTGATCAGAGCTTCTGTTTCCCTGATGAAACAAGCTCTGGTGTTCTAGTATTTTTCCTTGCCGTAGGACTGCAACCTGAGACTGTGACCTACATCTGTGTAAGGGCAAGGCAACAATATTCTATATGTAGTGCTAACAAAGAGAATCCTATAATTTCCTTGTGACCAATTATCTGATCCCCACACCACTTGTGAGAGGAGAGCTCTGAAAGTCTTTGCTTGTTAGTTGTAGCCCTGTTGCTGTCTTCTTCAGACATTACCTGAGCAGATCTATGCTCCACTCTCATCCTTATTTGGCAGACCTTTCCTGATAACCTTCAAAGTTGTCTTGGGATTGAAAATTGTTTCACCTCATCTTTTTAAGGGTTTTGCCACTATAGATTCTATTTTGAATTATTATTTGAAATTGTTTGGAGAAAACTGGGGAGAGTTTAAGTGAGTCACTGACTTTTCTCTATCATTTTGATTTCTCTTTTCCCATCCCCCACTACCTAGCACATGCCCATATATTGTATTTAAAACTGGACTATGAAAATGTTTCCAATGAAATATCCTGGAGAAATTATTTTCAGGAAGAATCAAATGCCAATTATAATTACCAGCAAACATTTTCTTACAAATGAAAAATATTTTAAATTCCTTAATCCTGATTGTTTTCTTAAATAGGTTAAATATACACCCTATAATCAAGTTTTTTCAGAAGGAATAGAACAATGAAATCCTTGAACATAAAGCCATAGCCAATGTCAGCACCTAAAAACAAAAACAATTTTGAGAGACTGTGTTTAGAGAGTTGTGTTCAAGAGTAACTCCATGTATTATAATTAATTTTTATTAGGGTTAGGAAGACTTAGGATATGTTTACATTTTTGTATAGCTTGATTCAGTGGAATGTGAACAAATACTATAAATATTTAATACATTTTGTTATCAAAGAATAGTAGTTATTTTGAAGAATAAGGCTCTTTTGCTTTATAATATAGCTCTAGATCAGGTACAGCTAGATCACCTTCATTAATTTTTTTTTCATTACTTCCCTTGAAATTCTCAACCTTTTGTTGTTCCATATGAATTCTGTTGTTATTTTTTCTAGGTCATTAAAATAGTTTCTTGGGAGTCTAATTGGTATAGCACTAAAGAAATAGATTAGTTTAGGAAGTATTGTCATCTTAATTATAATCACTGGGCCTATCCAAGACCACTCAATATCTTTCCAATTATTTAAATCTGACTTTATTTTTGTGGCAAGTGTTTCATAATTTTGCTCATATAATTCCTGACTTTCCTTTGCTAGATATATTCCCAAATATTTTACACTATCGACACTGTATCCACACTGGGGTAAAAGTCTTTTCGCAGAAACATAAGCGATCATACCCCTAGCCACTCTGGTCCTGGTTGTGTGAGCTGCCTGTCTCATAGTTCCAGCTTCCAGGAAACAGCCCATTTCAATGAAAGGGCACAGTAAATTGTTATTAATGTCATCTAAAATGCAAATGTATAGTCAGTAGTACATCAATTGATATGATATGATATATTTAATTGAAGAAATAGACTGGAACTGTTCTACATGTATAGCACATTAAGGACAGAATTGCATGGAACCATTTTGAAAACAGTTTTCTGCATTGTTGGTTATAAATTACATTGGCTATATGCCTAAATGGTGAATTTTGAAGGTCACAGATTTTATTTTTCTGGCCTGATTTTAGTTATATAGTGTTGGCCTCTATTCAGTTCTATGTAATTTACATTATAGTCCTAAAGTACATTTCCTATTAATAATGAATAACTGATCCAATCCTTTATAATTACAACAAATTGCTAATAATTTTAATTGGCACTTGAGTCTTCATGAAAATATTTTCCCCAGGACATCTCTTTAGAAACACTTTGAGAGCCTCGGTTGAAATACAGTATATAGGAGAAAATATAACATCCTTACTGATGCAACATTTCATCTCAACTATGAAGATCTTTGTCATTATTGTTCTTTTTCATTTGTTCTTTGGTCTGCTTTACCCTATCTCTTTAATTTATTATTTTTTAAAAAGTATGTATTTATTTAAAACAAATACAAAATAGAAAAAAAATCTCTCAACATTCTCATGTGCAATGAGATGATTCAAATTATGAAACAATAAATTTCCATTCCAGAACTGTCCATATTTTATTTGCTTCCTTGTAGGTTTCTTTTGTTTTCTGCTGTGCACTTTTTGCTTTTTACTTTTTTCCACTTTTTTCTCTATCTCTCTCAAGCAGTCTACAGTTAAGCATGGTTATATTTATATATGCATATATACACAACTCACATAACATATATGCACACACACATATATACATAGATACCTATAAGCATACCCATATGCACATATACATATATGTACATTCATATTTATCTATGTAAAGTTATACTATACTTATTTGTCCTCTTTTCTCTGAAAGTGGATATCATCATCCTTGTTTGATCCAAGTCTTTCCATATTTTTCTAAATCCACCAACTTATCATTTCCTATGCCACAACAATATTACAACTTTTTAATAATCCAAAGCAATATTAATATGGCTGTCATATAATGTAGAGTTCTCTATTTTGATTGAATCTTGTTAAACTTTGTCTGAGATCAATGTTTATTATCTCTAAATTTTTTTTTTCTAATTCTACTCCTAATCATTATTATTTTGTTTGTGAATATCTTTTTTTCTTATCCTTGCCAAGTCTTCTAGTTTATTTGTATCCCGAGCTTTCCTTGGTATTACTAAACCTTTCCTCCTCCTCCCCAAAGATTCCTTTCTTACCCTCTCCCCCACCTTTTCCCTCGTCTTTATGCCAATTCCATTAATCTATACACCTTATTCCACTCCTGTTAATCCAGAGCCTCTTTATACCTCACCTTATGCTATTCTCTCTCCCTCTTATTTCTTTATAAATTATGGAGAATTGTATACCCTTCTTGATATATATATATATATATATATATATATATATATATATATATATATACACACACATATATATATATGTGTGTGTGTGTGTGTGTGTGTGTGTGTGTGTGTATATATATATATATATATATATATATATATATATATATATATGTATTTATTGTTTCCTCTTAAATCCACTCCCAATGTGAGTAGGATTTCAGAACTTTCAGACCTCCTTCCTCATCTAATTCCTCTTTACTAATTCTTGCTTTCATACCACATTCATATAACATAATTAATGTTTTTATCTTTCCCAACATGATTTTGCTTTTTAGAATCACATCATTTTAACTGTACTCCAATATTTCTTTTGAACTATCCAATTATTAATGACATTCTTAGACATATGGTTTATATTTCCATATATAAAAAATAAACAGCTTGTCCTTATTGAATCTCTTGAAATCAGTATTTGATGTTTATCTGATATTTCTCTTGGCTCTTGCATGTCAAATTTTCTATTAGGTTCAGATGATTTTATTTTTTGCAACAAAATCCTGAAAGTCTGGCAATTCATTGAAAATACTTTCCCCCCCCTTCAGGATAATGCTTAATTTGGCTGAATATAATATTTTCAGTTATAACCCTAGGTTTTTTTTTTTTTTTAATCAAAGAGCTACAGTTTTTATTGTAGTTACTGATAGGTCATCTGAGATTCTAATTGTGCCTTCAGCATATTTGAATTTTGTTGTTGCTGCTTGTGACATTTTCTCTTTGTTTTCGGATTTTTGAAATTTAGCAAAGATGTTCCTGGAGATTTTTCTTGTAGTATCTCTTTCAGGTGGTATTCATTAGATTTTTCTATTTCTACTTTCCCCCTTTTTCTAACATTTTAGGAAAATTTTCTTTATTTCTTATAGCATTATATTAAGATTCCTTTTCTGGTCCAGATTTCAGATAAGCATAATGTTTTCTTTTCTTGGTCTACTTTCCAGATACATTTCACCTTCTATTCTATTTTTTTAATTATGTCATATTTTATTTTATTATTTCTTGATCTCTTGTAATTTTACCTCTCTTTTACCCAATTCTAATTTTCAAAGAGTCATATTCTTCCTAAGACTCTGGATCTTCTTTTCTAGTAGGTTGACTTTCTTTTCATAATCTTGTTTTTTTGTTGTTATTCTCATTTTAAAAAAAGCTTTTCTTCAGTCTCTCTCACTTTGATATTTAAAGTCTTTTTTGAGTTTTTCTTGAATTCTTTAGGGCAAATAACCATTTAGTATTACTCTTTGATGTTGGAGAGACTTTTTTATAAAACTGAAACTAGAATGCAATTATCTCATTCTTGGATTACCTCAAAATTTTTCCAATTGGTATCACTGCCTCAAATTTCTCTCTTCAATCTAATCTCCACTCAGCTCCAAAGGTGAATTCTAATTCAATATACTTTTATTCAATAAAATCCAATGATTTTCTGTTATTTTTCTTTTTGATCCTATAGAATCAAATATAATGTCCTCTGACATTTAAAGTATTCATGATCTGGTTTCATCCTATTTTCCCAATCTTTTGTATTTCTTTATCTTCTGGTTACTATGATCAGATTCTATGATCAGCTAAGCTGGCTTGCTTGCAAATCCTTTAGCAGGTTACTTTGTAAAGGAGTTTAAATGGCAAGCAGAGCTGTTTATGATTTACTCTAGAGATAATAGTTAACTACTGCTATTTATTAAGTAGAAAAGTGATATGGGCAGATATATACTTAGGAAAATCATTTTTTGGCAATTGTAGAAAATATAGATAGGGAAAAAAAGAAATTGGGGGACCAATTAATAGGCACTCTCAGTAGTCCACACAAGAGGTAATGAAGGACTGCTTTGCTATTGGATTGCAGCCATATGAGTAGAGAAAAGGGGGACAGATTGAAAAGATTTTGTGAAGGTAAAAATGATCAAATATATATATGGAGTGAGGGAGATTGTAGAATCCAGCACAATGCTGAAGTTACAAACCCAGTTGACCACAAGAGGAAGACACTAGAGCAAGGTCTTGATGAGTAAAAATAATGAACTGCATTGATTACATTATTTGAATTCATACTGCATATTTCCTTTGGGTCGGATCCAATTACCATACTTTACATAATTATACCCTTGAATTGTGCAAATCCAAATACATATGACCACTTTGTGGAATGCATTATTTACATTAATAAGGACCTAGCTGTACACAAAATGGGAAATGTTTACTGAAAACAAAAGCTAGAATAAAAGCAAGGTATGAAACGATTAATGTTGATATTGCTTATAGTTGTTGTGGAATGATTGATAACTGACTGATTTCAATGTATGGAAGAAATGCCTACTTGCCACCAGTATAAAACTGGAAAGAAAACTATATTTGGAATTAGAATACCAATTTTTCTACTTATTGGCAAGTTGTTTAATTTCTTTGGATTGTTTTCATTTGTTAAATGAGGGGTTATATTATCTAATATAATGTAAAGCTTCCTTTTGAGCTCTTAAATCCTATGAACATGTTTTGGTGCAGTTTTGCTAAATCTAGGAACCATGATTAATGTTATATTGTGCTAAACATGTTAACAATATATGAGGAAATTCAGAGTTGGTTTCCCTCATATTGAATTTTAGAATATTGATTACTTTGCCTTCTGTAAGAGTGGTTTGACCACCCACCCTCTTTAGTTGATAGGAAGCAAAGATCTTGAATTTGCTGTAATGATATAATAAATTTCTTAAATTGTGGAATATAGACAGTTGGAGAGACATATTAGGGAAAACTCATTATTTAGAGATGATAGAAAAGCCAGAGTTCCTGTCTTCTATCTAAGAGCTATAAATTCAATACAATACTAGTAAAAAGTCGTCTTGGTAGAATTTCCTTTCAGAGATACAAATAAAGAATTATGAAGAATGGTGCAATGATAGTTGTTCCTGTAATGTGTTATATTTATAACTTAACTGGTTGTTTCTAAAACCTCACTAATTAGAATATAAAAGTTTTAGTTTGGAACAAATTTAAGCAGAGAATAGGTTATATCTTTGTTGCAGAAGAGTGATTAAGATAATTTAAAGATTTAGACACATATTATATATTATATTATATATTAAGAGTGGATGTGTAGATCTTTCCTGATTCTCTTTTTATCTCCATTAACATCACTTCTTCCTTGAGCATAATATATATCCAGTTTCTTATTTTTGGAGTCCCTAGGTCCTATTCTTTTTCTCTGCTCTTTCTAGGCTATTTCGTCTCTATTTTTGGTTTTATTGGTCATCTTTATGCTGCTGGCACATACAAACACAAAATCACACACACACATGAATGCTAAATTGCTTCCCATGAAGTAAGAGGGAGAGTGGTCAGACCATTCTTACAGAAAGCAAAATAATTGATATTCTAAAATTTAATGTGAGGAAAACTAACTCTGAATTTTTATTATGTTTTGTTTTATATTGTTATCATGTTTAGCACAATATAACATCAACTACAAGTCCTAGATTCAACAAAACTGTGCATGTGTGTGTGTCTATGCTTTAAGTTTAAAACTGAATAAACACTTTTGTAACACTGTACACATATACTTACAGACACATGCACTCACATGCATGTGTACATGTACACACATGCCCATTTAATTTTAATTTCTGTCCTAAACTCAAGTCCCATATCACTAGCTACCTATTGAACATTTCTATTCCATCTGGCTATCCCATCAATATCTCAAAATCAATATATATGAAATATAACTCATCTATCCAACTAAAGTTTCTTTTCTGTTAAATTTACTTTTGTAAGGAATCCCAGTTCTTTCTAGTGATTTAGTTTCAAAACCCCATGATCATTGCTAATTCTTCCCTTTCCCTCACATTCTATATCCAATCAATTGTCAAATCTTTTCTAATATGATATCTCAGATATCTGTCCTCTTTTCTCTACTTATATGGTTCCAATCTAAGTCAGGACATAATTTTTAAAAATTTCCTAATTGGTCTTCCTATTTCCAGTTTCAAATCCATCCATTCCATAGGTACCAAAATGATCTCATTTTTTTTTTTAATTCATTTTTCCAAATTATCCCCTCCCTCCCTCCACTCCCTCCCCCCGATGGCAGGTAATCCCATATATTTTACATATGTTACAATAAAACCCAGATACAATATATGTGTGTAAATACCATTTTCTTGTTGCACATTAATTATTAGCTTCCGAAGATATAAGTAACCTGGGTAGATAGACAGCAGTGCTAACAATTTACATTCGCTTCCCAGTGTTCCTTCTCTGGGTATAGTTATTTCTGTCCATCATTGATCAACTGGAAGTGAGTTGGATCTTCTTTATGTTGAAGATTTCCATTTCCATCAGAATACATCCTCATACAGTATTGTTGTTGAAGTGTATAGTGATCTTCTGCTTCTGCTCATTTCACTCAGCAACAGTTGATTTAAGTCTCTCCAAGCCTCTCTGTATTCCTCCTGCTGGTCATTTCTTACAGAGCAATAATATTCCATAACCTTCATATACTACAATTTACCCAACCATTCTCCAATTGATGGACATCCATTCATCTTCCAGTTTCTAGCTACAACAAAAAGAGCTGCCACAAACATTTTGGCACATACAGGTCCCTTTCCACTCTTTAGTATTTCTTTGGGATATAATCCCAATAACAGCAATGCTGGGTCAAAGGGTATGCACAGTTTGACAACTTTTTGGGCATAGTTCCAAATTGCTCTCCAGAATGGCTGGATTCTTTCACAACTCCACCAACAATGTATCAGTGTCCCAGTTTTCCCACATCCCCTCCAACATTATCATTATTTGTTCCTGTCATTTTAGCCAATCTGACAGGTGTGTAGTTGTATCTCAGAGTTGTCTTAATTTACATTTCTCTGATCAGTAGTGATTTGGAACACTCTTTCATATGAGTGGAAATAGTTTCAATTTCATCATCTGAGAATTGTCTGTTCATATCCCTTGACCAAAATGATCTCATTTTTGACCATGTCACTGACATATTAAAAAATCTTCAATGACTCATCCTAACATTAAGACTCTCTAAATATTACACTTCTTTATTCACTCCATGTGTCACCTGAATTGACTGACTATTTGTTGGGAGGGGAAGAAAGGTCAGCTTTTCTAGCTCACCCTGAGAAAGTTGCCTATTTTAATTCTATTTGCAACTTAGATACTAAGCTACATTAAACATTAAAATAATTTAATTCTGAGGCTGATAAAGAGCCCAGAGTAGTTAGCATCCTCTAAATTCAGAGCCTTCGAGTAAAGCTCTGATTACTATATGAAAGTTACAATTCTGACTATACTTTGATCAAGGGACAGTATTATTTCTGCTCTTGAGTTTGGAAGGTTGCTTAATAAGTAGGAATACCTTATAATAAAATGGCTTTTTTAGACTGTTTAAGACAGACTAACCTTTCATTGAATTCTACTCAAATGTTATGACTTTCCACTGCTATATAGTACCAGTTTCAACATTTAAAAATTAGAATGTCTAACTATTTTTTGAAATTTTTTACACTTTGTTGGCATTAGTTGAAGACTTCTATTAGCTTACTTCAAAAAAAATGGAAATATTTTATAAATTCAATTTATTTGAAGTTATTTATCTTCTTAATTCTCTCATTTCAATCTTCCAACTTGTGAATTATCTTCATTTTGTAAATATATATTTAAACAAATTAGAATTCACAATTTATTCACAGATAAAGTAATCACTTAAACTTTAGATATTCTGTTCATAAGGTTTTTCAGAAGTGAATGTTGCAAACTGTCTTTGTGTGTATGTATTTGGAAAAATAAAATACTATGAAAATAAGCCTCTTCTTAGGAGCTAATATAAAAATATATATTCTGTTTATTTTTGAAAGCATTTGAAAATTTGCTGACAAAGTTTTTTCTCTTAAAAAACCTTATGAAAATCATATCTCTGTTTAATTCAGGTTTTAGAAAGTTTTAGAAATGATTTAACTTATTTGATTTTTATCTTATAAAATTGATAGAACCTCTATGAGCCGTAGAGCTGGTTGTCTTCAAATGTCAGGGCAAGTCTTTCAAAGCATCTTGTTTTATACATGTAATCAGTTGGAATCTATATATGTGCTTTTTATAAGGGCAAAAAAGCAAAATCACACTGCATAATTTCATTAGTTTGAAAATAATCACTATTGTTATTCTTTGTACCTTTAGGACACGTTTTTATTGAATCACTTCATAGGATGAACTTAATCTGCAGTTCTAGAATGTGTTAGGAGAAATCAACACTCTTAAATCTTAAACCACTCTTAAGGTGTTGAATTATTCCTAAGTTGGTATAGAGCAGGGTTTTTAAATTTTTGTGGGTATCAAGAACTCCTTTGACAATCAAGGATTAAACCTATGGACCTTATTATTTTTTCCCCCAGAGTAATATATAAATGTAAATGCATAAAATATTATTCTCTCTGAACTATAAGGGATGCCATTTATTTTGAAATATATAATGTATATGTGTACTATAAAACATGCATATTTATTCAATTAAATATATATTTTATAGTTTAGTTAATTATATATAAATGTATGTATAAATACACATACTATATGAGTAATTCAGGTGACAACTCATTTTTCTTGCTGAAAATATATTAGAAGAAAGGGACAGTGAACCATGCACCAGTGATTTTTTCCATTATTCTTCAGAACTATAAGTACAATGCTATCTTGTTCTTGGGGATATTTGGTCAGGTAAATAGGGCATATACCTTTTTGTCAGGCATTTATCAGTATTTCTCTTATGTTCATTTTCCTTATCTGTGAAATGGGAAAAGTAATTATAGCATTATATAAGATATAGCATTTATATCTCAGAATTCTTGTAAAGATTAAATGAGATAATGAATGTCAAGTCCTTTCCAAATAATAAACTACTATGGAAATATAAATTAGTATTATTTTTGTGAGGAAGAGAAATGATGTAGGGTGCAATGCAAAGAATCTTAGATATTTATACATATGTAAAGCTTAGTTGAACTGAGTAGCAATAACCTAAGCCAATCCTATCTTCATTTTTCTGGTAGTTACTCAATTTATTGATGTCATGCCTTGGAGGCATGTTCTTGGAATTCAAGTTCTTCTGCTTTGACCTTGAAAATCTAAACCTATTGGGTGAAGGCAAATTTCATTTTTAGCTATATATCTATATCTCAGCAATTCAAAGTAGAAGGTGATCTTGAAATCAGAACAAAATAACTCTTTTGGTATATACTAGTGATTTATCAGGGTGTATGGCAGAACTCCCTTTACTTATGCATATCATTATTTTATGTATAGTTAGTCTTAGAGTGGACACTTAGGTACATGGGAAAGTTAATTAAGTT
The DNA here is from genome assembly GCF_048593235.1 of Sminthopsis crassicaudata. Lineage (NCBI taxonomy): Eukaryota > Metazoa > Chordata > Mammalia > Dasyuromorphia > Dasyuridae > Sminthopsis > Sminthopsis crassicaudata. Next base: position 421,958,747 of record NC_133619.1, read on the forward strand.
ACTTAGATTTAAATATCCAGTAATATAATTAATGAATTTTCAATTCAGACCTTTCTGTCTCCAAAGCTACTTTATCTGCTTTTCTAGACTGCTCCTTAAAAATGTTATGTTTAGACTTATAGCAATGCCATGGTAATTCCTTCTTCTAAAATGAGTAAATGAACAGATTACAATGATTGCTTCTGCTGTCACCATTACCTTTATTTATTAAAATTAAATTATTTTTTTCCTAGGTGCCATCTTTTGAAATGTACATTACTGCTCTCTTTCTATTGGAATAGCACTAATTGGAATACATTACTGGAATAGCATAGTAAAAGCAGAAGATAAATCTGCCATTTTCAAAGGGAAACAAAGGCTTAAATAATATTTGTATACAGGATCTATACCACATAATCATTACAATTATTTTTAATTTGATCATCAAGTATTCTTTCTGACACAATAAATGACCAAATAACAATAAATAAATAATAAAAGTAGAATTTTGACACAGTGGAAGAAGCAACATAAATGTATTTGTGGTTTGCATGTTGGTCAAGTGAACCCACGTGTAAGATATTATGAATTCACCTTTATATGATGAATCATTTGAAGGGGCAAAATGATTTATGTATGCCTATTTGTAATGTACATGTTCAGCTTAAAATGATCCTGTGTATCATTGTCAGCTTATTTTTATGATGATTGACATTTTTTTTTTATCATTGATCATGCTTTCTAAGGAATGGAGAAAATGAAAAACTGTAACATGCCCTCCTGACAGTAACAATTACTAGTCTGTCCTAGGTCCAACAGAGTACCTTTGACCACTGACCTTTGCAGTGTCAACTCTACCCGGCTCGCCTCCTCTGAGGCCTTCAAAGGTCTCTGGCCACAATTTCTTGAATAATAGTTTAATAACCGGTAGCGCACTCAAGAACTGCCACATGTAATCTTAAAAGCCTTTATTATATCTACTCACATAATGCCCTGACTTGATGCCCTGACTTGATAGTTCCCTAGTGAACACCTGGTCTGAAGACCCATGTGTTCACTACCAAACTTCTTACCTCTCTCGGCTATCCATCAGTTTGGCTTGGCTACCCCAGGCTAGGGAGCCAGGTTAAAGAGCTCCAGGTTAAAGAGAGCGACTGCTGTCTGCAGTGGGATTATAAAGGTCCTGTGAGGTCACACACACAGCCAACCAGTGAGAGAGCCATCACCCATTACGAAGCTATCTCAATATGCAGGATCCCACCCACAGGGCAGTCCTATATCCACAGAGATTACTTCTGGGCCACTCAAATCTCCTGTTGTGCTGTGGTGCCTGCACATCTCATCAAGCTAAACTTTTAGCACCAGCTATAGTTCACTTGATCCATGAGATGACAGAGTGTTATGCCCAAGAAGGTACAAAGCAGCAGATCAGTAAACAGAAGTATGACAATGAGAACTAGTCTTAACAGTGGCCCAAGTGTTCAACCCATTCATTAAAGTCATACTCAAGGAGATAATAAGCCAAAGAGGTTGGATGCCAATGACGTAGGATGTCAACACTGAGGTGGGAAGTCAACAAGGTAAAACATCACAATTCTAGTTAACAATTAAATATCAGTGAGGTAGGTTGTCACAATTCTAGTTACATTTATCACAATTCTAGACCAATTCTAGTTTCTCACAATTCTCTATTGCACTTTTCACAATCCTAGAGCAATTCTAGTTTCACAGGTGCACATAAGCAAATTCATGTCCAGAAACATTGTCTCAATAACAATGGCAGGTGGGTGTGTTGGTTTTTCACCCACTAATTTAAAAGCATAGTCCTTCAATAGAAAGCATAGGGCAAAGCCTCTCCCCAGGCCACCATATGGCAACTAGCCACGGGAGAAGCAAGCAGGCCTATTGTCCATTTACAATCTTTATATTGTATATCACCCAAGACAGTCCATTTCAGCTGCTACACTGGAACTGTGTCTGCTGTCTTTGGTGTCACAGTCAGGGGGGACATTGCTGCCATCAGCGTCTGAAGGGCTGCTGACATCTGGCTGGTCCCTCTGGGCTGTTGTCTGGTCCTTCTCTTGGATGACCAGTTCACAAATATCTCTGGTGGGGATCAACTCCTCTGCTGCTGGATCTGCACCTAGGAAAGAATGTACCCAGGGCCCCAAACCCTGGCACAGCTTGGGCCTTTCCAAATGCCATCCAGGTCTTTCCACATCACAGTGGAAGGAAAGTTCTTGTCAAAAAGATGAACAAAAGTCAGACAAAAATCAGTCTGTCACTTAGCTGCACTTTCTGTGTATGCCTGAAGTGCATTGCTAAGGTAAAATGCAAAGAATTTTAAAATGCAAAACCAAAATAATTTAAAAGTATAAAACTGAAATAGATTAAAAATGTAAAACCAAAATAACTTAAAAATATAAAATCAAAATAACTTAGTAATGTAAAATCAAAATACTTTAAAGATGTAAAATCAAAAGTGTTTAAAAATGTAAAATCAAAATTTAAAAATTACAAGCAATCACATATATGTATTGCCACATCTTGTGCATATCCCAAAATTCCCTTCTCTTGTTTAGAAGAGAAGATCTTGGGGATATAGTCTGTGCAGTAATGACTTTACTAGTAGGATTATAAGAAATGCCAATGGAATGGGCAAAGTCAAATTCAATGCAAAAACACCTAAAGGCAAAATATTTGTAAGCCAATCCATAAATTGTCTTAAATACATGTGAAATTTCTACAATGGAAAAATGGTTGATCATATGTCTAGCTGCTTCTCCAGATTGGAATGAAGCCATAATGTCCATTGGTCTTAAAACATTAAATTTCAAACCATAAGGGTTTTGTCCTATAGGGAGCATAGGAGAGTAAAAAGAAAGATAAGCTATGTAGCTTTTTGCCATGCTCCTAGCTTCTTTAGTTATCACAATTTGCAAATATAAGATTCTAGCAGCCTGATTATAAAAGATATGATTTGAAGGTCCACTCTGAAAATGGACATGCAGGGTATATTTATCTAAATGCTTTCTCACTCACTCTCGAAGTTCTTAAAAGAGCTGATACCTTTTCAGTGTCCTGCCACTCATATATTTAATGAAAAAAGAATACTCGGCTATATCTCTGAATTCTTTTGCCTAAAAATCAAAGTTTGAGTTTCTGATACTGAATTGTACTTCAGGAGTGTGAATCAATACATCTGATATTACTTTTCTTCCTGGGTCAAAGATCACACACTGTCTATTTATTCTAGTGATTAAAACAGCAATTTTCCAAACCATTCTAAACATAAACACTGTTTTATAAGTACTCGTAGGGGGTTGGGAAATCAAGCCTACCTGTGGAAGTGAAAAATCCACGAGGTAAGAAAAGAGGAGTTCCAATTCTCCAAAGACGATCCTAGAGGTTTTAGAAGTATAAAACTCCACTCTCTCTAACTGCAAGGTCTTATCCTTGTAAGGTTTCTTAGAAATTAACTGAACTGTATTTTAAATTTTTTTCTGAATATTTATAGTCAATACACCACAATTCCTTTTTGCCTTGGGCCATAAAGCCTACTCCAGTCTTTTGAAATGAAGACACCGGAGATTTGAGTGGATTAATGGGCAGTGCTGATGATATTATCACCCTTCCTTTTCCTCCTCCTCCTTCTCCCTTGGCCCACGAAGGTGGGGCTGAGGGAAGAGGGTCTGGAATTGAAAAATTCCCCAAAGGCTGATTTAAAATCCAACCCGAGCTTTGTGCATAGAAAGAATTAAACCTCTTCTCAATGGAAGAGTAATCAAAAAATTCCTTAAGACAATAATACACAAGGTAAACCAACAAAACACTAAGAAGAATTTTTCCAACTGAAGTCCATGTGGTTTATTTCCCTCTTTAGCTTCAGCCACTGGTTTGAACTCTTCCTGTTCTAATTGTAGTAACCTATCTTTTTCTTCTTTCTCTATTTCAATATGTAATTTAACCTGCAATTCCAGTAACTCTTTTTTAATTGTTTGTCATTCTATTTTTAACTTAACTTCTAGTTGTCGCATTTTATACTCTATACTGTCATGCAAACACATTAGCTCTAGATTTCTCCCTGTTTGAGATATATTTAATGGGTGTGGGGATAGCCTTGGTTATATGTGTCCACATAGATTTTTCTAGATGTAGAATCTTGAGATTCTCCTGGTTTTTCCAAGGGAGATTTTGATTTTGAGATCAGGACCCCAATGCTCTGCTCTTCTTAGAGAGGAGATATCATACCAGAATTGCATCTTTCTGCCACCCTAAATACTGCTAGTCTAGGGGAAATGATTTTTAAGTTCAAACTTTTTTCCTCCTTGCTATTCCTGTAACAAGAAAGGAATAAACCAAACTTGACTCCTTTCATATCAAGTGCTGGTTATACAAAAACCATCATATAGACAGAATAACAAGTACATTCATTTATACAAGCTGATAACAAACAGAAATCAGAAGAAATATACTAGACAATATAGAGAATAAATGAATCTCCTACTGGCAGTAAGATAGCTCTGCTCAACCAAGAGAGAATCCCTGATTTCAATGGGAAAATACATTGAAGTCACTAGTGTGGAAAGTTGGAAATAGGGACCCCTTAATGTGCAGATTCCACTACAGATTGGCTTCTTTCTGGAGTTTTTCTCTCTTTCCAGGAACCTCTCAGTGAAGAAAGTCTGAAACTGACTGTTTCCTTCAAAGTCTGCAGTCAGAAGACCAGGACCTTTCTTCTTTTAAACTCTTGTTAACTTCACCTTATACAATAATGGAGCTGAGTAATCTTTCTACCAATGAGGAAAGTCTTATACAAATGAGGGCCTTGAACCCTGGAATGTTGACTATTTTTCACATTCCTCCCTCCCTCTAGGTATTTCAGATTTAATTCAAATTGTTTTTTTTTTTTGATCAAAGATATTTAAGTATTTTACCCCTAAAATGAGATGAAGAGTTTTCTGTCTTACTCAACTCAGAAATCCCTAAATGACCTTAAAATCACTGTCATATTTATCTTCTTTAATTCAATTTACATTTATTAAGCTTCAAGTATATGTTAGGGCTTAAGGTTACAAAGAAAAAACTGAAACTCTTCTTGTCCTTATGTTACTTATAGGGATAAAAGAAGAGATGAGGAGGAAGGGAAGAGAAAGGGAGAGGGAGAAAGCAAGGGGAGGGGGGAGAAAGGGAGAGGGAGAGATACACACAGAGATACAAAGAGAGAAACAGAGAGATAAAAGGCAGAAGGAGAAACAGGAGACAAAGAAAGAAGGAGAGAGAGAGCACACAACTGAGAAAAAAAACAGAAGACAGACAGAGGTAGGAGGAGAGATTGAGAGAAGGAATATAGAAATTTTATGGGTGAAGTGAAAAGGGAATACATAATAGGCATGGTATTATTATTTTAGTCTCATAGCAGGTATGGGACTACCTGTACAAGAACACAGAAGAGGATGGAATATTGTATATGTTAGCAGACTAGTTTGACTTGAAAATCTGGAGTACCTCAGAAGATAAACAATCTGAAATAAATTTGGATGGGCAAGTTAAAGTCACAGTGTGGAGTTTTAAATGTATGTATGATGATTTTGTATTTCACCCCAGAGGAAATGTAAAACCATTTAGGATTTCTGAGTGTTTGCTTATGGAAATGGGATGGGCAGGGCTTGGAAAATGGAAAGACAAGGAATGACATAGGACTTCATCTTAAAAATATCAATATGGTAACTATGGAGGATGAATTGGAGAGATGGAAGATTAGGAAATCAATTTGAAATTTATTGCAATAATGCAGAGTTGAAGTGATGAGCTTCTACTGTAATGCCAGAGAATCTGAGGCAAGACAGAAATTGGTTTTTAATCTTTTAATGAGTGGAGAGTTTTAGGCTAGCCAACCAAATGGAACTCATGTTCAAAAATCATTTGGCCCTAAGTAACTGAGGCAGGGAACTTTTATAGGGTTTTACCTGAACAGGGTTTGCAAATAGAATACATAACTTGAGTATACAATGTTATAGGGGAAAACAAAGGTAGATAAGGGGGGGGGGGGTGAGGGCACTGAGTAAGCAGACAAGCCATAATTCCAGGAAAGGATCATAACTTAATCCTGACAGGATAAAGGTCAATATAAGAAGGTCAAGGGCAGGAGACAGTGAGGTAAAGGGCAATACTCAAATGCAGGGGGAATTATCCCACCAAGGATCAAGATAATACACCTGGATTTTATGACTCAGTGGTATGTCAGGGATTTTCCGACTCAATTTTCCCAGTCCTAATGGTAAGGAAGGGGGTGGTGGTGGCCATAATAATTTTATTCAGAGTATAACACTACAATGAAATAGAAGGAATGTGAAGGGATTGAAGAAGAGATATTTTGGAGGTAAACAATCATATTCTAAAAATCTTATCAACCACTTGAATATAGCCTACAGGGAAGAGAGAAGCATCAAGGCTAAATTTAAAGTTGTGTAGCTAGGTGACTAGAAGATTAATGGTATCCTCATCATATGCAAACAGGAAAATTTGGAGAATATATAGATTTTGGTGAAAAAATAATGATTTATATTTTGATATGAATCTTTACAAATGTTTGAAAAATATAATTTTAATCATGTTAGAATGCCTAAAATAAAGAAAATAAAATGTGATATAATAAGAAATAGAGAACTGTACATTTTCACATTTTGAATTGTCAAATGTTATTATTAAGGTAATTTTAATTTTTTTAAACTTAACAAATATTTATATTGTGTTATGTACAATTCTAAATTATATAACTAGACAAGAACCATAACATAGAACTATAGATTCAGAAAGTCTTGAATCCCCATTATAAAAGGTTCCCTATCTTGTTCTCCTAACTCCCAGAGGGTCAACTCTAAAAAAAACAACAAAAACGTCTTCAATTAGTAATGTAATTTCTATGAAACTTCTGTTTCTCCCTATAAACACAGATGTGAAACTTGAGCATGGCATTTAAAATTCTTCAAATGATTTCAGCTTCTTTTCTTATTTTTCCCAAAGATAATTATATACACTACATTTTTATGCTTCTGTGAAGGAAAATATAATATCATTAAATTTTAATTTTTAGCTATTGGAAGCAATATTGCACAAGTAAATTTTAAATGCTTATTATAATTTTATTGAAATGCTACTGATATAAATCTTATTTTGCCTTTTACAGAATAAAAAATTCTAAGGAAAAAACCTTACTTTTTTTTATCCTTATTTACAAAAAATATTTTAGGTTAGAGAAACAGTGTAGTGGAACAGTGGAAATAATGTAGTTAGAAAAAGTGGAGTGGAAAAAAATTGAGGACTAAGAATTGGGAGCTATGCAGGCACTATGATAGTCTATTTTATGTAAAAAGCAAAAGCTAATGAGCCATTAGAACTACTGTGTACAGTGCTCTGTGCCCTCCCTCAACACTAGCAATTTGGGGAACTTTTACCCTGACTTGATCTGAGACCACTGCCCAGATAATATGTGGAGATCCAATGCAAGACACGAACTTAACACATCATTCCTATCTCTAATCCTTTCTATACTTCAAAAGGCTATAAAGAATATCATTTAATCAATTTCATTAAGTTCATGATTTAAGTGTAGGAATATTTTTTCCTCTCTGGTATAATGACTAACTTACCCAAAAAGTTATTAGAGAACAATTGCAGCTATGTGGGAGGGAAGAAAGTATGTGAGAATTTGACCAAATTCTTTTTATCCCCCCACCATCTCAAAATAACACTACTTCAATGGAGGCACTTGATCTTTGTGTATTTGTTATGAGCATTTGTAAAGGTAGCACAGGGGATAAAGTGCTGGACTCGAAGTCAGGAAGACTCATCTTCCTGAAGGCTAATGTGGCCTCAGACAATTACTATCTGGGTAAGTCATTTAATCCTATTTGCCTGAGTTACTCATCTGTAAAATGAGCTGCAAAAACAAATGGCAAAAAACTTCAATATCCCTGTCAAAAGAAACCTAAAAGGAGTCATGAAGAATCAGACAGTACTGAATAATCACTAACACCAAGATTATTGAATATATGGATTCACATTTTGCTGCAAAGGATGAAGAAATAGAAATATTTTGCAAATGTGTCTCCAAATTAAACCACCATATCCTTTCATAGAAACACTGATTTAGAGCTGAAAGGAAGCTTAGATCTCATCTAGCACAAAGTCCTTCTTTATATCTGAGGAAAATGAAGTTCAGAGAATTTAGTTATTCAGGTTGATAGGAAATAACAAAGTTAAGATTGAAACCCAGGTCTTATGACTTCAAACCAGTACTATTTTCATTATGACACATTACTTTTTACTTTGTTATTCAATGATTTTGAATTTTCATGAGAAAAATCTTCACATTTCTAGGGCAAACCTTATGAGATTCAAGAAAGGAAAAGGTAGGCTTTTGCAAATGACATTCCATAGCAGATTCTATCTTTGCAGCTACACCATCTACTTGAAGAATTAGGGAATACATAATACTTTCCTTTGTAGTTATTGTTTATTGATTTCTTTTTTTCAAAGGTTATCCCACTGACCCATCCCTTCTGCTTGTCTCTAGCAGTATTCCTATGTCTTCATTGATAAATCTTTCTCCTTCCCCTAGTATAGCTCAAATGTATAGGATTATGAAGAATTGAGCATGATTTCAATATTCCAACAATAGCAATACTTATTAAATGTTACTATGTACAAAATGTTGGAGGTATGATGAAAATTATGGCCTAGAAACTGCTGACATTTAAATAGTGATAAAGAAACAAAAAAGCTACATGGAAAAGATGGCACTAAACTGGGGGATTTGATCTACAAAAACAAATCAATAAACCTTTATCTGGTATCTGTTATTTTCAAAGCATTCATTCCTTTTATCTTACAATTAAATAGAGGTTGCAATGTAGAATCAGATTGTCCATATTTGGGGGGAGTCTATTGTTAAATTTTCAGTGTGAGCACTTAATATCTTGGAAATTGGCATATGCTACAAGTCAGAGATTAAATTATATTTTTGTTTATTGTTTACACTTAATGAGAATAAGAAGAAAATATTAATAGTACAGATTAAATTTAAAAGCGTGTCTTGTATGAAATTTTTTCGCTGCAGTCAGTTGTTAATTTACTAGCACATTCTTGATTGTGTGCTATGGAAAGAGCACTGGGTCTTGGGTCAATTGTCCTGAGTTGAAGGCCAGCTCTGATAATTGCATCTGTCTAACCTTGGATAAGTTACAATCTCTTTCCTTCTCTGATTCCTTCATTTATAAAATGAGGGAGTTAGATGATTCATAGATTTCCTTCTAATTTTATATCAATGAAGGAAGTTTCCTTTCTTTTACCTACTAACCATCCCCAAAACTTAAAATTGTATTAAAAAAAAAAAACAAAAAACAAAAACCTCACTGTCATCTGCTGACTACAAGCACTTATTTCTTTTGATTATCACCTTGTTTTATTTTTCAAATCTCAAAGGATAACATGTTGAACTGTAATGTCATTTTTATCTACATATGAAAAAAAGATTGTTGAGAGGAGTTTTTGATAAGGAGAGAGCCTGACAGGGCATCTGGGTATCTTGCAGATTCATTTTTATCTCAAAATTAGCTTCTGAACTTTCTTCTGAAACTCTCTGCACCTCTATCTTTTGATCTGTGTAAGGTTTTGCCTGTGCTCCTTTTTCTTCTTGGCTTGCAGTTTCTCACTTGATAACTCTTATCATTTTTTATTATTGCAAATGGCTCCATGATCTATTTATCTATCATCTACCTATCTTCCTAATCTCCAATCCTCATCTCTCTTTAATCCCAAATTTGCATCATGAACTATCATTTCAAAGTGGATATCCTCTATACATCTCACACTCAACATATTATCAACATGTTTCATCTTTGTTTTCAAGTTTCAATTCTGTGCCATCATACCCTCAGTCACATATGTTGGAAACTTCAAAGTCACTTTTGACTTTTTATTCTCACTAGCCCTATATAGTCAATCAAATGCCAAGTTTTGCCAATTCTACTCTTAAAAATCCTACATCCGTCTTTTTCCCCCTCCAATCACACAGTCACCATCCTACTTCAGGGTTATATCATCTGTCTCTTAATTGGACTCCTTGTCTTCTCTCTCATCTCCAATCCATGCTACATGCAGCTGTCCCTACTGCACACATTCTAATAGCCTCTTATTACCTCTGAAGTCAAATGATAAATTCCTCCTTTTGGGCATTTAAAGGAAATTGTAACCTGGCTCCAATAGAGTTCTGCAAGTTTATTTTATATTACTTTTCTCTATGTAATCTTTGGTCTGATCAAAATTGCTTTCTTGATTTTTCTTCATACTGGATTTTCCTCTCTTTATCTATCTCTCTCTGTCTCTCTCTCTCTCCTCTGTCTCTGTCTCTCTATCTTTGTCTCTGTCTCTCTCTCTTTCTCTGTCTCTGTCTCTCTCTTTCTTTTTCTCTCTCTTCTTTTTTTTTTTTACAGCTTGTCCTCTATGCTTAGAATATACTTTTCCTTTATCTTGTAGTATCCCCAATTTCCTTCAAAGTTCAGCAGAGAGACAATTTCTACTTCAAGTCTCTTATGCTTTCAACCTCCCAGGTGTTATCTCCTTCAAAAATCATCTTGAATTCATTTTATATTCACTTACATTATATTTTGGGGCATAGGGGACCTGTTTTTTCTGATGCTGATCTTATTGCGATGAATGCCAAGCAATAAGATCTCTGGATAAAGTGATATTGACATTTCAGTCACTTTTGTAACATAATTCCAAATTATTTGTTCAACCAATTCCAACTCCACCAATAGTCCTGTAACTTCCTCAGCATTTACTATTTCCATCTTCTTCCATCTTTGCCAATTTGTTGGATGTGAGGTGAAATTTCACAATTATTTTGATTTACATTTCTATCCATCTTAGTAATTTGGATAATTAATAATGATATTTCAGATAGTTGTTAGTTTTGAGAATTTTTATTAATTTATTTTTATTACTTAACTATATAGCTGGAATAAAATGGACAGCGTACTGGACCTAAGACAAGGATTTGGGTGCAAATTTTGCCTTAGAGATTTATTATTTCTGAGATCTTGAACATCCCACTTACTTTTCTCTGTGCCTTAATTGCTCCATTTATAAATTAAGTATAATAATAGTATCTATAATAATAGAAATGTTGTGAGAATTACATAAAACAAGAGTATTTTGATATAAGGTATTATTACTTCCATCTGATTACATAGTCCAATGGTACTTAGTAACCAAGTATGCGATTTTGTTCCTTATATTAAATAATATATTTTTGTAACTACAAAGTATTCTAATGTGTTTTAAATTCTGCTGTTATATGATGGAATAGTATTACTAGCTAGAAATTTCAATACTCACTTTTTTCATCAATTATTCTCTTCTAGGAACTTCATTATAATGGAGCTAAATTCTTGTTCTAAGCTGTAACCTCAGGGAGAAGAAATTATATGTGGCTTTGGTCCTACTATTTTTAGTCAGAATTTTATGTTCATAGCAAATAATACCTGATGACATAATAATAGTTTCCTGTTATTTCACTGATATTTGGAGAGGTTATTTGTAAATCAGACTTACTTCATGACTAGAATAGTCTCTGGATAATAATCTTCTTCTGGTAGTTCTTATACATGTAAAAAAATGAACTTTATGTTAAAAATAATTAACCCCAATCCAAATCATAGTGATGAGGAAGTTAAAGAATTTGGTTCACAGCATAAATAGTGTTGTGTTAATGAATCAAAAAAGAACACTCTGGTGAAAATATTATCTGCTATTTATATAGCTCATATTACTACTGTTGTTATCACTTGCCCTTAACAATCTGTATATTTTCTGAAATAATCACAGAATTTATTTTGTTTGTTTTTTGGTGTTTCCCATACCTTTTGAAAATCTTCCACTCCTATATGGCCTAGATATATGTAATAAAGAAATGAAATGGCAAACAATATATTATATTGCTATCTCTGTAAGAATTTTTTTTTTTTAGCAGTTAATGCATTCATTCATCTATCAATTCATTCAACAAATACATGTTGAGTGCCTACTGTAAGCTGAGTTCTCAGCAAGAGAGGAAGACAAAGGGCTTCCTTCATTCAAACTGACAAAAATTTCTCCATTTTTTCCTTCATGGAGTACTTAAGAATTTCTCCTTAGTTGCTATTTTCAGGTAGTCACTAAGCATTAGTGTCCTTGTAGATCCTGAAACTGCTTTTCCTTGATGTATCTAAATTCTCAGTATGTCTTGTTCACACCCAATATAGATGAAATCATTGGGCTTTTTTACTCTGGGAATGCTGCTCCAATTTCAGGTGGATATTGCTAACAAAACTGGAAGACAATTAGTCTTCTGATTTACAAGGGTAACAAGGTTTTAACCTGTTTGATTATAACTGGGAACTAGTATTTCATTATCTTGGGATATCTTCAATTTACTCTTGGTATATCTCTCTTTATTCCCAAATTGGTCCATTTTCTCCTACTGTAGTCTGTAGCAAAATCGCTAATGGGGAAAAGGAGGTGCTTTTTCCTTTGCCCCCTATGCTAATTTCCTTTTAAGCATGTGGAGTGTTTAGCTCCCAAATTTGGTACCCTCTTTCATTTGCTCTAAAATAGGTTGATATTTCAATTAGTCACAAAGTATTTCTCATATGCTTCCTACATTTCTATTCAATACCTAAATCCTTTGTGATCCTTTTAATTAGGGTCTGTCTTATATCAAATTTACTTTTTAGAAATGGATTCATTTGAGATATTTGGGCCTTCTGTGATTAATTGTAGTCATATTCATTCACTTTTATGATAAAAATTAGTAGCTGTTCTTTTTATTTATCTTAATATTATTCTAACTTGAAGAATCATATTCCATGATGTAGAGAAATCACTAATAACTCCTCCACCTTCTGTGTTCCTCTGATCACATTTACTTCTTTTCTGAAAATTAATTAGGCTGATTTTGTACAGGAGGTACAGAATAACATAGTAAACTCATGAAAACTCCTAGATAAAAAGATTAATCAACATATTTATTACTTTTTTTTCTCCAAAAGTTTATATGGAACTCTTCCACTGCTTGCTTTTTCACTTCTACATGTTCTCATTTTTAACATCTTATATTTCCTTTGGGGGAAGAATGATTTTCTTTGACTCACCTTGATTTTTAGAGCTTCAATATGATGATGGTGCATGATTAGCATTTGGAGGGTTCATATCTGCTAGCAAAGACCCAGGCAACAATTATGGCAGTGGAGAGCACAGGGAGGAATCCATTCTCAAGGTTTCCTTGGCTGGTGGGAATAGAAAAGGAAAACTCAAATTATGCTGATTTGCTGCAATAATTTGACATTTCTTATATTTTTATTTTTGTCCATATTTTTATTTAATTATAATTTGAATGATTTATTTCATTGTAGGTCTTATGATTTTTAAATGCTTGAGTTAATCAGTCACAATTACTCTAATATCTCAATTGGTCATTGAGAGATGCTCTTTAAGAGCTACAACTTTTTTTACATTTAAAAAATTCCCACAAGGGGGGAATGGAAGAAGATGGACATTTAATGAAACAGAGGAATTCCACTTGTTTCTAAGAAAAAAAAAAAAAAGACTTAAACAAAAAATTTGATCTACATCCACAAGACTCAAGAGAAGCAGAAAAAGGTAAAAAGAACTCTTGAGAATTGTATCTCTGTTGTGGATATAAAGAAAGTCCACATGGATAATTTGATTTTACTGATATAACATAAAAAAAGGGAAGTAGTAAAGGGAAAACGATAGTATCAGAAAATGGGAAAGGAGAGATAAAAAGAGGGAAACTACATCCCAGAAAGAGGCATAGAAAATTTACCACATCTGAGGAAATTTAGAGAGGGGGAGAAACATTGTGTGAATCTTACTCTCATCAGAGTAGGCTCAAAGAGTAAATAATTGACATATTTGTTTTTCAGAGAATTCTCTCTCACCTCATTATAAGGGGGGAGAGGAAAAGTAAAAGAGGAATAAGGGAAGGCTACAAGAAAGGGGAAGGGACTTAAAAGGAGGGGGGAGGGATACTAAAAAGGGAGGGCTGTGCAATACAAGTGGGGTCCATAAATTCAATACTGGGGAAGGGGTTCAGGGGGGACAAGAGGAAAAAAAAGCATAATCAGGGGATAATATAATGGCAGGAAATACAGAATTAGTAATTTTAACTGTAAATGTGAATGGGATGAACTCTCCCATTAAACGGAGGTGGATAGCAGACCAAAAACACCAAAATTTAAGGGATACAGCCAAAACAGTTCTTAGGAGAAGTTTTATATCTTTAGATACTTCTTGCAGAAAATAGAAAAAGAAATCAGTGAGGGGGTGGAGCCAAGATGGCAGAGAGCAGAAATGACTCTCTGTAACCTCTTCTAATCTTCTCTCAAACAAACAGCAGATTAAGCCTCTAACCTGGTCTTGAAGTCAAAGAGTTCACAAATATTTGGAGTACAACACATTTCTATTTTTTTTTTTTTCAATTTTGGTATACTTATATCCTGTTCCTTTTCCTTTTTATTATTATTTTTTTAATTTTTAAATTAATTTTTATAATTATAACATTTTCTTTGACAATATATATTCATAGGTAATTTTTTTTTTTTTTTACAACATTATCCATTGTACTCCCTTCTGTTCCAAATTTTTCCCCTCCTTCCCTCCACCTCCTCCCCTATATGGCAGGAATTCCCATACATATTAAATATTTTATAGTATATCCTAGGTCCAGTATATATGTGGAGAACCGAATTTTGTTGTTGTTGTTGTTGCAAAGGAAGAATTGTATTCTGAAGCTAAAATAATCTGGGAAGAAAAACAAAACAAAACAAAACAGTGCTCATAGTTTATACTCATTTCCCAGTGTTCCTTTTCTGGATGTAGCTGATTCTGTCCATCATTGATCAATTGGAATTGGATTAGCTCTTCTCTATGTTGAAGATATCCACTTCCATCAGAATACATCCTCATACAGTATCATTGTTGAAGTGTATAATGATCTCCTGGTTCTGCTCGTTTCACTTAGCATCAGTTGATGTAAGTCTCTCCAAGCCTCTCTGTATTCCTCCTGTTGGTCATTTCTTACAGAATAATAATATTCCATAACATTCATATACCATAATTTACCCAACTATTCTCCAATTGATGGACATCCATTCATTTTCCAGTTTCTAGCAACTATGGAAAGGGCTCCCACAAACATTTTGGTCCCTTTCCCTTCTTTAGTATTTCCTTCGTATATAAGCCCAGGAGTAGCACTGCTGGGTCAAAGGGTATGCACATTTTGATAGCTTTTTGGGCACAATTCCAGATTGTTCTCCAGAATGGTTGGATTCTTTCAACAACTCCACCAACAATGTATTAGTGTCCCAGTTTTCCCACATCCCCTCCAGCATTCATCATTATTTGTTCCTGTCATTTTAGCCAATCTGACAGGTGTGTAGTGGTTGTCTTAATTTGCATTTCTCTGATCAGTAGTGATTTGGAACACTCTTTCATATGAGTGGAAATAGTTTCAATTTCATCATCTGAAAATTGTCTGTTCATATCCTTTGACCATTTATCAATTGGAGAATGGCTTGATTTCTTATAAATTAAAGTCAATTCTCTGTATATTTTGGAGATGAGGCCTTTATCAGAACCTTTAATTGTAAAAATGTTTTCCCAATTTGTTACTTCCCTTCTAACCTTGTTTGCATTAGTTTTGTTTGTGCAGAAACTTTTTAATTTGGTGTAATCAAAATTTTCTATTTTGTGATCAATAATTGTCTCTAGTTCTCCCTTGGACACAAACTCCTTCCTCCTCCACAAGTCTGAGAGGTAGACTATCCCATGCTCCTCCAATTTATTTATGATTTCGTTCTTTATGCCTAAATCTTGGACCCATTTTGGTCTTATCTTAGTATGTGGTGTTAAATGTGGGTCTATGCCTAGTTTCTGCAACACTAATTTCCAGTTTTCCCAGCAGTTTTCCCAGCAGTATTTTGTCAAATAATGAATTCTTATCGCAAAAGTTGGGATGTTTGGGTTTGTCAAACACTAGATAGCTATTTTTATTAACTATCTTGCCCTGTGAACCTAACCTATGCCACTGATCAACTAGTCTATTTCTTAGCCAATACCAAATGGTTTTGGTGACTGTTGCTTTATAATATAGTTCTAGATCAGGTACAGCTAGACCACCTTCATTTAATTTTTTTTTTCATTACTTCCCTTGAAATTCTCGACCTTTTATTGTTCCATATGAATTCTTTTGTTATTTTTTCTAGGTCATTAAAATAGTTTCTTGGGAGTCTGATTGGTATAGCACTAAATAAATAAATAGATTAGTTTAAGGAGTATTGTCATCTTGATTATATTCGCTCAGCCTTTCCAAGAGCACTTAATGTCTTTCCAATTATTTAAATCTGACTTTATTTTTGTGGCAAGTGTTCTGTAGTTTTTCTCATATAATTCCTGACTTTCCTTTGGTAGATATATTCTCAAATATTTTATACTATTGACCGTTATTTTGAATGGAATTTCTCTTTGTATCTCTTGCTGTTGGATTTTGTTGGTAATGTATAAAAATGCTGAGGATTTATGTGGATTTATTTTGTATCCTGCAACTTTGCTAAAATTCTGAATTATTTCTAATAGCTTTTCAGCAGAGTCTTTGGGGTTCTCTAAGTATACCATCATGTCATCTACAAAGAGTGATAGTTTGATTTCCTCATTTCCTACTCTAATTCCTTGAATCTCTTTCTTGGCTCTTATTGCCGAGGCTAGCATTTCTAGTACTATATTGAATAGTAATGGTGATAGTGGGCAACCTTGTTTCATTCCTGATCTTACAGGGAAAGGTTCTAGTTTATCGCCATTACATATGATGTTTACTGACGGTTTTAAATATATGCTCATTATTATTTTAAGGAATAGTCCATTTATTCCTATACTCTCAAGTGTTTTTAGTAGGAATGGATGTTGGATTTTATCAAATGCTTTTTCTGCATCTATTGAGATGATCATATGGTTTTTATTAATTTGATTATTAATATGGTTAATTATACTAATAGTTTTCCTAATATTAAACCAGCCCTGCATTCCTGGTATAAATCCTACTTGATCATAGTGTATTATCCTGGGTATGATTTTCTGAAGTCTTTTTGCTAATATCTTATTTAAAATTTTAGCATCAATATTCATTAAGGAAATTGGTCTATAGTTTTCTTTCTCAGTTTTCGATCTACTTGTTTAGGTATCAGTACCATGTCTGTGTCATAAAAGGAATTTGGTAGGATTCCTTCAATCCCTATTTTTTTCAAATCGTTTATATAGCATTGGAGTTAGTTGTTCTTTAAATGTTTGGTAGAATTCACATATAAATCCATCTGGTCCTGGGGATTTTTTCTTAGGGAGTTGGTTAATAGCTTGTTCTATTTCTTTTTCTGAGATGGGACTATTTAGACTACTTACTTCTTCCTCTGTTAATCTGGGCAAGCTATATTTTTGAAGGTATTCTTCCATTTCATTTAATTTATCAAATTTATTGGCATAAAGTTGAGCAAAGTAGCTCCTAACTATTGTTCTAATTTCCTCTTCATTAGTGGTGAGTTCTCCCTTTTCATTTTCAAGACTAACAATTTGCTTTTTCTCTTTCCTTTTTTTAATCAGGTTTACTAAGGGTTTGTCTATTTTGTTTTTTTCATAGAACCAACTCTTAGCTTTATTAATTAATTCAATAGTTTTTTTACTTTCAATTTTATTAATCTCACCTTTTAATTTTAGAATTTCATGTTTTGTGTTTGTCTGGGGTTTTTTAATTTGTTCCTTTTCTAGCAATTTTAGTTGCAAGCCCAATTTGTTGGCCCTGTCTTTCTCTATTTTATGCAAGTATTTTTGTAGAGATATAAAGCTTCCCCTTATTACTGCTTTGGCTGTATCCCACACATTTTGGTATGACGTCTCATTATTGTCATTTTCTTGGGTGAAGTTATTAATTATGTCTATGATTTGCTGTTTGACCCAATCATTCTTTAGTATAAGATTATTTTGTTTCCAATTATTTTTTGGTCTATTTTCACCTGGCTTTTTATTAAATATAATTTTAATTGCATTGTGGTCTGAAAAGGATGCATTTACTATTTCTGCCTTGCTGCATTTGATTTTGAGGTTTTTATGCCCTAGGATATGGTCAATTTTTGTATAGGTTCCATGAACTGCTGAGAAGAAAGTATATTCCTTTCTGTCTCCATTTATCTTTTGCCAAAGATCTATCATATCAAACTTTCTTTTTACCTTTTTAGAAATCTCTTGAGTTCTGTATTTGAAGATCAGACATTTTATGTAGGTCTGGTTTTTTCATCAAGAATAGATGGAATTCATTTATTTCATTAAATGTCCAACTTCTTCCCTGGAAAATGATGCTCATTTTTGCTGGGTAAGTTATTCTTGGCTGCATACCAAGTTCCTTAGCCTTTCAGAATATCATGTTCCAGGCCCTTTGTTCTTTTAATGTGGACGCTGCTAGATCCTGGGTTATCCTTATTGTGGCTCCTCCATATCTGAATTGCTTTTTTCTAGCAGCTTCCAGTATTTTATCCTTTGTCTGATGGTCCTTGAAGTTGGCCACTATATTTCTTGGCGTTTTGATTTTAGGGTCCCTTTCAGTATGTGATCGATGAATTTTTTCAACATCTATTTTACCCTCTGTTTCTAAAACATCTGGGCAGTTCTCTTTGATAATTTCCTCGAAAATAGTGTCCAAGCTCTTTTTTTCCTCACATTTTTCAGGGAGTCCGATTATTCTCAAATTGTCTCTCCTGGATCTGTTTTCCAGGTCTGTTGTCTTTTTAATAAGGTACTTGACATTCTTTTCAATTGTTTCATTTCTCTGGTTTTGCTTGACTATCTCTTGGTTTCTCCTTGAGTCATTCATTTCTACTTGTTTGTGTCTAATTTTCAAAGATGTATTTTCTTCACTCACTTTTTTTATATCTCTTTGTAATTGTCCACTTGAGTTTTTATCTTCTATGGAATTTTTTTCCATTTTATCCATTTTATTTTTTATAGAACTGTTTTCTTTTTCCAGCTCACTAATCCTGTTTTCCTTGGAGTTGTTTACCTTTTCCAGCTCACTAATCTTGTTTCTCAATGATTTGATTTCTTTATCCACTCTGTCTTTAAGTGAGTGGGATGACTTCTCCAGGCTCTCTTGCCAAGCTTCCCATTTCTCTTCTAGCTCTCTTGTGAGAGCCTTTTTGATTTTCTCCATGAGATTCTTTTGTATTGAGAAGCAGCTCATATCCCCCTTAGGGGATTCCTCTGAGGAGTCTGTTTTTAGTCTCCTCAGTGTTTGAAGTCTGCTCTCTCTCCATACAGAAGTTGTCAATGGTCAGAGCCCTTTTGAATTTTTTGTTCATTTTGTCAGAGCGGGAATCGAAGAAAACAAATTGACAAGAGAAACAATTGGTCTGTTTTGGGGGGGATGGGGCTGAATGGTATTAATGGGCTTCCTCTACAGACTGGGGGGAGGGTAGCAGCAAGGCACTAACAGGACAGTGATGGCTGTCCTGAGTCTGCACTCTGAGGCTCTGAGAACGTGCTGAATCAGTCCAGGTGGGGGTTGGGGGTAGCTGGGTTCTGAGAGACACTAGCTTTCCCGGGGTTTTAATCTTCACCTCTGGTGTTTACACTCTCTCTGCTGATCCTGGCTTGCTGCCAAGACGGAGTATCCACAGTGGGGTAAAAGCCTTTTAGCAGAAACGGCAGAGATCATACCCATACCCTTCCCCCTCAGGTATGAGCTGTGTGAGCTGCCTGTCTTGCTCTGGCTTGCCTGTCCTCAGTCTGCGCCCAGTCTGATTGACCCTCCCCCGAGCAAACACAGACCTTTTCTGGTGAATTTCAAGGATGTCGTCTCTTGTCGTGATTATTTGTGGATTTCTTTCTCGGTCAAGCATTAACTCTGAGGCTTGTCATGAAGTAAGTTCTGAGAGAAAATGTGGAGCTCAAGCAGCTGTCTGCCTCCATGCCGCCATCTTGGCTGGAAGTCCTCGTACAACACATTTCTAGAAGAAGATACCTTGGAATAGCTTCAGAACAGATCTGTTTCTATAGGGCAGGGGGACAGTCTGCCGAGACTGCAGTATAGGGAGACTGGGACAGGAAGCTGGAGAGTAGAGTCAGAGTGTCGTAGCTTCCACTGGGAATCTTCTGTAAGATTCTTAGGCTACTCTGTCCTGGTTGTAAGCAGGTGGTTTGGCAGATTTGCCTTTTGTAAAAGATAAATTGTAAACCATTGAGTCCTGGAAAGAACTATGGACCTAGCTGCCATTACCCATCACTGGAAACAATCAGAAGAACTGACTCAGGATAAATAAAAGCAGATATCATTCCATTTCACTGAGCAGACCTCAAGCCTTAAAAAATGAATAAAAAACAAAAAATAAAAATAAAAAAAACACAGACAGCTTTTATGGAGAGAGAAAAGAACAGACCTCAAATCCTAAGGTTCCTAAAGGCAAAACAACTTCAGAAGAAGCTCCAAAGAGAGACATGAGCTGGTTCTGATTTCACAAGGTTTTTTTTTTTTGAAGATTGCATAAAGGATCTTAACAAGAGTTAGAAGAAAAATGGGGAAATTAAATGAGATCATTGTAAGAAGGAATGGAAAAAATGGAAAAAGTATTCAATGAACAACAACAAAAAATTAATTGGCCAGTTGCAAAGGGAGCTAAAAAAGGCAAGTGAAGGAAATAATACATTAAAAATTAGAATTGAAGAAATGGAAGTGAATGACTCAATAAGACTTCAAAAATCAGTCAAACAAAAACAAAAAAAATATGAAAAAATAGAAGAAAATATGAAATAGCTCTTAGGAAACAACAACTGAGCTGGAAAAAAGATCTAGGAGAGACAATCTAAGGATTATTAAGCTTCCTGAAAGCCATGATGAAAAAAGAACCTAGACATTATCTTACAGGAAATCATAAAAGAAAACTGCCCTGATATTTTAGAATCAGAATGTAAATAGCCATGGAAAGAATCCACCTATCACCTCCTGAAAGAGATCCTAAAATTAAATCACCAAGGAATATTATGGCTAAATTTCAGAATTATCATACCAAGGAAAAGATATTGCAAGCAGCCAGAAAAAAACAATTTAAATACCAAGGATCCCCAATTAGGATTACCCAGGACCTAGCAGCTCCTACCTTAAAGGATTGAAGGACCTGGAATCTGATATTCCAAAAAGCAAAGGAACTGGGATTACAGCCAAGTATAAGCTATCCAGCTAAAATGAGCATTATCTTTCAGGGAATAAGATGGATATTTAATGATATAGGTGAATTTAACCTATTTCTAATGAAAAGACCAGAACTGAATTAAAAAAAAAATGTTCTCCAAATACAGAATTCAAGAGAATCATAGAACTCTTGAGAACTATATTTCTGTTATGGGTATACTTAGAGAATGTGGGTATAATTTTATTTTATTATGATAATATGAAAAAGAAACTAGAGATGGAAAGAGGATCATACTGGAAGAAGATGAAAAATGAGGTAAAAGAAGGGAAATTGCATCTCACAAAGAGTCAAAGAAAGTCTATTATAATTGAGGGAAAGAAGGGAGAAGGATGAGCATTGTGTGAATCTTACTTTCATCAGATTTGGCTCGGAGAGAATATCAGATATATTTGGTATCATAAAGAATTTGGTATCTCACCTTTTAGGGAAATAGAAGGGAAAAGGGGAAAAAAGGGAAAGATTAATAGAAGGGAAAACAGAAGAATGAGGGATAAAATGTAAAAAAGGAGGAGGTGCTCTAAAGGGGAAGGACTGTTTGAGGGAGGTGGTGATCAAAAGCAAAATACTGGGGAGGAGGGAACGGGGATAGGAAAAAAAAAAAACACAACCTAGGAGAAATAAGATAGCAGGAAATACGGAATTACTTATTTTAACTGTGAATGTGAATGGGATGAACTCCCCTATAAAACAGAAGTGGATAGCAGACTCGATTAAAAGCCAGACTCCTATAATATGTTGTACAAGAAACACATTTAAAGCATACTGATACATACAGAGTGAAAGTAAAGGGCTGGAGCCGAATCTATTATACTTCAGGTGAGAAAAAAAAATCAGGGGTAACAATCTTGATCTCAGATCAAGTAAAAGCAGGGAGAGATCTAATTAAAAGAGATAAGGAAGGAAACTATATCTTACTACTGGGTACCATCAATAACAAAGCAGTATCGATACTAAACATATATGCACCAAGTGGTATAGCATAGAAATTCCTAGAGGAGAAGTTAAGAAAGATGCAAGGATAAATAGAAAAACCATATTAGTGGGGGAATCTCAACCTTGCTTTCTCAGAACTAGATAAATCAAACCACAAAATAAGAAAAAAGTTAAGGAGGCGAACAAAATGTTAGAAAAGTTAGATATGATAGACCTTTGGAGAAAATTAAATGGAGACAGAAAAGAGTTTACTTTTTCTCAGCAGTTCATGGAACTTATACAAAAATTGACCATGTGTTAGGGCATAAAAATCTCAAAATCAAATGCAGAAGGGCAGAAATAGTAAATTCATTTTTTTCAGATCATGATGCAATAAAATCACATACAATATAAGGCCAGGAGAAAAAAGACAAAAAGTAATTGGAAACTAAATAATCTCATCCTAAAGAATGAATGGGTGAAACAGCAAATCATAGACACAATTAATAATTTTATCTAAGAGAATGACAATAATGAGACAACATGCCAAAATTTATGGGGTGCAACCAAAGTGGTAGTAAAGGGGAAATTTTAAATCTGTAGATGCTTATTTGCATAAAATGGAGAAAGAGAAAATCAGTGGATTGGGCTTATAACTAAAAAAGCTAGAAAAACAACAAATTAACCCCCCCCCCCCCATCAAATACCAAATTCTGAAATTCTGAAAACAAAAGGGAAGATTAATAAAATTGAAAGTAAAAAAATAAAACAATTGTATTAATAAATAAAACTGATTTGGATTTATGAAAAAAACAACAAAATAGATAAACCTTTAGTTAATTTGATTAGAAAAAAGAAAGAAGAAAATCAAATTGTTAGTTTCAAAAATGAAAAAGAAATTAGGAGCTATTTGACTAACTATATGACAATAATTCTCATAATCTAAGTGAAATGAATGAACACTTACAAAAATATACTCAGATTTACAGAAGAAGGAATTATTTAAATAGTTCCATTTTGGAACAAGAAATTGAACAAGCTATTAATCAACTCCCTAAGAAAAAATATCTAGGGCCAGATAGATTTATATTATCAAACTTTTTTTTTTTCCTTCTTTTCTGAGGCTGGGGTTAAGTGACTCGCCCAGGGTTACACAGGTAGGAAGTGTTAAGTGTCTGAGAATAGATTTGAACTTGGGTCCTCCTGAATTCAGGGCTGGTGCTCTATCCACTGCGCCACCTAGCTGCCCATCTACCAAACTTTTAAAGAATAATTGGTTTCATTACTATATGAACAATTTGGGAAAATAGGGAAAGAAAGAATCCTACCAAATTCTTTTTATGGCATGGACATGGTGCTTATATCTAAACTACATAGGGTCAAAACAGGGAAAGAAACATATTGACTAATTTCCCTAATGAATATTGATGCAAAAATCTTAAATAAAATATTAGCAGATTACAGCAAGTTAACTATTCCCAGGATAATACACTATGACCACATAGGATTTATATCAGGAATGCAGGGCTGGTTCAATATTAGGAAAACCATTAGCATAATTGACTATATCAATAGTCAAATTGACAAAAAACATATGATTATCTCAGTAGATGCAGAAAAAAAGCATTTGATAAAATCCAGTATCCATTCCTATTAAAAACATTAGAAAGTATAGGACTTTTCCTTGAAATAATCAGTAGCATCTATTTAAAACCATCAGAAAACATCATAAGTAATGAAGACAAACTAGAATCATTCCCAATAAGATCAGGAGTGAAAAAAGGTTGCCTACTATTACCATTATTATTCAATATTGTATTAGAAATTCTAGCTTTGGCAATAAGAGGGAAAAAAAAGAAATTAAAGGATTAGAGTAGGTAATGAGGAAACCAAATTATCAGTCTTTGCAGATGATATGATGGTCTACTTAGAGAACCCTAGAGAATCTACTAAAAATTATTGGAAACAATTAACAACTTTAGCAAAATTGCAGGATACAAAATATATCCACAGAAATCATGGTATTTCTTTTGTTAACAAACAAAGCCTAGCAGCAAGAGATACAAAGAGAAATTCCATTTAAAATAAGTATAGACTATATAAAATATTTGGGAATCTACCTGCTAAGACAAAGTCAGGAAGTATATGAACATTACAAAATACTTTCTACACAAAGCCAGATCTAATCTGAAAAATATCAAGTGCTCATGGATTAGAGAACCTAATATAATAAAAAATGACAATGCTAACTAAATTAATCAACTTATTTAGTGACCAATTAAATTTTCAAGAAATTATTTTACAGAGTTAGAAAAAATAATGACAATGTTCATCTGGAAAAACAAAAAGTCAAGGAATTCAAGGAAATTAATGAAAAAAAAATGCAAATGAAGGTGGCCTACCTATACTAGACCTAACACTATATTATAAAGCAGCAGCCATTAAAACCATTTGGTACTGTCTAAGAAATAGAGTAGTTTATTAGTAGAATAGGTTAGATTCACAAGACACTATAGTCAATGACTACAGTAATATAATATTTGATAAGTCCAAAGATCCCAGATTCTGGGATAAGAACTCACTAATGACAAAAATTGTTGGGAAAATTGTAAATTAGCATGGCAGAAAATAGGCATTGACCCTCACCAAGATAAGGGAGAAATGGGTTCATGATTTAGACATAAAGAGTGATATTATATTGTTTTATTATTTTTATTAAAGCTTTTTATTTACAAAATATATGCATGGGTAATTTTTCAACACTGACCCTTGCAAAGTCTTCTGTTCCAAATTATCCCCTCCTTCTCCCCACCCTCTCATTGTTGAAGAGAGCCATGTACAGAAGATCATTGTATAGTCTTCTTGTTGCCATGTATAATGATCTCCTGGTTCTGCTCATTTCACTTAACTTCATTTCATATAAGTCTCTCCAGCCCTCTCTGAAATCATCCTGGTGGTCATTTCTTACAGAACAATAATATTCCATAACTTTAATATACTATAATTTGTTCAATCATTCTCCAATTGATGGGCATCCACTCACTTTCCAGTTTCTAGCTACTATAAAAAGGGCTGCCACAAGCATTTTTTGCTCATGTGGGTCTCTTTCTCTCCTATAAGATCTCTTTGGGATGTAATCCCAGTAGAAACATTGCTGGGTCAAAGGGTATGCACAGTTTGATAACTTTTTGAGCATAGTTCCAAATTGCTGTCCCGAATGGTTGGAACAATTCACAATTCCACCAACAATGTATGTATCCCATTTTTTCCCACAAACCTTCTAACATTGGTTATTATTTTTTCCTGTCATTTTAATCAATCTGAGAGGTGTCTTAATTTGTCTTTCTCTGATCAATAGTGATTTGGAGCACCTTTTCATATGACTACAAATAGTTTCAATTTCTTCAACTGAAAATTGTTCATTCCTTTGACCATTTATTAATTGGAGAATGGGCTTGAACTATTAAAAATTTGAGTGAATTCTCTATATATCTTAGAAATGAGGCCTAATCAGAATCTTTGAATGTAAAAAATGTTTTCCCAGTTTATTGCTTCCCTTTTAATCTTGTCAGCATTAGTTTTCTTTGTACAAAACCTTTTTAGCTTAATATAATCAAAATTATTTATTTTGTGATCATTGATGATCTCTAGTCATTCTTTGGTCATAAATTCCTTCCTCCTCCACAAATCTGAAAGGTAAACTATCTTATGTTTTTCTTATTTGTTTATAATATCATTTTTTTTTGGTCTAGATTATGAACCCATTTCGATCTTATCTTGGCATATGGTGTTATTTGTCTATCAATGCCAAGTTTCTGCCATACTAATTTCCAATTTTCCCAGCAGTTTTTGTCAAATAGTGAATTCCTATCCCAAAAGTTGGGGTCTTATTGCCAAAGCTTGTATTTCTAATACAATATTGAATAGTAATAGTGATAATGGACAACCTTGTTTTACCCTGATGTTATTGGGAATGGTTCCAGTTTATCCCCATTATATATGATGCTTACTGATGGTTTTAAATAGATGCTACTGTCTATTTTAAGGAAAAGTCCATTTATTCCTATACTTTCTAATGTTTTTCATAGGCATGGGTGTTGGATTTTATCAAATGCTTTTTTCTGTATCTATTGACATAATCATATGGTTTTTGTTAATTTGGTTATTGATAGTCAATTATGCTAATAGTTTTCCTAATATTGAACCAGCCCTGGTATAAATTTTGGTATACATCCTACTTGATCATGGTGTATAGTCCTGGGAATGATTTTCTGTTATCTCTTTGCTAACATTTTATTTAAGATTTTTGTATTAATATTCATTAGGGAGATTGGTCTATAACTTTCTGTTTTTATCCTACCTGGTTTAGATATCAGTACCGTATGTGTATCATAAAAGGAATTAGGCAGGAATCCTTCGTTACCTATTTTTTCAAATAATTTATATAGTATTGGAGTTAATAGTTCTTTAAATGTTTGGTAGAATTAAAGAGTGATATTATATGCAAAATAGAAGAACGAAGGATAGTCTATCTCTTAGATCTGTGGAGAAGGAAGGAGTTTGTGGCCAAAGAATAACTAAAGTACATTATGGAATGCATAATGTATAATTTTGATTACATTAAGTTAAAAAATTATACAAACAAAACCAATATAGACCAGATTAGAAGGGAAGGCATTAACTGGGAAAATTGTTACATTCAAAGGTTCTGAAAGCCTCATTTCTAAAATATAGAGAGAATTGAGTCAAATTTATAAGAATTTAAGCCATTCTCCAATTGATAGTTGGTTGAAGGATATGAACAATTTTCAGAGGAATTGAAACCATTTCTAGTCATAGAAGGTGCTCTAAAAAACTATTGATCAGAAAAATGCAAATTAAGTCAACTCTGAGGTACCACTGTGCACCAAGTCTTAGACAGCTAATTTGATAGGGAAAGATAATGACAAATGTTGAAGGGATGTGGGAAAATTGGCACACTAATACATTGTTGGTGGAGTAGTGAAGTGATCCAATCATTCTGGAGAGCATACCTAAAGGACTATCAAACTATGCATACCATTTAATCCAGCAGTGTCTTTACTGGGCTTATCTTACAAAAAGATCATAAAAGAGGGAAAGAGAACCACATGTGTGAAAGTGTTTATAGCAGCCCTTTTTATTGTAGCAAGAAACTGGAAAGTAAGTAGATGCCAGTTGAATGCCTCTCAGTTAGGGAATGGCTGAATATGTTATGGTATATGAATTTTATGGAATATTATTGTTCTATAAGAAATGATCACAGGATGATTTCAGAGAGACCTGGGGAGACTCATAATGAACTTTTCTAAGTGAAGTGAATATAACCAAATCATTGTACATGGCAACAGTAAGACTATATGATGACCAATTCTGCTAGACCTGGCTCTTTTTAACAATGAGATGATTCAGGCTGGTTCTAATGATCTTGTGAAGAAGAGATCCATCTGCACCCAGAGAGAGAGGGCTGTGGGGACTGACATGTCCTGTCAGTATGGACCACAACACAGTATTTTCACTCTTTTTGTTGTTGTTTGTTTGCATTTTGTTTTCTTTCTCAAATTTTTTCCTTTTTGATCTGGTTTTTCTTATGCAGCATGATAATTGTGGAAAGATGTATAGAGGAATTGCATGTGTTTAACATATATTGGATTACTTTCTATCTAAGGAAAGTGATGGGAGGAAGAGAGAGAAAAATTTGGGGACACAAGGTTTTGCAAGGGTGAATGTTGAAAATTATCTGTGTATATGTTTTGAAAATAAAAACTTTATTAATAATTAAAAAATAAAAAGAAAAGTTAAATACACTGTTAAAGAAACAAAACAAAACAAAAGATAACCTCATTCCACTGGTCCTGTCTATACTGCTGTCTTCCCCTGTAGGAGACAGAGCAATCTCCTATTAGTGTCATGATGGCTCTTTCTCTAAAGCTCAGTCTCTGGTCCTTTGACTTGTACATGAAAGACATTGCAATTCCATTTTGGAAGTCATTTCATTATAGGTTGCCCTTAGTTGAGGTAATGAACATCTTACACCAAACTGTTCTATGTTGGCATTTATTCTTTTCCTCCCCTCATGAGTAGTAATCAAATTTTGCTAATTGCACTTACTATGTCATTCTGCTTGTTATTTGAATTCTACAAAGTTTTACTAGGAAACTTCTTGTAGCTTTTGAGACATTGCCTATATTTCTGTATTATTCTGACCTTTCTGAGCTAATCTCTCTTTTCATATTAACTATTTAAAATATCAGGAATATTTGACTCTGTCACTATTTTCATTGCCCTTGAAAATATAAAGATTCTTCTTTCATCATCAGATCTGACTACAGCCTCATTGCTGGTGAAAATAGTCATCATGGGGGGCCTGTGGATAGAGCACCAGCCTTGAACTCAGGAGCATCTGAGTTCAAATCTGGTTTCAGACACTTAACACTTCCTAGCTGTGTGACCCTGGGCAAGTCACTTAATCCCAATTCCCAGAAAGAAAGAAAGAAAGGAAGGAAGGAAGGAAGGAAGGAAGGAAGGAAGGAAGGAAGGAGGGAAGGAGGGAGGGAAGGAAGGAAGAAAGGAAGAAAGAAAGAATGAAAGAGAGAAAGAAAGAAAGAAAGAAAGAAAGAAAGAAAGAAAGAAAAAAAGAGAGAAAGAAAGAAATTCATGTCCTTCATCTAAATAACTCTTGGTCAAAGAAATGTAAATTAAGTCAACTCTGAGGTACCACTGCACACTTCTCAGATTGGCTAACTTGACAGGGAAAGATAATGACAAATGTTGAAGGGGATTTGGGAAAACTGGGACACTAATACATAGTTGGTGGAGTTGTGAAGTGATCCAACCATTCTGGGAGAGCAATTTGGAACTATGCCCAAAGGGCTATCAAATTGTGCATACCATTTGATCCAGCAGTGTCTCTACTGAGCTTATATTTCAAAGAGATCATAAAGGAGGGAAAGAAACCCATCCCTAATTCTCCCCTCTTCCTTCAGGACCCTGATGGGCTGCTCAACCTTTCATTCTAACTGTCTTATTAAGAGTTTTCTGTTTGCATATTCAGTAGCTTCAGTGAAGACTTTTTGCCTATTAGCACCTAGAGTATAGTTTGTTGAAAAATATTTGTGAGGTAACCAAAGCATCCATTTCCACAAAATGTCTCTAAATCATTTTTTTTTTTTTTTTTTTTTTTTTTTTAACATAGCTTCTTTTCAGATAGGAGAGAAAGCCCTTGCTTCGAATTTGGGCTTTAGTGATTTCTCCACCCTAAATTCCACTGAGCTTGTCTGACTGCTTCTTTGGTTTTACTATATATAATCCCCAGCAATTAGTTTCCTGGTAGGTAAGCCAGTTGTTTCTTCTGCAATACAGCTACTTTCATTTCTCCTTTACTTTCCCTTTCACTTTTTCCTCAAATGTTTCTTTCATTATCCCATTGCTAGTTCCCCTTAAGTGACACTTATTACTTTGCTACCAGTCTCTAGAAGATTCAGTCTTTATTAAATGATTTACATGCTTCCTTGACATCTTAAACAGAGACTATAATTTAACCTTTTCTGGATGACTTGTGCTCCTCATTTGGATATCAATTATTATGCTAGGCTATATGCAACAATTTGTTTAAAGGTACATTTGCCTTCTGAACCAGCCAGCTCTAAACAGATGGATTTTTTGAGTCTTTGTCTTCTTTATAGTTTTCTTGTCTCTCTCTGATATTAAATTGCAAGTGATTACTTTTAGGTTTTGTCTATGTCCTTGCTCTAGAATCACCCTCTCAGGATGACTTAGATATATCTGGGAAACCAGATAATCAGCCTTGGTGCTATTGTTATCCCTATATAACAGTTGAAGATGTGAAGGAAAATTTGTCCAGGTAGCTAATTATGGAATCCAGGATGAGTAAGAAAGCAAGCAGAATTAGAAAGGGACTGATGGACTAGAAGCAAGAATATGTATCAGAAGATTAGAGGTCATACTGAAGGACAAGATCAGATTCAGTATGAATCAATGAATAGAAGATAAAAGAACAGATGACTCTGATATAAAAGAAATATTTGAAAATACAAGAAAGACATTAACCAGGAAAATGGAAATGGTCAATAGAATGGAATACTACAAAGAATTCAGAAAAGATAAATTCAGTGATAACTCAGTACTTGTAGTTAATTGGTTCCAGAAAGCATGAGTCTTGAAAATGACAAGTAGTGAACATATTTTCCCATAAGGAGTACATCTGCAATCCATAGTTTAACCATCCCTACACATCCAGTTCCCTAAAAGGGCAAATTTGTACTTTCAGCTGTGGAGAAACAAGTCAGCCCAGACCACCCTAGCCAAGCTCCTCTCTTCTTGACTCAACTAATTTTCTGAGTGGAACACTAATCTTTATACTTTCCCCCCACCCCACACTGTCCAAAGTATCTGGTTGGCTAGTGCGGTGCATAGAGTACTGGATGTGGGGGTGGAAGCTATGGTTTCACGCCCTCACTGCCCAGGAATCTGGTTACCACCCAGTGCTAAGGGCTGCCAGGACTCCTGGATCCTTTACTGCCCTGGCCAGTCTGTGTGGGCTCTCACCACTGCTGCTCCTGCTCTAGCTCCTACTGTTTCTCTTCCTGCTGAGAATGCCACAACTCTGTGCCCCTTCTAGTCCTATTGTTTTGTGAGCTGGGAGGCTAAATGATGTAGACATACCATCCTTAAGGAATTTCCCCATGATCTGTCATCAATGTATAGCCTCAGCATTATTGCCTCCAAACCGATAGTCCTGCACACTGCAGCATTTGCTGAAGAATAGCTGCCCACTGCAAAAGGCAATAAATAGCAGTGGTGGCTGAGACTGAGCAGTATGCCTGGTCAGCCTCACATACCAACTGCTTAATCAGGACACCAGACATGTGTGAAAAGTGCTGAGCAAGCATCAAATGGTGTAACTTTTTTTTTTCTCATCAAAATGCATTGAATTCCAAATTCTATGATTTTAGAAACAGATGATTTTAGCTTTTAGCTTTAGCTTTTAAAAGCAAATGAGTGCCAACATTATTGAAAAAGCTATTGAATTTAAATATTCTGTTATTGATGACTTTGGAGAGGCTACTAAATGCAGGGATTGGAAGTTAGATTTCACCTGATATTGGTGAACTATGAGGAAGTGGATCCAGTAGGTGTAGAGGTATTTTTTTTTTCTTTCCTCTAGAAATTTGGCAGGGAAAGGAGGAGAGAGAAAATGACAATTTGATAGAATGATCAGACCAAATGAAGGTTTTTTTATAATAGAGATTTGGACATAATTATGAAAGTTAGGGAATGAACCAGTAAATAAAGAGAGAATAAGGATTAGTATGAAAGAAGAAATCACTGAAGGGATAGCTTCAAAGGTACAAATAAAAAGATGATCTTGATGAGGGGAAGGATCTCCTTATATTGATACTAGAAGGCATGCTATTAAGGGTGATTTAAGAGAGGAAGTTGGAGAGAAGATAGCACTCATCTGAGATTGCCTCAATTTTCTTGCAAAAGAAAATTGTTAATCAGGAGTAAAATTTAAGAGAAAAACTAGAGGTAGTAAGCATTGATTTCAGACAAAGTTAAACTTAAAAAAAGATTGAATTAAGACAAATCTACTTTACATGTCAACCATATATTGTTTTACTTATATGTATATTTATGTGTATGTGCACACATATATGTGTGTGTACATATATATGTGTGTGTATGTATACACATATACATAAATATATCCATGCTTAACTGTTACCTATTTGTACAATGGAGGAGGAAAGGGGAAAAAGAATAAGGTAAAAAGTACACAACAGGGAGCAGAAGAAAATCTATATGGAAGCAATTATGATTATAATGTTTTCTATTATTATATATGCTTACTTGAAATGTAAATTTATTGTTACATATTTTGAATCCTCCCCAATATTCTGCTGGGTGTATTGTAATGTTCTGTTGTCTCCAGAAACTGCTGAATGCTCTCTGGGAGGAGATCTGCTGTCTCAACTCAATCTCTCGGCCAGATTCTTCTTCCTATAGAGAGCCGCCAACTCTGACCTAGAGTAGAGACTCCACTCCTTTGCTCAATGTTGCTTCTTTTATCCTCCCAGAGAATGGGTGTGGAATAACTCAGGGGCTTCTGGGAAAATTACTTCTACCAATGAACTTGCTCCTTAAGCTCCTCCCCAGAAGTTCAAAGGGGTAAAACTCCCCTTAAAGGATGGAACCAGAGAATTGTTGAGTACCGACTTAGCACTTAGTAAGAACCTAATATCTCATTATCTCATTAGCACTTAGTAAGAACCTAACCTAACCTAACCTTTTTTGTTTTTGTTTTTGTTTTTCTATTTTGTCTTTTTTTATTGTGCATTTATGTTTTAAATAAATAAATACATAAAAATTGTTAAGCCTTCTACTAAGAGGATAGTGGAAAGATAGTTTAGGGAGCATGAGAAGAGTAGGTTTGAAACAAATGTTGTGGAATTCATTGCTAAATAATAAATAAATAGAAGTAAATTTAAAAAAAAATAGGTTTTCTATTTAACAAAGAGTAGATTGAATAAGATAAATTTGCAGTGAACCCAGTAAACATAATTGTGTTATTCCCTTGAAAAAACTTTCACAAATAGAAGTGGGAAAAGTAGATTATAGCATTAATCCAGGGGGTTTAGAAGAGATTTCACAAGATGAAGGGGGCAATAGACTTGGGAGTAGAGAACAGTGTGAAGTTAAATAGTTTAACTACAGCATAAAGATTTTGAAGAGATTCCTTTTTTATTATAGCTTTTTCTTTACAAGATAGATGCATGGGTAATTTTTTAGCATTGACAATTGAAAAACTTTTTCTTCCAATTTTTCTCTTCCTCCCCCCCCCCTACTCCTCCAGATGGCAGATTGACCAATACATGTTAAATATGTTAAAGTATATATTAAATACAAATGTTAAATACAAAAATAGAGGGATTGGGAATTCTATGTAGTGATTCATAGTCATTTCCCAGAATTCTTTTGCTGAGTATAGCTAGTTCAATTCTTTACTGCTCCATTGGAACTGATTTGGTTCATCTCATTGTTGAAGAGGGCCACATCCATCAGAATTGATCATCATATAACATTGTTATTGATAATGACCTCCTGGTCCTGCCCATTTCACTTAGCATCAGTTCATGTAAGTCTCACCAGACCTTTCTGAAATCATACTGCTGGTATTTTCTTACAGAACAATAATATTCCATAACATTCATATACCACAATTTATTCAGTCATTCTCCAATTGATGGGCATCCACTCAGTTTCCAGTTTCTAGCCATTACAAAAAGGGCTGACACAAACATTTTTGCACATACAGGTCCCTTTCTCTTCTTTAAGATCTCTTTGGGATATAAGCCCAGTATTAACACTGCTGGATCAAAGGGTATGCACAGTTTGATAACTTTTTAAGCATAGTTTCAAATCACTTTCCAGAATGGCTGGATATATTCACAATTCCACCAACAATGTATCAATGTCCCAGTTTTCCCACATCCACTCCAACATTCCATATTATCTTTCCCTGTCATTCTAGCTAAATTGACAGGTGTGTAGTGGTATCTCAGAGTAGTCTTAATTTTCATTTCTCTGATTAATAATGACTTGGAGCATCTTTTCATATGGCTAGAAATTGTTTCAATTTCTTTATCTGAGAATTGTTCATTTTCTTTGACCATTTATTAATTGAAGAATGGCTTGATTTCTTATAAATTAGAGTCAATTCTCCATATATTTTGGGAATGAGGCCTTTATCAGAACCTTTGACTGTAAAAATATTTTCCCAGTTTATTGCTTCCCTTCTAATCTTGTCTGGATTAGTTTTGTTTGTACAAAACTTTTCAATTTGATATAATCAAAGTTTTCTACTTTGTGATCAATAATGATCTCTCATTCTTCTTTGGTCATAAATTCCTTCCTCTTCCACAGATCTGGGAAGTAAACTATCCTATGTTCTTCTAATTTATTTATAATCTCATTCTTTATGCCTAGGTCATAAATCCATTTTGACTTTATCTTGATTTTTGTTATTAAGTATGGGTCAATGCCTAGTTTCTGCCATATTAATTTCCAATTTTCCCAGCAGTTTTTGTCAAACAGTGAGTTCGTATCCCAAAAGCTGGGGTCTTTGGGTTTGCCAAATATTAGATTATTAAAATTATTGACTATTTTGTCCTTTGAACCTAACCTATTCCACTGATCAACTAGTCTATTTCTTAGGCAATAACAAATGGTTTTGGTAACCTCTGATTTATAATATAATTTTAGATCTGGTATAACTAGGCCACCTTCATTTGATTTTTTTGTTTTTCATTAGTTCCCTTGAAATTCTTGACCTTTTGTTTTTCCATATGAACTTTGTTATTATTTTTTCTAGATCATTAAAATAGTTTTTTGGAAGCCTGATTGGCATAGTGCTAAATAAATAGATTAGTTTAGGTAGTATTGTCATTTTTATTATATTTGCTTGCCCTATCCAATTGGAAATATATGGTTAGAGCTAACTTTATTTGTGTGGAAAGTGTTTTATAGTTTTACTCATATAGTTCCTGATTTTCCCTTTGCAGATAGATTCCTAAATATTTCATACTATCAGTAATTACTTTACATGGAATTTCTCTTTTGTAACTTTTATTGTTGGATTTTGTTATTGATATATAAGAATGCTGATGACTTATGTGGATGTATTTTGTATCCTTCAACTTCATTAAAGGTGTGGATTATTTCTAATAATTTTTTAGTAGAATTTCTGGGGTTCTCTAAGTATACCATCATATCATTAGCAAAGAGTGATATTTTGGTTTCCTCATTACCTACTCAAATTCCTTTAATCTCTTTTCTCAACTCTTATTGTTGAAGCTAGCATTTCTAATACAATATTGAATAGTAATGGTGATAGTGGGCAACCTTGTTTTGCTCCTGATCTTATTGGGAATGGTTCCAGTATATCCCCATTACATATGATGCTTACTGATAGGTTTAAATAGATACTGCTGATTATTTTAAGGAAAAGTCAACTTATTCCTATATTCTCAAGTTTTTTTTTTTTTTTTTAATAGGAATGGCTGCTGCATTTTATCAAATGCTTTTTCTGCATCTATTGAGATGATCATATGGTTTTTGTTAATTTGGTTATTGATATGGTCAATTATATTAATAGTTTTCCTAATATTGAACCAGCCCTGCATTCCTAGTATAAATCCTACTTGGTCATGGGGTATTATCCTTGGGATGATTTTCTGTAGTCTTTTTGCTAATATTTTATTTAGGATTTTAGCATCAATATTTATTAGGGAGATTGATCTTTAATTTTCTTTCTCTGTTTTCAACCTGTCTGGTTTAGGTATCAGTACCATGTCTGTGTCATAAAAGGAATTTGATAGGACACCTTCATTCCCTATTTTTTCAAATACTTTATATAGCATTGAGGTTAATTGTTCTTTAAATTTTTGATAGAATTCATATGTAAATCCATCTGGTCCTGGGGATTTTTCCTTAGGGAGTTGGTTAATAGCTTGTTCTATTTTTTTTTTTTTATTTTTTTTTCTGAAATGGGACTATTTAAGCAATTTACTTCCTCCTCTATTAATCTGGGAAGCCTATATTTTTGGAGGTAGTCATCCATTTCACTTAGGTTATCAAATTTATTGACATAAAGTTGGGCAAAATGACTCCTTATTATTGCTCTAATTTCCTCTTTATTGGTGGAAAGATCCCCCTTTTCATTTTTAAGACTAACAATTTGATTTTCCTCTTTCCTTTTTCTGATCAGATTTACCAAAGTTTATCCATTTTATTTTATTTTTTTTCATAAAACCAACCATAGTTTTATTTATTAATTCAATAGTTGTTTTTTTTTTCAACTTTCAATATTATTAATTTCTCCTTTTAATTTTAGAATTTCAAGTTTATTATTTGATTGGGGAGTTTTAATTTGGTATTTTTCTAGCTTTCTAAGTTGCAAGCCCAATTCATTGATCTTCTTTTTCTCTATGTTATTCGAGTAAGCCTCTAAAGATATAAAATTTCCCCTTGTTACCACTTTGGCTGCATCCCACAAATTTTTGTATGATGTCTCATTGTTGTCATTATCTTGGGTGAAATTATTTATTGTGTCTATAATTTGCTGTTCACCCAACCATACTTTAAGATGAGATTATTTAATTTCCAATTACTTTTTGGTCTATTTACCCCTAACTTTTAATTGAATGTAGTTTTTATTGCATTGTGATCTTAAAAGAAAGCACTTACTATTTCTGCCTTCCTGCATTTAATTTTGAGGTCTTTATGTCCTAATATATGGTCAATTTTTGTATAGCTTCCATAAATTGCTGAGAAGAAAGTATACTCTTTTCTGTCATCATTCAGTTTTCTCCAAAGATCTATCATACCTAATTTTTCTAATATTTTATTTACCTCTTTAATTTCTTTCTTATTTGTTTTGTGGTTTGATTTATCTAATTCTGAGAGTGCAAGGTTGAGATCTCCCACTGTTATAGTTTTGCTGTCTATTTCTTCTTGCAACTCTCTTAACTTCTCCTTTAGGAAATTAGATGCTATACCACTTGGTGCATATATGTTTAGTATTGATAATTCTTCATTGTTTATGCTACCCTTTAGCAAGATATAATTTTCTTCCTTATCTCTTTTAATTAGATCAATTTTTGCTTTTGCTTGATCTGATTTAAGAATCAGTTTTTTTTCTTCTTTTTTTGACTTCACCTGAAGCATAATAGCTTCTCTACCAGCCTTTTACCTTTATTCTATGTATCTCCCTGCTTTAAATGTGTTTCCTGTAAACTACATATTGTACTTTTTATCCAGTCTGCTATCCCCCTCCACTTTATGGGAGAGCTCATCACATTCACATTTATGGTTAAAAATACTAATTTTGTATTTCCTGCCATCCTATTGTTCCCAAATTATGCTTTCCTTTTTCTAGCCCCTCCTTACCCTTTTTCCCACTATTAAACTTATTGGCACCATTTGCCTCACACAGCTCTCCCTCTTTAGAATCCCTCCCACCCCCTTTGTCTCCCTTACCCTTTCTTGTATCTTGCCTTTTTCTTTTTCCTTTTCTTTTTTCTCTCCCACTTTTTAATGAGGTGAGAGAAGTTTCTCTGAAACCAAATATATCAATTATTTTCTCTTTGAGTCAACTTTGATGAAAGTAAAATTCACACAATGTTCCTCCCCCTCTCTAAATCCCCTCAGATATGATAGGTTTCCTTTGCCTCTTTGTGGGATATAGTTTACCTCTTTTTATCTCCCCTTTTCCCTTTTTCTGATACTATCCCCTTTCCATTTCTACTTCCCTTTTTAATGTTATATCAGTAAAATCAAATTATACCTATACTCTTTATGTTTATCCAAAACAGAAATACAGTTCTCAAGAGTTCTTTTTACCTTTTTCTGCTTCTCTTGAGTTCTATGGTTGGAGATCAAATTTTTTGTTTAGTTCTTGTTTTTTTTCTTAGAAACAAATGAATTCATCTGTTTTATTAAATGACTTTTATTAAATGACCATCTTCTTCCCTGCAAAAAATGTTCATCTTAGCTGGTTAGTTTATTCTTGGCTCCATTCCAAGTTCTTTTGCCCTTTGGAATAACAGATTCCAGGCTCTTCGATCTTTTAATTTGGAAGCAGCTAGATCTTGAGTGATCCTTATTGTGGCTCCTCAGTAATTGAATTTTTTTTTTTCTTGTGCTTGTAATAACTTTTATTTAGTCTGATAGTTCTGAAATTTAGCCACAATATTCCTTGGAGTTTTTATTTTAGGGTCTTTTTTAGAAGATGTTTGATGAATTCTTTCAACGCCTATTTTACCTTCTGATTGTGTTATATCTGGGCAGTTCTCTTTGATGATTACCTGTAAAATAGTATATAGGCTTTTTTTTTTTTTCATATAAATTTAAAGAAGTCCAATAATCCTCAGATTATCTCTCCTAGATCTATTTTCCAGGTCTGCTGTTTTTTCCAAGTAGGTATTTAACATTTTTTCCCCTAATTTTTCATTTTTTTTTTTTTTTTTTTTGGTTTTGCTTGACTGATTCTTGATGTCTCAATGAATCATCAATTTCTATTTGTTTAGTTCTTATTTTTAATGAATTATTTTCTTCATTAGCTTTTTTTACTTCTATGTCCAATTGAGTTTTTAAATGAGTTATTTTGCTCTATGGAAATTTTTTTTTCCATTTCACTTTTTTTTTTTTTTTTTTTATTTTTTTAACTGAGTTATTTTCTTTTTCCAATTCACCAATCCTACTTTCCTAGGAGTTCTTTACCTTTTCTAATTCACATTTCAGGAAGTTATTACTCTCTTACATAGCTTCTCTTTTCTTTCCCCATTTTTCTTCTAGCTCTCTTTTAAGATTTTTTATAGTTTCTTCTAGGAGAGCCTTGTGTGATGGGGATCATGTTACATCCCCTTTTGGTGTTTTGTCTGGAGATAGTCTGCTATTAGTCCCCTAGGGGTTGAAAACCACTCTCTTTCTGTATAGAAGCTATAGATGGTTCTTTTGGCTTTTTTACTCATTTTTTTTAAAAAGCCCTTAGGGGCTGCCTTCAGGACAGCTTCTTCTGCAGAGCAGGAATAGGTATATGGACAGTGGCTATCCTGCCAATGGGCTGCAAAGAGCAACTGAGCTGCAGAAGTGCTCTGGGGAAAGCTCCACACTGGAAGTGACTCAGGCCTGGGTGGCACAGGCTTAGCTGGGGAAGTACCTTGCTAAAAGCCCTGCTGTGCAGATTAGCGATTGACTTGGGGCTAGAGGCTGAGCATTGAAAGTGTCACTATCCCAGGCAAAAGCCTGCTGTGGGTATTAGCAGTTGCCCTGGGAATAGCCCTGAATAGCACTGGAAGTGTCTCTGCCCTGGTGAACACAATCTGAAGAAGTTGTATTGCCCCAGGCCGAGCCCCACAATATGCAGATTAGAGGCTGCCCCAGGCTGCACCCCCCTGCCATCCAGATTTGTGACTGCCCTGGGAAAAGCCCCATGCTACAGAATGCAGCTGCACAAGTTTGTTGTCTCTGTGCTGAGTTACTCACTTCTGGTTTTGGGTGGGTATAGCCAAATCCTATTAGGTTCTGTGGTTTTTTAGAGTACCCTCTACCTTTGGCTTTTATTTCTCTGCTGGTGTACTGCTTTGCAACCAAAGCAGAGTAGCCAATCTGTGGTAGAGTCCTCCCTGTAGATTTTCTGGCCACAGAGATCACCCCCGCCCTGGTCAGCTCTGTATGCTACCCTCTCTTATCTCCCTTAAGATCCTTGTGGTAACATTTGAAAGAGTGTTCTTTGTATATTTGTAGGAAAATGATCAGTTTGCAAAGATTGAGGAGATAGTGGGTGGTAAGAAATTAGAGCAATTAGCTATGGGCAACCCAAGGGGTTTGGCAGTGAAATGGAGGAACAGTATATGATAGTAACTGGATAGGTTTGAAAGATACAAGAACATTTTTTGGTTATTTGCATAACAGGTTTGAGTATGTGTGTAAGCAAATGGGAAAACATGAAGAGGAAATGATGGATAATACTTAGGATTCTAAGCCTAGAGCTAGAAGGGATCTCAGAAACCATGTTTTCCAAATTCTGTTTTATAGATGTTGAAGCAAAAGTCTGATGACTTTTGAGGTGAATCATATAATGTCATACAGGTAGTTAAATGTCAGAAGTAGATTGGAGAAGAGATGATTTCTGGTGTAAGGATTTAGAAGTATGAGATTAATTGCACTGGCAAGTCTTAGTTCTGGAAATAAGTAATGATACATCTATCTTTGAGATAGGGAAATAAAGAATGAAAATACTGAAGGCTAATATTATTATATATTGAAACTGATGACTATTATCCCTTTGGAGTCCAGACTTCTCAAGTTATTGAAAATATGAAGTCTGGAAATTTCTTGGAATGGTTTGGTCTACTCTTGAAGAATATTTCCTCTA
This sequence comes from Sminthopsis crassicaudata, assembly GCF_048593235.1. Lineage (NCBI taxonomy): Eukaryota > Metazoa > Chordata > Mammalia > Dasyuromorphia > Dasyuridae > Sminthopsis > Sminthopsis crassicaudata. The sequence goes on from NC_133619.1 coordinate 421,998,965, forward strand.
AAATCATTATGGCAACCCCCGTGTTGAGTAATTCCTGCTTTCAAGAAACTTAGATTTTATATTCTTCATATTTATGGTGGTTTCATCTCCAATCTTTGACACATGAAATGCTAGCCCCAAGTTCAAGTATTCCCTTTGTCTGTTGAAAGACAGCAAAAACTTAAGGCTACTCTTAAGGATTTATATAAATAACAGCTAATTAAAATAGTTTTTTTCTAAAATGTAACAACTTGCTATCTTTTCTAATTAAGCTATTTTGATCCTGTACAATACATTTTGATGAGAAAATTGATTAAATGTTTTTAAAGTTCAGTTAAAATAAATATTTAGAAAGTAAGTGAATATCTTTACTTTACATGTAGAGGGCATTGCAATCAAACTATAATTTTGAGGGTATTTAAACAGTATTCTGTTCATAAAGGCAAAATTCATTGGTTCAGTAGAAGCCTATATCATTTTATAAAGTTATAAATAATAAAGCAATATTTTTATTTCAGTTTTATGTTTGAAGCAACTCCCTGTATAAAATTGTTACTTTGCCCATTTTTATATTTTATTTGTTTATTCAATATATAATACAAAATTTTATTCTTTATCAGAAAAGGAAAATAGAATAAATCACCATTCTCATTTTGGTATCCAATTTTAATACTTTTTTACAATGTCCTAAAAATAAGTAATAGTTCTTTGAAAAAAACAGTAAGTCGATATTTTTAGAGTAAAAGTTTTTGTTTATCATCTATATGAGACTCAGAAACTACCACTAATGAATTAATCAACAAGGATTTTTTTAAGCAGCTCAGTATTGCAACTACTAGTACTTGTAACTACTTTGATTTGTTGCTGACAAAATTTATTAGCTTTTTTTATTGTCTTAGTACTTAAATCAACAATATACACTATAAATTAACCACCAAATGTAATTGGTCTTCCTTGCAGTGGCTATTGGACTCATTAGCTCAAAGAAGCCTCCTCCTGCCTCCTTTTTGGACAACAAACAGTTTGTACAACAAACAGTTTGTACAGTTAGTAGAAGGTTAATTAGGATTCAGCTTTTCTGAATTAAGTTTGAAGGGAAAATGCTTATGGCTTACTTCATGTTAGGTCATATTCCTTTTAACTTAGATAATAACTTTGAATTTTAATGTTGGTCATGAAGAGCTGTGATCCCCTTCTACTTATGTCAGTTAATTATTTGTGAAAACAATCATGATGATAGGTAATAACATTTAGATCTTTAAAGAAAATTAGTAGCAGCACATACAAGTTGGAGATGACATGGTGTAGTGGGAAGTATACTAGATTTGGCATTAGGAAACCTGTATTCCAGTTCCAACTTAGCTGTTATTCACTACTTGAGTGATCTCAATGAGTCATTTAACCTACCTGAGCCAATTACTTTATACAATTCTTTGTTACAATTAACTTGTAAAATTAATGAGTTATGCTATATGGTCTTTGAGATCTTTTTTTAGCTCTAAATCCTGAGGACAGAATAGGTTACAAAGTCAAGACTTATAAAATTGACTGTGAAAAATATATGGGAAATAAAATTGATGTAGATGATCTCTTAAATTTCCTGTAGCACTAATAATCTCTTATTTTGTGCTGAAATTTTTTGAAAAATATTAATAGATGAAGATAGTATATTTCAATGTACTCAGTCAATTCTATCATTTTTATAAATGAGGAAACCAAAGGTCATAGACAATAAATCAGTCATATAGATATTAAGTGTCAGAAGTGGTATTTAGATGCAGAATTGTGCTTCCTTGAATGCTATGGTAGATATTGGTTGTTTGTAATTCTAGGAAAAATGGGTCTTCTGTGTGTCAGACCTGAAAAACAAAGCATATTAAAGCAAAAATCCAATAAAATAAAAGTAGAATAGCACTACTATTATCTAATTGGCCTCCTTACCTCCAATTTTCTTTCACTCTAATTCATCTTCCACAAAGTTCTCAAGGTCATTTTTCTCATGTGTAAATCTGCCCATATCACTTTTCTACTCAACAAATTCCAGTGTTTCCCAATTACCTCTAGGGTGAAATATAAATGTTTTGACATTTAAACCCTATCTCCTATATATCTTTCCACTCTTATTACACATTACTCCTCTTTATTCAAGTATGGTTCAGCCAACATTCTATTCCCAATCTTTGTCTTTGTACTTACTATCTTCTATTCCAAAATGTGTTGTCTCCCCTCTACCTTAAAATATTTAGTTTCAATCAATATTATTTTAAAAATGTTTTGACATGCCTTTTTTGATCTCCCTATAATATTAAGTCTTTTCTTATCCCCCACCTATTAGTGCTTTCCCTGTCTCTCAATCACTTTATATCTATCTCGAATAAAAGGTATAGATGTACATGATTCTCCCATTTAGATTGTAAGCTTCTCAAGGATGGAGATTATTTTACCTTTTTTCTTTGTATTTTCAGAATTTAATATAATTCCTGCTATTTTGAAGATGATTAAGAAATATTGTTGATTGGTTTAGATTTATGAATATGACTTAATTTCAGTTCAGTTAGACAAATACGTAGATATGTCTGTATATTACATGTCTGTAAAGTCTGGGCAAGCTCTCTCAAGACCTCAGGATCAGCCAGAGTCAGCATAAGTAAAAGTCCTTGGTCTTTAGGGGGAGAAGTGAAGGAGACAAATTGCCAGGAGTTTTGCCAAAGATCTCTTCATGAATTCTGGAGTCCAATATCTCCACACCTTTCTCCTCCTCTTCCTTCAGCCAAGTGAGTCTGGCCTCTGTCACCCCACCCTCTAATCCTTGCCTATGATTATCATTACACCAAACATTGAGCCAGCTCCCAACAGAGAGAAGAGACCCTTACATATGCTAATAGAGTCATTGTCTTAATATCGAATAGGTAATTAGCCTTAAGTGCTCGGTTGTCTGATTCAAGTACACCTACTCAAAGCTTTAGCCCTTTACATATATGTATCTATTTATCTATTTAGATATAGATATAGATGCCACTAGCAAATAGTTATGCTAAAATTTAGCAAGCAACATGGAATAGAAAATGATCTGGGTTCGATTTCTGTTTCTGACACACATTGGCCCATAGGATCCTGGACAAATCACATATCTATACCTAGACAACTGTTTGATACTAAAAGCTGCAAAGTGATTGTTGAAATGCATTTGTAGAGGCAGTGGTATTCTATACTGATGAAATCAAAGGTCTGGATAAAAATAAAACAAAACAAAATCTAAAATTATAAAATGATGAATTAAAGTTCAAATAAAATTATCTGAAGGATTAGTTAGGGATCTGTTACTTTTTCTATGGTGAGTAGTCAGAGGGAGAATTTGGAAACCCCTCATAGAAGAACTATATGTTTTAAGGTGGAATGAGGATGTCAATGCTAAAGGGTCAGTCTATTTCATCCATGTATAACAGTATAGAAAGAATAAGAAGTAAGTAGGGAACAGTATTTTCTTATGGGATATTTAACATATTTTTCTAGTTTTCATTCATTTGAATTTATTTTAATGTTTCCCAATGTCTTATGTGATCTTTAGCTTTCACTTGAACCATTCTAATTTTGAAGGAATTATTTTCTTTAATCAGGTTTTATACCTTTTTTTTTTTTTTTTTTTTTTTTTTTTTTTTTTTTATCATTTGGGCAAGTCTGTTTTTTAAAGAGTTATTTTTTTCCAGTATTTTCCTTTAACTCTTTTACAAAGTTGTTGTTTTTTTTTTTTCCATAATTTTTCTTGCATCATCTCATTTATTTTTCTTCTACCTCTCTTATTTGATTTTTCAAAATCCATTCTGAGCTCTCTCAATCTTTGGATTCTCGTTTGGTTTTCTATCCCATTCACATTTTTCTTTGAGTCTATATCAGTTTTGACATTATTGTCTTCTTATTTTGTGTCTTGATATCCCCTGTCACCATAGTCGCCTTTTATAGTCAAGTTCTTTTTATTTTTTGTTTTCTCTTATTCTAAGATCATTTTTGTCTCTTACTTTATGTTAAAATTGGACTCTGCTTCCTGAGTGGAAGAAGTACTGTTCCAAACTTTAGGGTCTTTTGTGTTGCTATTTTCAGAGCTAGTTTTGGGGATTGACAAGTTTTTGGTGGTATATATTCCAAGGTGGTATATCCAAGTCACACCTTTCATAGCTTATACTTTTGTCATTAACCAGGAACTGAGACAAGAGCTGCTCCTTCCTTCCTTTATGAGTGACCAGAAGCCATATTCTCCTCCCTGGTTCTGTGCCCAGTGCTCCTCTGTAGTCATAAGTCATAGTGTTCCTCTTCATCATAGAACTGTGATCTAGAATTGTATATAGGCAATTTATCTTGCACCAAATACAAAGGGTCTCCTTTAATTTATTTTTGATGTATTGTCCCATCTCCTTACTGTCTCAGCCCTCTGGGCTGAGAGATCCTGCTGACACTGTTGCAGTTATATTTACAGCTTGATGATGGTGTTACTGACATGTGTACTGTGCTTGGGACTGGCCTCCATACTAGTTCATTTTCTTGATGACCTCCTTAGTTGTCCAAAACTGGGAAAAAAAAAACCCAACAACAACAACTTATTTTATTCTTTAGTTGATTCTTTCAGCACAAAATTATTTTCCAGGTATTATCTCAAAGTGGTTTAGAGGGGAATGTTGAGAGAGTTCAACTGAATTGCTCATTCTTTGTATGTTTTAACTTGTCTCTGCCCAAATGTAATCATTTCTAGTGAGCTCCAACTATTTTATTCATATTTGTGTTTCTAATATATAACATTTCCTGGCACATAATACAAATTATAAATATTTTTAGTTGATTAGTTTCAGGTTTTATAAAAATTATTCTAACCAGGAATATTTAAATCTATCCATATAGCTCACTAAATCATGTGGTAGATTCTATATGCCAGGGGCTCTATAGAGGGATCACATACCTCAAATCACAATTTGTATTTGAAAGCACTTTAGGTGGTATTTAAACTTGTGTTTATCTAAATTCACAAAGTTTCTTGACAAGACAGCTTCCCTAATTATTCAATAACTAAACATTCCTTGAAGGAATAGAATTCAGACTCTTCAGTGATAATACAAAATAAGGACAGTCTTTGATAAAGGTATATAAAATGGTGATTTATCTGTGGTTGTCTTTCTTAATACTTTCTGAAGGTGGATACTGAATGATGATCACATTTCAAAGTGCATTGAAAATGTGTTTTAAAAAAATCACATTTATTACTAAAGGTTGTGGTAGATTCAAATTATGCATCATTTTCATGTAAAAGTAGCCATCAGTGCATATATATTGTATTCATATTTTTCTTATGAAATAAACTCGGATTTTCTCAGTTCTAGCTTTTATTATAACATTAGAACCACAGAGTATATTTTCATTCATTAATGACAAAAGCAAAGCCAAACAAAAATTGGGTATGTTCATCATGGTAAAAGAACCATGAAAGATAGGAAAATGATACAAGTGTAAGGGAAATATTATCTCAGTTTATTGTTAGAAATTTATAAATGTGTACTTAAAAAAAAAAACATTCTTTAGGCATGTAGCCAATTTATCAGAATTTGATATTGTAGTTACTCTCATTTGATTACAAATTTGCTTTATTTTTTATGACATTGTCACCATGAACAATCTATTACCATATATTATGGGATCATGAGATCATAAATTTTGAGCCAAAATTCACCTAGTTCAATGTCATAACTTTTTTACAGGAAGAAATTGAAGTTTTTTCCCAGGTTTACATAGGTAGGAAAGAGTAGAGCTAAGATTAAAATTAAGTTATCTGATTTCCAATCCAGGATTCTTTCTAGTTTGCCAATCATTCTCAATCTGGAAAAAAGTTTGGCAAGTCCTATAAATTCTTATATGATGTACTGAACTAGCAAAGGGAGGTAAAGATGTGAAATTAAACAAGTATACCCAAATCTGCCAACCGAATTTTAATTTTCAAAAAGTTAGAAGAGAAAGAATAAGGTCAGAACAAAGTCAATCTTTCCCCACATATTGAACCAAAACTAATTGGACAGAGCAACAAATGAGCTAATAAGTAGTTTAAAGATGGAACAGGAGAAATATAGATAATTGTTTGATGTGCTTTTGAAGTAGTAAACAGTATTTCCAAACTTAGTGTTCAAAGCAAATGCACAAGCTATTTATACTTGATGAGTTCATCTGAACACAGAATCAATCAAGCTTCTTTTTCTCCTAGAGTATCTAGTTTGTTAAAGATAAAGGAATGTGGTCCTTTCTGACAACCTCTAGAATCCAAGTGAGAAAAGCAGAAAAGCTCTAATGATAGCATTTGATTGAGGCAGAAGGTCAAGAGTAGAACAGAGAGGTCCTATAACTAATGAAACAAATATGTATCTAATATTCATATGTACAAGACAGGAACTCAAGCAAAATAATTATACAACTAACATCTAGAAAGTCCACTTAGCTTTCAAAATAATTATACAACTAACATCTAGAAAGTCCACTTAGCTTTTCTTTTTAAGACTATGCATCCAATGTGTTCTTTTTATTTCTCCATTTTCCCATTTTTATTAATAGTTTTTAACCTTGAATAATTCACTCAGTCAAATGAATTTGCTATTTACTCATTAGTAATGCTATAATTGTTCCTTTATTGATGAAGAATATGTATTCCAAGGACTGACTTTGTTGTTTGTTATTGTGGTAGAAAACCTGCAGGAGATATCTCCCTTCTCTCCCTATTCTCCAATCAATTGCTGTATTTTTCTAATTCTATGTTTACACAGTCTCTTGCACCTGTCTTTCCTACTATTGTGACCAACATCCAGTTTAATCCCTCATTCCTTCTAACATGGACTAAGATAATAGATTCCTAATCACTCTCCCTGGTAATCTCTCCCATCTCCAATACATTCTCTGTACAACTGCCAAAAGAATATTTCTGAGTCAAAAGTATCACCAGATCATCCTCTAATCAAAAGTCTTCATTGTTTTTTTTTATTGTTTCTAGGAAAATATTTTTAAAAACCCAATGAAACAAAACTTGAGCCTGTCATCATACCTTATATGATCTGACTCCAACACATCTACCTTTATTTGGCAAAGGAAGTTTGGCTTAGCAGAAAAAGTCCAAAACTTGGAAGCTGGAGAAATGGGTTAATAGCCTAATGAAAATGGGGATATACTTATTTGCACTGTTAACTTCATAGGATTGTTCTGAGGAAAGCATCTCACAAACGTTATACCTTGGGTTAAATATGAGCTATTGTGCCCCAGGATAATAATAACAATAATAACATCTATATAGAACATGCTATGTATCAGACATTGTGACGAGGAATCAAATATTATCTCATTTAGTCCTTACACCAGCCTTGGAAGGTAGGTTATTATTATCTCCATTTTACAGTTAAGAAAACTGAGGCATACAGAAAATAAATAAATTGTCCCAGGACTACACAACTATTAAGTGTCTTTGGCCATATTTAAACTCAGATTTTTCAGACTTGGGTTTAGTGCTTTAACAACTATGGAATAATGATAATTCTTGCTTGAGCTGCTTAAGGATTGTAAATATTTTCTATGAAGCAAATAATATATAATAAGAAACTGTCAAGCACCTGGGCCTTTAGTGTAAGAACCTGGCTTTAAGTGTTAGCTTAACTTTCATTAGATTTATGTCTCTGGGCAAGTCATTTAAATATTAATTTCGTTTACATCAGACATAAAATAAAGATAATACCTAGCCTTCTTTCCAAACATATTTATTGTGAACAAAGCATTTAAAAAATCTTAAAGCATTATATAGCTATGAGTGAAGTATTGTATTCTCATTTATAGATAAAGAAAATAAGGTTCTAGGTGATTCACTGATGTATTCACATCCCTTCTACTTTTAGAATTTCTTTCCTGGGACATTTAGAGATCATATAGTCCACATTCTTCCACAAGGTAGGAATTCTTTCTGGGTCATATCTGTCACATTAATCTTTTGAACAGAACATTGGATATTAAGTTTTAGTTGTTTAGTTAATACACATTTAGTTAGCATCTCTATGGGGTAGGGAATGTGCTAAGTATTTAGCAAAGAAAAACCATTAAAAGACAGTACCTGATATCAAAGAGCTTACAATCCAATGGAGGAGGCAACAAGGAATCAAAATATGTACAAACTACAGGATACAGAATAAATAATAACTAAATAAGAGAAGGAAGAAGAATTAAGAGGAGTCAGGAAAAGCTTCCTGCAGAAGAGGGGATATTACCTGGGACCTAAAAGATGTCAGAGAACCTACTAAATGAAAATGAGGAATAGCCAGAGAAAATGCAGGGGATTCGGTGGAATATTTTGTTCATGAAACATCAGGTGTCATTAGACTGAAAAATATGCAAGGGCAAGGAAGGAAGAGTAAAGGGGAAAAGAATGAAAAGGTAGAAGGGGGGCTTGGTTATGAAAAGCTTTGAATTCCAAACAAAAGATTTCATATTTGATTCTGGAGGCAATAGGAAACCATCAGAGTTGATTGGGTAGTGGGGAGTGTCATGGTCAAACCTATGCTTTAGGGAAATCACTTTGGTTACTGAACAGAGAATGGATTAGAGTGGGGAGAGACTTAATGCTTACAAAATGAAGGCTGACATCATAATGGTGGCAATGTCAGAGAAGAGATGGAGTAATTACAGAGAAATTTCAAGAGTGAAATCAATAATTCTTGGCAACTATTTGGATATGATAGAAAAAAGTGGGAAGGAGTCAAAGATGACACCTAATTTGTAAGCCTGGGGACTTGGAAGATGATTTACCTTCTCTAGTAATAGTAAAGGTAGGAGAAGGAGAAGGAGAAGGAGAAGATGAAAGATAGAGTTCCATTTTGATCTTATTGAGTTTAAGAGGATCTCAACTTATCTGTGCTTGCCAGTCCTGTTCTACTCTTGTTTGTGTTGTTCTATCCATTCATCACAGTTCTGTCTTACATGCTGGGCATCTTTTTAAAATTTTCTTAATATTCCCAGGACACAGAGAGAGAATGTGGGCTGCCTATTGCTTAACTTTTTTTTTTCTTGCTATATCATTTCTTTTTTATCATACATTTCTTTGATGAAACCTTTTTAATTTCTTCAAAATTCCTTGTTTGTAATTTATTGTGAGTTTTCATATACCCACCATTTGATTAATAAATGTTTATCAAATTGGGCTGACTTATTTGACAAATTCTATTTTAGGGGAATTATTCTAAATCTAATCTGAAGCTTATGTACCATGGCACAATTTTGACCAAATAGGAGGTCAGATTTGTAATTTTGGGCACATACAAGAGAAAAAAATCAAAACATAAACTCCATAAATGAGTTCATAGTTACCCTCTTCTGTTTTATTAGAATTGTCTTTTGTGTGTATGTGTGTGGATTCTTATATTGTTTAAAAATCTAGCCATTGTTATTAACTCAGTGAAAATTCAACTCCCCCTTATATACTGCCACTTTGTACCTAGGAAAACATGTACATGGGAATAACATTGCAAACTATTAATTATAAATCTTTTTCAATAATGTTTTTTGAAATTATAATATCCATGTGAATTCTTTTAAGAACATTTCTCATTCCATTTAAAATAACTGTTGATAGGATAAACTATCTGCCAAGGAAGGGTCAGGAACTATATTAGCAAAAATACAAAACACTTTCCACACAAATAAAGTCAGATTTAAGCAATTGGAAAAATATCAAGTGCTCTTGGATAGGTCGAGCAAATATAATAAAGATTACAATACTATCTAAACTAATCTATTTATTTAGTGCTATACCAATCAAACTCCCAAGAAACTATTTTACTGACCTAGAAATAATAACAATAAAATTCATCTAAGAGAACAAAAGGTCAATAATTTCAAAGGAATTAATGAAAAAAAAAAATCAAATGAAGAAGGCCTAGCTGTACCACATCTAAAACTATATTACAAAACAGTAGTCATCAAAATCATTTGGTACTGGCTAAGAAATAGAGCAATTTATCAGTGAAATAGATTAGGTTCACTAATCAAAATAGTCAATGACTATAGTAATCTAGTGTTTGACAAATCAGAAGACCTCTGCTTTTGGGATAAGAATTCACTATTTGATAAAAACTGCTGGGAAAATTGGAAAGTGTATGGCAGAAACTAGGCATTGACCCACACATAATACCATATACCAAGATAAGGTCAAAATAGGTTCATGATCTAGACATAAAGAATGTTATTGTAAACAAATTAGAAGAACATAAGATAGTTTACCTCTCAAATCTGTGGAGGAGGAAGGAATCTGTAATCAAAGAATAACTAGAGATCATTATTGATTACAAAATAGATAATTTTGATTACATTCAATTAAAAAGGTTTTGTACAAACAAAATTAATGCAGACAAGATTAGAAAGGAAGCAATAAACTGGGAAAACATTTTTACATTCAAAGGTTCTGATGAAGGCCTCATTTCTAAAATATATAGAGAATTGACTCAAATTTGTAATAGTTCAAGCCATTCTACAATTAATAAATGGTCAAAGAAATGAATAGATAATTTTCTGATGAAGAAATTGAAATTATTTGTAGTCATGTGAAAAGGTACTCCAAATCAGTATTGATCAGAAAAAATGCAAATTAAGACAACTCTGAGATACCACTACACACCTGTCAGAATGGCTAAGATGACAGGGAATGATAATGACCAATGTTGGAGGGGATGTGGGAAAATTGGGACACTGATACATTGTTGGTGGAATTGTGGATGGATCCAACCATTTGGGAGAGCAATTTGGAACTATGCTCAAAAAGTTATCAAACAGTGCATACCCTTTGACCTAGCAATGTTTCTAATGGGATTATATCTCAAAGAGATGTTAGAAGAGGGAAAGAGTCCCACATGGGCAAAAAATGTTTGTGGCAGCACTTTTTTGTACTGGATAGAAACTGGAAACTGGCTGAATAAATTATAGTATATGAATGCTATGGAGTATTATCATTCTGTAAGAAATGACCATCAAGATGATTTCAGAGAGGCATGGAGAGAGTTACATGAACTGATGCTAAGTGACATAAGCAGAACTAGGAGATCATTATACACAGCAACAAGAAGACTACTATACAATGATCAATTCCGATGGATGTTACTTTCTTCAACAATGAGATGATCTAAGACACTGTCACTTGTTCAGTGATGAAGAGAGCCATCTACATTCAGAGAGAGGATCATGGGAACTGAGTGTGGACCACACCATAGCATTCTCAATCTTTCTGTTATTGTTTACTTGCATTTTATTTTCTTTTTCAGTTTTTTCTTCCTTCTTGATCTGATTTTTCTTGTGCAGCAAGATAACGTATAAATCTGTATACATATTTAACATATATTTTGACATATTTAATATGTATTGAACTACTTTCCAGATAGGGGAGGGGGTGAGGGAAAGGACAGGAACATTTGAAATCTACTTGGAGTTCAATTCATTTTTGGCTAGAGACGTTTTTTTCAAAAAGAGGGAAAGTAAAAAATATACTTAATGTATAAATATGAGTTAGGATTTACTCTTATTAAAAATAACCATGATAAATACCAAAGACTTATAGCACATAATACAGAATGATGAGAAGAGAATTTTATCACCTGGAGGGTCAATATCCAAGTTTTGTTGGGACATAAAACATTTTCTTCTAGGCTAGTAATTAACCAGTGCTGCAGCATGGTTTGCTTTTTTAAAAAAATGCTTCCTTGCTCTATCCAGTTTTTTGTTTTTTTTTTTCCCATTAGTGCTAACTTCTTTGGCAACATCCCATTACTGCCACTGCTTATGGTACAATCTCCTTAGTAGTGGTCAACTGCCCAATTCAATCATTTTCCTTTGCCATAGAGGCTAAGGGGAAAATGATTTGTGCATGGTCATAACAATAATAAATTTTAGATCAAGACTGGAACAAGGCTTTTTAACTAAATCCAAAATAATTTCCATTATAGCACACAGTAAGTACTTAATAAAAATGCTTTTTTGTCAGTCAATATACTAGGCACTGTGCTAAATTCTGGAGGCACTTTTTTCTTCCAAATAGTCTGACTATACATAATACTGTTGATCATAATCTTAACAAGAATCAACTGTTTGCTATGTCATCTTAAAAAAATAATATATTAAATTTCATTAACCTAAGCAAGGTGTCCAAATCAAGTTAAACAAAAATCCCACTCTCTGTATTCTGAAATGGCTGACAATATTCAGAACCTAGTGTTGGACTTTAGAAAGTACACTTTCTAGATAGCATCCAGAGAAAAATAATGAGGAGGATGAATAGCCTAGAAACCAGATAACATAAGAATCATTTTGGATAGTAAATACTTGAAGGCCTGTCATATGGAAGAGGGATTAAACTTGTTTTCCAAGTCTCAGAGAGTAGAACTAAGTAGAAGCTGTAGGAAGATTGACAATGGCTCAGTAAAAGATAAATTTCTAAAAAACTAGAGCTGAGTAAGCTGGTATCCAAGGTAGTAGATAGATTTCAAAGAGTCTAAACATGCATGGGGAAAAAGTTTATCTTTATTTTCATTTTTCCTAACTGAAATTTCAACTAAGAATTAAAAAAAAATGTTGAAAAATGTTCAGACTGCAAAAGAGTAAGAACTCCTGAACTACAGCTATCAACAATGCATCAGGCTGCCTTACAAATTGAAAAGGTCACACTCTCACTCAGAATGTTGGAGCAGAGGTTGGGTAACCATTTTTTGGGAAGGAAAAATGGAGAGTGCTGAGTATAGAATTAGCAGGACTGTGGCTCAATATCTTGCTCTAATATATGACTGTTTGAGTCTGAGAAAATAACATCTTTTCTGCATTTGTTTTTTTTTTTTAATCTGGGTTACCTCACAGGGTTATGAGAAAAGCCTTTGGCATGTTTGGAAGAGTTAAATGAAGCAAATAAGTGATATGATGGATAAAGTATGGGATCTAGAGTTAAGAAAATCTATGTTCAAATCCAATCTTAGATACTCACTAGATAAGTGACTCTGGTCAAGTTACTTTTATTTATCTCAATTTCTTCATCTGCAAAATGAGAATAATAATAGCATTTCCTTCTTATAATTGGTTTGAGGATAAAATACATACCCTAAAGATGCATATAAATTATTACTATTAGTATAATAATGTGTGTGCTATTATCAAAATTGAATTGCTACATTGAATAGAAGTTTGAAGAGATTGTTTTTTTCTTGTGATAACTGCAGATAAACTCGAAGTACAGGCAAATTAGATTTCTAATTTATTCAGGGGAATTGTCCCAAGATATAATTCAATGACAATGAATTAACACTTTAAGAAGTATTGTAACATTTTCAGTTATAAGCTACTAATTTAAAAATAGAATGTTATCATAAAGTCATTATTTTAAAGAATTTGGGTATTTTCAGGATGAAATTATTTTTCTTTTTTATTTTCTGTGTCTGCTTATTTGTGAAACAAATTTTTTGGAAATTTATAGAGAAACATCTTAGTCCAGTGACTATAAAATATACCTCTGAGCTTCAAAAAATTAAATAGATAAATTCTTGGGTTATAATAGGATTATTCTGTAATGTGCTTCCGCCATTAAAAATGGGATTATAACATTTCTCACCAAATTATTTGTGAAGCTTTTAAGAGATTCAGAATATTTGATTCTTTAAATTGTATATTAAAATTTGAGGTAGCATTAATCAATCATGAAGTAATTTATTAAGCATTTATTGATGTCAGGGACTGTGTTAGCTATAGAAGATGTAGACAAAATAAAATGGGGGAAACAAATGTGAGTAAATATGGAATATATGCAAAATAATTTCAGGAAGGAGAAGGCACTAGTAGCTTGGGGAGCAGAACAGGCCTTATGGAGGAGTTAGCAGATGAATTAATCTTCAAAAAAATATAAGAAGGTGGGGGAAAGAGGGAATGGATTGTAGGAATAGAACATAGATTCTGCAAAAAACAATGACAATTTGTGGAATGTTCATAGAACCATAAGCATATGGCTGACAGGACCAGATCATTTAATCTGATCCTTTTTCATTTTACAGATGCATAAACTGAGTCCCAGAAAAGTGAAGGTAGTCTATATGAAAGGGAGCAAGGTTTAATAAGTTTGCAAAAAGGGACAAGGACCAGATTGTAAAGATTTATGGAGTCAGAAAAATACACTTGAATCCTTCATTTGACACTTGACCATGATGGGCAAATTACTTAACTCTCTGAATCTTGTTTTCTTCATCTGTAAAATGAGTCTAATGACAGAGCATTTAGCTAATTTAACTAATATGAGATAATACAGGAATGTATTTTTAAATTTAAAGAATTTAGCAATCAGGATGACATTAAGAGTTCTTATTCTGTTTAGCCTTTAGCACAGTAATATGATTGTGGGATGGTCTTCAGTAAATTTCTGTTGAATGATATGAAGTTGAATTAAGTTTTAAGGCCTTTTGTCTTTTAGTAATTTCTCCACCAAGAAAGAAGCACAGAATAATTGTATCTATGTGATGATGCCAAACAAACATCCATTGAAAAGTAAAAACAACTTGTCTACTCAAAATCAAACAAATGGCTTGATAATTGGTTTTGCTCAATTATTTTCACTGTGTGTGTGGTTTTGTTTTTTTTTTAAATTGGGTAGCTGTAGCCTAAAAATAACATTTAAAAATCGTTTAATTCTAAGAGTTTGAATCATTTGGGTGCAAACTCCTGTTCTAGAGTGAATCTAATGAACACTTTTTTTAAATGCAATTTTTTTGTTGCCAAAGGATAATTATAGTATCTGATAATGTAATTTTCTTGGCAAATTGAAAGTGTGATTTTTTTTCTGTCATTGTTTAGGCAGAACATGGTGCCAATAAGGCTATTACCATACTTTGTTCTGCATGTGGACGAGGATTTTCCCCAAAGAGGAGATCTGTTCCATAGCAGATTGTACCCTGTATTCTATTACCCATCTAGCAAATTTCTCAAAGTGAAATTCTCTACTATTAGTGCATATTCTATAGAGGATGAATCAGTAGCACTATCTTCACTTACAAAATATAAAAGATTTGATTATTGTTAATTAAAATTTCAAATGCAAATCAGATTTAGTTTTTACTGTCTAAAAACAAAACACATTCCATATTTTGATTCTATAGATTACCTGTTTGAAAATAAATATAATTTGCTTTGGATCAAGTGATGATCAGTATTCTCCAATGTTGCTTATTTCAATGTAGTAAATGTATAGTCCAAAATGATTTTCTAGTCTATTGATTTTTCATTACATTGAACATTTAGTTTCAGTTTCTATTTATCTTTCAGTGGATTTATAGATTTGTTTATTCTTTTGTCTGAGAATATTTGTGAAAATCATATGAGCCTTTTGAGTTCATAAAACAACAGCTGGAGGATAAGCAAATTGCAGATTAAGGAAGGCAATTAATCAGTTCTTAATCTTTATTCTCAATCACTTCTTATGGTTTTCTTTCTTCCTTCAGTTTTCTCTGAATTCAGAGAAACATTGCAGCAAAATACCCTCTATGTAAATAGCATGCTATATTAATCATTGGTAAGCATTATTCCAAAACATTTTTGCTGGTACAAATTTGCTTGCTGTTTTGGGCAATATAAATGACATAGCTTCAAAATACAATAAAGAATTATGGACTCTGCACTTTAATCTACTTTACCATACACAAAATAGTCACAATCTGTTCTTTATCACCACCAATTTCTATGGATGGTAACCACATTAGTGAGGAGCTGTCATGACCAAGAGAGATACTAGCTGATCCAAATGATTTAATCATATCAATATATATCTTATAACGCTCATTTGCTTCTCTGGTCTTTTTAAGCCTCAGATTTCATTCTCAGCTATATTTTTCTCTTGATAAAAATGGAGTGTTTTAAATAACTGGATGACAAGTAGATGCTTATGATGTCTATGCATATCTCTTATATTGCTAATTAAATAGTATTTTAGAGTTGAAAAGTCATTTGATTTGTTGCAAGCCAGTTACAATAAGTATTTTAATAGCTATTATCTAGCCAATCAATCAACAGATGCTGATAAAAATCTATTGTGTGGTAAATACTTTGTTATATTCTGGGGATACAAATATTAAAGAATAAAACAATTCTAATTTTTTTTTAATGTAGGAAAATTGAGGTCCAGAGAAGTCACATATAAGATAGCAGAATATAAGTAATAGGGCACTGGACCTGGAGTCAGCAAGACCTGGATTTAAGTTTCATCTCATATATTGCCAGCTATGTGATGCTAGGAAAATTACTTAACTATTCTGTGCCTCAATTGTTCTCATCTGTAAAGTGAGTAGGTTGAATTTGCTGGACTTTAAGGTCCCTTCTAGCTAGAAAGCTGTGATGTTATGGTTTGCCTGCAATCACACAGTTATGATGTAATAAATCAATTTAGCACTCTTGATCCCTCTTATTTTTGTTTTTAGTGTCTTTGAAAAGTTGTCATTATACTTCCAGCTTGTTAAATGGCTCAAATGTTCTGTACTATGTATATAGAACTTTGTAATCTGTTAAATGTTACAGAAATATTAGTTGTATAATGATGCTGATGGTGATAATGATAAAATAAAATAAAATAATGATAAAAATTTCCTCAACTGTTAAAAAAATTCTTAAATTATTACTTAGTTGACTTGACAAGTATACTTTGTATATGAGGTATATCCAATCAAGAAAAAAAGTTATTGATGAATTTTGCTTCTGCTTATTTTTGTTTTATTGATTTGATTTTTCAATGAACAAAAGCCTATTTTCTCTCTTTTCCTCCCATTGCCAGTATAAAAAATTCCTTGTATAGTCAAAATAAATTACAGAATTGGCCAAAATTAATGACTTAATCTTTAGTTTGAGTCTATCACTTTTCTGTCAGGAGGTAGGTAGTATATTTCATCATTTGGAATTGTTTTTTGCTGTTGCTTTGATCTGCAATATCATTGATTAGCTTTCCAAAGTTGTTTGATTTTACAATATTGTTACTATTGGTTCTGCTAGCTTCCCTCTGTCTCAATTCATATGTCTTTCCAGCTTTATTTGAAACTTTCCTCTTTATCTCTCTTTCTGCAAAGTAATATACCATTATATATACTATTTTTTGTTCAGTTATTCTTCATTTGATGGATGCCCCTTTGTTTTCACTTCTTTATCACCAAAAATAGGAATTATAAGTATTTCTGTAATAAGGTTCTTTTACTTCTTTAATCACTTTGGAATATAGATTTTAAAAGGGTATTAGTGGGTCAAATGGTATGAGCTTACTAATGTTTTGGATGGCATTCTGTTATGCCCTGAACTGTCATGGCCTGAATTGCTATGTCCTGAATAAAATTAGGATAGCTGCCCCCCCTCCACCCATCCCCATCCCTTTTTCCTTACCATTACAACTGGGATTTGGAATTATGGTTTAATCTATTCACCCAGTGTCCTCACTCCCAGCCTTATCTGCCTTTGTTTTCCCTATAAGATTGGAAAAAGATTTTACAAACCCTAGTTAGCTATAAAAAGTCGCTGCCTCAGTCCCTTAGGGTCAAATGATTTTTGAATGTGAGTTTATTTGGCTAGCTATTTCCACATTAAAAAGCTTAAAAACTAATCTTTGTCTTGCCTCAGTTTTCAGTTATAATTCCAAATTACTATCCATAATGGTTGGATCCTCTCAAGATATCTTGGGGTTTACTGGCTAGATTTCTTTCTTAAGGGCCAGGCCTTAAACTAAAACCATTCTGATTCTAATTGACCACAGGTTGGTTCTAGGCCAAGCCCATTTGGTTTTATTTTGGGGCCTGATTGACTCAGATTGAATGTAAATATCATTGTTTACAACTATTTACAACCCTGAGGGCCTTCCCCTGCAAAATTTATTCATTCCCTTATTTATTAATTTAGATTATTTTGGACCTGGTGAAAGAGGAGATTTTTTTTGCCTCCACTGTTAACCTGGCCTTTATCACTGAATGGGTTCAGACTTAGTCAAATTGAGACCTCTTGAAGATCTCAGCTTAAAAAGGTCAAGGTCTCCCATTTCATCCAGGGCCATCTCCAGTTGTCTCGATTTATATCTTGCCATTGGATCCAGATGAATTTGGAGGGGAAACTGAGGCATGTGACTTTGCACAGTCCCCTTTCACTTAAATCAAATTAATTTGCATGCCATAGAATCACCTCCCTGATGTAATGGTCCCTTTGAGAATGAAGGACAAATAATGGACTATTCACAAATTTACCACTTCTGCTTTAGTTTACATAAACTAAAATTTACCGCCCTTTCTAAATATGTGATTTTCTTTTGTCTGTTAACTTTGCCAATCTGATGGGTTGGAAATGAACTTTAGATTGCTTTAATTTGCATTTTCCTAATGATTTTTTTCTTGCATCTATTTGGCTATTGGTTGTTTAGACTTCTTGAAGAGTAGCCAAGTTAAAAGATAAAAGAGTCACATTTGGAGAAAATAACTGGGAGTTCAACTCTTATCTTGCCAATGCTTTATGGATCTTATTTTCTTTACCTGTAAAAATGAGGAAATTGGATTAGTTTTTTCATGGTTTCCTTCCAATCCTAATTTCTATTGTTCAGATTGGTACTTATCTCTTCATTTTTTTTCTTGGCCTTATCTTCTTCATAAATATAAAGCCAGAATCATTAGATCACTAGCCTTAGCTTTTGAAATACTTCGCTAAGTTGTTGAATATTTTATCATGCCTCAGTATTGAAAGAGAGATCCAATTGTTTAAAGAGGCATAAAGGGTAAGGATATAGCTTTTCAAGAAATATATCTCTATACTTCTCCAAAAAATCACTCTCTTAAAGCCCATATACTTTAGGTGGAGCTTTGCAAGTCTTTAGAAACTGCTGCATAACTACTTACATACATTTTATAATAGAGTTATTAATTTATAATATTAAGAAAGTTTTCTGAAGCACCTTGCCACCTTATATACTATCATGTTCCATAACCTTGGCTATATTCATGAATATGCATGACATAATTCAATTCAATCTACTAGATAACCTGCTTCACTTCACTATTGCTGGGAAATTCATTGACCATACTTTCTCAGAGCTGCCTTGGGCACTGATGGGATAAAAAGATGAAATCAGAAAAGATGCTGCTTTGGCAATTTGTAGTCAAAATGTTTTAAAGCTCACATTCAGAAAATAATTTTGGAAGCATTTGCCTCTTCTACCTGTCTCAGTATCAAAAAAAGAATTGAAATGTTTGCCCCTTTCCTTTCCTTTTTTTGTTACTTAATTTTCTCTTCAAAGATGCCTCTGTTATTCATCTTAACTCTAATTTTCTATGTATAAAAATATCATTTAGGGGTGCACTGCATGATTTTTTCTAACTCCAAATCTTTTTCTAGTACATTTGTTCTTTTATTCTTTCTTAGATTCCACATGAAATCTTGCTTGATTTCTTAGAATCAAGCTCGGGTCTACTGGTGATGTGGAATACATTAAAATATCTGTACATAATATATTGTCAGCTCTTTAATTTTACCATATTGTGACTTAAAGCTACACTTGGATTCTGACATCACACAATCAATGACAAGCAGGAGTGATTCAGAAAAATATTGGCTAATATCTTTTTTGGCCGTGGAGATTTGTTTTGAATAATAATCATGAAAATGAGAGAGAGAGAGAGAGGGAGAGAAAGGGAGAGAAAGGGAGAGAGAAGGAGAGAGAGGAAGAGAGGGAGAGAGAAGGAGAGAGAGGGAAAGAGAGGGAGAGAGAGGGAGAGAGAGGGAGAGAGAGGGAGAGAGAGGGAGAGAGGGAATGGATTTGAAATGTTTCCAAGGCGATTGCTACAATTTCAAATCCCAGACTACCAGAAGATGTCAGTATTGTTTGTGGAATGAGTAAAAGGAAAAAAGAAAATGTCAATAACCTCCACTTGGGCTCATTGTGTCTCTCCTAATCTTGCTAAATTTTCTCTGGGGTTCTTTAAAAGAAAACACATGGATGAAACCTTGTTTGGGGAGTTGAGAAGCACTGGAAAAATATTTCAGGCATTAGATTGGCTTGCCAATCACACCTTAGCTTTTTTTATTTAGCAAAAAACCAACCAACCAACCAAACAAACAAAAAAAACCCCAAAGAAATATGCTAAAACATGGGAGAAAAATAGACCTAGATGGGTGACCTTTTTTAGGGCCCTACCAAGATGCAAATAATTGGGAATTAGAGTTGTTTTATTTATAACAATATATTGTATCACTGATAAATTACAATAGATATACATTGCAAATTTTAAAAAAATGTAGCTTATGATTGTAATTATAACATTCATATATCTTAACATTTGAAAACTTAGATATATAGATACACACATATATGTTTTTATATGTGTGTGTAAATAATATCATTTGAATTCTATAACAACTCTCTTAAGATTGATATTACAGGTATAATCATCATTCTAATTTCATAGTTAAGAAACTGAGATTGAGAAAGTCTAGGTGTCTTATTTATACTAGTAAATGTAAAAGCAGTATTTGAATCAGCTCATGTAAATGCTATATACAAAACTCTATCCACTATACTGCACACCTCTGTATTTCCTTAAAGGCAATTTCTCTAAACATGAGTGGTAAAAGTTAGATCTGAAACAATGAAAACATACAGAATTTTACATTTCAATTTTAAAATTCACAGGTATTAAATATTACATAGTCTTATAATTTGAGATATTAAATTGGGAAGTTTTGTATTAAAATTGATATTATCTTCTATACATTTAAGGCACAAATGGAGATCACATATATTTCTATTTGCAAATGTATTGTTCTTGTCTACTCTGAAGCCTCATCAGTTGAAAATCTCTGTTTTAGAGAGGTTGTACTCAACAGATCATAGATGCTGATAGAACCTGATCAAAAGACTAGGTTAGATATATACTCATCATGATTGGATCAGACAGTCAAGGTAGATCCTTTGAAACACAGTGGATTTGGGGCTGTCATGCTACATTGAATGTATTGCTCCCCTAAGAACTTAAGGTAAATATTTCTGTTTTATCCTTAGTAGTTCAACTAGAATGAACAGTTTCATTATGTTCTGTGGTAGGTCCATATAAGCCTTATCATTTAGGGCAGATATTGATTCCCAGGAATCTTCTAAGTCTGTGTCTTATAGAAAGGAAATATTCTCATTCTCTAGATAGATTTGTCACTTGGCTGGGGGCTATATAGTAGTTCTATATCAGTGGTCCTCAAACTCATTAAGTTTCCTCCTTGCCTGAACCTTTTCCCTATAGGTTCTTTTTCTTTCAGGATAAGTCATTAGGAGTGTAGGAATCTTGACAGGTATAAAAGGAAATGTAAAATATGTTAAAGTCAATTATGTGGTGTGTATATACCTCTGTGAGCAAAGTCCTTCATAATGTTACCCTCTCCTAATTGTCCTGTCTTCTTAACCTTTTCTCACTCCCATGTGGTCTGTGATACAATAACTCTGGCTTCTGATTTGTTCCTCACATAAGACACGTATCTCCTAACTTGAATTCAGTGCATTTTTTTCTATCCCCTATTTGTGGAATTATCTCACTCCTCATTTCCATTCCCCAATTTACCAGGCACCTTGTTTCAGCTAAAATCCCACTGTCTACCTGCAATATTTCCTAATCTTCCTTAATGCTAGCCCTTCCTTCTGTTTACCATCACTAATCACTAATTTATTTTGTTTATATCTTATTTTTATATTATTTGCTCAATTAGGCTGTGAACTGTCTGAAAGGAGAATTATTTTTTGCCTCTATCTACTTTTTTTTTTTATTATTATTATATCTACTTGTATGCCTGGAACATAATACATACTTAATTAAGTACTCATGGATTAACCATTGGAGAGTTGCTCATGGCTAGCAAAATGGGAAGTAGCCAGTTATGTTCATGCTCTCAATATAAGCAGAAATTGTGTAGCTGATGATTGGTTTTTTAATTGATCATTTGTGTTCTTAGAAGGATGTGAGTGGAGCATAACAAGAACAGAACAAAACAAATTGAGGATAAAAGACATGACCATGGCATCACTATTGTAGTAAGCAATAAAAGAGATAATGAAGAAAAAGAAAAGCCTTCTTTTCTGCCATGTATATACAAAACACTTTTCCTTTTTCATTATTCTCAGAAGAGAAAACAAACATTTTAAGGCAAATGTTAGTGTAGTGATACTGTACATAACCTATTGACTCAACCAAAGAATCTTTGAACTTATCTAATTGGAATTTTAGAAACAATGAATTATTCATTATGCCAATGCTGAATAGATGCACCATTTTAACAGTAATGGATTTTGCATTGACACATCAAATAAAATTTGTTCATTGGAGATGAAGCCATTACCTTAGGGTTCATATCCTGTCTTCAGTAATGGATATTTCAGAGCATCAGAAAAAAAAAAAAAATCAGCTACCACAAAAGTCAGCTACTACAACATCCTCAGAATATTCCATAGCTAAGAAACTTCCTCCATCAATAAACCAGGAATTTCTTAAAAGGTAATAATAACTGATAATATTAACTAGAGAGGTACTGAGTTATAATGGATACTTGGCATTGAGTCAGAACAACCTGGGTTCAAGATTGTCTCTGACATATACTAGTTTTATGGAAGGTAATGTGGTACATTTGAAAGAGTAATACTATCCCTGAATCTGAGGACCAGGTTTTACATTCTGCCTCTCACATCTGTCTGATTCTGGGTAACTCATAATGTCTTAACCTCAGTTTTTCCATCTGTAAAATGAGAGTTAGACTAGTTGGCCTCTGAATTCTCTTCCAGTACTGCATCTACGATCCTATGACTATGAGCATTAGTGTTTTCAGGTAATTCTGTAAGAACGTGGTTTATAGAGGAGTGGCTTTTCTGCATTGTTGGAAAGAGATCCCTATGCAAATGAAATCATAGCTGTAAATCAAAATGATAACAACCTCAACAAGAAGAAACACGATAGGGCTTTCCAATTTGCAAAGATCTTGATATTGTTTCACTTTTTCAGAATATATTTCAGCACTGTGCTGAGTTGTAAAAGTCTGATTTGTAAGATAGTCTCTGGGCTCAAAAGACTTAGAGCATAATAAGAATGATGAGGCTAGTTGGCACAGTAGATAAAATGTTGGACCTGGAGTTAGGAAGACCTGAATTCAATTCTGGCATTAGATACTGGCTGTTTGATCCTGGACAAGTCATTTAATCTGATTTGTCTTAGTTTCCTCATCCTTAAAATAGGTTGGAAAAGGAAATAACAAACTATTCCAATATCTTTGCCAAAAAAGCACAAAATGGAGTCATGAAGATGCAACTAAAATTAATGAACAGCAAAGAGCGATGAGGCGTATACATATGTAAAGATAGCTAATAAAATAAGTCAGTGTATATTAAATAAATAATAAAGAAAAGGCCAATAAGGCCTTCTATTTATGGTACTGTGTTAGAAAGGCCTGGGTTAGAATCCTGCCTTTGATCCTGGATCAGGGAATTAAACTCTCCAAAGTCATCTAGCACATACTCCTCGTTTTACACATGAGGAACTGGGACTCAATGAGTTTAACTGGCTTATCTGAGCTCACACAGATAGTAAACATCAGATGTGGGGTCTGAATCTAGGTTTTTTGCCTCAAGAATTGATATTTTTTCACATACCATAATCCGCCATTTGTGAGCAATGCAAACATGAATAAGTCACTTAACTCTTCAGCCTTTTTTCATGTGTAAAATAGGGATTTTGATTCTTGTCATAACTAACTCATAGAGTTGTTGGGAAAGTCAAATGATGTATTATAAGTCAAACCCTTTATAAACTTTAAAGTGCCATGTAAATTCCATTTTGTATAAATACTAAGTGGGACAAATCAAAAAGCCTTACAATTTAGAGAAAAGATAAATCATTATGGGATGGCAGTATCAGTTATAGGGAAGGCATCATAGAGCAGGTAGTATTTTAGCTTGACTTTGAAGGATAGATTCTATTTACCTATTGACAGGCCGTATTACAGATAGGAATAACTATACAAATATGAAAATGAACCAGGGCATAAGTGAATGGAACAAAAAGACTATGGTGGGGAGTAACTTGAGGCAAAATTGAAAATATATGTTGGTCAGATTATGAGTAGTCTCGGATATTAAAACTTTAAATGCGTCACCATATTGGAGTTGAGGATTTTCCTTTACAGGATCAGAAGGGATCAAAGTTGGACTAGCATACAAACTTAATTTATTGGACCTATCTGTTCTCCTTCATATTAAAATTTTACCAAAATGATATCACAATGTCAAGGCTGATATACAGTGTTTCTGTGGCTGATCACAATAATACAAGAATGAAAAACTATCACAGATCAGTCCATATCAATATTTGTGATAGAGATGTTTCTAAATTTTCATAATTCATATTTATTTTGAATTAATGCAATTCTGCTTTACTCATAGAGTACAATGCTTTCTTTGGTGAGAACATGCCATTCTGGTTGAATGCTGTGCCAATATCTCCCACATCTCACAATCGAGACCAAAAATCTTCAGAGAAACATTAAGAATAGCCTTTCACTGCTTCTTTTAACCGCCACATGAGCACTTGTCTTGACTAAATTTTCTGTAAAATTGTCTTTTAGGCAAATGTATGTTTGACATTCAAAGAAGGTGGCCAGCTCATTGGAATTGTGCTGTGTGTACTAGAGTTTGAATGCTTGAGAAAGGACCTCAGTGTCTGAAACCTTATTTTGCCAGATGTTCTTCAAAATCTTTCTAAGACATATCAAATGGAAGTGATTGAGTTTCCTGGCAATGCATTGCCATACTATTCATGTTTCACAAAAAAAACAACAATGAGGTAAGCGTAACAGTTCTTTTGTTTGGTAGGCAGTCTAATTCGTCTCCTTCACACTTACTTTTGGAACCACCTAAATGCTTAGCTAGTTCTGGTAATGATTGTTTTGGTTCATTATATTTTTTTACATCCATGGTAAATATACTGCCAAGGGAGGTGAACTTATCCACAGGACTCAAAATTTCTCCATTTGCTATAACTGATGTTCCATGTATGGTTGGTGTGGTGCTGATTGGTAGAGGACCTCTGTTTTTACTTCACTGGTATTTGGAAAATGTGAGAACATTGTCCATTATTCAGAGCCTGCACCAACATGACATCATGAAACTGTCATACAATATTGATAAACTTCTCTAGGCAACCAGATTTTGTTATGATTTTATTGAACCACATGTGAAAATAAGCAGGGTTCAGTCTTCATACTATTCAATTGTATTCATATTGAGAAAAATTGTTTTTACAGACTTTTTTCATAGAATGGTGATTAGAAAAACTATGTGGATTCCTAAGTTCCACTCCATAGTCATTCTTAGAAAAACAACTCAGTTTCTATCCCAGTAGTGCTGTATCATTAGTATTGAAGGATTATATATTTTATTCTAATTCTACACTACTAAAGTAAATATGATTTTGTTTTTTATCATCTACATATATATATATGTAGACACATGCAAATAATTCTAAAGTTAATAAACATGAAGGAAAAAAAGTCTTCCCTATAAATTGTAGAACAGCAAAAAATTATATATGAAGCCATGAATGTTATGTATATTTTGCTTTTCAACATACATACACATATATGAAAATGCAAAATGTAGTTTTCAAAGCTTCCTTGCTTATTTGTGATTCTTTCTCCTATTTTTCACATTAAATAATTCCATGACCCTCTTTTCTTTGCTTCTTCTTTCTTCTTTTTTGGGGAAAGGGCTTTCCTATCTCTAACCTCCTATCTCCAATTGACTATATACATATTCAAACAAAATAAATTCCCACATTGGGCATGTCTGCATCTTGAGGCTATTACTTCTTTTAGGATCAGGTAACATGCTTTGTCATTGGTCTTCCAGAATCATCATTGATCATTGTATTGATCACATTTCTTAAATGTTTTGGAGTTGTCTTTACAATGTCCCCCCTCCCCCGAAATTCTTGTTCTGGCTCTGTATACTTTATTCTGCATTATCTCATAGAAGTCTTCCTAAGTTCCTTGAAATAATCCCTTTGATACTTTCTTATGGTATAACAATACATATGGAGCTCTACCCTGAATTACTTTTTGGTTCCAATAGATGTTTTGGAACAAAAACTGGGAAGGTTGTATGTGAAGGTATCTGGATTTAGTTTGCTTAAAGTGCTGAGAGAGAAATGTCAGAGTCTGGAGGAGGAAGCCTAAACCTAGGGTGTTAGGTTGGGTGGGCTCCATCTTGAGGTCCTTTTAAAGAATCAATCAATTAACATGTGCTTTATGATTCTCTGCTTGACTTGTTAAAGACTGAGGGAGATCCTGTTTTACTAGAATAACAGATGTGGTCTTAGAAAGGGAAGAGAATGACTAACAAGTGAGTGCTGAACTTAGTGAACTAGTTTGGGTAAGATGACCTATTTCCTCTAAAAACAAATTCCTCTTTCCATAGTTCTGAGCCAGGGAGAAGACAGCTGCCTTAATTCAACTGAAAACTGGTTCTCAGCTGTTTCCAATCACAACATTTTCACTCTCTTCTGATGTAATGTTGATTCTTCCATTTCTATTTAAAAAACAAAAACAAAGAAAAGCACTATTTGTGTTTGCTTTGTTATTTAAGATTGGAAGAAAAGGGGCTGTTACTTAAATCTGAAATCCTGTATATATATATATATATATATAT
Source organism: Sminthopsis crassicaudata (assembly GCF_048593235.1). Lineage (NCBI taxonomy): Eukaryota > Metazoa > Chordata > Mammalia > Dasyuromorphia > Dasyuridae > Sminthopsis > Sminthopsis crassicaudata. The sequence continues at coordinate 422,025,693 of NC_133619.1, forward strand.
ATATATATATATATATATATATATATATATATATATATATATATATATATATATTTAATGAGCCCCAAATTCAAGGACAAAAAGATTGTAGAGGAGAAATATTGTGTCAATGAGCTTTCTTGAGTTTCTTTACCCTTGGCACTTAATTCTGAACCCATATGGGGACTTCATTTACCTTTCTGCTGAAATTTACAAAATGTTCCCTGACATAATTTGTTTAGTCATTCCCAACTGGTGCTCATTCCATCATTATTTTAATTTTTTTTTTTTTTTTGCCTTTGCAAAAAGATATACTATAAATATTTTGTACATATAGGACTTTTTTCTCTTTTTTTTTTAATCACTGGAGAATAAGCCTATTAATGGTATTTCTAAATCAAAGGATATACACCTGATAGGGTATAGCTTCTAGGTGAACTATAGCAATGATTTTAAGGTCCCCTGAACTTAGAGTGCTTCTGTTCTAACAATCTGTCAATGATTCTAAAGTCTTCTAGCTTTAGAATCAGGAATCCCTATGAGCCCCCTTTTTCTCCTCCCCCACCTAAGAATGCTATTGTTCTAACAATCTATCAGTCAATGATTGTAAAAGTCTTCTGGCCTAGGAATATAATAATATTTTTTTCCTTTATTCTTCAGGGAAGATATACTAGTAATCTTAAAATCCTCTGACCTTAGAGTGCTATTGTTCTGACAATCTGTCAATGACTCTAAAGTCTTCTGGCTTTAGAATAATCCTACAAACTGACTGAAGGAGTGATAATCTGTTGGTTAGTGATAACCAAGTTCCTGAGACAATAGTAAATAGATCACTCCTCAAACCTACCTGAAAGCCATAAATTTAGCAAATAAGTGATATGAAGCTATGGTCTGTTTTATAAATCTATCTTCTTGTTCTTGGTTCTTTGCTAAATTCTTTTGGAACTTAGTTTGCTTGTAATTAGTGTTACAATTATAATAAAATTTGCTCTTTGACTTGGAGATGGATTTAAGCCTGCAGATTCTTTTAAGGCACCTCATGACAACAGTCTGCCACCCTCAACCTTTTTGGAATCCCTTCTCAACCTCAACACACCTTCTGGTGACTTTCTGAGCATAGTTTCAAAATGCTTTATAGAATATAGATTTATTTTTTTTTCCTTTTTTGTATCAGGTTTCCCATAGAAGTCTTTTATGTACATTTTTTCCTATATTATTTTAAGATCATATTTATTTTGCAATCTCCTAGAATCATAATGGTCTAATATTCAATAAATTTAATGGTTTTTTTCTTTTGTACCTAATGCTTTGCTTAACTTCTGTTTTCCTGGGTGAGGATCTTAGGACTTAGGGTAGAGAAATATTTTGAATTTTAAGGAAAAAAAATGGGATTCTTATAAATCTAAGACATTGTTGTAATATATATATATATATATATATATATATATATATATATATATATATTTTTTTTTTTTAATGGAGGAAATCATCAGATTACATCAATGTAAGGAATTCTAAATATGAAAAACTCATCTACAATGCACCTAAAAGATTCATTTGCAAAAGTGGACTAGAAGTTCATAGGTTCATAAACTTAGAGATAATAGGGATCTCAAAGACCATCAAGTTGTACCTTTTATTTTACAAATGAGAAATATGAGGTATAGAGACATTAACTGGCTAGACCAAAATTATAGATGTATTTAGTGGCAGATCCAAAATTTGAACCTACATCTTTTGAATTCAAATTTACTAACCTCTTCCCTGTCTCCAGAAAATCTGAGTTCTGTTTTCATATTAAATATTGATAGGTATAATATTATTCTTAAAATATAATGTTCTCTGGGAGCAGGTTTCTTGGGGGCTTCTGGGAGACACCTTCCTTTCAGTTCAGTGTAATCACCCCAAATGCAGCCAGGAGTTAAAGTCCAAATCCTTTATTTTCTCTTTCCAAGTATTGTCTCCTTCCTTGGGCCCAGTTAGCTTTCTTAGAGGCTTATCTATCTCCTTGGTTGTGAGAGCACCTGCTGCTAGTCCTTTGCCTCTGCCAGCTTCAACCTCCAGTTCTCTCCGAATGAACTTCTAGTGGGCTTCTCCTCTCTGGTCCTGAGACCTCCTCCTTATGTGCCCCACACTGAGTATAAATCAATCATTATATCACTAGAAAGCCATTATTTGTTGTAGGATTAAATCAATGCTAAACTATATTTAACCACTGTCTCCTCAATTCTACTTACTTAGCACCTTGTAAGAATCCTAACAGATAGGCACTACTATGATTAGAAAGTGTCTGTGTGTCTTCTCTTATTTTCAAAAAAATTCTTCTTTTTCATGGCCAAATTGTTTTCTTTTCAAAAGCAGAATGATCATATTAATAAATGAAAGTGTAGAGCTTATTTGTAGTACATTGTACTTATTACATATTCATCAAATATCTTCAGCAGTGTCATACTGAAATACTTCTTAAATCTTTAAAAAATGACCCAGTGGCAATAATTTTCCTACAATCATCTCTAAAGTAGGAAAAGATTAGTTTTGAATTGAGCTGCAATCTTTCATCTAGGCTTTAAAAAGCAGGTTTTAGCAAAATATTTATTCCAGTGAGTCTGTTGTGTTACATGGCTCTGTGTGAGTTAACAGTTCTCTAGGTCCTGAGATGAAGGATAGGATAAGATTAGTCCCAAGTATTGAATTTCTTTCTACAATTAGTTACGCAACTGCTGATGAGAAGATAAATGTGATTTCAAGGAACTATAATTTCATGTATATTTTTCCCTACATGACTATTAAATGAAATTTTAGTAGATATGATGATTTTATTTTTGGAATCAGAAATGTAGTAGTCACATAATTACAGAATTTTAAAGCTGTAAGGGACTTCAGAGATCTTATAATTTGATCTTATAATTTAATCTTATAATTGATCTCCTTTTTTATGGGTGAGGAATTAAGCTCTAATGAGGTAAAATGACTTGTTCAAAGGCATATAGCTGAGATAAGAAGGAGCAGATAATTATGAGACTTTCTGTTAAAATCACTAAGGTCATCTATCAGTAATTTTCTATTAAAACCTCTTGCCAATTTTTTTTAAAGGAATGAGATAATTAAATTGTTATTCTTATTATAATAAAAAAATAAAAATTAATTAACATTTACAAAATGCTTACTATGTGCCAGGCACTATGCTGTGTTTTAATTCTCATTTAAACCTGATAACAACCCTAAGGGGAAGGTGCTATTACTATCCCTGTTTTACAGAGGAGGAAACTGAGATAAACCAAGGTTATACTACTGATACAGATTTAAAGCTGGATTTGAATTTAGATCTTCCTGAATTCAGGATGTTCTATCAACTGTACCTCCTAGCTATCTGTATGATTTTTTTCCCCCTATGGCTATATATTTTTCAATATAAATACAACTATACTTTTCTAGTAACATATTAGTTTATGAGTCAGTAAACTACAGCTTTATAATAAAATTTGGTTCACTGACTATTTATGGCCAGTGAACTAAGAATGATTGCTATCTATATCTATATATTACATTTTAAAATAAAGTTTAATTGTATTTTAAAATGTAAAAACCAGCCTTCACTTACTGTCTAGATTTGTCAGTTCCTAATTTGTCAAAATCTGAGTAATATTTTTACTTGATAACCTTCATGAAAAAGAAATTCTCACTTGTTTATAGAAGTCTAGACCCCAGAAGGTATTCCTTTGCTCATAAACAGCACATCGAAGAACTCTGGTACATTGAGGAAAGCCAATTTTTTTTTTTTTTTTTTTTACATGACCCTATAATGCCTACACTTAACATTTCTCTATCATTTTTGTGATTGTGGTAATCCTAACCTAAGCCTCTGCAAGTCTAGTTAATAATTTTGTTATGTATCCTTTGTTATGTATATGTGGTTGATGTCAGTGGCTATTAGCATGTGGCAAGAATTTAGGTGATAATGTACAGGCAACCTGGTCACTTCAGGATTCATATGAATTAGATACATAGAAAGAACAAAAATTCCAGACAGAATATGAATAATTTATCAAGAAATGTTAAACTATTAATGAACTATTTGACATGTGGTAGAATGTAATAAATAAGTAATTAGATAATAACAGAATTGCATACCACCTGTGATACTAATTAATAAATGAACTGAACAGGAAGAGGGCCCTCGTCCTGGCTCTGTAACTAACAAATTGTACAAACATTGGAAAATCATTTCAAGTCTATAACTGTGACATCACTTTATATAATTTCCGGCTTTGCTTTTTGTAGTCTAGCAGTGTTCATATCATTCATGCTGTCACATTTTCTAAAAATAAAGTCCTTTCTGAAGGCTCAGGTGACAGCTGTGATTCAAGGCATTATTTTCTATTACATTTGGCCAGGATTACTATGATTCCTTCTCATATGTGATTGCCTTTGTAATCTTTAGGTTGGTTTTACCATTGGAAATTATAACAATAGTGTATTTCACAGCTAATATGAATGCAAATATGATGCGAAGGAAACATATGGTACAAATTTTCCCTAATCTGACTATCCATATACATAAATAAAGGCAAAATCCTGATTTTGTTATTTTAATTCCTATCTGGTTTTTCTCTTTTTCCTGTCTATCTTTATTGCATTCATGTTCATGTTAATAATGAACAATATAATAACTATGATCATGCAATGACTAAACATGATTCTAAAGTTTTGATAATGAGACCTTCTGACATAATGGAGCAAATTAATTTATAGATATAGCTAACATGGAAATTTGTTTTGCTTGACAACCAACAAAACAAATTTTGTCATTTTTTTTTTTTTTTATTTTACTATCTGTTACAAAGGTCTTTTTTTCTTTTCAGTGAGGGGTCATGGTAAGAGAAAATCAAGACTAATTAACATAAAAAAATCTAATTTAAAACAAAAATACAGATGGTACAGAAAATGGCAACATGAAGATTTCAGGTCTGGGAACTTTTTTCCTTTCTTGATTCAAAACAGATCCAGTTTAATTGACTTTCAGAACAGGGTGAAAAGAGAAAACTGCTAATATTTGTTGTTATCATTGAGTAGTTTCAGTCATGTCTGACTGGTTGTGACTCTTTTGCAGGTTTCTTAACAAAGGTAGAGGATGCTGCTTTATCAAAGTTAAGAAAATTCTTAACATATCTAACTTGTCCTGAATCACTAGCTCTTTTGGTTCATTTTACTTTACAAGATTTAAGATGTTAAAGTTTCATAAGACTTATATGAAAGGTTTTCAGTTCTCATTCTTAGGAGTTGCTTATATGAAGAACAAAAACAAGTTTTGTCCAACAATTCTTCACTCATCTTTTCTTCTTAATCTAATTCATTTGATTTGAGAAGTATATAGAAAACTAAGCTAAACTCTAAATGTTGTGCATAGTTTCCTTTTATTGTCCTGCCTCACTTTCCCTAAACTGTTCTGCCTCAGTTTCCCTAAATTGTTCTGCCTCAGTTCCTTGAATTGTTCTGCCTCAATATCCCTGCAATCCCCCTTCCTGACTATTAGGACTGAAATACTTAGGATTGTAGAGATCTGGCATTCCAAAAGATAAAACTTCAGATGTCCTATCTCAGATACCTAATTGGTATCCTCTATCTCTAAATTCCAGCCTTTCTGTCTTTTACTTGTCCCCATTTTATCAGAATTTATGGTCTTTACCCCCCATCCTGCCAAAACCAAAGTGATGGTCCATTTCTGGAAATTCCCGCACACACCAGAGTTTGGACTCCACTCCCCTGCCTTTGTCTACCCTAATAGCTTAGAGCCACATATATAATTCATTGGAATCTCATATTCAGTGCTGCTGCTTCTGCTGAATGCTTTGAGACATCAGCCCTGGGACCAAAATGGATCCTTTGGTCCCAGAAAATCTCTCCCTCTCAGAAATCCAAATAAAATATTAAAAACTCTCTAATCTCCATTTTACCTCAATTTCTCCAGCATTACATAACTTTAACTTTCTTGAATATTATATTTTTAATCCATGCTCTCCAGTGTATATAATACTATTTAGTATTGGATATTGCCCATTATCCAAAATATGAGTGACACTTTTAAAGAAAGATTATAGTTAAGAGAATTAACCCAAGGTGATAGGAGCTACTTGAAGGCCATAACAAAGATTTCTTGAGTCATCATCCACTTCTTACAGAATGCTGTGGCCTAGCTGATCCTATCAGTCCTTTGACAAAACAGTGAGTTAGTGCTACAAAGAGCCTTTTGTTAAGAATTCAGACTAGACAGATGCCATTTGAAATGATCCAAGTTTAATGGACAGTCTGACTAACCCAATTTCCAACAACCTCCCAGCCTTTTTCTCTGTAAGGCGTGAAACTGAAAAGACATTGGGTTGTTGCCATTGAAATAAATGGAGATGCCAGCATCTATTCAGTCAATCCCACTTGTTTTCTGTTTCATTTCACTTCCCCCTTCAGTGCTCCCTTGCTGTCACCCAATATGAAGGGCCCAAGGACAAACATTCTCATTGTAATTTTCCACTGAAGCCTTGAGCTTGACTTGCAAATTAGTTTAAAACAAACTTTTGATTCATCTGCTGACTGAAGAGAATTCTTTGGGGACTGTAGAAGGAAGGGGATGGGTAACAATGTGCTACAAATGTGAAAAGTAATCTAATGGTTTATCTAAGAAGGTTAAAACAAATAGACTTGTCAAGAAATTTTCAAATACTCCCAACTTCCTACCTTGTCTTTAAATCCAGGACAAATTAAACTCATCTTCCTGCAGCATCATTTCATGGTAAGAACACTTGATTTGGAATCAAAAAACCTGAATTTGAAGCTCAGATCTATTACTTATTACTTGTGTGATCTGTGCAAGTTGTTTCCTTGTCTAAAGTCATTTTCAGATCTGGTTTCTGAGATATCCAAGATGGCAAGAAGTAATGTCATCATTTATTATATTTCCAGTGAATTATATATCTTAAGTCAAGAAAGTCTGTTATTTATAATTCATTGTTGCCACTTGTGCCCATTTCCTCTTATACTATTTTGAGAGAAGAAACAAACCAAAATGATCATTGTTTTCACATTAATACCTCTTTTGTGTGACTGAATGTGATTGAATGAATTTTAACTTTTTCCTCACTAAATAATCCAAATGCTTATTTTTAGGAAGATGTGCTAAGGATTTCAGAAGCATGCCCTCATTTTCCTTCCACTAATAATGAAGATTGAATTTTAAAGTGTGTTGATGGGGTACAGCTTCTAGAGGAAACATAGCAGTGATGAGGTCCCCTGACCCTAGAGTGCTTTTATTTTAACATTTGTCTATGAAGGATTCTAAAGTCTTCTGGCCTTAGTGTAGAAACCTTAGTATTACAAACCTTGCTGACTGTCAGATAAATAATCTGCTGGTCAGTGATAACCAAATTCTGAGAAATTAAGTGAACAGACCATTCTTCCTCTATCTCTGGGCCATAAAATTAGCATATCAGTGATGAAAAGAACTTGCTCCCAGTTCTTTGCTAAATCCTTTTGGAACTTAGCCTGCTTCAATTGGCCTTGTAATTACAATAAACTTTGCCCCTTGACTTGGAGATAGATTCAAGCCTGCACATTCTTTTGAGACACCTCACAATATTGGTCTGTGATTCCAACATTTTGGGGTCTCCTTTTGAACCTCAATGTTGTCAAGCTAAATTGTTAAACATTTTAACATACTGGTCATTCCCTTTTGAAATTGCTTTGTATATACTTTATATTTATTTATTCATGTGCAAGTTTCTGAGTACAGAGACTGTTACTTATACTCTTGCAACTGTATCCTTAATGTCTAGTATAATACATTGTGCAGAGTAGGTAATTAATAATTTTTTGGAGGATTAATATAATAATAAACATGGCATTTAGGGAAACTTAAAAGTAATTTATTTATTAAATAACCCTAAATGATAGGAAATAGTATAAATATTTTTCTATTTTATTAGTGAGGAACCTGAGGGTTAGCAAGATGAACTTGCCTGTGGTGATTCAACTAATTTTAGATTTTCTACGATGCTTCTTTACTATTGTATATTAGTTCTAGAAGTGCTAGTTCTTTCTTTAGAGCAGCTGCTCATAAACCTTATTGCCCTTCAGGGAACAAATTTCAGTTTCTCAAGGTTGTTCCTTTCTATTTCCACTGGTGTGGAAAACAGGTGGTCAGGACGACCTGACCTTGAGTCTAGCCTTTGATATATATAGGCGTGCATCCAAGGCAACTTTCTAAGAATATAAATTGCAGTGAAGGTGCTAGAATACATTGTTAGAGGTTTAATTCTTCTGGGAGTTCTACATGAGGATGAAATCACAGATTCCATTCTTGTTATCCTGTATATTTTTTCCTGTTTCTGTTTACTTTGCATCAATTTGTCTTCCTATGCTTCTCTGCCAATTTAGTTATGAAAATATGCCATACAGAACCAAACACAGTATTTCAGATGTTGGATTAGTTAGATGTTTGACTAAGACAGAAGATGGCAAGAGCTTTGTGGCTGGCACAATCTCACTGTTGATTCAGATTAAATTTTTAGTGTACATGAAAGATATTTATCTGGAGAGTTCTTAGGTGATTGTAAAAACATGTGAAAATATGTCTATCTGGAGAGTCCTTAGATGGTTGTGGAAATGTGAAAGTTTTGAAAAGGTAAGTACGGTCACTGTTAGGCATGGTATAATACTATTTTTAAAAACTATGTTCATATAATATAGTTCTTTCACTATACATATTAGTAACCTGAAGCTTAGAAATTAGTAATTTGTTCAAGGTCATTCTAAAAAGCTCTGTGGTAGTTTTTCAGGGAGATCAGTTATGATAATCTGAGAGACTAGAGAGAAATGGGTCCAATTTTCTTTAAATTATATAACTTGATTACAGAAATCACATGTTTGAGTAATGTTATTGACAGGAGCAGTTGGACACTGGTGATTGAGTAGCATAGGCAGAAATGATTAAGTGGTGTGAATACTAGATGACATAGCAACATTTGGGTACTGTGAGGTACAAGCATAAGAAGCAATCTTAGGAAACCAACATAGGGTGTAGAGAACCATAGAACTATAGCAAGGGATTAAAATATTTCTTTGAAACCTGCAACAAGGAGACAGAAGGACTAATTGAGAGGTAGTGGAGTGATTATTTCTTTCTTTCTCATTGTGTGGAAGATAAAGGGCAGGGAACTGAAGGAATACCCTTTAGTCCTGGGAACTGTGGAAAGTGGTTGCCTTGGAAAATGATGGCTAGTTTTTTCTACTTAGTTTGTTGTTTTTCCTTTATTCTGGAGGAGGACCATGACATCAAAGAGGTAATACCACCACATGCAAATGAATTGGATTTAAGTGAAGGAGGGTTGTGCAAGGTCACCTGCTTATTTTCCCCTCCAAAACCATCTGGGAGCAGTGGCAAGATATATGTCAGGATGACTAGAGATGACCTTGGATGAAAGAGGAGACCCTGGCCTTTTTAAGCCACGTTCTTCAATAAGTCTCAGAAGTTTGTCAGGGGAGGGGCTTTATTCCAATTCATAATAATATTGATGATCCAGGTTCTTCAGAGCAAGGATTTATCTTACTTTTTCATGGTTCTAGAGTTACCCCTGAATGGTTGTAACATTTTCTTAATAATTTTGATTTGAACCCCCATTCTAGAATATAGTGCTCATTGTCAATCAACTGTGATTAATATCCCAGTTTCATGTATTCAGTGAATGAATTAGCTTTTCAAAGAAATATTTACTAAGAAGATATAACATAAATAGCAGTACAAATATTACTTCTTAACACTTGGGAGGGAGGAACTTCTGCAAAGAGAGGACTCCAGCTTGGCTCTTTTATTAGCGAAAGGGGCCTGTGGGTGGAGTCCCAAGTTGGATCCTCATTGGGTTTCATCGAAGGCTAGAATTTGCTTGGTGAGGGTTGGGAAACCTGAGCAGATCATTAGAATGGGGGATGGGACAACCCAAGTTGACTCAGATCTGATGGGGGTTGTGAGAGCCTGGATCTCCTATTGGAATTCAAAAGGGTGCTTTTGACCAGGATTTTTGAATCAAAGGTCCTAGCTTCTTGAATTGATAATATATCAGCTAGGAGGAGTTGGGAGTCAGAAAGGAATAAATCTATCTGAAAGGACTAGTTTCTTAAAGGGACCACAATCTGCATCAGTTTCATTAAATATCTCTGGAAGTAGGTTCCTGAACTCTTCAATATGAGCTGACAGCAGGCAAAACAAACCATACATGTTCTGAAATGGAACTTCCATTGTCTACATCTGCTCTAAAACTTTGTCATTTACCCTGCATTTTGTTTCTAAAAGAAAATATCTTTTTTCTTTATTATGATGTGTCATGATTTATTTTGACTTGGTTAGGTCTCAAGTATTTTCAGTGGGAAAAGGGGACTTATGAGCACAAATTTAAAAAGATGATGGACTGAAACATATTCTAAATAACAGAATATGGCAGTAGGGGTTTAAATTTAAATGATTGGCTATATATTTCTAGTTTTGTTATAGATTTGATTTTTGTATCACACATGCAAACACACATGGCGTATGAATTAAAATCATGGGATGCATATGATGAGGTCTAGAATTGGGGTACCTAAATGAAATTAGGGTTTAATTGAAGTCTAGTGCCAGGTTCGGGGTACAGGATGTCAAATAGAGCTCCCCTGCAACCCCTTTGGATTCGGCACAAGGATATGGAGTTAAATGAAATCTAGTAGCAGTGCAAGAATCCCCTGTAAAGGAATTTACAGATTGGAAAACCTAGATTGATAAAAGAGGCTTATTATGGGGTTTGGAAGTAAAGTTAAAAGTCTGGTTAGTAAAGTTGAAGGTAGAGATAACAGGGCACCGGAAACAGTGTTCCAGTGGGTAGAGATCCTTGGCATGCCAGGTATAAGGCTGCTATGATTGGAACTTCTGCAAAGAGAGGACTCCAGCTTGGCTCTTTCATAATGAGAGATTTAGCTAAAGGGGCCTGTGGGTGGAGTCCCAAATTGCCTCAGATCCAATGGGGGCTGGGACAGACCTGGATCTCCTATTGGAATTCAAAAGGGTACTTTTGACCAGGATTTGTGAATCAAAGGTCCTAGTTTCTTGAATTGATAATGCATCAGCTAGGAAAGGTTGGGAATCAGAAAGGAATAAATCCACCTAAAAGACTAGGTTCTTAAAGGGATCACAACCCGCATCACATAAGTCTTGCTGTAATGTTGCAATGGTCCAGTCTAGCTCCTCTGAAGGGCTCAGAATAAATCCTTGTCAGGATAAGCAAAAGTCCTTGCCCCACATTGTGGACGCCAATATGTAATGTTCTTGAATTGTGAGGGTCCATCTGCTCAATTATAATCCTTCTCTGGGAGGAGAGCTGTAAAATCTTTTCCTTCTGTGCACAGGTTTCTTGGGAGCTCTGAATCTCCTCCAGCTCTTGTCCCTTCAGCCCAGAGTCAATTCTCTCAGACCCAATGCTGCCCTGCATTTATCCTCCCAGAGAATAGGCATGTGTGAACTCAACGGGACGTGGGGAAATACTTCCACCAATGAACTTGCTCCTTTTAGAATTCCTAAGGTGTAAACTCCCTTTAAAGGCCTGAACCAAAGGACTAAGCCTGAGAACTGTCAAGTCAACCTGAGTTCTCACCTTGTCACTGTCCAGACAACCTGAGTTCTCACCTGGTAATCCTAACATAATGTGACTTGTATAACTAGCTCTTACTAATGATTCTATAACCTTTCTTCTAAAACACATTTTTACTTTTTAAATTATTAATGCACTTTTTGTCCTCTCAAAATTTTGTGCCTCTCTCTTCAAAAAAATCAGTCATGATTTTTTAATCCACTAAAATTAGTGTTTTACATTTTTTCCAATTCAATTCAATTTAACTCAACCAACATTTATTAAATGCTCGCAATGTATTTATCACTATGCCAGCATTGGATGAGCTAAAATATTTAGATACAATTCTTTACTTTCATGGAGCTTACAATCAAATATGATTGGTACACAAATAATTCTAGACCAAAATAATACCAAATAAGTATATCAGAGTTAAGTATAATCTGAATGCGGAGAAACTCATTGCCACCTTGGACAATTAGGGAAATTTTTTTAAAAGATGGGACAGTTGAACTTTTGTTTGAAAGAAGAATAGGAATTCAACAAATTTGAGAGGTATTACAAGGATAGAAAACTGCATAAATAAAGGCACAAAGGTGACTAGAAGAAGAGAATTGATTTGGCTATGTTCATACAGCTACAGAGGCACAGAGTCAGATCTATGTCCCAGATCAGTTAGGTTTTATGAAGTATCACCTATGTACCAGGAACTATACTAAGTTCTGGGGATATAAAGAAAAGCAAAAGACAATTCTCACCTTTGTAAAACTCACAGTATAATAGATGGGACAACATTCAAATAACTTGAACAGAGAAACTTTACATAGAATAAATTGGATATGATAGATAGAGGGAAGGCAGTTAAATTAAGAGAGATTGGAAAAGATTCCATGTAGAAATTGGAATTTTAATTGGGGCTCCACAAAAGCCAGGGAAATCAAGAGTTGGAGATAAGGAAGGAGATAGTTCTAAGTATGGGGATGGGGTTGGGTGGCAGTCAGGGTAGGGAATCATGAAAATGCCTAGAGCATAGATAGAATATATTGTGTGAAAAACAGAAAGGAAGCCAGTGTCATAGAACTGATAAGTATTTACAGGGATGCAGTGTATAAATAAACTGCCCTCCCATTTTCTTTAAGTAGAAAAATTTAAATTTTGGTTATCCTTTGAATAATGTCATTGTACAGTACACATGCCACACATGATATTCATCTTGCTACAAAAATTAGACTCCACTGTTACTTATTAAGTACTTGAAGCATAGTGATTACTCACAGGAAAATAAAATGTAAAATTTTTATGATGAATGTAAGATAATTTTCTGGGCAAAGGAATAAGGAATTTTTTTCTTTTCTTTTTATCCTTAGTCTTTCCTCAATGAACCTATTCAGAGATTCTTAGACAGACTTAGAAGGGTTAGAGGCGAGAATGTCCATGTAGTTCTCTGCTTGTTCTATTTATATCCATTTCTAGCAACACAATTAGAAAGTGATGCTGGTTATTATGACTTATTTTCTGACATTGATATGAATAGAAATTTGTCAGCAGTCTGATAGAGCTGTATCTGATTTCAAATGAATGAACTAATGAGCTATAACCTTTTCACTGAACTATAATATGTGCCAAAACACTTTTACTTTGGGAGAAAGCTTAACTATATTGTCAACAGATTAGCTTTTCAAAGTTTATTGTATACTTTCTACTAGATGTAAGGCAAGACAACAACAATCAGGAAATTGATATTCCATGAGCACTTTGTCAGGAAAGCTTAGGATAGCTGATAACTTTACAAATAGAGAAGTCCCAAACTAGTATAGATCCCTCTACATTCTTATCAGTATACTCCATACATTTCAGTTTATGAAAAACCTAGTTATTGAAAACTTTCCCCTCTTCTGCATTCTTGAAGCAAATCTAAAATAAAATAAAATAAAAGAAATTGGCAATAAAAACCTAGACTGATATATTAACCTCTGACATTGGATAGGAAAAATTCAAAGATAGAAGGATCCATAAATTTATATTCCTGAGTTAGGATTGTATTCATGTAACTTCCTTGCTTTGGTGAATAATCTTATTAACTCAGAGCAAATGCTTTATCAGTAACAGCATGACATCATCACTGTCCTGAACTGTCTACAGGATTTTTGAATCATTAAAATATGTCTTTTTAGTTAATACCAGTCAATGTGCATTTATTAAACACTATGTGCCTGGGAAAGTACAAAAAAAACAAAAAAACAAACAAAAAAAAAAAACCAAAGGGAAAAGCATTGTTCTTGCCTTCAATGAGCTTACCTTTTAATAGAGGAGACAAAAGATAAGATAACTATTATAAGATAAATAGTAATGAAAGAACTCAAAAGAAAAATACTAGAAGAGGCTGGATATAGGAAAGGTCTTTTGTTGAAGGTATAATTTGAGTAGAAAGTTGAGTCTTGAAAGAAAGCAGGGAAGGTAGGAAGAAGAAATGGTAAGGGAAAGTAACATGAGGACAGCCAATGTAAAGATATACAGATGGAAGATGGAAAATTGTGTGAGAAGAACAGCAAATAGTGCAGTCAGTATAGGTGGGCTATAGAGTATATGGAAGGAAGTCAAATTCAAGTGGATTTGCAAGACAGCAAGGGTTCAGGTTGTGAATAACTTTAAAAGTCCAATGAAGGAGTTTATATTTGACCCTTAAAATAAGGAGTCATGTTGATCAGGAAAATCATCATAGCAGATGAATAGAAGAGGGATAAGACAGGGGGGAATCTGAGTCAGGGAGCTGAACCAATAAGCTATTGCAACAGTGTGGGCAAAGATGAGGAATAGCATTAGAGTGGTAGCCATGAGTGGAAATAAAACAATTTGGATGTATGAGTGAGGAGTCAAGGATGACAAGTAGGTTTCAAGTATGTATTATTGTGAACTATACTTTGATAGTAATGGAAAAGTTGTGAAAAGGGGAAGATTTTGGGGGAAAGAATCGTTCAACTTTGTACATCTTGAGTTTGAAACATTTAACATGTCCAAATATGTCCAAAAGGTATATGTTTAGGATGAGCTCAGGGGAGTAGGTAGCAATGGATATATAGATCTGAGAATCACCTGTCTAGAGATATTTAACTCTTCAGAGCTGAAATCACCAATCTAGAGGGTCGTCATTTAGATCATTGATTCCCAAGCTTAAATGACAATATTTCAGGGTATTACTTACTATCTTAAGTGAGCTATCACAATATTTCAAAACCAAATTAATTTTGATCCACTTTAATTTTCAAAAGTCATAGCACACAGCATTTCTGCTAGCATATTTATATGGGCAAACTGCTGAGAACTCAAACAATGGTAGGGGGTCTCCACTTTCTATGGTCTACTCCACAAGTATCCTGGGTGGAATCAAGTGGTTTCTTGTGGGAAATCAAGGAAATAAAATCTGACAAAACAAACAAGTTGTGAGGAAACCAGAGTGTAGAAGCTTTTCTTTTTAATTAAAAGTGACTTTTAAAAGCCAAAAGCCATATTGACTTGTCACCAATGCAGGCACATGTCTTCACTTATTTATTTGTTGGATTTATAAAATTATAGCCTTTCACTAACAAAGCTTCAAGGCAAAATACAATAGGACAAGATTAATTAAAGCTCTAAAATATATGACTAGTAGTAATGATGTTAGAATAGCATGAAATGCCAGGAAAATAAAAATAGCAACCATTATTTCATTCTCCCTTTGGAGTTAGCTTTGAGAAATATCAACTTTATAATGGCCATAAAGCTAATCAGCAATCTTTCAGGTAGAAATTTCAGAATTGGAGCAAAGTTTGGAGTCAAAAAATTCTCTTAAGTAATAGCAGTAGTTGCAGGAGCACAATAATTAAGAAGATTCCACTGTTTTGAAATAAAATTAGGACTCTATTTTTAAAAAGTTAATTATTAGATTGTAAACTCCTTAAAAGTAGGCTAACATACCTTACTCAGATTTTGTTTCTCTCTAGGACTAATACTCTGTACAGGATAGAGACATTTAGTATTTATTGCATTGTGTTGCATTTGAGTTATTGGTAGATTATGTAGTCTTTAGAATACTGATTTTTTTTTTTTAATCCTTTATCATGGTTTTTACTACAGAACCATTAGATACAATGAAAACTAGGATTTTGATTTATCTTTATGGACTGACATTTGAAAGCAGCTTGTGCCAGAACAATATGGGATTCCAAATATTTACAATCCTGTGACAAAGTCAAAATTTTAAAAAATTCATTTTTCAATCTGATTCAGAGATAAGGTACAGACACTCACAAATTTCTCTGGTATATTTTTGAGATTTTATGGGTCTGGAATATCTAAATTGTAAAATTTAGAGATAAAAATGAAACATTGATTCCTATGAGGAAAGATACATTTATGATGGCACCATTAATGCAATTCAAATTAACTGTGTTTTTGGAGACAGACTCAGATAATGGGAAATTATAAAGGGATAGTATGATGAGTATCCTTAGTAAAAGTTCAATACCAGGTGAACTGATCACAGAGGAGAGAAATTATCACAAAGATAGAGGAATGGAATAATATGACAGTAGAGGGTACCTACGATGGCAATTTCTGTAGGCAACCTTCTATTTAAATCCAATACACTTTTATGTCATGGCACCACCTCCATGATGTCATCTTTGAGAATGAAAGATAAACAAGAATCACATTATTAGAGGGATCATGAGAGGTTCAGTGATATGTCAAATGATGAAGCAAACTAAGTCAGATATCAGTTACTCAAAAATTCCTTTTGAGGGGCAGCTAGATGGCCTAGTGGATAGAGCACCAGCCCTGAAGTCAGGAGAACCTGAGTTCAAATCTGGTCTCAGACACTAAACTCTTCCTAGCTGTGTTATCTGGGCAAGTCACTTAACCCCAATAATTTCAGCAACAAAACAAACAAACAAAAAACCTTTTTTGAATACCTACTACATGGCAGAAAAATCAAATGGAATGAAGCCTTCACTGGTTGACATTTGGTGCTATGTTCAATAAGTTAAGAGCTAATATTTCTTTTACTTGTCTGTCCATTCCATCTGCTTCCAGATTTTAAAAAAAAAGTTGAAATAGTGCTCAAAATATGATGCATTACAGTCTTCCAACTTTTCCTTTTCCTTTCTCCATAATTACAAAATGTTTCTCCTTTTCTTATGTTCCAAGCTAGAAAGCAGTATATATAAAATTCAGTCTTTTTTTTCATTAATATTTCATAAATTGCTATGTCATTCAAACATATGGCATTGTGGGTGCCAATTAGTGAAATCTATACTATTGAGGTGAAAGTCATACAATTGGGGTGAAAGCCATTCCAAAGGGGGTGTGAAATTTCTACCTGAAGTATTGCTGATTACAAGTACACTGTGCCTAACAAATAACCTTGTGTGTATAAAATTACTCACACTGACCACCACACATCCTTGTGGGATTTTTATTGGGTCAATGTTATGGGCCAAAACTCTGAACTTGAAACAAAAGATGCTTACAAGTTACTAAGTGGAATTGAGAAGACAATGATTATCTAGTTTAGCATGATTCAGTATGATTGATTTTATCCATCAACAAATAATGGTTTCCTAGTGCTATAATGATTGGTTTATACTCAGTGTAGAGCATATAAGCTAGGAGCCTCAGCTAGGTTGATTCAGAGATTCACAGAGCCAGAGAAGGCAAGTGGACAGAAGACTGGAGGCTGAAGCACAAGCCCTTGGACCTAGATTCATCTCATCTCATACCACCTTGGTGGCAGGCTCTCCTCCTTAGTTTCTCCACTGAAACAAAGACTCTGGAAGGCCTCTAAGAAAGCTGCCCAGCCTCAGGCAAAGAGATAAAGGATTTGGACTTTAATACCTGGATGTTCTTGTGATTACTGAATTGAAACAAGGCTGCTTCCAGAAGCCCCCAAGAAACCTGAATCAGAGAACGTTACAGGTCAAAAGTCACAAAAAGGATACAGTAGTCAGCTTCAAGCTATAGTAAATCATAATAAGGAAACCATGACCAGAATGTAAACTTCACCATATCCACCACATAACCTTGGGTGTTTAGTCATCTTTTATAAGGCGTGTCACCTGAGCCCTAAGACCCATATCCCAAATTAAAACTGCTTGATAAGAATAATGCAAATCCTTAAAGAGATATCTAATGATGTTTTGCAGGTCCTCCTTACTTTGTTTGATTTCTATAATTACTCTGAAACTTTTGTGAGGATCTACTGAATAGTTCAGCCACCACCACAAATTGTATAGTGGCCATTAGAGATCCAGTGAATTGTTTGGCAGCTCCCCTCCAGACAAATCCTATGTAACTAACTCATCTGATTATTAAATGACTCATATAATCATAATGGAATTCCCTGCCTTTTCTTGAATGTAATTAGCTTGCCCTTTGGTTGGGAATCAGGGAGAGGCTTGGAGTGCCTTGTTTGGGAAAATTTCAAACCACACAAACATGGTATAGTTGAGATAATTTACTTTAAAGAAAATCACCCTTAAATAATAGTCAAAAAAAGATGAGATAACTCACTGAACTAATTTATCTATTCAGCCCATAATTATTGCCCTATTATATCTTTTAAAAAATAAAAATCTGAGTCAGGGAGCTGAACCAATAAGCTATTGCAACAGTGTGGGCAAAGAGGTGATGAGGAGTAGCATTAGAGTGGTAGCCATGAGTGGAAATAAAACAATTTGGAGGTATGAGTGAGGAGTCAAGGATGACAAGTAGGTTTCAAGTCTGTATTATTGTGAACTA
Organism: Sminthopsis crassicaudata; assembly: GCF_048593235.1. NCBI lineage: Eukaryota > Metazoa > Chordata > Mammalia > Dasyuromorphia > Dasyuridae > Sminthopsis > Sminthopsis crassicaudata. The sequence goes on from NC_133619.1 coordinate 422,044,088, forward strand.
TACTTTTTTTTTTTTCCAGATCTAAATTACTTTATTTATTTATTTGTTTATTTGGTTATTTATTTATTTATTTATAATATTATACCTTGTATTCATTTTTCCAAATTATCCCCCCCCTCCCTCTATTCCCTCCCCCCGATGACAGGTAATTCCATACATTTTACATGTGTTACAATATAACCTAGATACAATATATGTGTGTAAATACCATTTTCTTGTTGCACATTAAGTATTAGATTCCGAAGGTATAAGTAACCTGGGTAGATAGACAGTAGTGCTAACAATTTACATTCACTTCCCAATGTTTCTTTTCTGGGTGTAGTTATTTCTGTCCATCATTGATCAACTGGAAGTGAGTTGGATCTTCTTTATGTTGAAGATATCCACTTCCATCAGAATACCTCTTCATTGAAGTGTACAGCAATCTTCTGGTTCTGTTCATTTCACTCAGCATCAGTTGATGTAAGTCTCTCCAAGTCTCTCTGTATTCCTCCTGCTGGTCATTTCTTACAAAGCAATAATATTCCATAACCTTCATATACCATAATTTACCCAACCATTCTCCAATTGATGGATATCCATTCATCTTCCAGTTTCTAGCTACAACAAAAAGAGCTGCCACAAACATTCTGGCACATACAGGTCCCTTTCCACTCTTTAGTATTTCCTTGGGATATAATCCCAATAGCAGCAATGCTGGGTCAAAGGGTATGCACAGCCCGATAACTTTTTGGGCATAGCTCCAAATTGCTCTCCAGAATGGCTGGATTCTTTATTGTTAAACTATACTTTGATAGTAATGGAAAAGTTGTGAAAAGGGGAAGATTTTGGGGGAAAGAATCGTTCAACTTTGTACATCTTGAGTTTGAAACATTTAACATGTCCAAATATGTCCAAAAGATATATGTTTAGGATGAGCTCAGGGGAGTAGGTAGCAATGGATATATAGATCTGAGAATCACCTGTCTAGAGATATTTAACTCTTCAGAGCTGAAATCACCAATCTAGAGGGTCGTCATTTAGATCATTGATTCCCAAGCTTAAATGACAATACTTCAGGGTATTATTTACTGTCTTAAGTGAGCTATCACAATATTTCAAAACCAAATTAATTTTGATCCACTTTAATTTTCAAAAGTCATAGCACACAGCATTTCTGCTAGCATATTTATATGGGCAAACTGCTGAGAACTCAAACAATGGTAGGGGGTCTCCACTTTCTATGGCCTACTCCACAAGTATCCTGGGTGGAATCAAGTGGTTTCTTGTGGGAAATCAAGGAAATAAAATCTGACAAAACAAACAAGTTGTGAGGAAACCAGAGTGTAGAAGCTTTTCTTTTTAATTAAAAGTGACTTTTAAAAGCCAAAAGCCATATTGACTTGTCACCAATGTAGGCAAATGTCTTCAATTTATTGGATTTATAAAATTATAGCCTTTCACTAACAAAAATAAAATATATTAGAAGTTGAAAATCTCAAACTATATTCTTTAGATTAATAAATAGATAGCTGTTAAAGATGTGTCAATAATTCCCTAAAAGAGAGAGGGGAGGGAGAGAGGAAAGGAGAGAGGGGGAGAGGGGAGGGAGGAAAGAAAAAAGAGAAGGAAGAAAAAGGAGGAGGAGGAAGAAGAGAAGGGAGAATAGAGGAAGAGAAAAAGGAAGAGGAGGAGGAGAAAAGGAAGTGGCAGGGAGGAGAGATGACTGAGCACAGGGACAGCCCAGGAACCCAGGGCAGTGTGGCTTTCATTGGCTGGGGAATCTACTAGGATGCTTTTAGCCAAAATATAACAGTGTTGGCTACTCTGTCCTAATTACAAGTCAGTGGATCAACAGATTAGCTGTGAGATATCCAGTTCAAATACAAAAGGCAAATAGTGAGCCTCTGAATCCCAGAATAATGTGGGTGCCCACCCAACACTGGAAGCAACTGCTGAAATAGCCCAGAACAGCCTAAAACTTCTGCAGCCTGTAGGGGAAGCTTGAGACAATCTCCCTTTTGCTCCCAAAGCAGACTTCAACCTTTAAAACAAAGGAGAAAAAAGCAAAAGGAACTTTGACCATAAGTAGATTTTATGGAAAAAGAGAATAGACCTCAAACCCTGAGAATCATATAGGCAAATCATCTTTCTCTGAAACCCCAAAGGGTGACATTAGTTTGTTCCCATCTCACAAGGCTCTCTTGAAAGAATTCAAAAATAATTTTAAAATTGAGTTCAAAGAAAAACGGGGAAAGGAAATGAGAACATTGCAAGAGAGTTTGGCAAAGGAAACACAGACATTATTTGAAAAAAACTCCTTACAAAATAGTCTTGATGAAGTAGAAAACACATATGACTCTTTACAAAATAGATTTGTAAAAGAAACAAATTCATTGAAAAAGACAATCTAAGAAATGGGAAAAAATCCAATAAACAAAACAACTTACTTAAAAATTCAATTGGACAAATGCAAAAGGAGATTAAAAAAAGCTGACTGAAGAAAATAATTCTCGAAAAATTAGAATTGAACAAAGGGAAATGAATGGCTCAATGAAATATAAAGGATTAGTCAAACAAAAAAAAAATGAAAAAAAAATAGAAGAAAATGTAAAATATCTTATTGGAAAAACAACTGACCTGGAAAATAGATCTAGGACAGACAATGTAAGAATTATTGGGCTTCTTGAAAACCATGATGAAAAAAAGAGCCTAGACATCATCTTTCAGGAAATCATCAAGGAGAACTGCAACCAGAGGATAAAATAGCCAGTGAAAGAATTCAGAGATCATCTCCTGAAAGAGACCCCAAAATAAAAAATAGTCCAAGAAATGTCATAGCTAAATTTCAGAATTATCAGATCAAGGAAAAAATTATTGCAAATAGTCAGAAAGAAATGATTCAAATATCAGACACCCCAATCGGGATTACCCAGAACCTAGCAGCTTCCATGTTAAGGTATCAAAGGGGCTGGAATCTGATATTATGAAAGCAAATGAACTTGGATTGCAATTTAGAATCAACTATACAACAAAATTAAACAATATAGGTAAATTTCATTCATTTCTGATGAAAAGACCAGAACAGAAAAGACCAGAACTCAAGAAAAAACATAAACATAAAAAGGTTAAAAAAAAGAAAGAAAAAAAAAAACAAAAACCTTTGTTTTAAAAGTTTAAAAACTTATATCCCTATATAGGGAGATGATATGTTTAACTCTTGAGATCTGTATCTCTGTTATGGGTATACTTAGAAGGTACAGGTATAATATGATTTTATTGGGATGATATAAAAAAGAAACTAGAGAAGGAAAGGGGATTCTACTGAAAGAAGAGAGAAATGGAGTTAAAATGGGGTAAATTACATCACATGAAGAAGCAAAAAAGATCTATACAGTTGAGCAAAAGAAGGGAGGGGAATGAGTATTGGGTGAACTTTAATCTCATCAGATTTGGTTTAAGGAGAGAATACCAGACAAATTTAATTTAATATAAAAACTTGTTTCATCTTATAAGGAAGTAGGAGGAGAAAGGAGAAAGGAAATGGGGAAGTAATAGAAGGGAGAATAGAAGTAAAGGGGAAAAGGTTAACAAAGAGGGGAGGTATAGTAAAAGGGGAGGGCAGATTGAGGGAGGTGTTGGTCAGAAGTAGTACATTGGTGAGGAGGGAAAGGGGGAAATGAAAGTGAAAAATACAAGTTGAGGAAAATAAGATGGTAGGAAATATAGTTAGTAATTTTAATTAATTGTAAAAGTGAATGGGATCAACTCTTCCAAAAAACAGATAGCCAGGATCCTAAAATATGTTGTTTACAAAATACATATTTAAAGCAGATTAATACATACAGAGTGAAGATAAAAGGTGGGAGCAAAATCTTAACTTTTTAACTTTAGCTGAAGTTAAAAAAACAAAACAAAAAAAAAATGGGTAGTAATCCTGATTTCAGATCAAGCAAAAGCAAAAATAGATTTAATTAAAAGTGATAAGGAAGAAAACTACATTTTGCTAAAGAATACCATCAATCATGAAATATTATCAATTCTAAATATACAAGCCAAGTAGTATAGAATCCAAATTACTAGAGGAGAATTTAAGAGAGATGCAACAAGAATTAGGTAGCAAAACTGTACTAGTGAGGATCCTTGCTTTTGCAGAACCAAATAAATCAAACCATAAAATAAATGAGAAAGAATTTGAGTTAAATATAATTCTAGAAAAGTTAGGTATGATAGAGCTTTGGAGAAAATTGAATGGAGAAAGAAAGGAATATACTTTTTTTTTGTCAGCAGTACATGGAACCTATACAAAAATTGACATATATTGGGGCATAAAAATCTCAAAATCAAATGCAAAAAGGAAGAAATAGTAAATTAATTTTTTTTTTCAGATGAAATAACAATTACATACAATAAAAGACCAGGGGAAAATCGATCAAAAATTATTTGGAAACTAAACAATCTAATCCTAAAGAATGATTAGGTAAAACAACAAGTCATAGATACAATTGATAATTTCATCCACAAAAATAACAATAATGAGACATCAAAATTTATGGGATGCAGACAAAGCAGTTCTTAGAGGAAATTTTATATCTCTAGATGTTTAATTGCATTAAATAGAGAAAGATAAAATTAATGAATTGAGCATGCAACTAAAAAAGCTAGAAAAAGAACAAATTAAAACCCTCCAATTAAATACCAAATTTGAAATTCTGAAAATAAAAGGGGAGATTAATAAAATTGAAAATAAGAAAACGAGTTAAATTAATAAACAAAAAGAGTTAGTTTTATGAAAAATCCAAGAAAACAGATAAACTTTTAATTAATTTGATTAGAACAAGGAAAGAAGATAAAATTGTTAGTATCAAAAATGAAAAGGGAAAACTTTCCACCAATGAAGAGGAAACTAGAGCAATAATTAGGAATTATTTTGCCCAACAATATGTCAATAAATCAGATAATCTACATAAAATGGAGGTATACTTATAAACTTGCCCAGATTAACAGAAGAAATAAATTATTTAAATAGTCCCATTTTAGAAAAAGAAATTGAACAAGCTATTAATCAAGTTTCTAAGAAATAATATGCAGGACCAGGTTCATTTATATGTGAATTCTATCAAATATTTAAAGAACAATTATTTCCAATACTATGTAAATTATTTGGGGAAAAAAGGGAAAATAAGGAGTTCTACCAAATTTCCTTTTATGACACAGATATGGTGCTGATACCTAAACCAGATAAGGTCAAAACAGAGAAAGAACATTGATGAATATTGATGCAAAAATCTTAAATAAAATATTAGCAAAGAAATCACAGCAAGTTGTTCCTAGGACAATACACCATGATAAAGTAGAATTTATATCAGGAATTCAGGGCTGGTTTAATATTAGGAAAACTATTAGCAGAATTGACTATATCAATAACTAAACTAACAAAAATCATATGATTATCTCAATAGATGCAGAAAAAAAAATTTGATAAAATCCAACATCCATTCATTTGAAAAACACTAGAGAGTGTAGGAATGAATGAAGTTTCCCTTAAAATGATCAGTAGCAGCTATTTAAAACCATCAGCAAACATCATAGGTAATGGAGATAAACTAGAACCATTCCCAATAAGATCAGGGGTGAAACAAGGTTGTCCACTGTTAGGATTACTAGGTGAGAACTCAGGTTGTCTGGACAGTGACAAGGTGAGAATTCAGGTTGTCTGGACAATTACAAGGTGAGAACTCAGGTTGACTTGATAGAAGGAGCAAGCTCATTGGCTGAAGTGGTTCTTCCCAGAAGCCCTTGCATTATCCCACACCCATTCTCTGGGAGGATAAAAGAGGCAACAGTGGGCCTGGAAAGTCAGTCTGCCTGGAGAAGGATAAGAGCTGGAGGAGATTCAAGGAGAAGACTCTGCACTACATCTGGCTTGGCACAGCTCTCTGCAGGAAGGGAAGTCACTTCTCTGGACAAGAGTTAACAGCAACTACCTGGAGACAACGGTTCACTACAGGAAGAAGAATCTGTCTGAGAGATTTGAGTAGACACAGCAGATCTCTTCCCAGAGAGCGATCCAGCAGCTTCTGGAGACGACAGCTCGCTACAGTCCACTATCACCATTATTATTCAGTATTGTATTAGAAATGTTAGCTTTGGCAATAAGAGAAGAAAAAGAAATGTAATCTCCAGGAAAGCTTTCTGGAGGGCCTTAGGACCAGCTTTGGTCTCAGCAGAATTATCACTATGAGAACAGTCAAGAGTAAAATCCAAAGTCTTTATTGTTTCCTTCACAGTTTGTGTCTGTCATAGTCCAACCCAGTCTCTTCTGCTTGTCTGTCGGTCTGCCAGTCTCACTTTTAGTGCAGGAGGCACGAGAGCCACCATGAGATTGCTCAAATATAGAATGTCTATCTTCCAGTTCTTGTTAGCCCTTATATACCTTATTGTAATTACATCATTACAGTATACTGATTATTTATGAACTTAGAGAAGAATTACATTTCTATACTAAATATTAAGTATATATGTGAACTAGAGAACAATCAACTCATTAGTTCCACTGAGTTAACACCTTGTTTCAAGTATACTTATTTCAAGTATACTTCTCCAAAAGTTCTGTCCACTGCACAGGAACTAGAGTAGGTAATGAGAAAACTAAATTGCCATTCTTTAGATGATATGTTGGTATACTTAAAGAGTCCTAGTGAAACAACTAAGAAACTACTAGAAGCAATTCACAATTTTAGAAAAGTTACAGGATACAAAATAAATTCATATAATCATCAACATTTTTATATATTACCAACAAAATCCAGCAGCAAGATATACAAAGAGAAATTCCATTTAAAATAACTGTAGATAATACAAAATATGCGGGAGTCTACCTGCCAATGCAAAGTCCGGAACTATATGAAGACAATTTATGAAGTACTTTCCACACAAATAAAGTCAGAATTAACTAACTGGAAAAATATCAAGTGCTGATGGGTAACCTGAGCTAATATAACAAAAATTACAGTATTACCTAAATTAATCTACTTATTCAGTGCCATACCAATCAAACTCCCAAATAATTATTTTTCATAGCTAGAAAAAATTATAACAAAGTTTATTTGAAAGAACAAAGGTGTCAAAGGTTTGAAATTCAAAGAATTTCAAGGTAATTAATGAAAAAAATTGCAAATGAAGGTGGCCTAGCTGTGCCAGACTTAAAACTATATTATAAAACAGTAGTCATCAAAACCATTTAGTAATGGCTAAGAAATAGAGGGGATCAGTAGAATAGGTTAGCTTCACAGGACAAAATAGTCAATGACTAAGTAATCTATTGTTGGACAAACTCAAAGATTTCAACTTTTGGGATGAGAACTCAGTATTTGACAAAAATTGTTGGGAAAATTGGAAACTAGTACAGCAGAAACTAGGCATTAACCCACATCTAATACCATATACCAGGATAAGGTCAAAATGGGGTTCATGATTTAGACATATTGATATAAGCAAATTAGAAGAATAAAGAATAGTTTACCTCTCAGATTTGTGGAGAAGGAAGAAATTTGTGGCCAAAGAACTGGAGTACATTATTGAATACAAAAGGGATAATTTTTATTATATTAAATTAAAATGTTTTTGTATAAACAAAACCAATACATATAAGGTTAGAAAGGAAGCAATAAAGTGGGAAAAATTTACATCCAAGGGTTCTGATAAAGACCTCATTTCTAAAATATATAAAAAATTGACTCAAAATTATAATAATACAAACCATTCTCCAATTGATAAATGGCCAATGGATATGAACAGATAATTTTCAGATGAAGAAATTAAAATCTTTTTTAGTCATATGAAAAGATGTTTTAAATCACTATTGCTCAAAGAAATGCAAATTAAGACCACTCTGAGGTACCACTACACATCTCTCAGATTGGCTAAGATGACAGGAAAAAATGATGATAAATGTTGGAGGGGATGTGGGAACAATTGGAACATTGTTTGTGGAGTTGTGAACTGATTCAACCATTCTGGAGGGCAATTTGGGACTATACCCAAAGAACTATCAAACTGTGTATACCTTTTGATGCAGCAGTGTTTTTACTGGGCTTGTATCCTAAGGATATCATAAAGGAGGGAAATGGACTCACATGTGCAAAAATGTTTCTGGCAACCCTTTTTGTAGTGTCAAGAAACTGGAAATGGAATAGATGCCCATCAGTTGGAGAGTAGCTAAACAAGTTATGGTATATGAATGTTATGGAATGTTATTATTCTATAAGAAATGATCAACAGGATAATTTCAGAGAGTCCTGAAGAGATTTACATGAACTGATTATAAATGAAATGAGCAGAATCAGGAGATCATTATACATGGCAACAGCAAGATTATGTGATGATCAATTCTGATGGATGTAGTTCTCTTCAATAATGTGGTGATTCAAGCCAGCTTCAATTATCTTGTGATGAAGAAAGCCATTGGCACCCAGAGAGAGGACCGTGAGAACTTTGTGTGGATCATACCATAATATTTTCACTTTTTTGATATTGTTTGCTTGCATTTTGTTTTCTTTCTATATTTTTTTCCTTTTTGATCTGATTTTTCTTGTGCAGCATGATATTTGCATGTGTGTATGTGTATAGAAGAATTGCACATATTTAATATATATTGGATTGCTTGCCATCTAGGGGTGGAGGTGGGGAAAAGGAAGGTAAAAAATTTGGAACACAAAATTTTGCAAGGGTGAATGTTAAAAATGATCTATGCATAAGTTTTGAAAAAAAAAACTTAAAAAAAATAAATATTACAAAAATACAAAGTGAACCAGTTTAATCTAAGTCACAATGAATCTAACGAGGTTCCTCTCCTTCCTTCTGTTCTTTTCTCTCCCCTGATCTTCCTTCTTTCTTTCTTTCCTTATACTTTTTCTTTTTCTTAACTTTTCTTCCTTTTTCTCCCTGTTTTTAACCCTTCTTTCTCAGTCTTTTCCAAAAAGTATATATTTTTAAATCATTTCACATGTTTACTGGGAAAATGACATAACTTTTAAAAATTATTTTTAAAACCATAAAAATCAAACATTTTTATTATTAAAAAAAAAAAAAAAGACAACCCAATCCTCCTAAATGAAATTGCTTTTTATGTATTGCCTTTGATACTTGTTTTTCTTTGGTGTGGTCACACTCATTCTTAAAAAGTTTTCTCAGTTCTACTAAATAGATACTTCTAGAACAGGTAAGTTTATTATTTGTCTTTAATGTAATATTCTGAACTATTTAAGGCTTCCAAGTTCCTTCTAAATAAACTCGATCCTGATTCTGATATTCAAGGTTTACCTCCCCAAGCCTGACAGTAGAATATCTTTTCAGTATTTTATCATGGGTCAAACAGACAATTATCTAGCTTATTCTTGTGTTGTCCTCTCCTAATTTTTTGCCTTTGTTTCTGTGGTCCCTCCTATCTGGAATGGATTTCTTATCTCACTTTCATATTAAATCTCTTCCTTTCTTCAATGTACACTTTTCTGCTTGAAGCCTCCTTTACTTCTTTAGTGAAAGTGATCTATCTCTCAAATTTCTTATTGCCCTCTTTATATTTTATATTTCCTTTCCTTACATCACTATTTTTGGGGAGTGGAATTCACATTTCTATTTCTTCTCCTTACCTCCTCCCCCACTTGAAATGAAGGCTGTGTTTAAAAAATTATATCCAACCCAGTATGTTGAAAATAGTGATTAATATTTTTTAAATTGAATTATATTAGAGATGATATCCTTTATCTTTTTGAACTATCACTCTATTTTATTAATTCCATGGCAAGTTGTGTAAGAATGGCATTTCCTTGGTTGATATTGGTCAGTTCATTCCCTATCTCAGATTACTGGAGGCATCAAATTCCCATTGATTTCCATGGATGGCAGCAAAGTATTAAAGCTGTGGTTTAAGATCATAGTAATAATAAAAAAATACTATAGTGAATAAATCACATATGTTTTATGCAGGATAGTCTAGATGGCTCTGACACTATAATGATGACCATAGTAGAACTCATCTCTCAAGTAGTCAGGAAAAATAACTAGTGCTGAATAAAGTATATCAGGAATATGCAGACACCTGTCTAAGGTGTTCTGCAAAGGAGTGAATCTGTCAAACAGTGAATTCTCTATTGATAAAAAAACAAAACAAAACAAAACAAAACAAAACAAAAAAAACCCAAAAAATTTCATGAAATTCTACACACTAGGCTATCTGTTCATATGATTTATAGTATAAAAGAAGACAGCATGAAATTATGACGAAGGACTGACTTTTTGTTATGTTCATTAGAATTGTGAAGAGGCCTGAATTCAAATCCCTTGTTTTTATTTGGGTAACCCTTATTTTCTTTCAAACTCAATTTTCATATCTTTAAGACAGGATTAATAATTAACCATAAGGCTTGTCTCAGTTTTTATGAAGATTAAATGAGATAGTGTATACTTAGGGCTTTGAAAACCTTGAAGTGCTATATTCTGTCAGCCATAGAAGGGGAATTGTGGTATGATGGATACTTGGCTGAAAAGACTGAGAAGAAAGCTAGTCTTTGAATCCCACCTCAAATACATGTAAGCTATGTGATAAACAAATAAATCCCTTTATTCCTTATATCCTCAGTTTGTTTATTTATAAAATAAGGATAACAATCATCTTATTACCTCACTGGATTGTTTTGACAATGCCTTTTGTAAACCTCAAAGTACTTTATAAAAGTGAAATTCTATTGGTATACCTAGACTATCTCTCCATTCTGTATCTACTACTCTACCTACTTTCAACTTCACCAAAAATTGTGTCTTTCCCAGGATAAGCTAATCACTTCTAAACACACTATGATGTTGCTATTTCAAGTGTGGCTTAGCTCTACCTTCCTTAGCATCCTCCCACTCTAATAGAGACCAAATATTAAACTCTTCCTAATTCTTTCCTTTTCAGAGAACAGAAACTGAACTTTCAGTTCAATCCACTTTGTATCTGTTGCTCTATCTGGTTTCAACTCCATGAAACAAAGGGTTTCTATCACTGCCTTCTCACCTCATTTTATGTGATGTTTTACTCTTTACTATCATCTCCTTGAGAACAAAGAATTTTTTTTTTTTTTTTTTTTTTTGTTAATTGTATCCTCAGCACTCAGCACAGTGCCTAGTGCCATAGTAAGCACTTTTCTTATTGAAGACATCAAACTGAAGCTAAGTTTTTTTGTCAGGTAGGAATCTTATATTAACAAAATTCTGATGAAATGGTTTTTTAAAAAGAAATTCAAAAAGAGAAGTTTAAGTATAACATATTTAGCAATATCTGAAGTTTTCTTCTGAATAAATGTTATTTGGTCTTGGAAAAGTGTATACATAAAAGTATTTTAAACTTCAGAACTTGACCTTTGTCATCTGCTGGGCTTATGTATGACTCACTACATAAATTTCTTTTAGTATCCACAAATTAGACAGAAAAGTAGATGGAATAGAACTACAAATGGAGAACTTTATTTTATTCTATCCCATCACCCTCCTCCCCTACCTCATTTTGAGGTTACTTATACTCTGTCCTGAACTTGAACCCTCTTGGAACAGTTATAACACATAATATCTTAGGCAAAACATGCCAACAAAGGTTTTCATTTCTTTCCTGAGTAATTAAATAGAAATGTGTCACAGCTGAAAGTAACCTTTAAAAAATGTTTTTGTAATTTAATTCACTTCTGCCACCTGCATGTGGTAATTAGTTCTATCACTATTGCCAAATTCTGCTTTTGCCACTTGGTGGACATCTATTTAGTGAACTTTCTTTTTCTCAGTATGTGTTCTTTTATGTTGCCTGTATGGATTCCAGTTGCTATCCTCATTGGCCATCTTGGATTGCTCTTCAGCCTAAGGGGAATCTTTGGATTAAGTGATTTGGCAAAGTGCTGAGTTTAGATGTACAATTTGATTCAGATAATCCAAACCTTTGGCATGATAGAGAAACACTGACTGCCTAACATCTGCTTGAGCAACTGATCAACCCGAGATACTTACAGTAAAGAAGAGCATGATAGTGGTCATAACAATAGGGTGCAAATGGATATTTTGTCTCTTATGATCCTCTGGATCATAACAATCAGTATATTTAGACTATATGAAGAACATTGCCCGAGAATAGCAATTATCAAGAGGAAAGAATACAAAGCAGGCACTGTGGTGACAATAGAGTTTAAAGATGGCAACTGTAGGATGTCTGTGGCAGAGTAGTTGGATATTCTCAAACAAAAGGATCATCTGTTGACAACAGAAGCTACAGATGCCTAATATGCATTTCTTCTACTATGAATAAAATAGGGGAAAATTATTTTATTAAACATTTTTTACTGTTGCATATAGACTTTAAAAAGTTGCCTTATGGGCTATTTGCATAAGAAAGGGATATGAAAGAATGGGTTTGGGCCTTCAAACCATACAACAGGAGATGTCACAGACCATTTTACCCTAAGGGTTCTTAAGTTATTATGAGCTGTCACAGAATGTTATATCAAGTCTCCTAAACCAAATGAAATATTGGTACCAGTGTTCTTAGGCTTTAAAGTATGTGCAAGACTTTTTTAGTCATTGAATTATAAATCTTTGGTCTTTGTCTTTAATTTACTTCTCAGGATCATGAAATCCTAGAATCTCAGAGTTGAAAAGAACACTAGTAGCTGAATAACTAGTCTATCTTGTGCCATAGGAGGAAGTCTACTCTCTAGTCTAGCTCAGGATTAAAAAAAAAAAAAGGAATTCCCTACTATAAAGAAGCTATCTAGCTGCTGTTTGAAGACCTCTATTGAGAGAGAATACATCACTAGGGCATTATACTTTTAGAATGCTCTGACTTTGGGGAAGCTTTTTCTGTCATAAAATCTATATTTGCTTCTTTGCAACTTTGGCTCATTGTTATGATTTTGCCTACTCTTTCATTTAGTATATTTCAAATAATTGAAAGGTAGCTTTCATTTCATCCTTGGGTCTTTCTTCATCCAAGATGAGTATTCCTAGTTCCTTCAACTCATTCATCTATAAAATAGGGATAACACTTATCATACTACCTCATAGTACCTCATAGTATTGCTCTGAGAATACCCTTTATATATTATATATATATATTACCCAGAATCAGCTATACCCAGAAAAGGCACATTGGGAAATGAGTGTAAACTGTTAGCATTTTTTTTTTTTCTCCCCAGGTTATTTTTTACCTTCCAAATCCAATTCTTCCTTTGCAACAACAACAACAAAATTCGGTTCTGCATATATATATATATATATATATTGTACCTAGGATATACTATAACAAATTTAATATGTATGGAAATGTCTGCCATCTAGGGGAGGGGGTGGAGGGAAGTAGGGGAAAATTTGGAAGAGAAGGGAGTACAAGGGATAATGTTGTAAAAGATGTTATAATTATAAAATTAATAAAAAAAATAAAAAAGAGAATGCCCTTTATATACATCAAAATACTATATAAATGTTAATTTTTACCACAGGTATGCCTAAACAATATCCTCCATTCTGTATATGCTGTTTGCAGCTTTTTTTTCTATTCTATTTAACAAGATATCTCTCCAAAGATAAGTTCATCTTTTCTAAATACATCATTGATTGATTATCTTCCTTAGCTTCTCCCTTCTAATGGAGAACTAGAATGGGAGTACCAATTTTTTTCTAATACTTTTCTTTAAAAAGGGCAGAAACTAGACTTTCAGATCATTCCACTTTGCATTTGCTTCTCTACCTGATTTTCAACTCCATGGAACAAAATGTCATAACAGGTACCCTTCTGGTATTACCCTATTCCTCCTGCTTCTCATTTGATAAGAACTCTTCCAGTTCTTTAAGCATTCTAGATGCCTTCCATGGAATACTTTTCAGATTATCACTATCCTTTTCAAATTATTGTGACCAAAATCAGACAAGTGCTCCAGATGCAATTCTGCAGTTCTAATTTACAGTTACACTGTAACTGTTGTAGAACAATATTGTAATTGTAATAATTGTAATTGTTGTAGAACAATAGTGTTCTAGCAACTTTTCTTATGTTAGGCCAGTTTTTTACTGTGGCCTTGGAGCTACTACCTAATATAAATTTTTATTTATTTTACTATGATCATCTTCTGTTTGTCCCTATTTATTTTTCTCTTCTCTTCTCTTCTTTTCTCTTCTCTTCTCTTCTCCTCTCTCTCTCTCTCTCTCTCTTTCTCTCTCTCTCTTTCTCTCTCTCTCTTTCTTTCTCTCTCTCTCTCTCTTTATATATATATATATATATATATATATATATACATATATATATATATGTATATATATATATATATTTCTAGTAAGTACAATAGACAGTAAGGACTAGTTTATGGAAATCTGAACTGGAAGTCAAAAAGACTTAGATTCATGTCTTCCCTCTGACATATTGGCTTTTTGAGCCAAGACAAATCTTTTAATGTCTTCATGCACTAAATAATTAAATAATTGTCTGAACCAGTTGCACAAATTTATTGGTTTTTGTTGTTCAATTGTTTTAGTCCTGTCTAAGTCTTCATGAGTTCATTTGAGATTTTCTTGACAAGGATAATAGGGTAGTAGTTTGCCATGTCCTTCTGCATCTCATTCTACAAATGAAGTACTGATACAAACCTGGTCATGTTAGGGTCCTTTAAATGGGTGGCGCCACAGTGCAACAGGAGATCTGAGTGGCCCAGAAGTAACCTCTGTGGATATAGGACTGCCCTGTGGGTGGGATCCTGGCCATATTGAGATAGCTTTGTGATGGGTGATGGCTCTCTCGCTAGTTGGCTGTGTGTATGACCTCACAGGCCCTTTATAAGCCCACTGCAGACAGCAGTTGCTCTCTTTAACCTGGAGCTCTTTAACCTGGCTCTCTAGCCTTTAGTAGCCAAGCCAAGCCAAGCTGATGGATAGCCGAGAGAGGTAAGAAGTTTGGTAGTGAACACGTGGTTCTTCAGACCAGGTGTTCACTAGGGAACTAACAAGTCAGGGCATCAAGTCAGGGCATTATGTGAGTAGGTATAATAAAGACTTTTAAGATTACATGTGGCTGTTCTTGAGTGTGCTACCGGTTATTAAACTACTATTCAAGAAATTGTGGCCAGAGACCTTTGAAGGCCTCAGAGGAGGTGAGCCAGGTAGAGTTGAAACTGCAAAGGTCAGTGGTCAAAGGTACTCTGTTGGGCCTAGGACAGACTAGTAATTGTTACTGCCAGGAAATCATATTACATGGTCACATAGCTAGTAGGTGTATAAGGCTCGATTCCCAATTCGAACTCTGGAAGATGAATTGTTCTAAATTCAGGACCAGAACTCAACCCACTGCACCATGTAGCTTCTGTAGAATTTTAGGAAGTTAGATTATTGGCAACTTGACTTTGAGAAGCCTGTATTGATAGAATAAATAAATAATTTTCTGAATATGCTATCTGAAATTGGTGGATGATCTTATGCTAAATCTTATTTTCCTTTTGCTGTCAACTTTTATACCTATTGCTTTTTTTTTTATAACACATACAATTGTGATGACATTTCAGAGCATGAAATATTAAGTACATGATTGATATCTGAATTATGGGCAAGCTATTGTTGACATTGTAAATAATCAACATAGCTTCAGGATCCCTACCAAACAAAAAAACTCAAGTCAAAATGACACCAAAAGTAGCAAATGAATATTCCATAACTTTGACAAAAGTTATGATTTGACTCTTTTGAAAGGATTTTTGTTTTCATTGTTAAATGAGTGTTCAGAGTAGAAAGAAGTTAAACTAGAAGTATAAGAGCAGTATAGTTTTAAAGGAACTATTCTAGCAATTCTGCACAAAATTCAGGCTGACTTCAGAATTACAGATTCTCAAATTACCATTAAGATATCCAACAGAAATATAGTCATCATGATTTTTGTTTTTGAAAAAAAATAAAGTAAAATTGGAATGTATGTCTGGGGACAATTGGATCTGAGGAACAGAAAATATAGATGATATATCTAAAATATCTGTATATAAGAGGAGGAAATACCATTTCAATCAAGTGAAAATTTGAAAATTTGGGATCTAGTCTAGTCAAGTCCAGCCTATATATTATGAAGATATAGAGAAGTTATCTTATAGATAACATTTGAAAAGGGGTCTTCATAATAAGGGGTCTTCACATTAAAAGTTGTGCTTTAGCCTTTAAGTCCTTTTAAATATATACTTTCAAATTAGCACATCAGATAAGTCTTTCCACATGCATACCTTTAGATCATCACATAAAACCAATGGATAAGAAAGGAAGTTTTATGTTGTGACACTACAACTTCTAGTTATGTAGATAGAACCTCTATTTCTTGTTTTTTTTTTTTTTTTTAATTTATTTTTTCCAATTCTGAAACTAAAAAATCAGCAGCCATAACTCCTGAATCACCTCCTTATACTTACTACAGGTACCAAAGCTATGAATACTGTAATAGTTGTCATAATGCTCTAAAAGTGATCAACATCTTACATAATAGAATGAAAATGGGACCTCTAGTAAATGCAGGAGTAGATGACTAACTAGACTCCTGCTCCAAGACCTTCTTGATTAATATGAACAAAATTGTATTATATAACTTTCTCTGAGAAGACTGAAAGCCTTTGTTTTTTCAAATTTTATTTATCCCATTCACTCTTTCAGGCCATATTAAGAATTCTCAGATGTCTAATAGAATCCTAGCTATGAAATTATGGGAGGAGGATTTTTTTAGGTGGGAGTGCAAGAAAAGAACTTTTTTCCAGAATGACATAAGAAAAGAGAGAAATTTGGCACTATAAATCTATGCTCACATTCTCTATCTTGTACAAGTACAAATGGAGCTCAGGCATTAAAATTGTATTTCAAGGACAGGTTAAATTATTAAATCTGGATCTGCTCCCTATTATCTTTATTTCATATCTTTTGCTTTCCTTGAAGATGATATCTAGGAGTTGAGATTCTCTGTAGTCTGTATCCATAATAATGTTAACTCTTAAACCAAAGTACCCAGGACATCTATGATTAATACAATTATCCTGATAGTTGCCCACTAGCAATATTGCTATGAAGTACTAAGAGGATAGATGTTTGGACTTCTAAGATTATTGGCATTTTGGTTTTGGATGACAATGTCTGTTAATTGAGGCAGAAGTTGCAACTCTGAAATTTAACTGAAAGTTGTACAGATCTGTTCAAAGTTACATCTTGGTATAGATACAATTTGATTCAGTTTTTTTTTTTTAACAGATTATTAAAGTTTTTGTGTTCCACATGCATAGTAATTTAGACAAACAGTATCATAGTAAACACTATATTATTTTAAAAAATTAAACAAATTAATGGTAGAATTGAGACCAAAATCTAGGTTCCCTTCATTGACAATGAATTATTCAAATATATTTAAAAGTAAAATTTCTATGCCAAGCAAACTTTAGATACCTAGTAATTAATTGCACTCTGGTTTAAAAAATTGTGAGTGAAAAACATATTTTAAGCCTTGAAGTAGCTAAGAGTTTCGAAAAAATAGTTTAAGATCTTCTGTTAGAGCCTTATGCACTGCCAAGTTTTCTCTTCCTTATTTAGAATTACGCCTGCATTGGTTTGCTTTGACTCCAATATTGAATTATTCTGCTTTACAAACACATAATGGAGAGATAAGGGGATTAAAACTTTTGAAGACATATTTGGCAATAAACAATATTAAATCTTTCACTGGGCTACAGACAGAATTTGGGCAGCACACAGATCAAATCTTGAGGCATTTTGAGTCATAGAATTGAATTAAGGGGACTCTGAAGAAATGTAAAAAAGGAACTATGAGCTATAATACACCTGGGACTCCCCAGTGTCTAAACATATGGGCTTCTAGTCATTAGAAAGCCAAGAAATCTAAACATAGCCAGCCAATCAATCTGGAAACCCAGACGGATCAGGAATAGAAGTTACTATCTGTGAATGCATTAAAAGTAATATAAAGGAGCATTTCTTCAATTTTTATTTTGGATAGCATTTTCACAGATTTCTAATGTTCTTTGAGGTTTTAACTGTCATCACAGCTCTTGAACAATGTTGGGTGCTCCCTACTTTTTTTCCTGCCTAGTATTTTAGAACATTGTTTCAATCTTAAGAGACTGGCATACATATATATGTTAGAGTAGATTTCAATATGAGTTTGTTTTTGAGTTAGAAAGGGAAATGTTGTAAGATCTTTCCCTTAAAAATACTGTATACTAAACTGGTATGAAAATAAAAATGTAAATGATTATTTGAAAGTGCAAGAGAAGAGAAATGTATAAATAAATGATAGTGTGATATTTCAAATAGTACTCTTCAAAGTTTTGTTGTTTCAAGGAGGCCAGTTATATGGATGTGATAATTAGGTTTTGGGTTTGTTTCAGTTCTGAATATTAGCTTTCCCATTGATTCCCCCCAAAAAGAATTTAATTACTTACTTTTTAAAGTACTTGGTCATACTTATAGTTTAAAATAAGTGATAAAATTATTGAAAGGGACAGAAATTTAGATGAGAAAATTGACTTCTAAATTCTTAATTTATAATCTCATGATCTTTCTGTGATGGTACTTTTCAGAATGTAGATTTTATTCAGATGAAGTTTGTCAGAAGTATCTTTTAGATCAGAAGCCATGTGTGGGATGATGGGAGTCCTTCATAGGATATTAGAGTGAGAGTAATAAGGTTTTTGGAGCTTTACTTTCTTATTTTTCAAATAAAGTCATGAAATCCCAGGGAAGTTAAATGTCTTGTCAAAGTTAACGAAGATAGAAAATGGTAGTGCTGACATTCAAACAGAGGCAAATTCTCTAATCTCAATTCCATCAGTTCTTCTATCATACCTTGTAGTATATAGTCTGGTTAGAAAGTGGAAAGAAGCTAGAGGGGAACATTTAAATAAAGTAGCCCAAGTCATAGATGAGTCCAGTAAGCACAACTCTTGATCAAAATAATTTTGTCAAGATACTTTTTTATCCTTAACTGTTCTTAATATTGCTGTATACAAAAGTGGTTCAGAGCTTACTAAGCCCTAAATTGATGCATCTGTAAAAAATTACCTCAGTATAAAAACCTTTTAGACCTTAACCCCATTGCAGAATTAGCCTTTAAAAAGTATGTAATAATTATGTAGAATTTTTTAGTTTCCTATTTCAAAATCAGAACCAATTTGGAGAACTGGGTCAGTGATTAAATGATAATAGCATATGTCTACCAAATTGATGTTATTTTAAGGATTAGATTTTAAGGATTTAGAAATCCTGTAGTTAGGTCAATTGAATATGAAACCCTATATGTATACCTAAAAATTCAAGACATATCTAGCAGAAAGGTAAAGCATTAATATCTTAATATTATGGTGATTTTCTAAGAAAATTATTGAAAATTAAGATGATGTTAAAAGGAATTTTTTGACCAGATTTGTTGGTATACATTTGCATTTCCTGTTAATAGAGAGGCTAAGTAAGGCTGGTTGATTTCTTGAGTTTAGGTATATTGAGCTTCAGTAGCAGTAGGAAAATGGAATGTATACATTAAGTTCAGTACTAATAGTTGGTTCCTAGAGAAGGGGACAATCTAAGTCTTCCTAGGGAGAGACAAATAAAACTCATGTTCGAAATGGAGAAGATGCAAAACTTCTTTGCTGATGTGGAGTGGAATTAGGTCCACTTCATTTCCAGTTGTGGTGAGAAAAGGAAACCTTATTTCAAAAATGATATTTCTAATCATAAGATTTGATATGTTCTGGAAATATTAAGGGATAGATATTTGGGGACATGGTTAAATTTTAACTAGTACTCTTGAAATCATAGCAAATAAAATGTTTCTCCTTAAAAGATGATCAAACTGGGGATTTGGAAACTTGGATGCTAGTTCCAACTTTGCCATTGTCTGTTCGGAGGAAACCACTGGTTTTTCTTCAATTTCAGGTTCTTTAGCTCTAAAAGAAGGAAATAGGAATAGATGTCATTTCAAGATCCCTTCTTGCTCTGCCATTCTATAGTACTCTTTAATGCCAGTCTTGAATCTGCTAAGAGATTACTATGCAGACTTTGTAAAATGTACTGGTTACTAAAATTGAGAGGATAATGATTCAGTCTTTGTACTTGAGAAAACACAGGTCAAACTGTTTTCAAATATATACATATATATATATATATATATATATATATATATATATATATATATATACACACACACACATGTATACACACAATAATATATATTACTTTCAAATATATGTGTGTATTTATTTATGCTGAAGAATATATTATTTGGGTTCTTAGCCATGAATCTAAACACATTTAAGAAACTATTTCCATCTGTTAAGAGACAAAATTTTTTTTAAAGAAATTTGGTTGGAGGAATAAAACCAAATGGTAATTATAACTCTCTTATTGATATAGCCACACTTATAACCATATATAGAGGATGATTTTATGTTCTAATATTCTTATTCAATTACAAGAAGTTTTTTTTAACCCATTTGTACAATGGCCAATAGAACATTACATTTAAATGAAAAATAATAGATTAATTACATTCCTTCATTGTTTCTTTATTTTTTTCTATAGCTAATAGGATTAAAGTAATAGAATCAAATGAAAGTGTTTTTTTTTTTTTAATAATGAAAAGAATCATTAATGTTTTTGTAAGGGGAGCAACCAGTAGACAGGAAAAAATTGAAAACTAGAAAAAGAGTAGAGATGATAAAAGCAGCAGTATGCTGGAGAAGATGGGATAGAATTGGTAATAATATTTTTTATAGGAAATTGAAAATAATATTTTATAGGAAAATATTTTGGGAGTTAGAAGGAACCATGATGTTCATTTAGTCCAATCCTTGTTTTACAAATCAGGAAATTGAATACCAGAGAGATGAAATAACTTGTTAAACAGTATATGCAGCAGAACTGAGATTAAAATCCAGGTCCTTTGACCCTTAGTCCAAAACATTTCCATTTTACCAGGTATCATATAATGCTTTCTATTTCTAGAAAGTGTTTTTCTTTGAATGCCTCTATGAAGTAAATAGTGAACATATTGCTTTTTTTTTTTTTTTATAATATTATCCCTTGTATTCATTTTTCCAAATTATCTCCCCTCTCCCTCTATTCCCTCCCCCCATGACAGGTAATCCCATACATTTTACATGTGTTACAATATAACCTAGATACAATATATGTGTGTAAATACCATTTTCTTGTTGCACATTAAGTATTAGATTCCGAAGGTATAAGTAACCTGGGTAGATAGACAGTAGTGCTAACAATTTACATTCACTTCCCAGTATTCCTTCTCTGGGTGTAGTTATTTCTGTCTAACATTGATCAACTGGAAGTGAGTTGGATCTTCTTTATGTTGAAGATATCCACTTCCATCAGAATACCTCTTCATACAGCATTGAAGTGTACAGAGATCTTCTGGTTCTGCTCATTTCACTCAGCATCAGTTGATGTAAGTCTCTCCAAGCCTCTCTGTATTCCTCCTGCTGGTCATTTCTTACAGAGCAAACATATTGCTATTTTTATTTTACAAAAAGGAAACTGATACTCAAAAGTGGTTAAATGTGTTGCTTAAAAGCAAACTGCCAAGAAATTGTGGATCAGGGTTCTATTTCAATAACATTATGATGTCATGCTATCTCTTTATAATGAAAAAGAATAAGGGATACATGGCACTCTAAATTATAAGTAATGGACATTACCATTACATGTAATTTGTATTGAATGTATATTAGTAAAGCGTTTTATCAGAATCTCATTATTTCAAATGACTGTTTTTGAAACCTTTCTTGATTATATACATATATGTTATAAATTAGTGAATAAATGCCATACCTAATAAAAAATTTAGACATTGAAGATTTAATTTGCTTATTTTGACATTTACTTTAATTTTAATAATTTATGATTATACTCCTTAGTATGCTGGGAATATACTATACCATTTTAA
Organism: Sminthopsis crassicaudata; assembly: GCF_048593235.1. NCBI lineage: Eukaryota > Metazoa > Chordata > Mammalia > Dasyuromorphia > Dasyuridae > Sminthopsis > Sminthopsis crassicaudata. The sequence goes on from NC_133619.1 coordinate 422,066,067, forward strand.
AATAAAAGTTATTGTTTTAATAATGTAAAATCTTATTACAAACACATTATTGATTTTTTTTGTTGTTGAAAAGTGGGAAAGAATTTGGATTGTTTGAATCATCATGCAACAATAAACAATAATTATATATTAAGATCTTAGAGTAGTGATCTATGAGTTAAAGTATTTAAATGGTTTAGATATGCCAAAGTTTCTGTTCTCAAAGGGCTTATTATAAGACATCACAGAACGATGAATAATATGGAATAAGTACTTTTCACAATTACAAAATAAGGTGCTTTGAGAGTTTGGACAGGAAAATGTTATTATGGACTAGGGATAGGTGGAAGGGGTTCTGAGAATTTATCATCTGAATTAACCTTTAAAAGACTGATGGAAATTCCATAAAGGCAAAAGATAGGCATTTTAAGTATAGTGAAAAATTGACCAAATTCCCCAAAAATTTCTGAACAAAAGCACAGAGGCAGGAACGTCCAGATATTTTATGGGGTGTAAAAAGCCTTGTTTTTGGTAAAGAATTCCAGAAGGAATAAGTTAGAATAACTCTAAAAAAGTTGGGAGATGTCTGATTGTAGAGTACCCTTTTCAACCCTGGATCCTTGATTTCATTGCTAGGGAACATTCAGTGAGGAAACTCTCTGTCATTATAGATGGACACATCCTCTATAACCTGTAGTCTTAGAGAGTTGCCTGAGTCAATGAAAAGATACAGGACTTGCTTGGTTGTCAATATTTCAGAGTTAAGATTAAAATCTAGGTCAGAGGCAGTACCTGATCTCCCGTCTTTTGTGCTGCTTCTCTATCTATGCTGCTTTTTAATTCAACCAATAGAATCATTCTAATTCTCATATTGCCTCTTGATATGATTATTTTATATAAGATACATGATAATTTTTAGGAAAATTGGATAAATATTATTTCAGATACAGTATAATGTAATATATAGGGAACTAATCTCAGAAGACATTTATCCTTTTAAACCACCAATTCTCTGGGACTATTCATTATAGATTAGTTAATTTGTAAAGCAAGTTTCTTTCCTGGGAGTTTCTCAAAAACAATGAAATCATATTTTCTTCCAGAGTTCTTTCCCCAAGTAAAGATTGACTTGTGAATTTCCAACCTTTTTTGTTTCTCATCTGAAAAAAAAGAAGAAAATATGGCAGGGTGGGACAGTATTTTAATCAGGAGGACTTAGGTTCACATTCCTCCTCTGACATATACTGGCTGTTTGACCCTGGGGAAGTGACTAAACCTTTTAGTGTTCTAAGCTTTTCAAATACTGTAAGTTGTACATTTCATAAGAAAAACAACATATCTGGAGAACAGATCAAGAATAATTGGATACTTGAAAACTGTGGTCAAAAAAAAAAAAAAAAGAACCTTGACACAATAATAAAAAAAATAATTAAAGAAAATTGTCCTGAAGAACATTAGGGAAAAGTAGAAAAGATCCACTGATTATCACCTCAAAGAGATCCTACAAGGAAAAAATATAACAGCATTATTGCTAAATTTTGAAACCCCCAGATCAAAGAGAAAATTTTACAATAACCAAACAAAAACCTAATCCAAATATGTCAGATCTTCACTCAGAATTGTACAGGATTTATCAGTAGTTACATTAAAAGACAATAGGCCTTATAATAATATATAGACAATCAAAAGATCTAGGCCTGCAGCCAAAAATATTATATCTAGCAAAACTAAGCATAATATTCAATGGAAAAAATGAATATTCAATGGAAAAAATGGATATTCAATGCACTAACAGATTTTCAGAATTTTGTCTCTTTAATATATAAGAGCTAACATCAAAAACTAATTTCAAGGAATTTAACAAGGACAAACTGTTTGTTTTGTATATGGTCATGTAAAATATATGTTTTATATTGATTAAAACCACAAATAATAGAAACAATGATTTCCATAAAGAGAATTACAACAATGAGACAACATGCCCAAATGTATGGGATTCAGTCAAAGCTGTATTCAAAGGAAATTTTATATCTCTAAATGCCAATATAAATAGAGAAAAAACAGATCAATGAATTGGGCATGCAATGAAAAAAGCTAGAAAAATAGCAAATTAAAAATCCCCAATTAGCCATCAAATGAAAAATTCTGAAAATTAAAGAGATTAATAAAATTAAAAGTAAGAAAGCTAGTAAACAAATTAAGAACTAATTTAATAGGAAGAACAATAAAAGAGTAAAACTTTAGTTAATTTGATTTAATAAAGAAAGGGAAAAAACTAAATTTACCAGTATCAAAAATGAAAAGTTGACTTCACTATAAGGAGGAAAAATAAACAATAATTATGAGGTGTTTTGCCCTAATATGTTCTAACAAATCTGACAATCCATGTGAAATGGATTTATCCAGATTAATAGAAGAGGAAATAACAGACAACCCCATTTTAGAAAAAAAAATGAATGCCATCAATGAATTCACTAAGAAAATGCCTCCAGTGCCAGAAGGATTTACAAACATTTAAAGAACAATTGATTCCAAGACTATATAAACAATTTAAATGATAGACAATGAAAGAGTTCTATGAAGTTCCTTTTTGGACACAAATATGGTACTGATATCTAAACACATAACAAAGACAAAGAAAGAAAATTATAGAACAATTTTCCTAGTGAATATTAATGTAAAAATTTTAAGTAAAATCTTAGGGAAGATATTACAGTAATTTATAATGAGAATAAAATACTATAACTATTAGAATTTACACCAGGAATGCAGAGTTGGTCCAATATTAGGAAAACTATCAACATAATTGGCCAGATCAATAACAAAAGCAGCAGAAATAATTTGATTAACTCAGTAGATGCAGAAAAGGCTTTTAACAAAATGTAACACTCATTACTTTTAAAAGCAGTAGAGAGCATAGGAATAAATGGAACTTTCCTTAAACTTATAAATAGTATCTATTTAAAATCATTAGCAGGCATTATCTGTAGTAGGAATAAATTAGAAGTCTTCTCAATAAAATCAGGGTTGAAACAAGAATGCCCATTATCACCACTATTATTTAATATAGCAATAGTAATACTAGCTTTAGCAGTGGAAAGAAAAAGAAATACAAGGAATTAAAATAGGCAGTGAAGAAATAAAATTATCATTCTTTGCAGATGATATGATAGACTTAGAGAATCTTTAGAGATTCTTAAAAACTACTTTCAATAATTAACAACTTTAGCAAAGTTACAGGACATAATAAGCCCACACAAACCATCAGCATTTCTATATATTGCCAATAAAGCTTATCAACAAAGAGATAGAAAGAGAAATTCCAGTTAAAATAACTATAGAAAAAAATAGAACATTTGGGAAACTATCTGCCAAGACAAACCCAGGAACTATATGAACACAATTACAAAATACTTTTCACATGAATAAAGTCAGATTTGAACAATTAGAAAACAATTGGAAACAATTAGAAAAATATCAGTTGTTCATGGATTGACCTAGCTAATATAATAAAATACCTGAATTAATTTACTTATTCAGTACCATACCAAACTACCAAAAATTATTTTATTGAATTAGAATTTCAAGGGAATTAATGGAAAAAATGCAAAGGAAAATGGCTTAACCAAACAAGATCTAAAACTATATTATAAAGTAGCAATCATCAAAACTATTTTGTCCTGGCTAAGAAATAGTGGTAGAACAGATTAGGTACACAAGGTATAGTAGTAATTATTGTAATCTATTATTTGATAAACTGAAACACTCTTAACTTCTGCCTTAAGAACCCATTATTTAGAAAACACTGCTGGGAAAACTGTAAAATAGTAGGGCAAAAACTAGCCATAGATCAAGATCTTTATACTTTACATCAAGATCAGGGCAAAATGGGTACATGATTTAGACATAAACTTGATTCCATAAGCAAATTAGAACAGCAAGTAATGGTTTACCAATCAGATTTATGGAAAAGGGAAGAATTAATGATTAAATGACATAGAAAAAATTATGAAATGTAAAATGGATAATTTTCATTACATTAAATTAAAAAATTTTTACACAAAACTACACCCAAGTGTTGAAGAAAAGCAGAAACATGAGAAACATTTGTTGTTGTTATTGTTGTTGAGGCAATTGGGAATAAGTGACTTGCCTAGGATCACAAAGCTAGGAAATGTTAAGTGTCTGAAGACAAATTTGACTTTAGAGCTGGTGCTCTATCCACTGTGCTACCTAGCTGCCCCATGAGAAACAATTTTTACAAGTGTTTCTGATAAAGATTTTATTTTTTAAATGTATAGTTCTTAATCAAATTTATAAAAATACAAGTCATTTTCCAATGAATAACTGGTCAAAGGCAGTTTTCAAAGAAATTATACCTATCTACAATCATATGAAAAAGAGAAATTAGAGATATGTAAATTAAGACAACTCTGAGGTACCACCTCATACCTATCAAATTGCTTAATTTTATAGAAAAGGAATATGATAAATGTTGAGGAAGTTGTGGGAAAATTAGGACCAAAGCATTGTTGCTGGGATTGCATACTAATTTAATCATTTTGGAGAGAAATTTAGAACTATGCCCAAAGTGAAATAAAACTGTACATATTCTTTGATCCAACAATATCAGTATTAGATCTGTATCCCAAAGGGATCATAAAAAAGGAAAAGAAATCTGTACAAAAATATTTATACAGATCTTTTTTTTTTTTTTTTTTTTTTTTTTTTTTTTTTGTAGTGGAAAAGAATTTGAATTTGAGGAAATGCCTATTAGTTGGGGAATGGCTGAGCAAGTTGTGGTATACAAATGTAATAGAATTCTATTATTCTATTAGATATGATGAGCAGGGGGATTTCAGAAAAACCTGAAATGACTTATATGAGCTAATGCTGAGTGAAGTGAGCAGAATCAGGAGAACATTGTACTTAGTAACAATATAACTCTGTGATGATCAACTGGAGACAATTTCAAAAGACTCATGATGGAAAAAGGCTATCCATACCCAGAGATAGAACTATGGAGTCTGAATGAAAATTGAAACACACCATTTTTCCTTCTTTTTTTGTTTTTGTGGGCTTCCCCCTTTGTTTTATTTCTTTTTTGACATCATGAATGTAAAAATATGTTAATATAATTTCACCTGTATAACCTATATCAGATTGAGAAGGAGTGATGGGAAGGAGGGAGGAAAAAAAAATTGAAACCCAAAATCTTATGGTTTATTATGCTGAAAGCTATCTTTATATGTAGTTAGAAAAAATGAAATAAAATTTCCAAAAAAAGAATAAGAAAAGATATATTCAAAAAATTTAGATAGTCAAATAGTTCATTGGAAAAATAATCCTTGCATCAAGTTTATATGATATACATTTCCATTGTATATAAAGGACGATTCAAACTAATAAGAATAGCAGCTATTCTCTAATAAAGAGAATAATCTAAGACATAAAAATCCAAGAACTCTCTATTCATAAATAGCTATTATATGTTTGTGGCAGCCCTCTTTGTAGTGGCCAGAAACTGGAAACTAAGTAGATGCCCATCAATTGGAGAATGGATGAATAAATTTTGGCATATGGATATTATGGAACATTATTGTTGTGTAAGAAATGGCCAACAGGATGATTTCAGAAAGTCCTGGAGATATTTACATGATCTGATGCTGAGTGAAATGAGCAGGACCAGGAGATCATTGTATACTTCAACAATAATACTACATGATGATCAATTCTGATGGATGAGGCCATCTTCAACAATGAGATGAACCAAATCAGTTCCAATTGAGCAGTAATGAACTGAACCAGCTACACCCAGCGAAAGAACTCTGGGAGATGACTATGAACCACTACATGGAATTCCCAGTCCCTCTGTTTTTGTCCGCCTGCATTTTTTATTTCCTTCACAGGCTAATAGAACACTATTTCAAAGTCTGATTCTTTTTGTACAGTAAAACAACTGTTTGGACATGTATACATATATTGTATTTAATTTATACTTTAACATATTTAACATGTATTGGTCAACCTGCCATCTGAGGGAGGGAGGAGGGGAAAAATTAGAACAAAAGGTTTGGTAATTGTCAATGTTGTAAAATTACCCATGCATGTATCTGGTAAATAAAAACTATTAAATAAAAATAAATAAATAGCTATTATAAATAGGAAGCTATTATAATATAAAATGTTTCAAATAATAATTCTAGAAGATAAATGAAAACAATTCTGAGGTTCTAGTTCACACTCATCAGATTGGCAAAGGAGACAAAAATAGATGACGATGTTGGAAGGAAAAAATGCATATCAATGCACTATTTGTGAGCTGTGAATTGGTACAATTGTTCTGGAAAACAATTTGGTATTGTGAATTAAACGTTACTAAATAATGGACTTTGACTTATCTATATGCCAAGGAGATTTTTTTTTTAAGGAATGAATGTGATTATTATAACTTTTTTGTTTGAAGGAAAAAAAAATTAGAAACTAAGAAGTGTCAATCAGTTATGGAATAGGTTTAACAAATTGTGGGATGTGACTGTAATGTGTCATGTTATTTTGTTCTAAGAAATAAGAAAAGACATGGAAATGTTTGTCCAGAGTAGAAAACCAAAATGACAAAACAAAGTGGGCAAAATCAGAACAATTTATACTGTAAGATTAATATTATAGGGCAATTTTTTTAAGGACTTAAGAACTCTATTATTCCACAACTGATACAGAAAATGCTATTCATCTCATGACAGAAAGAAGTTGTACTAATATGCTGAATAAAAAATGAATTCCTGGATGTGAACATTGTGGGATTTTATTCTGCTTGACTGTGCTTATATAGTATTTCTGTGTGTGTGTGTGTGTGTGTGTGTGTGTGTGTGTGTGTATGTGTGTGTTTGTGTGAATTTTTAATAATGCTTGACATTTTTAAAAAATTAAAAAAATAAAATTAATTTAAAATAAATCTAAATATAATAAGCAATGTGAAATTAACTGGGAAAATAGGCTGGAGTTAGATTATGAAAGTTTTTAATACCAATTTGAATATTTTGTTCTAAAAAATGGGACATTCTTTTGAGCAGAGGAGTAAAATGATCAAACATGCTTTATGAAATTATTTCTGGTAGCTTTATGAAGGATAGATTGGAGAGGAGTGCAACTAGAAATTGGTTGTTAATTACCCATATTTTGATTCCTGCTTCTTAAAGAATTGGAATAGAATATAATATAGTAATTGTTTTAAATCCTGACTGTATTCTGAAAAGAGACATTGAGATATGATTTAAATGTAATGTCATAGGAGCACAGGTTTAGATCTGGAAGGAATCTTAGAAGCCATCTAGTTTAAACTATTAATTCTGCAGATGAGAAAACTAAGACTCAAGGACTTAAAGAACTTAACTGAGGTCCTACAGATAGTAAATATTAGAGTCAGGATTTGAACATAGGTCCTCTGATTCCAGAGTCATTGTTCTTTGGCAACATCACTTTCTAGTTGCTTAGCCCTGCGAAGGGCACTTAATCTCTTACCCTTAGTCTCCTTATCTTTAAATTGTCTATAGTAATTTTTCACTTTTTAGCTCACTGGTTTGTTATTTCTCTATTTACCTCCAAAGTTTATAAACACAATATCTGGAGTAAAATTTTAGGGAGTTTTATGAAATGATAACACAGTAAAATATATTGAAATTTATTAAATATAAGTTCCTCAGGTATATCATAAGCATCTATTTGTAAAGATGCAGTAGTCTCAAAACTATTTTTGGGTTAAATGATACTAGTTTACAAATCTATCCTGAATTATTTATTAGTTGTCTGTCCCAGGAAAAATTACTCAGCCTCAGTTTGCCTTAGTTTTTGCCTTTACAAAATAGAGATGATAGCACCTATGTGAAGATCAAATGAGATACTAATTTTAAAGCACTTAGCACTATATCTGGCAAAATAGTATGTGCAATATAAATGTTTCATATTATAATGACTATTAATTTATGGTTGCAAAGCTAATTGTACATATCATCACATTTGTTCTTGATTACTTTAAGAGGTAAGTATCATTACCATCACTTTGCAGATGAGAAAACTAAGGCTGAGAGAAGTTAGTTTATTCCAGGCTTTCCATGTCTTTCTCAGGCTCACATAATTAGTATCTGAAGCAGCATTCAAACCCAGATTTGAAACCCAGTACATCATCTACTTATGCCATGCTGGGGCCTCAGTAAATACTTGTTCAATTGAAATAATGGTCTAAGGCCTGTTTTTTTTTTTTTTTTTTTTTTTTTTTACAAAACACCATTAATCTATGATTCCTATAGTACTTTACACAATTGTAAATGGTTTAATACCCTTCTAACTGGCTGAAGCCTAATTGCTTTTGGAGAAATGGCTTCCCTTTCTTTCCACCAAGAAAAAGTTAAAGAATCTCTTCATCAACTAATCTGAAAATAGACTTCATAGAGTCCAATTCAAGGGTGACAGGAAACTTCTTATTGGCTCCTTGAGAATACAAATGATTTTCATCACAGAGAAGATGTTTGGTAAATCTCCTTGGAATAAAAACAGTTCTGCAGAAGGAAAGCTATTTATATAACCATTAAGACTATGCCATTTGATATTATCTCATAAGTGGTGATATTTTGTTTTGAGCAATGTCTTATTTCTGAGTAATAATAATCACATATGTATATGTATATGTGTATGTATATATGTGTGTGTGTGTGTGTATCTGTGTGTACATATGCATACATATCGGTATCTATCTATCTATCTATCTATCTATCTATCTATCTATCTATCTATCCATCCATCAATCCATCCACCTATCTGTCTGGCTCTTTATCTATTCATCAACATTTTAAGGCAGGGGTAAGGAAACTTTTTTCTGCCAAGGGCCATTTAGATATCTATAGTATCATTCCCTCATAAAGTAATTGTGGTATTATTCTCATTTTTCAATGGGCTTACATCTGGTATGTTTTGAAGGTGGGATTCAAACTCAAGTATTTCTAATTCCAAGTCTATAATCATAAACATTAAGTAGACTGGCAGAGAAAAATATTTAAGTAAGTGATGTGAAAATCAACATCTTATCGTATTTTATAGAATTTGTGATAAAAATGGAAAGAGTCTATATACTTAGGTTCAACAGTACCAAAAATAGGTTATTTTACATAACATGGAAATTCAACAATTTCTAGACTAATTAATAATAGGTCACATTTATATAGTAAGCTGAGAGTAGGTCTTGGTGCAGGAAAAATTTGGATTCAAGTCTTGGATTTTACACATACTTGCTTTGTGTCCTTGGGTAAAATGATTAACCTCTCTATAACCCAAGCATATCTCGAAGAACATAAATTAGAGAGCATTTGTTCATTTTCCTTGGCAGAAGTAGTTTTCTCACCAGGGAGCTCCTTATATTGATTAAACAGAGATCTGGACAAAAATAGTGATAGTTATACCTGAAATATTAAAAATGAAATAATTTGTTTTGATTTCATCCTTTCTACAGAAATATCCTGGTAGTAGCATGCAAGAATCTTTTAGCTTGTGTGAAAGGGATAGGCATTAAGAATGCCATAATATATCGAGGAGTATATATATTCATCTCAGAATATCACAAAGTCTGGAGGGAAGGATGTTATGGTAGTAAAACAGATGTGAGAAACAAATTAGTGGCCTTGATAGTACATCTGGAAATATTGCTAGGTGGCCATTTTTGCTTCCCTGCCTCAGCATGGGAGCATTACCATGGCTTAATAGTGTGTAAGTTTTTTATTGTTATCCAGAAAAAGTCATTTATTTTCCCTTGCTAGCAAAGGTCAGCAACTGAAAATAGCAGACATTACATTTGGGTTATTCCTAAGAATAGCTTGAAATCTTGCTTCACTATATAAATATTGCATAAAGGGAAGTTGTTTATTTTTTTTAAAGGGGAAACAGACTTTAAAAAAAAGTCTTACATGTTTATACTCAAATGTAAGTGATTATCAAGAGATGCATTCTTGCTGTGCCAGCAGGTATGTACATTTATTCATGTTTTTGCACACTTTGAAAATGATTTAAAAGATTGTTCGCTCTATAGTTTAGAAATGTAAATTCTTCAGATTTCTTTAAGGGGTTTATCTTTGCTGGAATCCTTCATTCACAATATTTATTACTGATTTTATCACTTTTGATTTATGTTCTTTTCATAAATTGTTTCTTGGTTTAAAATTGTATTTTGTTGGAGAATAATTTAAAATCAAAATGTCAGCCTAGGATGGAATTGAATTGTGCTGGTCTAAGATATTTTAAAGAAGCTTGTTTTATCAGAGAGGAAGTACTTTTTCAGGATATGACAGCACAAGACATCATAACTACTTCAATTGTTTACCAGTAGGAACTTTATCTGGTCAGGCAGTTAATAGGACTAGAATAGAAAGAATATGCTTTAATTTCCATTTCAATTATATTAATAAGATGACCTCACATATTAAGGAATTTTTTCTTTTTTTGTGGAGAATCCAACCCCCTCCTCTAAACTAAAGATGGTTTTGATTAGAAACTGTTGTGAGACAGTGACCCGTAGCTTTGGGTCTTTTTTCTACCTCACTGAGGTTAAAGATAGAGAGAATCTAAAGCAGATCTTTACTCGATGAGATGCTTACTGATAAAATAAGGATGAAAAAGCCAGAATTTAACAATCTGGCAAATGTCATCACAACCAATGAGCTGGAACAATAAAGGTATTATCTGGGTTCCATTTTTAACTGTGTCCCATAAATACAATCAGTCACCAGTTGGGAAAATAGACTCCTGTAAGGCACTTCTAAAAATTAAGATAGTGAGACAGGTCACCCAAGTTATTTTTCCAGATTGTAAATTTAATGTACTGATTGGTAAAACAGAACAAGGTTTTACTGAGCTGAAATCTTTTAAAAGCTGCTATTTGGAGACATCAACTGTATTTTAACCAAATATCTCAATAAAAGAACACAATCCAATTGTCTTTAAAAAGTGAATATTTATTACAAAGAACTTTAATATCAATAAAAGCAATTAAACTTGCTTGATAACTGTTTATATATAAATTAATTTGAATATATAAAGTATCATAATGTTATTTTAGTCACTTCAAGTCCCCAGAAGATTCATTGTTTACTCTTATTTCATGTGATCATCATGTCCTCCATTCTTATAGTTTTGTGTCCAAGAGTCCAAGCTAGCTCCCTGAAGGGCTCAGAATCAGCCAGAGTCAGGATAAGCAAAAGTTCTTGCCTCACATTGGGCGCCAAAATGTGATGTTCTGTTGTCTCTAGATTGTAATCATTCTCTGGGAGGAGATCTCTTGGGGAACTTCTGGGGAGGCATCCTTAGTTTTAGTTCCAGTACCAGTAATCCCCAAAATGCAGCCAGGAGTTAAAGTCCAGATCCTATATTGTATCCTTCAAAGTCTTGAATCTTTTCCTGTCAGAATGTCTCCAGCCAGCTTCAGTCTCTAGCTCCCTCTGAATCCAAAGCCTCCAGCCAGCACAAAGGTAGACATGGGAATGAATCAGACTCTGACTCCAAGAGTGTGGGATTGTGGGTTTCCCAGAATTCAATCCTAGATGTGAATCTCATGGAAGTCCATGAGCAGGCTTTTCCTTTAGACTTATGAATCTGCTGGACTTGCAAATTCACTGAATCTTAACTCTGAATCTCCTTGAGCTTCCCCGACGTTTTCCCCTTGACTCCCATCAGACTGACTGTCCAACTCAATGTTGGCTCCTTATATCCTCCCAGAGAATGGGCTTGTGAGTATTCCATGGGTTTGTGGGAATTCCTTACAGAACCAATGAGCAAACTCCTTTAAGTGTAAACTCCTTTAAAGGTGTGAACTCTGAACCAGAGAATTGTTAAGTACTATGCTAAATTCATAAAAGTTTAGTTTTTTTCTCATTTCATATTATTCATAAAATTCTTTCCATTTTTAAAGTTTTTTTGGTATCTCTCCCTCTAGTTAGAATTATTTGCATCACAATATTCCATTATATTAATGTGCCACAATTTATTTATCTACTTATATTACTCCTCTTGTGTATTTTTCCATTGCTAATGTGCCATAGCCGTCCATGCCCATAAACATCAAAAATTATCTTTTGAGCAAATCACATATAAAATGGATGAATAATAATACTTTTGTGTGGGATGAGTGATAGACCCTCTTTCCCAATTAACTAATTAGAGACATCTTCAGGTACAAAATTTATTTAGTCCCTGCAGGCAAAGGCCTAGATACACACCTGGGAGCTATCCCAGCTCTTGCCATGTGCTTATGGAACCTGACCAGCTCCTGGCTTGTCAGAATTTAAAAAGCAAAAGACTCAAACCTTTAAATTATATAGACTAAAAGGATGTAACCATCCTTGATCAATGGTAACCAATGTTGTCTGCTTCCCACAAGTATTACTTCCTCACCTTTAAGGGATCATGTGACTTCCCAGGGTCCTTCTTGGATCCAGGGTCCAAGTCCTGGCTCTGGGTATAGGGATCATGTGACTTAGGCCTAGTCTCATAAACTGAGAAAACTTCATCCAATCAGTCCCATTCAGTCCCCCCCTCTTTTTCACTCCTGAACTTGGCTAAAACTTGAACTTCTCTAATTATTAAGTATATAAGCAAGTAGGTGACAGGATATTTCTGTCACAATGAGCAGGAATCAGAGACCCCACTTCTACCAACTCCCACTATCTGTCTTGAAAACCCAGCCATCACAGAAAAGATTGGCATCTGGCAGCCATAGAATTACAGCTCTGTGGAGACCCAGGGGCCTCAGGATTGTCACATCATTCCCACCTCAAGCACTCTAGACGCAGATTTATTTGGGACAAAGGAAGGGAGGTTTCAGCTCTAGAAGATGCTATATGCCCAAATAAGATGCTATATGCTCAGGTTGATAATGGGCATATAGCTGTCCCTGCCCAGTGGGGCCCAGACTGAGGAGAGGAGACAAGTGACTTGTAGGTGGTAGCAGTGTCCTATACTGAATGTCAGAATCAAGTATCAGATTTCAGGTTGACCAAGTTGTTGGAATTTCATGACTTGGAATTTGGAAGAAGCAACTCTCACAAGTATATTAAAAATACAAGGACTAAATATGAGCAAAAGAGAAAGAATAAGCAAAAATGAAGTTAATATGGAGCTTCCTAGGGACAGTAACAGAAATCAGGACCTACTTAGAGGAGGGGGGGAGATGAGGCTATCATAAATACCTCATCCAAAGAATGTTTCCCCAAAATTTTTCCTTTTCTTTCCTCAAAGGAATAGGTTCCATGAGGAGAACACTGTGCCCTTTAGTGAGTATGATCTTTACCAGCAAAAACCCTAGAGTCTTACAAGGGAAAGCTTTTACCCAACTAGTACAGGTGTTAACAAAACAAAAAGGCCCTGCAAGGGCACATGTGCAGGCCCTTTTATCAGTCCCTTTTATAACAGTCCTTTCAGACTTTCAGAATTTATTTGCCTGAGAACTATATGAGGAAATGCAGGAATATGGAGTTGGGGAATTAGAGGTGCCATGGTGAGGGGCAAAGAACAGCTAGCAGTAACTGTTTTCTCTGCATACTTAATGGGAAATTGTTTGGCCATCAAAAATCCCCCTTCTTTTCATATAGCCCCATGATCATGCAAAACATGAAAAACACATTTGAAATCAGTATAGATTTTTGATAAGTAAGCAGGAGTCTAGAATAGGATTCCAGAAACTCCTAGGACCTAGTCCCGACTTCCATCAACATATAGTGTAAAAGTCTCTAGGCAGATTAGTTTAGCTTTCAGGATCCTAAAAAGCTTTAACCTGATCAGGGTCTGCTAAGATTATCTGCTTCCTCTGAGTGAATAAAAGGGAAAGTGGAAGTGGCCCCAAATACTTAGGTAAAGTAAGCCTTCAGACAAAGAATCTCTAGCCCCAAGAAGAAAGAGTTAAGATTTTATAGTAGCAACCAGAGAATCCTCCATGACTAGGCCTCAAATCAAAATATAATCTGTATATTTGTATTGCATCTCATATATTCCACTGGACACTTGCTTTGATTACAGAAATTTGCTATAAGAAGAAAAATCAGGGACATGATTGAAATAGTATTAAAACTGGTCCTTTCAGGTCTTAACCTGAGAGCACATACAGGATAAAGCATCTTTAATGAAGTTTTACTTCAGGTAATTGTTTTAGTTTTAACAATTCCACCTGAATATGCCAAAATGTTCATGGCAGCCCTTTTTGTAGTGGCTAGAAACTGGAAAATGAATGGATGCCCGTCAATTGGAGAATGGTTGGGTAAATTGTGGTATATGAAGGTTATAGAATATTACTATTCTGTAAGAAATGACCAGCAGGGACATTTAATGAAATAAATGAATTCCATCTATTCTTGATGAAAAAACCAGATCTACACAAAATGTTTGATCTTCAAATACAGAACTCAAAAGAGATTTCTAAAAAGGTAAAAAGAAATCTTGAGAACTATATTTCTGCCATAAAGATATGTAAAGAACACATGTATAATTTGTCCTAGAAACTAGAGGTGGAAAGGAAATTATATCATAAAAAAGGGTAAAGTGGTGGTACTACATCTCATGAAGAGGCAAAGGTAACCTATTATATCTGAGAGAAAGAAAGGAGGGGGGTGAATATAGTGTGTATCAATAGACATATTTGGTTTATGGTGAAACTTCTTCCACTTCATTGAAAAGTGAGAGGGAAGGAGTAAACTAAGAGGAAGAGAATACAGAAATTGTGAGGAAAAGGGGTAAAATAAGGGGAGGAACTTTAAGGTGGGGGAGGGATACTAAAAAGGGAAGGCTGTGAAAAGCAAGTGGTATTCACAAGTTTAATACTGGGTAGGGGGGTAAAAGGGAAGGAAAAGAGAAAAGCATAAGCAGGGGTTAACAGGATGGCTCAAGCAATATAGAATTAGTCATTCTAACCATAAATGTGAATGGGGTAAACTCCCTCATAAAGAGGAAGCAGTTAGCATACTGGATTAAAAGCCAGAATCCTACTATATGTTGTTTACAGGAAACACACCTGAAACAGGGTGATACATTCAAAATAAGTAAAAGGATGGAGCAGAATCTACTATGCTTCAGGTGAAGCCAAAAAAGCAAGGGTAGCCATCCTCATCTTAGATTAAGCAAAAACAAAAATTGATCTAATTAAAAGAGATAAGGATGAGCATTATATCCTGCTAAAGGGTAGCATCAATAATGAAGCAGTATCAATATTAACTTATACGGACCAAGTGGTGCAGCATCTAAATTCTTAAAAGAGAAATTTAGGGAGCTGCAAAAAGAAATAGACAGCAAAACTATAATAGTGGGAGATCTCAACCTTGCACTCTCAGAATTAGATAAATCAAACCACAAAATAAATAAGAAAGAAGTCAAAGAGGTAAATAGAATACTAGAAAAGTTTGATATGATAGATCTTTGGCGAAAGCTAAATGGAGACAGAAAGGAGTATACTTTCTTAGCAGTTCATGGAACCTATACAAAAATTGATCATATACTAGGACATAAAAACCTCAAAATCAAATGCAGTAAGGCAGAAATAGTAAATGCATTCTTTTCAGACCACAATGCAATGAAAATTACATTTAATAAAAAGCCAGGGGAAAATAGACCAAAAAATAATTGGAAACTAAATAATCTTATACTAAAGAATGATTGGGTAAAACAGCAAATCATAGATATAATTAATAACTTCACCCAAGAAAATGGCAATAATGAGACATTATACCAAAATCTGTGGGATACAGCCAAAGCAGTAATAAGGGGAAGTTTTATATCTCTAGAGTCCTACTTGCATAAATAAGAGAAAGAGGTCACCAAATTGGGCAACTAAAAATGCTAGAAAAGGAACAAATTAAAAAACCCCAGACAAACACGAAATCTTAAAAGGTGAGATTAATAAAATTGAAAGTAAAAAAAACTATTGAATTAATTAATAAAACTAAGAGTTGGTTCTATGAAAAAACCAACAAAACCGACAAACCCTTAGTAAATATGATTAAAAAAAGGAAAGAGGAAAAGCAAATTGTTAGTTTTAAAAATGAAAAGGGAGAACTCACCACTAATGAAGAGGAAATTAGAGCAATAGTTACTTTTCTCAACTTTATGCCAATAAATTCGATAACTTAAATGAAATGGAAGAATACCTTCAAAAATATAGCTTGCCCAGATTAACAGAGGAAAAAGTAAATAGTCTAAATAATCCCATTTCAGAAAAAGAAATAGAACGAGCTATTAACCAACTCCCTCAGAAAAAGTCCCCAGGACCAGATGGATTTACATGTGAATTCTACCAAACATTTAAAGAACAACTAACTCCAATGCTATATAAACTATTTGAAAAAATAGGGATTGAAGGAGTCCTATCAAATTCTTTTTAAGACACAGACATGGGACTGATATCGAAACCAGGTAGGCTGAAAACAGAGAAAGAAAATATAGACCAATCTCCCTAATGAATATTGATGCTAAAATCTTAAATAAAATATTAGCAAAAAGACTACAGAAAATCATCCCCAGGATAATACACTATGACCAAGTGGGATTTATACCAGGAATGCAAGGCTGGTTCAATATTAGGAAAACTATTAGCATAATCGATTATATCAATAACCAAATTAACAAAAAACATATGATCATCTCAATAGATGCAGAAAAAGCATTTGATAAAATCCAACATCCATTCCTACTAAAAACACTTGAGAGTATAGGAATCCAGCAGTACTGCTACTGGGTTTATATCCCAAGGAAATACTAAAGATGGGAAAGGGACCTATATGTGCCAAAATGTTTGTAGCAGCCCTTTTTGTAGTGGCTAGAAACTGGAAAATGAATGGATGCCCATCAATTGGAGAATGGTTGGTAAATTATGGTATTTGAATGTTATGGAATATTATTGTTCTGTAAGAAATGACCAACAGGAGGAATACAGAGAGGCTTGGAGAGACTTACATCAACTGATGCTGAGTGAAACAAGCAGAACTAGGAAATCATTATACACTTCAACAATGATACTGTATGAGGATGTATTCTGATGGAAGTGGATATCTTCAACATAGAGAAGAGCTAATCCAATTCCAGTTGATCAATGATGGACAGAATCAGCTACACCCAGAAAAGGAAAACTGGGAAATGAATGTAAACTATTAGCATTTTTTGTTTTTCTCCCCAGATTATTTTTTACCTTCCAAATCCAATTCTTCTTTTGCAACAACAACAACAACAAAATTCAGTTCTGCACATATATATTGTACTATATATTATACTATAACATATTTAATATGTATGGGAATGTCTGCCATCTAAGGGAGGGGGTGGAGCGAAGGAGGGGAAAAATTTGGAACAGAAGGGAGTAAAAGGGATAATGTTGTAAAAAATTACCTATGCATATGTACTGTCAAAAAAAGTTATAATTATAAAATTAATGAAAAGAAAAAAAAAAGAAAAAAAGAAATGACCAGCAGGATGAGAGCTTGGAGAGACTTACATAAACTGATGCTGTGTGAAATGAACAGAAGCAGATCATTATGCACTTCAACAACAATACTGTATGAGTATATATTCTGATGGAAGTGGATATCTTTGTCAAAGAGAAGATCTAATTCAGTTCCAATTGATCAATGATGGACAGAATCAGCTACACCCAGAGAACGAACACTTGAGTATAAACTGTTTGCATTTTTGTTTTTCTTCCCAGGTTATTTTTACCTTCTGAATCCAATTCTTCCTGTGCAACAAGAGAACTGTATGGTTCTGCACACATATATTGTGTCTAGGATACACTAATATTTAACATGTATAAGACTGCCTGCCATCTAGGGGAGGGGATGAAGTAAAGGAAGTGAAAAATCAGAACAGAAGTGAGTGCAAGGGATAATGTTGTAAAAAATTACCCATGCATATGTACTATCAAGAAAAAAAAAAAATTCCACCTTAAACCAGACTGAGGAATAATCAGGTGGGTTCTCATTGAAAGAAAACCACTAGGAAATTGAATCAGAATACCTTAAACAGAGACCAAGATTATCTTTCTAATTCATTCTGGAATAGTAACTTCCTCCTGTAACAATTTCTTCTGAGTAGCTTGTACTATATTCCTTTCAGAAGGTGGATCACTGGTTTGATAATCAGACAGTTATATCTGAGTTTAAAATTCCAAATAAATATCAGCTGCAGTCCCAAGAGAATTTATCTCCAATAGCAATTCTCATTAATCAAAGCTTCAGATGAATCTAGCTCTCAAGGATCACAGTAAGAAATTCATAGCTTATTTTCTTTAATATCTAAGTATATTGTATGAAGTTCAACATTACACAAATCATTTTGCTTTCAAAATGCCCAGTACATAGAAAAATTCTAAATTGCATATCGTTCATAACAAAAACATATTCAAAGGGACAAAGGCAAAAACTATTATTCTCAGAATCCTTTTAAATAATGGGTACAACTTTAAGATGAATCAATATGATCAATTAAAACTCCTACAGAACATAGAATATCCTAATTTCACATAAAAAAAACCTTATCAGAATGAACAATTTCTTAATTCTTTAAAAAAAATGTTGTCAGCTTACTCCAATTGAGGACTCCCTATAAACTTTTTGGAAATAGCCCTATTAACTTATCAAATCAGGTTAAAATTATACTCTAGGTACTTCAGGAAAGCTACAGATCATATTTGTTATTATATTTTTTATTCCTTAAACAAGGAGACCTTTATACACTTACATAAATATTTAATAATTTGCTGAAGACAGATGGATACCTTAATAGAAATAAATTGCTTTCACAAAACTTGTGGTTCCAACAAACCTCTTAAACCAGGTATGGACTTGAAAAATAAAAATAAAACATTCACTAACATCATGTAAATGAAGGCTGTTCTTTTAAACAATATAAGTAAGGGGGAGGAGAGCTTCAAAGAGTTGTAGTTTGTTAAAACGAATCTGTACTTGATGGGGAAGGGGAAGTCAGATTATCACCTGATAATCTAAGCTGACAAGGTCCTCTTACCCCTTTTTCCACTCCACAGGGCAGCCCTTCTGAGTCCACCATGCTTCTAGACCCTCACTTCTAACAGCTAACCTTTTTAGGGGGCCATGTCCTTCAGGATCCAGCCTGCCAGCCAAAGACGTGGCCCAATCTCATGGGTTATCTACTTTCCCCTGGCAAATAGCAAGTTCCACTAAGAGCTTGCACCTT
The DNA here is from genome assembly GCF_048593235.1 of Sminthopsis crassicaudata. NCBI lineage: Eukaryota > Metazoa > Chordata > Mammalia > Dasyuromorphia > Dasyuridae > Sminthopsis > Sminthopsis crassicaudata. The sequence continues at coordinate 422,085,270 of NC_133619.1, forward strand.
TTTGTCCATCCCAACTCTTTCCCCCTATTTCCAATATGTCATTTTCCTCTCTCTTTCTCCTTCTCTTATGCCATCTCTTTCCCTGTCCCATTTTGCTCTCTCTTACAGCTACCAATATACTCTCTCTCTTTCTCTGACATGCTCCCAAATCAATAACCCTTCTAACTAGATACTCCATTTAATTAACTATTAATTGCTTTTGAAAATCAGTCTTTCTTGTCCCTTGTTTTTAAATCACTTTTTAAAACTTTAACTTTGGACCAAATTGTATAAAATATATACATATATCTAGCAGAGTTGACAAAATTTTAAGGCATAACTCACAATTTTATAAATTATCCAATATATTGTAACGTTGTTTTAATAATCTATATTTTAAATTAAAATCAAATCAAATACAGCTTTAAATTCCCAATAATACAAAGCTGCTTTTACTATCATATGTCAAATATGCCAAATTCATTAAACTGATTGATTGAGAATAACTTCTTTCCCTCTGGCCCCACGTGTCCCTGCTACAGTCAGGCAATGGGTTAAAAGGGAAGAAAGAGACTATCTGTACACTATGTACTATCCCCCTTCAGGAGGCCTTAATTTAATTTAATTGATTTGGAATCTTGAAATGACCAATTGCCAAAATCCCCAACTGCAGAGCAGTACTTATCCTGTATCATTGAAAGAACCTCCTTCCTAGCTCACTCCTTCCCAGGGCCCACACAGCCTAAGGACAGTCCAAGGACATTAACGGACAGTCCCCCTATGAATTGTGCATGCATAAATTACCTGGATTTCACTCTTACCCTGGCTTCTTCAACTTCAGAGGCCTGTGTGCTTTTCTGTTTGTATCTGAGTTTCTCTCCTAGACCCATTCTTTACAGAGAGGAAGGCTGAGAGTCTGATCTCAAGGATAGTCCAAAAAAACCCAACCTAGTGTGCCTTAAATCAGGATCCCATCTATCTCTCTGGGAAGCCATTGATCTCACAGTTTATGGGAGCTCATCTGAAACTTCATCCAATCAGTCCCATTCACTTTCTTACTTCAAATACTTTATTGGATATTTATATCCCTTTTAGATTTTATTTTGCAGTTTACATAATGCTATTCTGATAATCTTTGAATACATAGTTCCCTAGTTTTCCCTCTTCTTTTTAAATAATATATATAGGTTGTATTATCAACAATGTAATTATCTTCAAAGTTATTTTGGTTATATCTTTTAATTTTGTTTGACTCTTATCTACATCTTCTAATAATTCTCTAGAAGGTACCTAACTTAGAATATTTGGGATTTCTTCTTCCTTTTCCTTTTAATACTTTCCAGAAACATTCTACAAGTTTTCAATTCCACAAGCAACGATTGAATATACCAGTTTCTTTTATAAGCTCATTAATATCAAAATTTCTGATTTATATGGTTTTCTTCCAAATTTTATGACTATATTGTTATGACTTTATTTGATTTGAAGTTAACTTAGACTCCTAAATTTAAAAAAAACCCAAAAAACTATTTTTTTCAGATGTCATTGTTCAACATACTTGTTTTGTTATAATTCTTGCTAATCATCAGAATTAATGCTAACTGAGAAGTTCTTTAGTAAGTGTGTGGAATTCCTTTGAATGGAGCCTGTCATTATTTCTTTTTCTTCTCACAGGTTTTTCCTTAGCATTGATCATTACCATTTTCTCTCTACCTCCCTTTAGGAGACATATATAAGGAGATATATAAAAAATTATAAAAACTAATTAAAGACTTGCATTTGAATAATACTTGCAAATCACTTTAATATAGGTAATCACCTTTGATTACCAAAATACCCTTGTGAGGTAAAAAAGACATATATATATTTTTTAATATTACATTTTTTATTATAGTTTTTTATATATAAAACATATGCATGGGTAATTTTTCAGCATTGACCCTTGCAAAAAATTCTGTTTCAACTTTCCCCCTTCTTACCTCTATTCCCTCTCCTAAATGGCAGGTACATGTTAAATATGTTAAAGTATATGTTATATACAAATAGTTTTGGACCATTGCTTTGTAATATTTTTTAGATCAGGTGCATCTAGGCCACCTTTATTTGATTTTTTTTTTTCATCAGTTCACTTGAAATTCTTGACCTTTTGTTCTTCCAGATGAGTTTTTTTGTTATTATTTCTAGATCAATAACATAGTTTCTTGGAAGTCTGATTGGTGTAGCACTAAATAAATACATTAGTTTAGGTAGTATTGTCATCTTTATTATATTCATTTGACCTATTTTCCCAATTGTTTAGATTAGACTTTATTTGTGTGGAAAGTGCTCATATAGTTCATGACTTTTCCTTGGCAGACAGATTCCCAAATATTTTATACCATTGACAGTTATTTTAAATTGAATTTCTTTGTGTATCTCTTGCTGTTGGATTTTATTAGTGATGGATAAAAATGCTGATGACTTATGTGATTTATTTTACAGGTAGGAGGACATATTATTCCCACTTTGTATATAATTCACTCAAAAGACATTGAGTGTATGAAGCAATTGGCTATGGCAATTAACAATAAAGTAGTACACAGGTGAAGCAGAAGATATTAGCTAAGCATATAACCAAAAAAGATGTCACAGTGAAACAGAATGATGGATACTACACAAATCATTTCTCCATTGGTAGTTATATAATATCCAAAGGCCTTGAGAACATTGACTGGATCCCCTGTAGAGTCTTTTTCTTGAATTTTATCAGAGGCTATGGTTAATAGTTGCACAAGATGAAAAGGAATTCACAATAGATACTATTATTTTCTTGACTAGAGATCAGTGTGATTAGAAGATGAATTATATGACAAATGAACCTGAATAAAGGGAATATATATTCTGCAGAATTAAATTCAGAACAGAGAAATTTGTATTTTAGTGATAAGCAGATTCCTGTTCCTCACTTTATAGATAATATTATATAGTTGCTTAATGGTTGGAAGTTAAGTGATTTGCATATAATCAATTAGTAAATGACAATGGCAGAATTTTAACTCAAGGCTCCTTGACACTAAGTTCAACAGTGGCAATTATACCATATTACTTCTATCTAGTTTAGTTTTTTGGTTGTTTTCAGTAATGCTCAGTTCTTTTTGACAGAATTTAGAATTTTCTTAACAAAGATACTGGGATGATTTGCTAGTTCCTTCTCCAGATCATTCCACAGATAAGGAAACTGAGGCAAAAATAATTAAATGACATGCCTGGGGTCAAATAGCTAGTAAGGTTTTGAGACTGGATTTGAATTTAGGAAGATGAGTCTTTCTGGCTCCAGGCCCAGAGCTGTATATAATGAGCCATTATATCTTCTGTTTTATCAAACTGACCATTTATCAAATTAGTCTACATCAAATTACTATGTCTAGAAGGTATCTAATCTATTCTGAAAATTTTCAAGGCCATAACTCACATGAAATCATTGTAACAAACCTCTCAAATTCAAGGCAAGATATTTTTTCAAAATATTTCAATAATACAAACATTTGCAGTGGAACTCTCAGGATTCATATTTTATTTTCAGCTCTTTTTTGGATAGGCTTCAATTAAATGCTGCTACGGCTTCTGTAATTAACCCAAACTATGTGAAAGGTGCAGAAGGTATATGTGTTGAATTGCTGACTAATGTTCTTCTTCAAATGAGCTAAGATACATTGTCTTGAACTTGTAATAAATGTGCCCCTATTCATTATGAAGCAAAAAAGGGCAACAATTCAAAGTATTGCATTTGACATTAGAACTAAGCTCTTTAATGGATTGGAGTGTATTTCAATAGTCAGAGTAAAAGTTCCAAGAGAGTTCTGGGAGAAATCCAATATTGTATAACTGTTTCCACTGTTACCAAGACTCAAGAAGATAAGTGAATCATGGAGTGCAGCTGGGTTTAGGTTGTGGCAATTATGTAGCTATTTACCCCTCAGTGATAACTTGGGAACTCATATTGTGGTACATTTTGGGTGCCATATTCCTACAGGGAAATGTTTATGTTATAGATGGTACACATGCCTCTGGTAAGGTTTCAAATGATTCTGTTGGGTTGAGGATTAATGAGGTTAAATTAACTCAGTCATTTAATGCACATTTTATTGAAATTCAAGCTGTTCAAACTGTTGCAGTTAATATAAGTAGCCCAGAATGTTGCCAGTTAAATGTAAGTTACCCATCAGGGATGCCAGTATTGCTACTGACAGGGATAAGGCAATTTTACTTGGTGATGAAGTTCATTATTAAGAAACTTTCACAATATTTTTTCTAATAGAAGAAAAGCTATTATTTATTAGAGGTAGGTTGTTTTTTTTTTTTTTTTAATATCTATACCATCCATTTGGTAGGCTGGTTATTACTTCCCATCAGAATTCCCAAAGGACTGACTGTGACTTTAGTTACTTACCAAATTCTTTTTGGTCAGATTTTAGGGAGCAAAAATGTCAATCTGATACAAATAAGTAAGTTGGATAAAAATCATTCCTCTCTTCTGAGCAATGAACATGACAGTTGGTGTTACAACTGTCTTTTACTATTGTATTCCTACAAAATCACAAAGATAAAGTATCTGGACTGTGAAACATTAAAAGATTATATTTTAGCACCATCTATTTAACTCAGCCCCATTGACATGACACCCCAGGGTCCTGCCTTTAATTCAACCAGAATCTGGGTGCACTGGAAAGTGACTAATTATTCCCCTTTCTTTACTCCATGACCTTGAGGGCACCTGTACCCTCTTATTCCTTACTTCATCACTTAGCATCCTTCCTTTCTTTCAAGTAGCTTCTTCTTTCTGCCATTCATTTTCTATTTTTGCCAAGCTCTCCAATCTAGCCAACCCTTTTAGCTCTACAATACATTTTAGCTAACAGATTTAAAACAAACAAACATAAGATGCCAAGGCCTAGGGTATTTACTGTGGTGCATCCAACATGCTGTTCTTCTATCACTCTTCCAGAAGCTAGTAAAGTAAATAAGTCCCTTAGGTGATAGCATCTCTTATGCACATAAACAACTCTGTCTTTATTGTAGACAGCAAAGAAAGATTCAGATAATCATAAATTTCAATCTTCCTCTTCAAGGTAGGACCAAGACTGAGTTCTTCTGACCTTTCTTATCCATGGTAATATGATTGACTGGTATATGGAAATAAGTCTCAAATCCTTCACAGTTCTTTCTCTAAACCAATTCTAACAAACTGTAAAATTGCTTTCACTTTAAGTCCAGAAATGATGAGATTGGAAAGAAACCAGGGAACAACAAAAGAAAAGGGGACATAAATAGAATTACTAACGAAAGATTTGGTGGCAGTGACAGTGGAACCTCTGCATGCATGCTACCTTCCTCTGGCCACTTGCTTACTACAACTGCTGTATCATCTATATCCTACTTCCTGGGGGTGAACTGGATTAGAAGTTGTGTCTTTGACATTTCCAGAGAGCAAGGCATTAAATAGCAGATAAGGAAAGCCAGAAGAAGAGAGTATTATCAGCATTAGAAACAACATAGTTTTATAATAAAGCTAGATCCCTGATAATCTACTGTGGTGAGTTTATGATTATTCTTGTTTCTACTATATAAACTTGGCATGGATATTCTTAGCCTTATTATTCATTCAGACTAAAGAATTAAAAAGATTTAATCTTAATTATTTATTAACATGAGCTCAGATATGGGGAACTTAGTCCTTTGAAAATATTCAGAGTTCTTTGCTTTATGGAATATCTACATGGAGGTCATATTTCTAGAAATGCATGATTATGTGGTTGAGCCTTGCCTCTTTGTGGCCATTTCTTGTACTTATTCCCTATAATGAATAAAAGCTTTTCAATTGACTGCCTAGCCTGAACTGAGCATGCATACAAAGGACACAGAGAGACAAAAGCCTTCTTTTTTCCCTGACAACTTTCAAATACATGGAAAGGATGCTGGGTTTATTATGGGGGTAAAACTCTCTGGTCTTCATCTTTACACACAGGCTGCCATGTGGTTTCAGTCTAAAGACATCTTTCTTTGTTTTGTTTCTTTTATGTATATTCTTTCTTTAGTTTTAGGTGAATGAATATTAGAGATGAAACAAACAAACAGGTCTATGATTTGTTATCTTAAAAAAGTTTGTAGAGTCACTAGAGATACAGTGATGGTGATGAGATCTACAATTGGGGTACCTAAATGAAATTAGGGTTTAATTGAGATCTAGTAGCAGGTTCAGGGTACAGGGAGTCAAATAGAGTTCCCCTGCAACCCCTTTGAATTTGGCACAAGGATATGGAGTTAAATGAGGTCTAGTGGCTGGGCAAGGAATTAACAGACCCAAAAACCTAAATTGACAAAAGAAGTTTATTATGGGGTTTGGAAGTAAGGTTAAAGTCTAGTTAGTAAAAGGTGTTAAGTAAAGAGAAGAGGCACTGGAAACAGTGTTCCAGTGGACAGAGGTCCTTGGCATGCCAGATGTAAGGCTGCTATGTTTAAGACCTCTGCAAAGAGAGAACTCCAGCTTGGCTCTTTTATAATGAGAGATTTAGCTAAAGTGTCCCGTGGGTGGAGTCCCAAGTTGGCTCAGATCCTATAGGGGCTGGGAGAGTCTGGATCTTCTATTTGAATTCAAAAGGATGCTTTTGACCAGGATTTGTGAATCAAAGGTCCTAGCTTCTTGAATTGTTAATGCATCAGCTAGGAAGGGCTCTGAATCAGAAAGGAATAAATCCATCTGAAAGGACAAGTTTCTTAAAGGGACCACAGCCCACATCAATGGGAGTGTAAATTGATAGGTCTGACATCCAACCCTGAGAAAAGTCAGCTCTAAGGAGTAACTTGCCTGACCATTACAACAGGGAATCAGCTGAGTAGTTAGGGACACTGTTCTGCACCAAGGGAGCAATTCATCCTTTGTTTGTGTCACATTCACAAAAGAACATGGTGGGAGGAATGTTTGTAGAAGTAACTTTAAATCTGAGCTCCTTCTTCCAAATGACCAAAGTAGTTGAAGAAAGTATGCTCTTGATTTGAGTGGGTCACTTTGGGTCTTATTAAGTCTTTTTATTGTTATCAAAAGACCCTGTGGAATTTAGCAAGGTTTGCAAGGATTAATGTTGAAAAATTATCCATGCATATGTTATGAAAATTAAAAGTATTTATTAAAAAAAATTTAAGAGAAAAAAAAAAGCCAGTTTCTTGACTCACAAGGGGATTGGTTGGAGATATCTTAATAAGATATATCACTCCTCCCTTCATCCTGTTTTGACAGTAATTGTGGAATATTAACTTTTCATACTCCTCACAGTAGTAAATGTCCCTTTGAAAAACTAATTAATATTAATTATCAATGGAACTGAAAATAGTTACTCAATTGGTATTGGGCAGTAATTACTGATTCTATTTGCAGAGATAGCAACTGTTCATTCATATTGGGGGGGTAATTCACCAAATAGGGCTTACAAGTAATTGTTTAGTTGTTTCAATTGTGTTTGATTCTTTGTGATTCCATTTGGGGTTTTATTGGCAAAGAAACTGAAGTGATTTGCCATTTCCTTCTCCAACTCATTTTATAGATGAGGAAACTGAGATAAAAGTGGTAGCACAGCTAATAAGTGTCTGAGGACAGATTTGAACTCAGAAAGATGAGTCTTCCTGACTCCAAGCCACTTTATCTACTGTACCACTTAGTTGTCCTTTCAAAGCAATAATTTTAGATTAAATAACCACAATTATATGGGTGGAGAGGAGCCTGAGAGAAGAAAAGGCAGATAAGTTTAGGAGTCTAATTCTCAGGTACTAAGTGGGTTTGAGAGAATGAACTCAGACTTTATGTGTGCTACAGAAGCTTTTGGAAAACATATAATATATATGTCTAAGTTGGAGTAGTGAAGAAAAACCTCCCTCCCAAAAAAATCTGTTGTGTTTTGAGATTCAAAAACCCTTAATCTTCAAAATATAATATGTAATTGAGACAAATAGATCTGAAATAAAGAGATATTCATATTGTTAAGTATTGTGAAGAACAAAATGTTATATTGGTTATAAATAAAATGCCAAGAGATAACATCTTTCTGCTAGAATGTTGAAATTGATATTGGAAAGGAACCTCAGAGTACCTAGATTCAGTGACAAGGTCAACTGATTTGCAGGTTTTTGCTGACTTAAAGCATTCTTTATCACTTTAATGTTGAGTGGAAATAGCAGCTTGTAGAGAACTAGTAAGTTGACTCATTTATCTAAAGTAACTCTAGTTGACAGTGTACAGATGTAACCAGCAATTTAACCTTTGGCTTGAATTCCTAGCTTTCACAAAAATGTCATCTAGGAAGGAATTATGCAAATTATGTTTATAAACTCATGATTTCCTTCATTGTTGGGGAACTATGTAGGGAAAGTGGAGTATGTTTCATTGGGAAATTGCTTGATTGAATGGAATAAATAAAATGTGAAAGGAACTTCAGGAAGAAGTATAGTTCTTTAGTAAAAGTAATATCTGATTATAAAAATAAAACTTCATTTTGGATAATGCATTTAGACGATGGTTCCCTTTTTATTCTAGTCATTGTATGTGGTAGCAGAATAAAAATGGGTATGTCTCCCTCTGCAGCAGTCTTGGACAAAAAGGATTTTGATCAGAACTTTAGCCAATATTATGTAGAATTGAAAATCAAGATCCATATTAAAATGTCTGAATGATACATGGGATAATCTAAAGCCTGTGTATTGCAGGTTAAAGTAGAATAGCCCTATTACATGCTGAGGTAATGCAAATCTGTAGAAATGAAAGTGTTCAGGGTTCTTTCAGAAGAACATTTTAATAGACCATGCATTATTCAGTTAGGCCAGCCACACAATCATGACAAAAGAAAATCTTAATGTAGGAAGGATGTGAATAATATATTAAACACTAAAGACTGATTTAAACAAATTGTTTTGGGAGCTAAATAGCCCCCTTACATTTCAGTATTTTTAGTTGACTAGTCCTTAGTTTTATTATTTCTTTAACAAGGCATAGGGATTTAGTAGGGAATTGCAAATTTCTATTTAAAAACATTTCCTTTGTCTCTCTGAGAAACTAACGCTAAAAACCTTCTTACTATAGAAACTGGGGAATTGTGGGGTACAGACCTTGAGGATACTAATGGTGCTGAAACATAAATCAAGGGGAGGAAAAAAAGCCCTGCACATCTCATGACATTTTGGATCTCAAAAACATTCTTTCAAGTGGCTGTTGACCATAGAGTTTGACCACAGAGCATATTTCTAGTGGATTAATTTATCACCAGATAAGATGTGCTTGATTCCACCCAACAACTTCTATATGTGTTACTTCCTTCATACTACCTATTTAGTTTGTTCTGTATTCCTTAATACTTATTTTGTAAATGTATTTTCAGTTATGTTACATAGATAAAACTTGGAGACTTTTGTTGATCAAATGAAAACAGGATGCTAAAGTTCTGTAACACTGATGAGAAAAACCCCCAACATAGGCTTTCATAAATTCACCTTGTTATAAGCAGGGAAATAGAATTAATATTTTTTGGGAAGTCAGTCTGCTTGTAGGGCCAGAGTAAGCCTTATTCTTTGATAAACTGACTTTGGTGTTAATAAATATTTTAGGAATAATATGTTAAGAAGCTCAATTTCTGGGCTATAAGTATGAAAAACTTTTGGAGGGATCTGGTTTGATTCTGATGTTGAGTAACTGAGAGTTATAGGTAAGATAAATCTGGAAAGATATTTTGGTGTCAGGTTGTGAAGGGCAAGGCTAAATGCAAGTTTAGCCTTTGTTTTGGAAGCAGAGTGAAGCTCCTAATGGTCTTTAAGTAAGGAATGACAGGAACAGACTTTTGCTCTTAGGATTAATTTTGCAATATGAATATAGGATAAAGACATGAGGCACTAAAAGTATTTAGGAGGTCTAAATAGTTGAGACAAGAGGTCATGACAGTCTGAATCTGGTAGAGGCAGTAGGAATAGAAGGTAAAGGTATTGATGGGAGGAGCCCTGAAACTGTCCTGAGTTTGGGGTAGAACCTTGAGAGGCTCTCCTTGAAGGGGAGAGGCTCTTCTTGAACTCTGGAGAGGCTCTCCTGGAAGAGACCTACTCTAATGAATCAAGATAAAGTGGTTTCATCCTGTTATCTTGGTGGGACTACTTGAGTCTAGGACCACTTCCTACTTAGCTCAAAATTAAGTAATCTCATTTAGCTGGAGATCTACATATCTATGGACTTCTATTGAGTTGAAGATTGGCTCAGGACCACTCCTAGTAAATTGTCCCATTCTACTGGAAATCTAGGCCTGTGGACAGTAACCTCATTAAATTGAAACTTCAATTTGAAGATCTCAAACTGATTTCAACTCAAGCTCCCAGCCAAGTTAAAATAACTTTCTGCCTCCTCATTACTTTGCAGAGGCCCAAAGCAGGAACATCCCATGCCAAGGAATCTCTCTCTCTTCTTGGCATAGCTGCCTGTCAGGACCCCCTGCCCTCTGAGAAGACATTATCTTTTCAGCATTAACCCCTTTTTATCTCTCTGCCAGGATTTCTCTGCTGTACCTTTACTTTTCTGTTAGGACTTTGCCACTGAGGAAGTCAGCCTCTTAGCAAAAGCTTACTTCTCAGTGCCAGTCTAACTTTTTGGGTTCGTTTTCTTTTACAATGGACCTCCACCGACTAGAAGGGGTTCCCACAATTCTCTGCCATGCGCCAAACCTCATCAATATGATGCAATAGAGAATATGAAGGATAAATTGATAGATTTTACTGACTGAATATATTTAGGGTACAAAGAACAGGAAGTTGTCTAAGATAACTCTAAGATGTCAATTTGTTTGGAGAAATATTGAGACTTTAACAGAAATAGAAAAGTTAGAAGGAAGATCAAGTTTAGGAAAAGAAATAGGGAATCAAATCTGGGCACCTTGAATTGGAGGAGTTGGCAAGGTATTCATATGGAGTTATCTAATATCCATCAGGGCACCTAGGTAGCATAATAGAGTACAGGCCTGAAATAAGCAAAACTCATCTTCCTAAGTTCAAATCTGGCCTTAGACACTTGCTAGCTGTATGACTTTTTTTGACTCAATTTCTTCATCTGAAAAATGAGCTGGAGAAGGAAATGAAAAGCCACTCAAGTATCTTTGCCAAAAAAACCCCCAAATGAGGTCATTGTAGAGTATGGGCTGGCTCTCTGGAGGGCTTCAGGGTCAGCCAGAGTCAGAATAAATTAAAGTCCTTAGTCTTTAGGGGGAGAAGTGAAGGAGGCAGGCAAACTGCACGAGGCTTGCCAAAGATGTCTCCTGGATCCTGGAGTCCAGAGTCACCAGCTTCTCTCCTCCTTGTCCTGCTACCAAGAGACTCTTTGGCCCCTCTCCTTCCCTCCAATCCTTACCTATGATAATCTTAACACCAAACATTCAGCAAGCACTGAGAGTAAGAAGATCCATTTATCCAAACATATGCTAATAGAGTCATTGTCTCACATCAAATAGCTTTAACTGTTAGGTTGTTTGATTCAAGCATACTCTTTTTGGAGTTTTGGAAGTCATGAAGAGTTGATCAGGACTGAAACAACCACACAACAGTAAGTATCCACCAGACAGTTAGAAACAGTCTGCAGGAGTCCTTTAAAGAAAACTTTTGCAAACAATAATCTTAAAAGATGATCCTAGGTGAATACTCCTTTGGATAAATTTTTCATCACTTAATATTAGCATTGGGACCCATCAGAATGGGATAAAAGGCATTATTTGCAAGAGTATTTGCTCCATTGAATCAGATTTTAGATTGATATATTTTACTAATGGAAGTGAGGTACTGAACAAGGGATTAGAATTTATTTGAATAGAGAAGCAATTAATAATTTTCAGAATTCTTTTTTCCCAAATACTAATGGAGATATATTTTATGTTTATAGATTTGTGTGGGGCAAGACTATCAATTCAAATAAATTAAGGAGATTTCTTAAGGTAAAAGCAGAAAGAATTTCATTAAGATATCATAAGAAAGGGTGTCTCCTCAACAACAGATAAAGAGAGGCAAGGCTGAGTTAACAGGTAAGAATTATATACAGGTCTGGAGTAACACCTCCTATATGTTGGATCTTTGCACTGATTAGTCAGAACTAATGACCTCACATTCTAAGTCATAAATGAGGAAAAACTTCTAACCCAACCACATCTTTAGGATTACTAAATTACCTTAAATGGGAGCTTCAAAGTTACACCCAACTTAACCTCACAAAGAAAAGGGCTGCATGGTACCACTCCTTGTAAACCAGGGGATCTCTGGAGAAAGAAACCTGACCCTGGGGCATAGCTGACCTTCACTCAATTTTTAGAACACTGTCTCCATCTTGTGAAATAGCTTTCACAGTTCACTTCATTCAGGTTATTAAAGGTTTTCATGTATGCTCTTCTCTTTTTCTCATTGAAGAATTTTCCTCCACATTGACAGAGCAACAATCCATTTCTTTGAATCCATCAACTATTCTAACTAAATCAACTTGATTTTTGAACTTTTAGCAAAAATATCCACCTTAGAAGATTTATAATGTAAATATTTGACAATTTTATCAATTTAAAGACCATGGCAATTTATATAACAAGCATGTTTTATGTTGTTTTTGAAAGGTTATTGAGCTTTAATTTTATTTACAGGAGCCCTTCAAAATTTGCTCTTTCTTTTGGGTTATTTGTTTTTAAAAACTATTTGATGTTGGAACATTTTAGACATGAGATATTTCATTCTTCTGATAGGCATATTGAGCTCATTGTCATTTGAGAAACTATTTTTTCATTAGCAGAGCTGGCTCAAGGTTTTTCCTGCCGGAGGCAAAATGGAATGTCTGCCCCTGACAGCCAACAGTCACTATCACTATAAAGAGTCACTTAACATTTTGCTGCCCTTACTATTTTCCTGCCCTAGGCAACTGCTAGTAGGGAAGTGACAGCTCTTCTCATTCCTGAAAAAAGTGAAGCTGACACTCTTTTCTTTTCCATTTTCTATGGAGATGTATCATCACTTATGTTTGATTTTTAAAAGACTTTACCCTCTTCCCCAGACATTTCTTTTTGGTCAGATTTCAAACACTGGCCTCCCTTTGATACAAGTTCCTTTGTTTTTCTAATCATTTATTTATTTTCTTTTCCTACTTGATAGAACACATTAGCTAATCTTCTCAGCAGCTGACTAATTACATGGAGCAAATAGGCTTTGTGTGCACTTGGCCTCAATAAGAGTCTGACAGTTGGGTCCAGTATAGAATCTCTGGTAGACTATTACAGTAGGAAAATTTGTTCTTCCTCAGATCCTCTCAAAAGAAGCTACTAATCTTAGGTAGAGAATTGTGGAATCATACTTTTATGGGAATAAGGTAGAGGGAAGAAGAAAAACCATTTTCTTTGAGTTTCCTATTTATCTTTCTGGTACTTGTGCCTCTAGACAGGGCTAGTTGATTGTACAGACAACTTCCAGAAATGTATGTAATTTAATGAGCAGTGAAAGGCCCCTTCTGAGAAAAATTTCCCCAACTGGCCTGTGAAGGTGCCTGAAATCATTAGCATTAATTTATTTCTTAGGGGTTCTAAGTGTAGTTAGGTATCAAATAAAGAATTTTATGTTAACTGGAAAAAGCAATGCATTAGCCCGCTATAAAATTGAGATGGCATTATGTTAACTCATTATAGTCTATTGTTTCCTGGCTAAGGAAAGAACTCTCTACTAATTTTAAATTCTGGGAAGGAAGTCAAAAATATTGGGCTGAGCTTGAAATGAGGAGTCTATTAAGCTTAGAATTACATGAAATCAATTTTAGCATAAGAAATGACCTTAGAAATCACCTCATCTAAACACCTTGTTTTACAGATGAAAAAACTGAAGATCAATGGAATAAAATGACTAAGATCACATAGTGATATAGTTGCCCTAGAAAAGCATGAGTGCTGTCTTTACCCTTCCCTAGGATTTCTACTTAAGATTCCTGGAGTACCTGGAGAGTTTTTGTGGGAAGAATGTATTTTCTTTACCCAGACTGACTTGAGCCCCAATTGATTCTATATAACAAGAACAAATTTACAAACACTTCAGAGATTAATTGATGTGATCTCGGAAATTAGCTTATTCTCTTCCTTTATCAGGAAATATATTCTATTCTAGATACAATATATGTGTGTAGAACCGAATTTCTTGTTGCACAGGAAGAATTGGATTCAGAAGGTAAAAATAACAGTTTACACTCATTTCCAAGTGTTCCTTTTCTGGATGTAGCTGATTTTGTCCATCATTAATCAATTGGAATTGGATTAGCTCTTCTCTATGTTGAAGAAATCCACTTCCATCAGCATACATCCTCATACAGTATCATTGTTGAAGTGTATAATGATCTCTTAGTTCTGCTCGTTTCACTCAGCATCAGTTGATGTAAGTCTCTCCAAGCCTCTCTGTATTTCTCCTGTTGGTCATTTCTTACAGAACAATAATATTCCATAACATTCATATACCATAATTTACCCAACCATTCTCCAATTGATGGACATCCATTCATCTTCCAGCTTCTAGCCACTATGAAAAGGGCTGCCACAAACATTTTGGCACATACAGGTCCCTTTCCCTTCTTTAGTATTTCCTTGGGATATAAGCCCAGTAGTAGTATGGCTGGGTCAAAGGGTATACAAATTTTGATAACTTTTTGGGCATAATTCCAGATTGCTCTCCAGAATGGTTGGATTCTTTCACAACTCCACCAACAATGCATCAGTGTCCCAGTTTTCCCACAGCCCCTCCAACATTCATCGTTATTTGTTCCTGTCATCTTAGCCAATCTGACAGGTGTGTAATGATATCTCAGAGTTGTCTTAATTTGCATTTCTCTGATCAATAGTGATTTGGAACATTCTTTCATATGAGTGGAAATAGTTTTAATTTCATCATCTGAAAATTGTCTGTTCATATCCTTTGACCATTTATCAATTGGAGAATGGCTTGATTTCTTATAAATTAAAGTCAATTCTCTGTATATTTTGGAGATGAGGCCTTTATCAGAACCTTTAACTGTAAAAATGTTTTCCCAATTTGTTACTTCCCTTCTAATCTTGTTTGCATTAGTTTTGTTTGTGCAGAAACTTTTTAATTTGGTGTAATCAAAATTTTCTATTTTGTGATCAATAATGGTCTCTAGTTTTCCCTTGGACACAAACTCCTTCCTCCTCCACAAGTCTGAGAGGTAAACCATCCCATGTTCCTCCAATTTATTTATGATTTTGTTCTTTATGCCTAAATCTTGGACCCATTTTGATCTAATCTTAGTATGTGGTGTTAAATGTGGGTCCATGCCTAGTTTCTGCCATACTAATTTTCAGTTTTCCCAGCAGTTTTTGTCAAATAATGAATTCTTATCCCAAAATGAATTCTTAAACCCAAAAAATCTTTGGGTTTGTCAAACACTAGATTGCTATTTTTATTCACTATCTTGCCCTGTGAACCTAACCTATGCCACTGATCAACTAGTCTATTTCTTAGGCAATACCAAATGGTTTTGGTGACTGTTGCTTTATAATATAGTTCTAGATCAGGTACAGCTAGACCACCTTCATTTAATTTTTTTTTCATTAATTCCCTTGAAATTCTCGACCTTTTGTTGTTCCATATGAATTCTGTTGTTATTTTTTCTAGGTTATTTAAATAGTTTCTTGGAAGTCTGATTGGTATAGCACTAAATAAATAGATTAGTTTAGGGAGTATTGTCATCTTAATTATATTCGCTCGGCCTATCCAAGAGCACTGAATGTCTTTCCAATTATTTAAATCTGACTTTATTTTTGTGGCAAGTGTTTTATAATTTTGCTCATATAATTCCTGACTCTCCTTTGGTAGATATATTCCCAAATATTTTATACTCTCAACATTTGTTTGGAATGGAATTTCTCTTTGTATCTCTTGCTGTTGGATTGTGTTGTTAATGTATAAAAATGCTGAGGATTTATGTGGATTTATTTTGTATCCTGCAACTTTGCTAAAATTCTGAATTATTTCTAATAGCTTTTTAGCAGAGTCTTTGGGGTTCTCTAAGTATACCATCATGTCATCTGCAAAAAGTGATAATTTGATTTCCTCATTTCCTACTCTAATTCCTTGAATCTCTTTCTCGGCTCTTATTGCCAAGGCTAGAGTTTCTAGTACTATATTGAAAAGTAATGGTGATAGTGGGCAACCTTGTTTCACTCCTGATCTTATAGGGAAATGGTCTAGTTTATCGCAATTACATATGATGTTTACTGAAGGTTTTAAATATATGCTCCTTATTATTTTAAGGAATAGTCCATTTATTCCTATACTCTCAAGCATTTTTAGTAGGAATGGATGTTGGATTTTATCAAATGCTTTTTCTGCATCTATTGAGATGATCATATGGTTTTTATTAATTTGATTCTTAATATGGTCAATTATACTAATAGTTTTCCTAATATTAAACCAGCCCTGCATTCCTGGTATAAATCCCACTTGGTCATAGTGTATTATCCTGGGGATGATTTTCTGAAGTCTATTTGCTAATATTAGTTAGCATCTTTAAGCAACCTTGAGACAATCTTGAGGGGAATTAAATTTTCCCAGACTAATGTCACATGCTTTATCTCTCCAAATTCCTTCCTGGTTCCTTCTCTTACATCACAGAACCTACCTCCATTCCCCTGAAACTTTAAAATTTGTATACCCTGAAATGCAAATTGCTCATTCAGTATTACTACCTTCTGTGTTGTATCTGCTTGAGCCCAAAAAGCTATTTTCATGTAAAATAAATAACAATATTTTGTAACTTGTGATGCATGTCTGACTAGATTTCTTTAAGTTGATTGAATTATAACTGAATCACTATTATATTATGTTTTTACATAATATTTTTTTAAACTATTGCCTTCCCAAAGCCATTTCGGTTTACCACTTCTGGTGCCTATTTTTGCCACTTTACAATTGGCTCAATTCCTTCACAACATAGACCATGCTCTCATTTAGATGCCACATGACTTCAAAATTACCTCTTATCTCATTACTGTTCTAAGTTCTAAAGGTATAGCACCTTATGGCACAAGTGCTATTTTGGATACAAATATGGACTCTGGATTGCTGGAATTCTGCAGCAATTTCTGGATCTCACATGACTACTGCCACTACTCAATATATTCCAATGGCTTTTTTGCTTCCAGGATAAAATATAAAATGCTCATTTTGGCATTGGAAGTCCTTCTTATTCTAGACGTTTTCTACCTTTTTAGTCTTTTTTATGCCTTAATCCTCTATACATATTCTTCAATCCAGTGACTGTTTTAGCTATATATATAAAAGAGACCCTATCTCTTAGCTTCAGGCATTTTCTGTGGTTGTTCCCTATGTCTGGAATATTCTCCCTCCACTGCTCTGACTACAGCTCTCCCTGGCTTCCCTTAAATCATATAAAAATCAACTTCTATAGGAAGCCTTCCTCAATTCCTCTTTTTTCATATTTTAGTTTCGATTCATGTAATTATTTCCATTCCCATAACAATATAACAAAAAGTATGATTGCAGTCAAAACTGCAAATCTATTATGTACAACTTGACATTTAAAATATTTAATAAAGTTATAATGCAAATTTCTTTTTTTCTTTTCTTTCCTTTCCTCCCCAATTTCTTTTAATTCTAGCATCTTCTCTCTACTAATTATCTCTGTTTCCCCATATATAGGTCATTTGTTATATTTGTTTGCATGTTGTATCTCTTATTGGATTGTAAGCTCATGAAGGGCAGAAAGTGTCTATTGCTCTTTTTTTCATCAGCAGCATTTATCACAGTACCAGGCATATGGAAAGTGCTTAATAAATACTTACTTATTGATTTACCTTTTGAGCCTCATAAGTTTCCATTCCTTTCTCTCAGAATGGAAAAAGAAGAAACAAAGAGCTCCTTCTGAGGGTTGCTTGACTTTAATGGGAGAAAGCTCCTAGACCCCTTCTCTTTTATCTCTGTTACTAAACCAAATAATTTTAGTGAAATTCTAAGCATCAATTACCCCCAAAAAAGAATACTGGCCAAAGAGGCTAGGAGAAGGCAATATATATGCTCATGATATCAGTTTCATATGCACAGTAAATTAAAAAGGACTTACCTATCCCCTTTGTTTTTGGTTAGATTATAAACGTTTTTGTTTTTTTTTAAATATATTTCCATATGAGTCTTGTTGGGAGAGAAAAATAAGAACAAAAGAGAAAATCCATTGAAAAAAATAATCAGATGAAAAGAAAAGGTAAAAATACTGTGCTTTAATCTGCATTATCTCCATAGTTCTCTCTTTGGATAGTGGATAGTATTTACTATCCAAAGTTTATTGGAATCATTTTGAGTCACTGAATTATTGTGGCTATGTACAATGTTTTCTTGGTTCTGCTTGCTTCACTCAGCACCAGTTCATGTAAATTTTTTTTAGGTTTTTCTAAAATCATTGTTCTTATAGAACAATGATATTCCATTACTTTTATATACTCTTACTTATTTAGCCATTCCTAATTAATGGGCATTCATTCATTTTCCAATTCTTTGCCACCATACACAAATACACACAAAAAGCTGTTATAAATACAAACATTTTTTGCACATGTGGGTCCCTTTCCCTATTTTATGATTTTTTTGGAATACAGATCAATAACTGCACTATTGGATCAAAGGGTCTGCACAATTTTATAGTCTTTGGGGCATAGTTCCAAATTGATCTCCAGAAGGGTTGGATCAACTCACCATCTTCCTACAATGCATTACTGTCCAGTTTTTCTACATCCCCTTCAACATTTATCTTTATCTTTTCCTGTCAGCTAAGCTAATCTGATAGATGAGAGGTAGTACCACAGAATTCTTTTAATAAAGACAATAAAATAATAATAAAAAATATAAAATAATAACAAAACAATTTTAAATTGTTTTAATTTCTCTAATCAGTAGTTATTTGGAACTTTTTTTTAATGTGACTATAATAGCTTTAATTTCTTCATTTGAGAATTATCTGTTCATATTCTGTGTTCATTGCAGCTGATAATTTCAATTGATAATTGGAGCATGGCTTGTATTCTTATAAATTTGAGAAACTTCTGTATATAATTTAGAAATAAGGCTTTTATCATTTAATACTGGCTGTAAAATTTTTCATCAACTTTCTGTTTTTCTTCTAATTTTGGATGCATTGGTTTTGTTTGTGAAAATCCTTTTTGATTTAATAAAATAAAAATATTTACTTTACATTTCATAATGTATTTCTTATTTGATCATACATTCTTTCTATCTCCAAAGCTCTGAAAGACAAACCATTTTTTGCTTTCTCAATTTGCTCATAATATCATTTTTTATGTTTAAATCATGTATCAATTTTTGTAATGTAAAGGCTAGCTTTCTGGAGGACCTCAGGACCAGCCTTAATCTTAGTGCAGGAAGCAAGAAAGTCACCAGGAAGATGGTCAAAAGTGGAATGTCTCTTTTCCAGTCCTTCTCAGACCTTAAATACTTTGATATGATTACATCATTACAGCATACTATGTATGTGTGAACTAGAGAACCATTACATCACCATGCTAAGTACTAAGTATATGTGAATTAGAGAACTATCATCTCATCAATTCCGCTGAGTTAACACCTTGTTGTAAGTATCCTTGTTTCAAGTATATTTCTCCAAAGTTCCAGCCCTCTACATCTCCTGCTTTCTTTTGTTTTAGAACACAGGTGTCCACGTGCTCCCTGACTTCTCAGGAAGAGAGGTGAAAACACCAAAAAAAGAGATCATACCCTTCCTGACTTCTCAGGAAGATGAGAAGATATTGTTAATAGGTTTCCTCTGGATTAAAGGGTCTTACTTGGAACAGATATACACGAATCCATCAGCATGGGAAGTATTACACAGGCACATAGTAATATAACATAGACTAGTAGTGATGTAACAAACAATATAAATCAACATGAGGAATTATACATGTCTATAAGTCCTAGAAGGAGGGTATATAAATAACCATCACACATACACTTCCTCTAGCAGCCAAGAGATATTCCAAATCCAATCTATTGTCCATTACTTCATGTGTCAGGGAATCCAATGATTCCTGCAGATTTTGAAGTCCTGTAGTAGTCTCATCAACAATTTTTGATGTTCATTGTCATGCTTTTTCAGTGATACATGTAGTCTGAGATGGAACCATCTGATGTTTCTTGGGTCTTTTCCTTTACTTCAAGGGTCTTCTCCTTTTCTGTCTTTCTCTGATGAACAAGGCGAATACAGATCATTGGCACCCATCTGATTCCTTCTCCATTTGGAGACATACAAGCAAACCCTCTCCCCCAAGCAGTTAACCTATCTGGTCCCTTCCATTCACCACTTTCTGAATCTCTCCATGTCACCTAATGATTATCTAAAGATAGTGAAGTTGCTCCCACTGGACAATGCCTTTCTAGGCATGTTATAAAACCTTTCTGCTGGAGCGAGTGCATCTTTATCAAAAAGAAAAAAAAATAATAGTATAAAGAGCTAAATTTAAAAATTCTCTAGGGTTACCTGTGGCTCCCCTTTTCTTTTGTTTTTGGAGGAGTGTCTTCTGTTTCTCCTCTCTACTATTGCTTATCCTTGAGTATTGAAAGTTTTGTCAGTGGTATGTAAAATCTGATACTGTGCAAAAAGTATGTGCAAAGTGTTTAGAAGTATATGCAGGTCCATTATCTGTTTTTATTGCTTGTGACACACCCATAATTGCAAAAACTTATATAAGGGATTTAGTGATCACTCGGGCTGTCTCTTTTGCTGCTGGTATTGCAAAAGTAAATCCTGAAATGATGTGTATTATGACATGGATGAAAGATGGATGACCAGAAGATTTATAATAGGTCACATACATTTGCCAAATTTCACTGGGTCTCAAACCATGAGGGTTCTTCTCTGGAGGGAGCATAGGAATATGGAAAGGAAAGCAAACTGTACAGGCTTTTACTATGCTCCTGGCTTCCCAAATTGCAAACATAAAGTTCGAGCATCTGATGATATTTAGAATGAGATTCTTGGGCTTCCTGAAATAAAGGCGTATTAGCTAACATGCCTTTGAATTTCCATAAAATATAGGACCTGGAAGTCCACTATGAGAGTGGACATGCAAAATATAAATCTTATCTTGACACTTTCTTACTTGCTCTTGAAGTTCCTTAAAGAGCTGATATATAGTAAAAGCTACAAACTTTATTTGGGGTGTGGCAATTCGTTGTACCATACCTACTCAATAGACTGAATCAGATATTATATTTATATCTCCTGGATAATAAGTAAGAGCTAGCATGATTGCATACAATTCATTCTGCTGAGTGGACTGAAAAGGAGTTCTGGATATTCTCTTTATAGTTAAGTCATGAGAGTATACAGCACAAATGTTATGTTTGATTGCATCAGAAAAGATAGTTGGCCCTTTAAAAGGAACCTTAGAAATATCTTCTTCAAAAATCCATTGCCAATTATGTAATAGCCAGGTTATCTTTAATTGAGATCCATGTGTAAAATTTGGAGCTGTGGCCAATAAAATTTGCCACTCTGTGATGGTTTCACAGCATACATTAATTTGTGCATTGGTATAAAAGGTGCATATCTTGTCAGTTCTTATGCCAGATAATTGTACTACTCGATTAATGGCCTTTAATAAAATTCTAGCCACAAGCATTGAGTAAGGAAGAAGTCTTTGTTCTGGTTGTGCTGGAAGATTCACCCACTCTTTCACGCTGTGTCCTTGATAAAGGACTGCTGTGGGTGCCTCTTTTGTAGCAAAAACTGATATTCCAAGGATTTTTGTGTAACTCTTTCAACCACATTAGATAAAGCCAGTTCAACTTCTCTCAAAGCCTCTTGAGCTTCTTTTGTTAGCTGGCATGGTGAGAGAGTCTCCCCTTAAAATGTCACATAATGATTGTAATTAACAGGAAGTTAAGCCTAAGACTGGACACATCCATTGGATATCTCCTATCAATTTTTGAAAGTCATTTAAGGTGTTTAACTTCTCTGTTCTAAAAGAAAGTTTTTGCACCATAAGCACCTTATGGTATACTTCATATCCTAAATATTGAAAAGGAGCATGACTTTTAATTTTTCTTGGAGCTATGTGAAATTTGTAGTTCCTTAGTGTTTCTATGGTCTTTTGTAGACATTCTTCTAATATTTGCTCCTCAGATACTCACCCCAAGATATCATCCATGTAATGTTACAACATAACTTTTGGAAATGCTTTTCTTACTGGAGTAAGAGCAGCAGCAACATACATTTGATACACAGTAAGGCTATTTTTTCATTCCCTGTAGCAAAATTGCCCATTCATATCTTTTATAAGGCTCAGCTAAATTAATGTTGGGCACTGAAAAGGCAAATCTTTTCATATCTTCCTTATCTAGAGGGATAGAATAGAAACAATCCTTAATGTCTATAACCCAAAGACTCCATTCTCTGTGCCAATTGAGTAGGACATGGAAGTCCAAGCTGAAGAGTTCCCATAGTTTCCTTCTATTCATTTACTTTTCTCAAGTCAGTTAACATTCTCCATTTTTCAGATTTCTTTCTTTCTTTCTTTCTTTTTTTTAATTTTTTTTTTCTTTAACAGCAAATACAGGGGAATTCCAAGGACTTAAAGAAGGTCGTAAGTGTCCTTAGTTAAGTTGCTATATCTAATAAGGCCTGAATTTTATCACTAGCTAAGGTCCACTATTCTATCCACACTGGTGTATCAGTTTTCCATTGAATAGGAACAGGTGAGAGTGCAGGTAGGCCTTCAACAGCAGCCCTGCCTAAAAAGCTTAAGTACTCAATTGTAATCCTAACTGTTGTAAGATGTCTCTTCCCCATAGATTGATGGAGAATTTTTTCAATTAAAGAATGAGTAAAAACTTCTATTTTATCTTCAAATGAACTTCTCTAAGGGGTAGCACTAATTTCAGTTGCTATTGATCCTCCTATGCCAGACATATAGGTGTCTGCCTTAATCTTCGGCCAATGACTGGGCCACTTGTCACTTCTAAAGTCTATATGATCTGCACTTGTGTCTACCAACTCTTCCAATGGTATGCCATTTGCATAGATAGTGAGCATAGGATGATCAGCTATAAAGCTGCAGTCTAGAATATTCCTGGATTCTGTTGTTGGGAGTCAAAAATCTGGATAAATATCACCAAAATTGCCTATTAGGAGTCTGTATCTGTAAATCTGATGCTATCACCTCTCCTGGGTAATAAGTCACATGTTGTCTACCCGTATTAGTGACTGGGATATGAACTACACATTCTCCAGTTTCCCAAAGCAGTGTATGGATAGACACTGTTTTGTAACTACTCTCAAGAAGTGAAATGGTCAAACCTACTGTGCCTGGAGGCAAAGGATCTATATAGATTTGCAATCACTAGGGATTAAAATTTCATAAGCCAAATTCTCTAATACCATCTTAATGTAAAATGAAGTAGACCCATAAAGAGTGCAAGCCTTTTTCAGCTATTTGATAATTTCCAAATTAAAAGGAGTATATCTTCTCCTTTCTTGATCTGAAGAGTCATACTCTTAAATCACAGGGTATGCTTCTATTTTCAAATCAGATGTATCCTGTCCTTAATCTTTAGCTTTAATTAATATCTTTTATCACAGCATAAGAGGTGAACAAAGCTGCTGCATGGTTGCTGCTGATTGAGAAGCACTACACTCCTTAATTTTATCAGCATGGTACTTAAGTCCTTTCTTGTCCAGTTCTTCATGCTTTTCAGCTGCTTTATCAGTACAATCCCTATCTTGCTCTTTCTCTTTTTTCCTTATTTTAAAACTTGTGGAATTCCTTAAAGCCAATTGTATTATGTTATATATATATATATATATATATATATATATATATATATATATATATATATATATATATATATATATATATATATATATATATATATATATATATATATATATATATATATATATATATAATGTTTCCTCAGGAATTGAATCAGGACCATTATCATTGTAATATTCAATTAGTTGCTCTCCCACTAGTTTCCACTTATCTGGCTCTAATTTTTCTTTCTTAGAGAGCCAAAATGATGTGTACTCTAATATTTCTAAGAGTCCAATGATCTGCTTCCAAGTTATCAACAAACCTTGCATCTTTAATAACCTAACTATGCTACACATTTCCCTTAGGGTAGGGAAGGCTCTTTTCTTAGTATTTGCCTCATTTTAGTTGAAAAACAAAAGTGACTAGTTTACTCACCCTATTTCCTGGTCACAGGGACTTCTCCAATGAATTTATTATCACATTAGTTTAGCTGCTGAGTTAATACCTTGTTGTAAATATCTTCGTTTCAAGTATACTTCTCCAGGGGGCGGAGCCAAGATGGCGGAGAAGAAACACAGGACTCAGTGAACGTCCTCACTCCCTCACAACCAATTAGATAAATTAAGTCTCAGAATTAGCTCAGGACTGATAGATACCACAAGGACTGGAAGCACGACTTACCAGCTGAAGAGAATCTGGAGTTTCAACAGGAAAGGTCAGTTCTCAGGGGAGGAATAAGAAAGACCAGCACAGACGGTGGGGTAGGGGCACACTGCGCCCATTGCGCTGGGAAGGGCTCTGGGATCAGAGAAGCCACTGAGGTAAAGGAATCTGGCACAGGCTGTTAGCTCTTCTCTGCTAATTATTTAGCAGTTCAGAAGAGAAAGCCAAAATATTTTAAAACTCAAATTAGATTTCCCCCCCTCCCCCCCGGGGGGGTGACTCAGCAGAGAATCAGCACCAGGGGGTGTGGCCTCAGCTACCACCTGAGAATAGTTAAGAGATTGACAAGTGGGTGGATACGGCCCAAGGCAACACACACTGCCTAGCTTAGCTGGAGGGAGTGGAACTCAGCTCCAGGAAGTCCCAGAGAAGCGGAACCTTTGAACTAGGGACCGCGGTTTCTGGCAGACACTTCCAGTTTGAGCGCAGGGGCTTCTCACGTCACCTGCTGCAGACATCCACTCCCCACCCGGACACATAGGCTGGGCTTTGTGCTGTCTTCACTATTCTACGCCCTCGAAGCACAGTAGTGCTAATCACCTCTGAGGCACTTCCAGGGAGGGGGTGGGGAACTCTCTCCCAGAGCTCTCTCTTAGCTCAGGCGCAGGGGCCGCTGCATCCATCCAGTCTGGGAGGAAGCTGGTAAAGAAGTAAATAATTTCCTACCCCAGGGACAGACCCCAAAACATTTTTTTAAATATGAGCAAAAAAGCTAGAAAAACTATAGATTCCTTCTATACAGAGAAAGAGCGGGTATCCAACCCCAAGGAAGTTGACAGCAGAGAATCAGCAGATAACAACCTAAAGGGGAACGATTCCTGCCCCCCATCACATAACTCTCTCCTAGAAGAAGCTCTTAAAAAATTGAGGGAGATCGAAGAAAAATGGGGAAAGGAAAGGGAAGCTATGATAGAGAACAACAACGTCCTGAAATTGGAGTTGGAAAAAATAAAGAATTCACAGGAGATGCCAGGAAACAAAATTAGTGAATTAGAAAAGGTTAAAAAAACACAGGAAAGTAGGATTTCTGAAATGGAAAAGATAAAAAAGTCTCAAGAAAATAGAATTTCTGAATTGGAAAAAGAAAATAATTCTCAAAAAAAAAATTAGGGAAATGGAAAAAAATTCAATAGAGCAAAATAATTCATTTAAAAACGAAATTGGGCATTTACAAAAAGAACTAAAAACTGTGAAAGAAGAAAAAAGTATACTTCTCCAAAGTTCTGGCCCTTTACACATTTTGACCATATCTTGGTGTGGGATGTGAGATATAGATTCTTGGCTAGTTTCTGACATACTATTTTCCAGTGTTCCTAGCAATTTTTGTCAGATTGTGAGTTCTTAACCCAGAAGCCAGAGTCTTTGGGTTTATCAAAGTAGTTTATTATACTCATTGATATGAGTTCCTAACCTGTTCCACTGATCTACCACTTTATTTCTTCGCCAGTACCAGATGATTTTGATGACTGCTAATTTATAATAGATTTTTATGTCTGTTTCTGCTAGGCTATCTACCTTTGCATTTAAAAAAATTAATTCTGCTGATATTTTTGACCTTTTAAAAAGAATTTTCTTAGCCATATGTTTAATAGATAAGAACCAGTTACAGAATTTGGTCCACATTTTGTACAAGCCACTCCATTTAATATGATAGAGATGCTCCTAGAATAATCTACCTAGCCTCTCACTGTGGAAAAGTTGCATCAGCCTAACATACTAATGCATTCTGAACACATTTCAGATCCCCGTTGCAAAAGGTAGGAGGATGTGGGAAGGGAGGAGTGGATTATTGCCAAAAAAAAAGCCTGCATTATACTTATTTCTAGGCTCTAGTTTCAGCTCTCATTACTTGCACTGTCAGTAATAAACAAGAATTTAGAATTTGTTGTTCTTGCTTTTTTGACAGTTTCTCTTTTCTCTTTCACCCTACCCTTATATTTCAGACATTTCTCTCTTTGAATATGGAATACATAATTAATTGCAAAATAATTCTATTGGTTTTAGATTTTATTCATTTATCAATAATGACTTGATTTTTCAAGTCAGTGATAAGAATTTAATCTTGGAGCATTTTCATTTTGGTTTTGGTACAAGAATTTTGATAAAAAATTTATCTTAAGTTGAAGGAAAACATTATCATCTATAGGACACTTATTTTCACAGGTCAAGGTAGAGAATGGGAAAGAAATAAGTTCTTCATGAAAGAACATGCTTTTGCCATTGGCTTGTATCCATAATCTTGCAGGAATTTCAGAACACCAAAAAGTGATTATTTCAAATTTGTCTCTATTTATTACAGTCTTCTGATTTATTTAAATTTAATTAAAATTAATATTTCATTTCTCCTTTCAATTATAATTTTCTAATTTTGAATATAAATGTACAGATGATTAAAACCCATTGACAACAAGATAAAAAGCAGGATCCTAGAAATAGAAGGGGTTCCAAACCTGAAACAGACTATTTTATTTTCATATTCAACTCTACTGAATTCATTTCAAAATTATTGCTAATTTAGGTAATTACATTTTAAGTAAAATTCTTTAGAATTTTAAGTGTGAGCCATTCTGGAATATCTGATATAAAATGAACACTGGATGGGGGCAGCTAGGTAATGCAGTGGATAGAGCACCAGCCTTGAATTCAGGAGGACCCAAGTTCAAATCTGATCTCAGACACTTAACACTTCCTAGCTGTGTGACCCTGGGCAAGTCACTTAACCCCAGCCTAAGAAAAAGAAAAAATAAATTAAAAAAAAAAAAAAAAAGGAACACTGGATAACTTTCCAAATTTTAATTATATTCCTCCATGTTGCATTGCATCAGTATTGCTCTTTTGACATTAGTCACTGACTTTGTAATAGAAATGTCTGAAGAATATTTTTTTAGTTTTCCCAATTATTATTTATTTTCTTCATCAAGAATCTCCCAATATCTTTATTTAATACAATCAATTATAATAAGAAATTCATTTTAAAATAAATAATATTTATCTATATTCATCTGATGTATCATTTAAAAATTATCAAAGTTTTTTAATTACAAAACATATGCATGGGAAACATTAACCCTTGCAAAACCTTTTGTTCCAAATTTTCCCCTCCTTTCCCCTACCCTCTCTCCTAGATGGCAGGTAATCCAATACATGTTAAATATGTTAAAATATATGTTAAATCCAAAATTTGTATGTACATTTATACAGTTATCTTACTGCACTAGAAAAATCAGAAAAAGTAAGAAGAAAAAAAAATTGAGAAAGAAAACAAAATGCAAGCAAACAACAACAGTGAGAGTGAGAATGCTATGAGAGATACTCAGCTCCCATAGTCCTCTCTTTGGATGTAGATGGCTCTCTTCATCACTGAACAAATGGAACTGGTTTGAATCATCTCATTGTTGAAGAGAGCCACATCCATCAGAACTGATGGTCATATAATCTTGTTGCCATGTATAATGATCTCATTTTACTGAGAATCAGTTCATGTCAGTCTCTCCAAGCCTCTCTGAAATTCTGATGTATCATTTGAGTTCTCAGATTATTTTCTGTTTTGCTTGTTCTGAGAGCTATCACTCATTTTTTTTTGTATAATATGCTTTGTCATAGTTAACCTTTTTCATTGTAATAAAGATGATTTCTCTAACCTTTTTGTCTTTTTGAATTTAATTTTTCCCCTTCAATGAGAAATTCAGTGTTCCTAATTGGTATGTGTGAACTTAATGACTATGTCAAATTCATGCTATTAATACTAATGTGCAACAGTGTCATTTCTAGGCATAGACTGAAAAGGTGATACAAGTTCAAGGTAAATGTAAATACAAAACATTTAGCTATCTAGTTGTGAATAGCCATTTCAACATCATGTGGTCTAAAGTGTATTCTATTAGTTTCTTTATGATTTTACTCTAAAAGACATAACCAAGTTGAAATTTATTACTTCTTTTCTTTTCTCAATTTATAAGACGTTGGTTAGAAGGACATTAAATTAGACTTTTAGGGCTGTGTTTTTCATAAATTCTTATTGGTACTTTTTGTTTCAATGTTTGGAAAGTTACTAAAGTTTTATGAGTGGTCTGTAGTGTTGTGATATGGGAGCCACCTTCCAGTGGCTGCTGGCGGTCTAACTCAGACCTGTAGGCAATTGTGTTGTCTGACCTCTCCTCTGCCCTCTTGCCTCCAATTTATTTTATTCCCAATCCACAAGCATCAAAGGCTGCTTTGCAACTCCTTCAAGTGTTATGATTCACAGCTGTGGGGGCTTTCAGAGAACTTACCTGCTCCTTCACTTAAGCATGGTCCTTAACACTGTAGTTTCTACAGTTATTTCCTTTCCTCTCTCTTTAGTTCTCTGAAGTCTTCCAGCTGAAGATCCCACACATGTATGACACTTAAAATTTAATTTTATACATGCATGAATAAATATGTATACATAGTTTTAGCTCCAATGGCCAAATTGCAACTTTATCTTAGAGTAAATGCTATGTAGACATGCTTTTAAAAAAAAATATCCAATTTTGTTAAATATGATCTTTGAAAATAGCATTTTCTTTTGGTGAAAATTCCATCACAAATAGTATAAATCTAGTTATTTGATTATTGATGATCCTACATTTTGAAAAGAAAAAATTGGCAATGTATGCTTTTTGTTAAGTGCCATCATATAACTTTCCCTATAAATTTAATAATGGAATTATTGTTTTTCTTAGTTTTATTCAGTACTTAAAGAATTATTTCTATTGCTTATTTATCTTGTGCAAATTCTATTTAATTTTTCTGTGTGGTAAATAAAGAAAATATCTGCATAAATTTTCTTATTGTATTTACAATAATAAGTAACCATCAGTAGAAAAAAACAGAAGGATCTTCCAATACAAAGTTATTGTGTGTATGTATGTTGCATATTGATTTTATTATTATCTAATTCTTCTAGCTTGTCCCAGATCTCAGGTCTATTCTCACACTTACTTCTTGGAATGACCACTGTTATAGTAGGAATTTCCTGTGCTCGTTGCTATTACCTGTTATTGTCTTTATCTTGTTTCCTCTAACATAGTACTACTATGTTTATCTTCTTTAGGCACAAATCTGTTCATACCACTCTTATTTATCCAAAGATCTTCACTGATTTTCTCATTGGATAAAGGATAGGATACCAAATTTTTATACAGGATAAAATCCTGTATTGCTAAATTCTCTTTCCATCTTTATTACACAGTAATTTTTGTTATGTACTCTGGAGTCTGGTCAGACCAAGCTTTTTGCCAGTCCAAGATCACATCCTAGGCTTGGATAGCTTCAATGAAATTCTCTATACTTTGAATTTACAACTCTATACCCTTTGCTACCTATTAATATCTACTTTTCTTTCAAGATTTACTTGAAGTACCATCTCCTCTAGGAAGACACCTTCTTATCAGAAAATATTTGTTCTCTCTACTATTTGTTCTCTATGTTCTCCCATAGCACATGGGATTTTTGTTTTGTTTTGTTTTGTTTTGTTTTGTTTTGTTTTGTTTTGTTTTGTTTTGTTTTGATGCAGTAGACATCTTTCATTCACCCAACATCATTGAGCAAAGATTTGTAAAATAATTATGTACCAGTGGTTAGATACTGAGAGAACTAAGTGAAAAATGAACACTGCTGCCCTCCAAGAGCTTTTATTCTACTAGAGGCAAATTATATATATAGATATTCAATTCATACAAAATACAGTTAAAGTAATTGAAGTCAGAGGAGGGATTCTAGTATTTGGTGGGAATAAAAAAAGGTCTTTCATAGGAAATAACATTTGTGATGAGCCTTGAAAAAAAACTGGTGATTCTAAAAGTGGACAATAAAGAGGGGATTCATTTTAGTCATAGGAGACAATCCAAAGCATGGAGATAAAAGATAGAATATTCTATATGAAAACAGCGAGTAGGATATTTATATTATTTTGCTTTATTGAGATTAGTTTGTTTTATATTTCTTGTTCTATTGAATTTTGCTAATGATTATAATTCCCATAAGAGTGAAAAGTTTCTTCTGATAAATTCCCCACCCCCCCCTTTTTTTTTTATTAAATTACAAACTTTTTTGTCTTTGAAATAATGTTCTTTATTTTATTTATTTATTTTTCTTTCTTCCCACACTTAACTGAAGAGGCTATACTCTTGCTTCTGAAACCCTGTAGAGTTTTGAATATTTTTGAATTCATAAAATGTACAGCAAAGAATCAAAATATGTCAAAGCTACAAGTGTCCTATTTATTTATTTCTCTTTACTCTCTCATGTTGTTATTGAAATCAGAGACCAGAGACTTGCTCAACATATACTAAGTGATCCAGTGGAAAAGTCAGGCCTAGATCCCAGTTTTTTCTATTATATCCTCTTGCCCCTGTAAATTCCCTGATTGTTTTTCTCCTGTGGTTATAACTTCAGAAAAATTATTGATGCATTTGACAACAATACAAAATGAAGATAAAGAAAAGAAACTTTAGTTCAAAGAAACCTTTGTTATTCAGATGATTATATAAATGAAACACTGAGAAAGGCAATACTTTAGAAAGAAGAATGAATTAAAGACAATTCTTGTAGGGGACTTAAAATTATTGTCTCATCTTGTGTTACTAATAATAGCTTTTGGAGTCTATTCAAGTCACAGAACAAAAGAATGATTAGAATGAAAAAAACATTTCAGAAGGAAAAAAAACCCACACTCCCTCTCACCAAGACTATCATTAAACTGAACATGTAGGCAGTGAGTCAAACTTATCTGTCAGAATACAAGTTACCCTCACTGGCGAAATGTCTGTTTACTAGGATTCAGTGATATGTATGTGTTGAGATTGTAGGCAGGAGAATTCTTAAGAGTCCAAGACCTAAGACAACTTCTTTTTGCCTCCCCAGGTATTTTTTAATGAACATGGACATATATTTTTATAGGTATAAAGGAATTCCCTTTTAGAAGCTTCTTTGATATGACTTTTTCAAATTTTATATAGCTGAAAGCCTGAATAGAAATGTCCTGACAGTCAATCAACAAATATTTATCAAGCTCTTACTACATGGTAAATACTGTGATACATGTTGGAGGATAAAAAGGAAGTCAACAGGGTCTCTGCTTCAACAAGTTCAGGGTCTCATGGCAGAAATAACATGCAAATAACTATGTATATACAAATAGGTACTAGCAGTGAGGAAAACTAAGAAAGTTCTCTTGCAGGAGATGGGACTTAGGCAGAATGTTAAAGGAAACTAAGGGCATATTCTTCAAGTATGATGGATAGCTAGTAAAAGGCACACAGAGAGATGACAGAATGCTGAAAAACAGCAAGAAAGCCCTTTTTATTTTCTAAGGTGGGACTTACTGCTGGCTTACTGGGAAGTTTCCTGTCTTGCACTGCCCCTACCTTACCTAAGTGAGATGGACTCCTCCTGCCAATCCTCTAAGTTTCTCAGGCTAAAAGATCATCTCACCCTATATCCTGGCTGGTTCTGCCACTCCAGGACCTGTCTTGGGTTGCTATTTTATGATTCCCCATAGGTGAACGTGAAAGGGTTACAGTGATTCATTGCTTTCTCCATTATCTTGGTTCCTGGAAATAGAATTTTATTTCATGTAACTTAAAACATTTGAGAAGGGGTCTTTAAGCTTCTCCAGATTATCAAAGGGACACATGGCATAGAAAATATTGTGAACTCCTAAAACAGAGGACCAGAACCTTAGGGGACACCTACTATTAGAGGGTATGAACTAAGTGAAGATCCAACAAAGGAGATTGAGACAAAATGATCAGAAAAATCGAAGATGCCAAGAGGAAGCAGTGTCATAACAACCCAGAGAGGAAAAAAATTATTAATCATAAGAGGATGAACCTACAATGTCAAAGGCGGCATAGAAGTCAAGAAAGATAATGGCTGGAACTAGGCCATTAGATTTGGCATTTAAAAGATCCTTAGTAACTTTTGAGAGAGCATTTTAACTTGAATGTTGGAAATAATGACTTTCCCACAACCACACAGATGGTATATGTGAGAGGCATGACTTGAACCTAATTCTTCCTAACTCCAAAGCTGGGTCTTTATCCTCTATACCACTCTTTCTTTACTACCACAAATTATGTATCTGAATTTCTCTGCACATAGGGACTTTACAATGATTAAAGTAACCAGAGTGCAATAATTGAACCTGATTCTGAGTAAAACACACACACACACACACACACACACACACACACACACACACACACACATATGGCATTTTCCCTTTCCAGATAAGTAATTTGTAATGGAGAAAAAATTAGGTTGAAATGAGCATTCAGGATGTCACTGAAGGTAAAAGTAATAGGGAATTTCACAGAAGCACAACATGCAGCTTAGAGAAGTAAAATATGTGAAAACATTGTTGCCAAGTAGTCTATTTTTTATTTTAATCTTATAGGTCTACTATTTTCCATTAACTTCTTACTAACTCCTTCCTTAACATTCTGCTTCTAGAAATGTCATGTCTTTCCCCATGCTTATTGGAAACTGTCATTAGCTGATGTTTTCTGCCAGTTGCTTCTCTAGAGCCATTTGGAATCCTTCATGATCATTAGAATGTATGCACAATTCTAAGAATGATAGTGGATTGCAGTTATCTAGACTTTGCTTAAAGAAGCATTTACTTAAATGATGGGAAATTAATAAGCTTCTAAAGCAATTCATTCTTTTTTGGTATTGTTCTATTTGATAAGAAGTTTTCAAATATAAATCTAGCCTTTTTTGTAACAATTTTTAATCTATTTTTCCTGGTTCTGTTCCTCCTTTACCCTAAACTCAAATAGAAAAAAAAATCTATTTTCTACATGTTAGTCCTTCAAATATTTGAATGATTATGATAATGATGATAACTGCTGCTGCTACTACTACTACTACTACTACTACTACTACTACTACTACTACCACTACCCCAATATAATTGCAAATATCTATGATCAAAATGATGAGGAAGAGGTCAATGGTGATGATGTCATGGAGAGTCATTACCACTTTTTTTTGTGGCTTTGAATGAAATGATTAACTCAATGGAACATTTCTTTCTAATTGAACACTTTTCCCCCTCTTTTCTTCCTCCTTTAAAAAAGAATAAACTTTGTTCTTTATTTATAGTACTATGAAGAATAATTTCTGGGTGAGCAATGAGAAACTTCTGCATGTCATCACCAGCCTTTTCCCTAGTGAAATGAAAAAATATTGGATGAGAATTCAGAATTCCTTAGAAAAAGCCTTTAAAGCATGATCTCTTTGTAGTTGGAAGTAGCTTTGATTCCAGAGCCACTTATCAGTGCATGGCTACCACAGGATGCCACACAAGCAGCAGCACAAGCTTTAATGAGAGTAAATGTGATCACCATATGTTTGGCTTTGATTAAATTTTATGGACATTGATTGTGCAAGATTAGCTAACAAGCAAAGTACTCACTTCTCAATGAGAGGCACAAAAATAATGAGTAGAGATTGAAATAGTAGATGTGGTCATTATCCAGCCACAGCCACAACATGTTCATGTTGTTTTCTGTCCTGGTTATGAATGGGTGAATTATTCTTTATTTTCCAGCAGGTAACATTTATGAAAGGCTTTTGATAATAATTTTTTGTTAGGTAGGATTACATAAATGTGAAGGATGTTACTAGGAGCTTAGTTGTCAGAGGATATGGATATAAAAACTTTCCTAACATCTGGTCTTGTTAAAAATCAGAATAATTTAAAGAAATGAAATCAATCTCTCTCCCTTGGGTCTCTAAAGATGGAGCAGGATGTCTTCTTACAGTGATGGTGTTCCTGCAGGCAGGGGCATGTACTAATCTATGTATCTTACAGCTTTTTTAGCTATTAATGTCATTATAGTTTTAAATATTTAAATTAAGAAAAAAAGACATCAGCTTAGTGTTTTAGAAGGTTCTTACTCAGTAGATATTGGTTTGTTGAGAAATCAAATTCCTTTATTTGGGGGTGGAATATTGAAACTTGTCTTGATATCTTATTTAGAATACATTTAGAGCATCTAAATGTATACCATAAAGTCATAGACTTGAAAGAATCTTTATGGTCATATACTATAGCTCCCTCATTTTATTAATAGGAAATTGATGTCCAAAGGAGAATGTGATTTGATCAAGAGTATGAATATTGGTAGAGCCAAAACTCGTATCTAATTCTCTTAGGAGAAGGTAAGTAAATAGTAGTAGTAGTAGCAGTAGATAGAGTGTTGGGTTTGGAATCAGGAAAAGTCACCTTTCTGAGTACAAATCTGATCTCAGATATTTCTGATGTCTGATATTGGGCAAGTCACTTAATCCTATTTGACTAGATTCTTCATCTATAAAATGAGGTGCAGAAGAAAATGGCAAAACACTCTAGTATCTTTGTCAAAAAAAACCCAAATTGGGTCATGAAGATTTGGGCATGAATAAAATGACTGAAGAGTACCAGCAATAATAATTCTCTTAAGTTTTAGTACAATTTGGGAGGTGGAGCCAAGATGGTGGGGGAGGCAGAACCAAGATGACGGAGAAGGCACACGCTCTTTAAGCTCCTCTCTCTTGCCTTCCCTATCAATCTTTGAATTTAGCCTCAAAAATAGTGCTTGACTGGTGAAATTCATGAAGATTAAAGGTACAATGACTTACCAGCTGAAGATAATCTGGAAGATCACCAGAACAGGTTTGTCTGAGGGGCGGATTAGACCAGCAGCAGACAGGGAAATAGGAAAGTTTGGCATCCTGAGTGGACCAGGGATGGGGATAGCCTCTGTGACTAGAAGATCAGTGGAAACAACCCTGCCATAGGCTGACTGCTTTATTTTGATTGTAAAGCTGGGGACCAGCCCAGATATTAGAGCCAGAAGTACAAGGTACTTTAAAAAATATACCCCCCCACCCCAAACTGGAAGTGACTCAGCATAGACCAGCACAACTGTACAGCTGCACACTGAAGCACAGCCAGGGCAGCAGAAAATCTACACAGCAGCGGGGTGCAGCCTGGGGCAGCCTCTAATTTGCACAGTGGGGGGCTCAGCCTGGGTCAACAGAACCTCCACAGCAAGACTGTGCTTCTGTGGTAAAGAAACTTCCGGTCCAAGCAGGGCTATTTAGCTGGTCAGCTGTTAATACCCACAGCCCCACAGTGTAGTGACACTATCACTACTCACACTCTTGCCTCAAGGCAGTTGTTAATCCGCACAGTGGGGTTCTTAGCAGGGCATCCCTCACAGCCAGGTTTTGCAGACCTGAGTCACTTCCATTGGGGAACTATTTCCCAGAGCACTCCCATACCTGGCCACTCCTTGTAGCTTGGTTGACAGGCTGGCCATACTCCTATCCCTGTTCTGCAAAGGAAGCTGATAACCTCCTAGCCCTGAACACAGACCCTACAGGCTTTAAAAAATGAGTAAAAAAATTAAAAGGACGATTACTAGCTTCTGTACAGAAAAGCAGACAGACTCCAGACAATTTTTGGTCCCCAACACAAAAGGCTCTCATAGAAGAGACTATTAAAAATCTTAAAAGGGAGCTAGAAGAAAAACCGGGGAAAGGAAAGAGAAGCTACGCAAGAGAATAACAACTTCCTGAAAGGTGAACTGGAAAAGGTAAAAAAATCACAGGAAGTGCAGGGAAACAGAATTTGTGAATTGGAAAAGACAAAGAACTACCAGGAAAGTAGAATTTGTGAATTAAAAAAAGCAAATAACTCACTAAAAAAAAAAAAAAAAAATTAGTGAAATGGAAAAAAATTCCATAGAGCAAAATAACTCATTTAAAAACTCAATTACAAAAAGAAGTAAAAAAAAGCTAATGAAGAAAATAACTCATTAAAAATCAGAACTGAACAAATAGAAATGAATGATTCCCTGAGACATCAAGAATCAGTCAAGCAAAACCAAAAAAATTAAAAAATAGAAAGAAATATCACATATCTACTAGGAAAAAACAACAGATTTGGAAAATAGATCTAGGAGAGATAATCTGAGGATTATTGGACTTCCAGAAAATTATGATGAAAAAAAATAGCCTAGATACTATTTTACAGGAAATCATCAAAGAGAACTGCCCAGAGATAACAGAATCAGAAGGGAAAATAGGCATCAAAAGAATTCATCAAACACCTTCTTAAAAAGACCCCCCAAAAAACCACTCCATAGAGTATTGTGGCCAAACTTCATAACTATTAGACTAAGGAAAAAATATTACAAGCAGCCAGGAAAAAATAATTTAAATATCGAGATGCCATAATAAGGGTCACTCAAGATCTGGCTCCATCCACACTAAAGGATCGAAGGGCCTGGAATCTGATATTCTGAAAGGCAAAAGAACTTGGAATGCGATCAAGAATAAACTATCCAGCTAAGCTGAGCATTTTCTTCCATAGAAGAAGATAGACATTTAATGAAACAGATGAATTTCATTTGTTTCTAAGGAAAAAACCAGATCTAAACAAAAAGTTTGATCTCCAACCAAGAGAAGCAGAAAAAGGTAAAAGGATCTCTTGAGAACGATATTTCTGATATGGATATACATAAAGTCCATATGTATAATTTGATTTTACTGATATAACAAAGAAAAGGGAAATAGAAATGAAAAGGGGATAGTATCAGAAAAAGGGAAAAGGGGAGGTAAAAAAAAAAAAAGGGAAACTGCATCCTACAAGAGGCAAAAAACCCTATCATATCTGAGGGAATTTAGAGAGAGGGAGGAACATTGTGTGAATCTTACTCTCATCAGAGTTGGCTCAAAGAGAAAATAATTGACAGGTTCTCTCTCACCTCACTAAAAAGTGGGAGAGAAAAAGGCAAAAGGAAAAGAGTAATAAGGGAAAGGTACAAAAAAGGGGAAGGGATCTAAAGGGAGGAGGCAGGGATACTAAAGAGGGAGGACTGCATGATGCAAGTGGGGCCCATAAGTTTAATACTTGGGAAGGAGTTCGGGGGGTGGGTAAGGGGGAAAAAAAAGCATAATCCAGGGATATTATGATGGCAGGAAATACAGAATTAGTAATTTCAACTGTAAATGTGGGTGGAATGAACTCTCTCATTAAGCAGAGGCAGATAGCACACTGGATTAAAAGTCAGAACCCTATAATATGTTGTTTACAAGAAACACATTTAAAGCAGGGAGATATATACAGAGTAAAGGTAAAAGGCTGGAGCAGAATCTATTATGCTTCAGGTGAAGTCAAAAAACCAAGGGTAGCCATCCTTATCTCACATTAAGCAAAAGCAAAAATTGATCTAATTAAAAGAGATAAGGAAGGAAACTATATCCTGCTAAAGGGTAGCATAGACAATGAAGCAATATCAATACTAAACATATATGCACCAAGTGGTATAGCATCTAACTTCCTAAAGGAGAAATTAAGAGAGTTACAAGAAGAAATAGACAGCAAAACTATAATAGTGGGAGATCTGAACCTTGCACTCTCAGAATTGGATAAATCAAACCACAAAACAGATAAGAAAGAAATTAAAGAGGTAAATAGAATATTAGAAAAATTAGGTATGATAGAGCTTTGGAGAAAACTAAATGGTGATAGAAAGGAGTATACTTTCTTCTCAGCAGTTCCTGGAACCTTTATAAAAATTGACCATATAGATAAAAGAAAAAAAATAAAGATCTAAAAATTAAATGTAGGAAGACAGAAATAGTAAATGCTTTCTTTTCACATCATGATGCAATAAAAACTACATTCAATAAAAAGTTAGGGGTAAATAGACCAAAAAGTCATTGGAAACTAAATAATCTCATCTTAAAGAATGATTGGGTGAAACATCAAATTATAGACACAATTAATAATTTCACTCAAGATAATGACAATGATGAGACATCATACCAAAATTTGTGGGATGCAGTAAGGCAGTAATAAAAGGAAATTTTATATCTTTAGAGGCTTACTTGAAGAAACTAGAGAAGGAGAAGATCAATGAATTGGGCTTGCAACATAAAAAGCTAGAAAAAGACCAAATTAAAAACCCCCAATCAAATACTAAACTTGAAATTCTAAAATTAGAAGGAGAAATTAATAATATAGAACATAAAAAAACTATTGAATTAATAAATAAAATTAAGAGTTGGTTCTATGAAAAAAACATTAAAATACACAAACCTTTGGCAAATCTGATCAGAAAAAGGAAAGAGGAAAATCAAATTATTAGCCTTAAAAATGAAAAGGGGGAATTTTCCACCAATGAAGAGGAAATTAGAGCAATAATAAGGAGTTACTTTGCCCAAATTTATGCCAATAAATTTGATAACCTAAGGGAAATGGATGACTACCTCCAAAAATATAGGCTTCCCAGATTAACAGAGGAGAAAGCAAATTGGTTAAATAGTCCCATTTCAGAAAAAAGAAATAAAACAAGCTATTAATCAACTCCCTAAGAAAAAATCCCCAGGGCCAGATAGATTTACATGTGAATTCTACCAAACATTTAAAGAACAATTAGCCCCAATGTTATATAAACTATTTGAAAAAAATAGGGAATGAAGGAGTCCTACTAAATTCCTTTTATGACACAAACATGGTACTGATATCTAAACCAAGTAGATTGAAAACTATAGACCCATCTATAGAAAGAAAACTATAGACCAATCTCCTTAATGAATATTAATGCTAAAACATTAAATAAGATATTAGCAAAAAGACTACAGAAAATCATCCCCAGGATAATGCACCATGATCAGAATACAGGGCTGGTTTAATATTAGGTAAACTATTAGTATAATTGACCATAGTAATAATCAAATTAACAAGAAACATATTATTATCTCAATAGATGCAGAAAAAGCATTTGATAAAATCCAACATCCATTCCTACTAAAAACACTTGAGAGTATAGGAATAAATGAACTATTCCTTAAAATAGTCAGAAGCATATATTTAAAACCTTCAGTAAACATCATATGTAATGGGGATAAACTGGAACCTTTTCCAGTAAGATCAGGAGTGAAACAAGGTTGCCCGCTATCACCATTACCATTCAATATTGTGTTTGAAATGCTAGCCTCTGCAA
Source organism: Sminthopsis crassicaudata (assembly GCF_048593235.1). Lineage (NCBI taxonomy): Eukaryota > Metazoa > Chordata > Mammalia > Dasyuromorphia > Dasyuridae > Sminthopsis > Sminthopsis crassicaudata. The sequence goes on from NC_133619.1 coordinate 422,124,847, forward strand.
TAAGAGTTGAGAAAGAGATTAAAGGAATTAGAGTAGGGAATGAGGAAACAAAACTATCACTCTTTGGAGATGATATGATGGTATACTTAGAGAACCCAGAGATTCAACTAAAAAGCTATTAGAAATAATTCACAACTTTAGCAAAGTGGCAGGATACAAATTAGATCCACTTAAATACTCAGCATTTTTATACATCACCAACAAAATCCAATAGCAAAAGATACAAAGAGAAATTTCATTCAAAATAACTGCCGATAGTATAAAATATTTGGGCATCTATCTACCAAAGGAAAGTCAGGAATTATATGAGCAAAATTACAAAACACTTGCCACAAAAATAAAGTTAGATTTAAATAATTGGAAAGACATTAAGTACTCTTGAATCGGCTGAGCGAATATAATAAAGATGACAATACTCCCTAAACTAATCTATTTATTTAGTGCTATAGCAATCAGACTCCCAAGAAACTATTTTAATGACCTAGAAAAAATAACAACAAAATTCATATGGAAGAACAAATGGTTAAGAATTTCAAAGAAACTAATGAAAAAAAAAATCAAATGAAGGTGGCCTAGCTGTACCTGATCTAAAACTATATTACAAAGCAGCAGTCACCAAAACCATTTGGTATTGGCTAAGAAATAGACTAGTTGATCAGTGGAATAGGTTAGGTTCACAGGACAAGATAGTGAATAAAAATAGCAATCTAGTGTTCGACAAACCCAAAGATTCCAACTTTTGGGATAAGAATTCATTATTTGACAAAACTCCTGGGAAAACTGGAAATTAGTATGGTAGAAATTAGGCATGGACCCACACTTAACACCACATACCAAGATAAGATCAAATGGGTCCATGATTTAGTCATAAAGAATGAAATCATAAATAAATTAGAGGAACATAGGATAGTTTCCCTCTCAGACTTGTGTAGGAGGAAGGAATTTGTGAGCAAAGGAGAACTAGAGATCATTATTGATCACAAAATAGAAAATTTTGATTACATCAAATTGAAAAGCTTTTGTACAAACAAAACTAATGTCAACAAGATTAGAAGGGAAGTAACAAACTGGGAAAATATTTTTACAGTATAAGGTTCTGATAAAGGCCTCATCTCCAAAATATATGGAGAACTGACTCTAATTTGTAAGAAATCAAGCCATTCTCCAATTGATAAATGGTCAAAGGATATGAGCAGACAATTTCTGATGATGAAATTGAAACTATTTCCACTCATATGAAAGAGTATTCTAAATCACTATTGATCAGAGAAATGCAAATTAAGACAACTCTGAGATACTACCACACACCTGTCAAATTGGCTAAGATGACAGTAAAAAATAATGATGAATGTTGGAGGAGCTGTGGGAAAACTGGGACCCTGATACATTGTTGGTGGAGTTGTGAAAGAATCCAACCATTCTGGAGAGCAATTTGGAATTATGCCCAAAAAGTTATCAAACTGTGCATATCCTTTGACCCAACAGTGCTACTACTGGGCTTATATCCCAAAGAAATACTAAAGAAAGGAAAGGGATCTATATGTGCCAAAATGTTTGCGGCAGCTCTTTTTGTAGTGGCTAGAAACTGGAAAATGAATGGATGCCCATCAATTGGAGAATGGTTGGGTAAATTATGGTATATGAATGCTATGGAATATTATTGTTCTGTAAGAGATGACCAGCAGGATGAATACAGAGATGCTTGGAGAGAGTTATATGAACTGATGCTGACTGAAATGAGCAGAACCAGGAGATCATTATACACTTCAACAATAATACTGTATGAGGATGTATTCTGATATAAACGGATAACTTCAACAAAGAGAAGATCTAATTCAGTTCCAATTGATGGAAAGACTCAGATACACCCAGAGAAGGAACACTGGGAAATGAAGGTAAACTGTTTGCACTTTTGTTTTTCTTCCCAGGTTATTTTTACCTTCTGAATCCAATTCTTCCTATGCAACAAGAAATCTGGTTTTACACACAGATATTGTATCTAGGATATACTATAACACATTTAACATGTATGAGACTGCCTGCCATCTAGGGGAAGAGGAGGAGGGAAGGATGGAAAATTTGGAATAGATGTGAGTGGGATAATGAAATTACCTATGCATATGTACTGTCAAAATAAAAAAAGTTATAATTATAAAATTAATTAAAAAAAAAGAAATCAGCAAACACTAAAAAAAAAAAAAAAAAAAAAAAAAAAATTTTAGTATACTTTTCTACCCAAAGCTGCCTTGGATGAGGAGAATTGTTAAGAGAATAAGATAAAGGATTAACTTGTATCATACTATAATTATATATAGAGTTTTGATATAGTATCTGAAGCTATATTTATAAATGACCTCAGTATCTCATGGATACAGTATTCTTTTCAGGAATGCTCACCAGATATAAATTCATTATAATTGCTAATTGGAGGCAGAAGTAAATCTTGTCTGTAAAATTGGAGGCTTACAGGCAACCCTGATGAACTATCACCATTTCTCTCTAAACAATTTTAAAATAATGCCTAAAATCAAATTTTTGAGATGGCAGAGCCAATCAAGGTCTGGGTGAGACATTTTCTCAGATTAACAAAGATTAACAAAGTTTGAGAGATCAGCAGGATGTGTTGTTCCAACAGGGTGGAAGCCTGTCCACAGCCCTCCTCCCTGCACCTCCACCCACATAGTGATAGCAATAGCAGCTGCTGCAGCTGCTGCAAGCTGCAGAAGATTTGGCAGCTCTCAGGTCAGAGATGGTAAGGAAGTTAGAAAACAGGTCAGAAAAAGATTATAGGGTATACTTTGCTGTCATGGAGTATAACTAGCATTGATTGGCAGTCCTTACACAGTTTGGCTCATAGTTCCAGGACAAAGAGGAAGGTTGGGGATAGGTAACAAGGGAGCAGGGACTCTGGTCACAGTTTCTGGATGCAGAGATAGCACTAGTGCTTCTGCCTCCAGGGGACTAAGAGCCCTTCCCGGGGAAAGGTCAGAGTGTACAACAAAAAAGCAAAAAACATATCTCTCCCAGGATCACACCACCTCGAAAGGACCAAAAACTTGCAAGACTTCCTTACCTCAGCTCCTCAGTGAACTAGGACTGAGAACAGCAGGACCAAAAAAGCCTGAAGCTTGGGACAGTACCTTCCCACTTCTAGGTGAACAAAGCCCAACTTTCATCTAAAGTTCAAGAAATAGACTAGGAAAAAAAAAGGGGGGGGGGTAGAGGAATCATAAATAGCTACAAAGATGTCAGAAGACCAAGATACAAAGATGAGACAGTGTAAAACAATGCCTCAAAGAAAAAAGATATTTACATCTAAGTCCAAAAGGAATTCCTGGAAGAATTAAAGAGAAAGAAAAGCATGGTAGAAGAAAAATTAGAAAAAAATAAGAGTGATGCAAGAAAAGTATGAAAAGACATTAATTTGGTAAAAGAGGCAAAAAACATTAAAGATAAAATAGCTTTAACAATATAATTGCTCTACTGAAGAAAAATTTCTGAAAAATCAGAATAATCCAAATAGAAAAGGTGGAACAAAAATTCATGGAAGTGAAGAACTCCTTATAAAATAGAATTGCATTAATGGAGAAAGAAGCTCAAAGTCTCACTGAAGAAAATCTTTGAAAATTAGAATTAAGCAAGTAGAAGTTATGACTTCATGAGACATCAAGTTACATTGAAACAGAATGAAAAGAATGGGGAGAAAAGAAGAAAATGCTAAATGTCTCACAGAAAAAACAACCAATCTGGAAAATAGATCAAGGAGAAACAATTTAAGAATTATTGGTTTATATGAAAGCTATGACCAAAGAGTAAAGTTAGATATTACATTTCTAGAAATTTCAAGAAAAAACTGCTTCATTATCTTAGATTCAGAAGGCAAAATAAGAACTGAAAATAAATCCATTGATCATCTTCTCAAATCTCAAAATGAATATTCCCAGGAATATTATGGGCGAATTCTAGAGCTCCCAAGTCAAAGGAAAAAAAAAAAAAAACATAACAAAACTTCAAGCAGCCAAAAAGAAACAATTCCTCTATTGTGGAGCCATAATAAGAATCACACAAGATTTAGTGACTTCCATATTATTTTTGGATTATGATATTTTCTAAGGCAAAAAAAATAATAGGTTTACAACCCACCAAAACTGAGTGCAATCCTTCAGGAAAAAAATGGATATTTAATGAAATAGAGAATTTCTGAGTATTCCTTATGTAAAGGACAGAGCTGAAAAGAATATTGACTTCCAAACACAAAACTCAAGAAAAAACATAAAAAGATAAGCATGAAAGAGTCTCAAAAAGTTGTTATTTATATCTCTATTTGATGAGATACATACATGCAACTCTTAAGAATATTATAATTATTAGGGCAGTTTTTAAAACGTTTACATTGACAGAGGGAAAGGATGTGGTTAAATTCCATTGGGATGATCACCAAAAAGATGAAAGGGTAAGAAAGAAGGATGCACAAGAAAAAAGGGTTGAAAAAGGTAGAATAAGGACATTTTTCTTATAGAAAAGAGGCATAGACAGAAGCACTTTTTACAAGGAGAAAATAGAAGAATGAAGGCAAGGGTGGAATCTCACTCTCATCAGAACTGGTTCAAAGAAGGAATATTTTATATACATATATACACACATTCAACTGTGTATAGAAACTTACTAACTTACTAAACTTACTAAATAGGAAAATAATTAGGGGAAGAGGATAATAGAAAGGGAGGGATAAAAAAGAGGGTGTTGGATTAAAGAAGACAGTGATCAGAAGCAGAATAGATTTTTTGACTGGGAAGAGAAGAGAGTGAGACAGAGAGAGCAAGAATGAGATGTGGGGGAGGGAAGGATGGAAGGAGAGGGAAAGGGAAAAGAAAAGAAGATGATGAACAAAGATTGAATGGAGGGAAATACACCATAATCATAACTTTGAATGTGAGTGGAATATGCTCACTGATAAAGTAGAATCAGATAGCAAAATGGATTAGAAACCATTATCCAGCAATATTTTGCTTACTAAAGACATAATTGAAACAGAAAGATATAGTCAGAATTAAAATAAAGGGCTGGAGCAGAATATAATTTTTTTTAAGATGACCTAGAAAAAAAGGGGGAAGTAGCAATTATAATTTTAAGTAAAACAAAATTAGACCTAGTTTAAAGGGATAATTAGATAAATTACATTTTGCTAAAAAGTACCATGGACAGACAATGAAGTAATAGCTAAAATTTTTACCACAATTTCTCTGATAAAAGACTCATTTCTCAAATAAATTCTGAGTAAATATAGAATTAAATCTCATTTACAAAAATTTGAGCCATTTTTCAATTGACAAATAGTCAAAGAATATGAACAGGCAGTTTTCAGAAGAAGAAATCATATAAAAATGCTCTAAACCTCATTGATTGCCAAATTTAAAAAAAAAACATCTTATACCTATCAGAAAAGACAAAGCAAGAAGAAAAAATAGGTACACTAATAAACTTCTACAAAAGTTCTGGAGAGCAATTTGATACTATGCCCAATGGGCAAAAAAAATCTGTGTACAAAATATTTATAGCAGCCTCACCTTTTTTGTGGTAGCAAAAACATTAGGGCATGCTCATCAACTGGGAAATGATTGAGTGAGTTGTCACAGATGATTGTGTGATTGTGATAGAGTAATCTGTTGTGCTGTGGGAAATGACAAGCAAAAGGTTCCTGAAAAATGTGGCAAGGCCTACATGAACTGATGCAAAGTGAAATGAGAATAATTGGGAGATCATTATGCATAGTAACAGCAAAGTTATAATGATGATCAACTGTGAAAGACATGGCTGCCCTGATGAATGTAATGATCCAAGATATTTCCAATGGACTTATGATAAAAAATTGCTATCTGTCTCCAGATAAGTAAAATTTTCTCACTTTTAAGATTTTTTTCCCTTTTAAAAATATGGCTAATATGGAAATATGTCCTGAAATATTTCATATTTATAATTGATAATCATATTGCTTCATTTTTCAGTGGGTGAAGGAGGGATTGAGGAGGGCGATAGAACATGGAGCTAAAAATTTCAAAAGAAAAATTAAAATAAATTATATAACAATATATATTTCTGAATATTCTCCATCTTGTCAATTTCTCATTTAAGAGTTGAGAGTTGGATTCTCTATTTCTTATGTGGTAACCACAAGAGAGTACAGTGGTACCGTCTCTCAGTGTCTTATGTTCTGAACAGTCTAGTTCTGTTAATGTAGCCAAAGACATTAACTTTTCAGCATCCCCATTGTGCTTGTTAGCTCCCATTGTTTATAGTCAACTTAAAGTCTCAGATCTTTTGCATTTTTTTTTTTTTTGTTACTAAATAAAAAAGATAAAGTTTGAAATGTGAGAACAATTGTACTTAACTTTTTGGGAAAAGATTACCTACCAAGGAAATAACATGTTACAAGGTATTTAAGGTAGTAATATGTTATAGTTTGCATTAGTTCCCATATAGAGGAAGATACTCAATGGAGTCAAGTCTAATAATTGACTACACATGAATGATATATATTTAATTCAAAAAGATTCATTAAGTTCCTGCTAGGACACCACAGTAGACACTGGGATTAAAATATAGTGTTGCATTTTAAGACATATAAATGAAATGCCTAATAAGTAGTAATTAGTGCAGATGAAGGTAGTAATTTTAAAATTGTGCACTTTATATAAGCCAGTCTCTTGAAGAACTAAATTTTTATTATGAGTTTTATGGATTTATCTTGTGGTTGTCTGAACATGTGTCTGTGCAAGCAAAATAGTGGGAATCAGTTGGCATGTGCTCTTCCTATAATGCAGTAGGAAGCTTTCCCAATTTTTACAGGACAAGTTTAATCAACATGACCTCCCTTAGTTTTGCTGAGACTCACTGATATTGTTTCATGATGCTCCTCCCCTTTTGTTGGATTTTTGTTGGTGAATACATTTTAATGGTTGTCATCAGAAGGGATTCTGATTTGTGAATTATGTATAGTACTTATGCTAAGTTCCAAAATCTATTCCTATATGAAAGAAAACACAAATGATCCTTGACAAGGTAATTATAGTTTTTATATGTTGTAAGGGAGGAAAGAGTGAGGAAAATTTAATAATAATGGAAAATACATTTTTCTTACATTTTCAAGGCCATCACTAAGAAATATAGAATTTATCTTTTAAATAAAGGACTAAAATTTAATGTTAATAATGCATTTTTCCTATTAATACAGGGAAGTTTAAAAAGTGGGAAAAAAGTAAATTTAATACTAAGGTTTTATTAATTTTAATCCAATGTATAATTCTCAACTAAATATTGTGCTTAACTTTGTTTTAAAGTGATGATTTTTTTGTGCTTTCCAGATGACCATCTGACTGGCTACTAGTCATTTCCCTTTTGTTCTTCCCTGGGTTTTCCCATTACATTTCTTTTAACATTGTCTAGCTTTGCTGGCTCAGTCATTTTACAGTCAATTTGAAGATCATCCTGGTGAGTAAGAACAAACTGAACTTTTCCTGGAATGATTGCTATACTGACTATTTCCATTCATTTTTAATGTTCATTTTCTTCCTCTTCCAAAATAGGAAGCTGTATCTGGGTCCTTTCTTAAGTGTAATTTATCAAATAACTGAAGAATTTTTGGGTTTTCAGGTTTTTGATACTTAATATTTGTTGTTGCTGTATTGTATGTATCTGTATGTTTCTGACTTCATTCTCCTATGAAATTAATTTCATTTTTCAAAAAAAGAACTAGTTTATATCCCAACACAATAGTAATCTTCCCACCCTAAAGGTACTATGAGGCAGTTATGTGGCACAGTAGATAGAATTCTAGGTCTAAAATTAGGAATTTGTTTTTCAGTCATTTTAGTCTTGTCTGACTCTTTCTGATCCCATTTAGATACTGGAGTATTTTGCCATTCCTTCTTCAGCTCACTGTATAGATGAGGATATTGAGGTAAAAAAAAAGTTAATTGATTTGCCCAGTGTCTAATCTAGTTAGTGTTTGAGGAAGGTTAGATTTGAATTCAGGTCTTCCTGATGCCAGGCCTGGCTCTTGATCTGTTATGCCCCTAGACAGCAGGACTAGAGTTCAAATTTTTCTGGGATACTTACTAGATGTGAGAAGCTGGTCAAGTTACTTAACTTCTTTTTGCTTCCATTGCCTCTACTCTAAAATGGGGATAATGGCAGCATTGATTCTACCCTACCCATCTATCCTAGAAAGGTTATTGTGAAGACCAAATGGGATCATATTAATAAAAAAGTTCCAAACACAGTGTCTGGAATAAAATAGGCATTTCATAAATGATATTGCTTCCCCTTTCCTTTCTGTGGTAATTTTTTAGAAATTCTTATGTGTACTACCTAATGAAAAAATATCCAGACAAAAGAAATACAGTGAATAATGGAACAATGTTTGGATAAACTAATAGAGCAGTCAATTAAGCATTTGCTATGTGTCAGGAATTGAACTTAAGCATCAGGAATACAAAAAAGACAAAAACATGCAAACAACTAGATAGAGACAAAGTATGTTAGAAATAATTAGTAGAAGGAAGGCACTAAAATAAAGGGGCAGTGGAAAAAGTTTAATATGAAAAAGAAAAACTTTGATTGTGATTTGAAGGAAGACGAAGAATCTAGAAGACAGCAATGAACAATCTAGGCATGAAAAAAACAGCCAGGATGGGGGGGAGGGTGTGACAGGGTTTAAAAATCTAAAAACACTAGACAAATAGTAAATAGTGTCAATATAACTATATTCTAAAGTTCTCTTCCTCCAAAAATAATTCTCTTAAAGAAAAAAAGCAAAACAACTTTCTGTTGTTTTGATGTCATAAATCAGAGAATTATCTACCATATTTCAAGATTTAACAATCTAAAGGTTATGTGATACATAGTCTGAGGTTCAATTTTTTTCCCCAGTGAAATAAAACTAATAATCTACTTGTTTATATGCTTACCATCCATAAATTAAAACTAATTTTGTGTGTGTGTGTGTGGGAAAAATCACATAGATTTCTAATTTTGAGGAAGAAAAAATTCAGATGATTATTCTTTCATACCTGTGCTATTATGATACTTGAATTATACAGGACATCTAGTTTTCTGTTTTCTTTGGAGAAGATAAATTTGTTTGCAAATAGAAAGAATGTGTGCTGCAATGGATAGAGTACTGGGCCTGGAGTCAGGAGGCCTTTTCCTCAGTTCAGTTTATGTACAGGGAGTTACTAACTATGTGATTCTAGGCAAGTCACTTAATTTTGTTTGCCTCAGTTTCCTTATCTCTAAAATAAGCTGGAGAAAGAAAGCAAACTATTCCAATATTTCTACCCTAAACCCCCAAAACAAATTGGAGCAATTAAGAGTTAGAAATGACTGAAAAATGGTTGAACAACCAAAAAGGAAGGATTAATATTAAGAATAAACAAATTTTAAATAATCAAATAAAAAATATGTTCTCATTGTTTTAAATAAAGTCCTTGATCTGTTGTTTTTTTTTTTAATTCAACTTATTCTATAAGTGCTACTTCATTGGAAAGATATTATTATTAAATTCATTGATAATGCTCAAATTCATTTTAATACTCATAATTAATCTTCTTATCATAAGAATATGGGAATTAGAAAAATATATTTGTAGTATGGATTTTGGAAAAATGTGTCCACATTCTAAAATGAAGATTGATTTTCAGTAGATATGAGAGGAATCTTAATAAGAATTTATTTCAGTCAGTCAATACAGGACTTTTTTTAGTTATAAATAAAGAAGCAAACAAATTAATATTATAATTAAAATAACAGCTGATGTTATATTGTGTACTCAGGTTTGCAAAGTAATGTTTAATATACTCAGCCTTTCCTGAGATACCTATAGCAATAGGAACAAATATCTTCTTGTTTTAGGGGGCAGACTCTTTCACTATTGAATGACTCTAATTAGAAAGTTTTTCAGTGTTTTTCACCAAAATCTGAATCCATCAATCATTAATATGGTAGTTGTAGTTCTCTTCTCTGAATTATGAAAAAAAATCATTTTTTTTTCCTAAATTCAGTTTAATTTAATTTAAGGTCAGCAAGCGTTAAAGGCTTGTTATATGATAGTTATTCTCTCAGGCTCTGTGCATACAAAAAATTGAAAAACAAACCTCAAAAGTCCTGACTTTGAGACATTAATAGTTTAATAAGAATTATAATGTAATGAGATAAGTATGATGTAAGATAGAATGAAATAAAAGCAAAATAATGGCCTTTTCATGATATCATAGAAAGGGCATTGGATTTATAATTAGAGAACCAGGTTTTAAAACTCAGCCTTGACACTTTTTCCTTTACATTTTTTTTTATTAAAAACTTTAAAATTTTTGAAACAATGTATGGATAATTTTTCAACATTAACCCTTGCAAATTCTTGTGTTCCAACCCCCCCCCCTTTCTCTGTATCCCCTCCTCTAGATGACAAGTAATCCAATATATGTTAAACATGGTAAAAATATATGTTAAATCCAATATAGACTTACATATTTATACAATTATCTTGCTGCACAAGAAAAATCAAATCAAACCAGAAAAAATGGGAAAGAAAATAAAATGCAAGCAAACAACAACAAAAAGAATGAAAATGCTATGTTGTGATCCACACTCACTTCCCACAGTCCTCTCTCTTGGCACAGATGACTCTTTTCATCACAAGATCACAGGAAGTGATCTGAATCATCTCATTGTTGAAAAGAGTTACATGTCCATTAGAATTGATCATTGTATAATCTTCTTGTTGCTGTGTACAATGATTTCCTAGTTCTGCTCATTTCAGTCCATGTAAGTCTCTCCAGGACTCTCTGAAATCATCCTGTTAGTCATTTCTTACAGAACAATAATATTCCATAATATTCATATACCATAATTTATTCAGTCATTCTCCAGTTAATGGACATCTACCCAGTTTCCAGTTTCTTGACACTACAAAAAAGGGCTGCCACAAACATTTTTTACACATGTGGGTCCATTTCCCTTCTTTAAAATCTCTTTGGGATATAAGCCCAGGAGAAATATTGCTAGATAAAAAGGAAAGCACATTTTGATAGCTCTTTGGGCATAGTTCCAAACTTATCTCCAGAATGGTTGAATCACTCCATAACTCCACCAACGATGAATTAATGTCCCAGTTTTCCCACATACCGGCCAACATTTGTCATTTCCTTTTACTGTCATCTTAGCCAATCTGACAGATGTCTCAATTTGCATTTCTTTGATAAATAGTGATTTGGAGCACCTTTTCATATGACTACAAATAGTTTCAGTTTCTTCATTTGAAAATTGTCTGTTCCTATCCTTTGACCATTTAACAACTGGAGAAAGGCTTGAATTCTGACAAAGTTGAGTTAATTCTCTATACATTTTAGAAATGAGACTTTTATCAAAACCTTTGAATGTAAAAAAGTTTAAGAAATTGAGAATTAGATAACATTTGTTAAGCATTTATCACAGTGCCTGACACAGAATAGATGCTATATAAATGATTATTTCCATCCTGTGATGTTCTGTTCTCTAAATCATAATCGTTCTCTAGGAGCAGATCTCTTGGGGAGCTTCTGGAGATAGCCTTGGTTTCAGTTCAGTTCAATAATCCCAAAATGCAGCCAGGGATTAAAGTCCAGATCCTATATTGTGTCCTTTAAAATCCTGAATCTTTTCTTGGGGTCTGGTTAGCTTTAGTAGAGGCCTATCTCTCTTCTTGACTCCCAAGAGCTTTGGTCCCAATGTCTCCAAATCCAAAGGTTAGTCCTTTAGCCTCCAGCTTCTCTTCCTCCCCAATGTCTCCAGACAGCATGAAGGTAGACGTGGGAATGAATCAGACTCTGCCTCCAAGAGTGTAGGATTGTGGGCTTCTGCCTTGTGAATCTCCAGAAAGTCAGTCCTAGTTCTGAATTTCCCAAAGTCCTCTTTGGCCCTGAATCTCCCAAAGTCCTCTCCCCCAAAGTCCCCTGAAGTTCTCCCGGGAAGTCCTCTCTTTAACTGAATCCTGGCTTTTTATATCCTCCCAGAGAATGGGTTGTGGGACTCCTTAAAAGTATGCTCTCTTAAAGGTGTGAATTTCGTGGAATTCTAGTAAATACATTGCTGAACTAGAGAATTGTTAAGTATCATGCTAAATTAGGTAATTATATCCATTCCAGTGACTTAGCACCTTGTAAGAATCCTAACACCATCCCTCTCCCTTTAGTCTTCAGATTTCTTGTTACTGAAATAAAAGACAATTCTCTTTGGATTCTTAGATTCTTTCTCATAGGAGAAAATGTCACCAACTTCTCTTCCCTTTCCCCTTTGCCCTTTTCCCCAGTATTTTGTCATTGACCACCCCCTCCCTCAAACAATCTTCCCCTTTTGCAGTCCCTCCTCCTTTCTTATATCTTTCCCCTTCTAATTCGGTTCTCCCTTCCATTAGCCTCCCCCTTTCCTTTCCCTTTTCCCCTACTACTTCCCTATAGGGTGAAACAAGCTTCTCTGTGAAGCTAAATGTGTCTGATATTCTGTGTTGGAGCTAAATCTGATGAGAGTAAGATTTGCACGTGCTCATTCCTCTCTCCTCTTTCTCTCAATTACAGTAGGTCTTTTTTGCCTCCTCATGAGATATAATTCACCCCATTCTAACTCCACTTTCCTCCTCTTCCAGTAGAATCACCTTTCATTTTCTAATTTATTTTAAAATCATCACAATAAAATCAAATTATTACTCCCTCTTAGTATACCCATAAAAGAGATGCAAATCTCAAGAGTTAAACATATTATCTTCCCATATAGGGATATAAATAAGCTTTTTAACTTTTAAAAGAAAGATCTTTTTTTTCTTTCCTTTTTACCTTTTTATGCTTCTCCTGAGTTCTGTATTTGAAGATCAATTTTTCTATTAAGTTCTGGTCTTTTTATCAGAAATAGATGAAATTCACCTGTTTCTTTGAATGTCCATCTTTTTCCCTGAAGGATATTGCTCAGTTTTGTTGAATAATTAATTCTTGTTTGTAATCCAAATTCCTTTGCCTTTTGGAATATCAGATTCCAAGCCCTTAGATATTTTAAGATGGAAGCTGCTAGGTCCTGAGTACTTCTGATTGTGGTTCCTCAATATTTGAATTTTTTCCCTCTGACTCCTTGCAATATTTTCTCCTTGATGTGATTATTCTGAAATTTAGACACAATGTTCCTTGGAGTTTTCATTTTGGGGTCTCCTTCAGGAGGTGATCAGTGGATTCTTTCAATGGCTATTGTACCCTCTGCTTATAGGACATCTGGCAATTTTCCTGGATGATTTCCTAAAAGATGATGTCTAGGCTCTTTTTTCTATCACGGTTTTCAGGAAATTCAGTAATTCTTAGATTGTCTCTCCTACATCTATTTTCCAGATCAGTTTTTTTTCCAATGAGGTATTTTATATTTTCTTCTATCTATTTTTTTCATTTATTTAGTTTTGTTTGACTGATTCTTGAAGTCTCATTGAGTCATTCACTTTCATTTTTTCAATTCTAATTTGTAGTGAATTATTTTCTTCAACTAACTTTTTTATCTCCTTATGCATTTAGCCAATTGAGGTGTTTTGTTCATTGCATTCTGTTTTTCAATGAATTGGTTTCTTTTTCATATCTATATTGTAAGGGGTTATATGCTTTTCCCATTTCACCATCTATTTTTTAATAGATAATTTCTGGTTTTCCTTTTCCATACATCTTTGCAAAGATCTTCCTTTCTCTATTTTTCTTCTAGCTTTCTTTTAAGATCCTTTTTGAATTCTTACAAGAGAATCTTGAGAAATAGTGATCAACTCATATCACCCTTTGGGGCTTCATTTGGAGCTGCCTTGCCTTTAAGAGATTCAGCATTTGTGGTCTGTTCTTTACTTTCTCTATAAAAGCTGTATTTGGTCAGAGTTCTTTTGTCTTTTTTGCTCAATTTTTAAAAAAAGTTTGAGGTTTTCTTTAATGGCAAAGGGGTGACAGTGTTGTAGTTTGTCCTGAAATGGTTTTGCTGACTGACTTCCCGGGTCACTTTCTTCTAGCTCAGTGGTTTACAAGTTGCCTTTTGTATTTGCTTTTGAATGTCTCACAGCAAATCTGCTTAACAGATGGCTTGCCTAAATAGCCTAAGAGCCTCACAGATTCCCCAGTTCACTGACATAGCAACACTCTGGTTTCCCACCCCAGATCCCTCCACTGTCTGGACTCAGCAGCCTCTTTCCCTGCTAATTGAAACAGACCTTTTCCAAAGTTCTTTCAAAGCATCTTTTTTTTTTTTTTCCTGGAAATTTGTTGTACTTCAAATATTTATTGATTCTGTCACTCCAAAATCAGTTCAGAGACTGAATCTGCTGTTAATTTGAGGAAGTCAGATAGATGTATGTCTGCTCTCTGCCATTTTGGCTCCACCTCCTCAGCCTTGACATTTGTCTCTAACTATTCTTGGGCAAATCATTTAACTTCAATGAAAATTGGTTTCCTCTTCTGAAAAATTGAGATTTTAGATTCAATGACTTCTAATGTTTCTTCAAGTTCTAAATCCATAAGAGGTGATAGAAAACATGTTATAAGAGAATTTAAAGGTAATGAGATTATTATTCTGCTAAGGGGAAGAAAGGGATAAAAGAAACTGGGTTCATGAAAGGCATCACACTTGAGTGAGGCCTTCAAGGAAAAAAAAAAAAAGATTTTGGTAGAGATGGACTGAAATTGTGTTCCAGATTTTGAGATGGCTGGTCTATATACATATTGTGGGGGGAAAGTAAAATGAGCTTGTAGAATAGATAGGAGAGCATTTTGGTTTGAGAACAAGTTGAAGGAATGTGAATATTGTGAAATAAAGCTAGAAAAATCATTTGGAGACATACGATATAAGGCTTAAACTACAATTATCCTTTCACATCACAACTTTCCTCATTTTAGTTTCGATATCTTGTGGGTAAGCATAAGACATGAGAATTTTTTTGAAATTTTGTGAAAGCTGCAGATGACATGTAAAGGCCAGCAGGTGACATAGAATAAGTTTAGAAACTTAGAATTGCATAAAGTATATGTATAATTTTACATAATGTCAAACTATTTTATCTTTTGATTCCATGATAATTCACACTTCTCTGCTACAAAGGGAGGGGTAAAACTTTTATATGAATTTTCCGGATCACAGGGGCACCAAGCAACCCAATGATATAGAAAGGATAGCTATAGCTTATTCAGTAAGCAATAAGGGATTACTAAAAGGTTTTCAATGGGGAAATGATGGAATTAGACTTGTGCATTAGGAAGCACATTTTGAAATATGTATAAAGGAAAAATAGGAGTGATAAGAGACTGTGGTCTTGAATATCATTTAGATGACTATTAAAATAATGTGGGTATTAATGTTTCCCTGCACTCTGGTAGTAGCATAGTGAATAGGGAGGCGAGGAGGAATATGAGGAATATAGTAGATCAATAACAGTTGGTAACAGATTGAAGGAGAGGAAAAATCAAAGATAATTTTGAGGAATTTATTTTGGAAGACTTGGAAGTTGGGATCAAAGGTATAGAAGAAAGTTTTGGGGATGAAACTTATTTTGGCACTTGAGGTATGGATGATACATCCATGTAGAAATATCCAACACATCATTGAAAATATGGACTGGAGGAAAGAGCAGGGCTAGAGTATTAATTTATGAGTCATATATACAGAAGGAATAACTGGAAGACAAGAGAGGAAAAAAAAAGTCCAAAGGACAGCATTAATGATACATAAACATAGACATGCACCATTATACTCACATATTTAGGTAATAAGAGAAAAAACAACCGATGAAAGAAATTAGGAAGAAATTGTCAGAGCTAAGAGGAGAACCAGAAAAACAGAACAAAACAAAACAAAACAAAACAAAACAAACAAAACAAAACAACAAAAAAACCCAAAAACCAAAAAAACACTGTCACAAAAACTGAGTTACAGAAGTATCAAGAATGAAATGATAAAAAGTATCAAATTTTCTTTTCTTTTTTTTTTTTCTTTAATAAAGCCAAGAACATGATATTGTTTCTGATTATCAGTTTCCCCAGAGATTTTTTGGGACATATAACCTGGGGGGACTCCTAAATCTTTTAACTCCTGAATAGTTGCCTTATGTATTTTAAAATTCTTGTGAGAGTAAATTGGTTTGGATGAGTTCACAGCCTGAGTATCAAATTAAATCAGGGCTTTTTACACTTTTTCCACTCACGATCCCTTTTTGCCAGAGCAATTTTTATGTGTCCCTGGGTAAAGAGGTCTATAAAATAGGTATACAAATGAAACATTTAGTAATAATAAATTATAATTCTGAGACCCCCACATTCAGTCACAGAACCCTATGTTGGGCCATGACCTACAGTTTAAGAAATTGAGAATTAGATAATATTTGTAAAGCATTTATCATAGTGTCTAACTCAGAATAGATGCCATATAAATGCTTATTTCCATCTCTTTCCCCTTAATCTTCAGTTTTCTTGTCATTGAAATAGAAGACATTTCTTTTTGGGTTCTTAGATTCTTCCTCATAGGAGAAAATAATTACCATCTTTATCTAGCTTCTCTTTCTCATACTTTTCATGTCATCTTCTCCTTCTCTATCCCCACCCCTCCTGCTTCTTGTAATTAATAAATTAGAAAACCATTGTGAAATGATTCTTGATCTTGTATATTTATATCTATTCCTAATATCCCTTGGATCTCATACTTTTATGAGAAAACGTGCTGCAGATATCTCTTCTAATTCTGTGTTCATGGATTTTATGCCAAAAAAATTATAACTATGTGCTCAAAATTGCCTACTTTAGTTCTAATGACTCTTTCTATTCCTTCATTGGTCAATATCTCTTTTTTCTATCAACAGTTATAAAAGGAATCTCTTTCCCTGCTCTTCAATTTATTTATGATGTGACCCTTCACATATAGGTAGGATATCTGATTGGAGCTTAAGTTATATGCTGTAATATGTTGGTCTAAATCTAATTGGAAAGCATTTACTGGAGGAAGGGATATTTTGTGTACTAGGTGAAGTAAGGCTTGGTAATGGTACTTCAAATAGAAGAAAAGAAAAAAACAAAGAAAGGGGTATCAATGAAAAATGTAGGGAAATAAAAAGGTGGGAGCAGAAGAAATTGAGAAAAGTACACAGAAAAGAAAGACAGGATTGGTACAACCATGTTGAAATTGAAATATTCTTTAAACAATCCCATAAGCTTTATATCACAGATTTATGGTTTCATATGCTATCCTCCTTTTCTATTCTTCTTTATATAGAGAAATGTCATGTTCATGACTCTCAAGCTATAGATAAAAATGTTTATTTATATAATTTAAAAAGAAAAGAAGAAAGAAAGCTTAAAATTTCAACTGAAATGCTACTATAAGATTGTTGGAATCCTTTCTGAATATTCTGGAGCAGCTCCAGGATTATAACTGAGTTGTTCAGCTATGAAAAGTTGAAGGAAATTGGCTGGATCTTGGAACAGGAGGAAAATCTTCCCTGAGAGGATCAACAGGTTTCTGCTTGCTACTCTACCAATTCACATATTTATTTCATTGTTTTGGCTATGTACACAGGCATAGGACAAAACTTTTGAGGTCTGTTGTAGACTTAATCAAACAACAAGGAGGAAGGTGAGGAGACATCATCTGAAAGATGATAGTCACAAAACTTCATGAAAACACTTGTATTCCTTCATAGAAAATATTTGTATCATTAGTATATCTGAAACTATTTCTCTCAATGAGCAGCTCCCCACCAAAGTAATAAACAATTTGACAATTCTTTTGATAATTGTTACCTCCTTCAAATTTTGTAGGGAAATCAATTAGAGAGAACATTATGGTCCTTACAAAATCCTCAGAAACTTCAGGTAATTTAATTGTTACATTTCCTTGTGCATTATCTTTCATGGTTGAAGAAGCACCAGTGAAACCCATGGGATTGTCATTGAGGATGAATACTGAGAATAGGTCATGGGATGTGACAACTAAGAATTCATTGATAATCATGGAATGATGAAAATTGCATAGTTTGAGGTTTAGAAGTTAGATTGTAAGGAGTGAAGAAAAGGAACAAGAAAATGTAGAGTACTTCTACTCTCTGGAAGTTTAGGAGTGATGAGGAGAGAAGATATAGGATGATGTCTTAAAGCAGCAGAGTCAAGGATGTTTTATTTTTAAGATGTGTGTTGAAGAGAGGTAGAGATTAGGGACTGATGAATGGAACAAAAATCTCAAGGAGATGTGCTCAAAGTCAGCACAGGGCAATTAACTTTAGTAATGAGATAGACCACATTAGTGTCTGAGATGAAAGGGAAACAGAAGAGTTTAGATCAATATATCAGTTTTATAGGAGAAAAGGAGTCAGGGAAATGAAGGTATATTACTTGTTTTCTTGGTTAAATAGGAGACATATATATATATATATATATATATATATATATATATATATATGTATATATATATATATAATACACACACACACACACACATATATATATATATATAGCTGTACATGGAACCTTCATAAAAATTGACAAGATAAAAACCTTTCAAACAAATAAGAATGTCAGAAGTTTTAAATGTATTATATCCAGATCATAATACAATAAAATTATATTCACAAAGGATCATGGGAAAAGATTAAAAATTAATTGGAAACTACTCTGTTTCCAAAGAATGAATGAATCAAAGAACAAATCACACAAAGGATCAAAAGTTTCACTGAAGAAAATGATAATAACAAGATAATATACCAAAAATTTATGGGATACAGCCAAAGCAGTATTGGGAGAAAATTTGTATCTTTAAACATTTATATCCTAAGTTTACATTTACATTTACAACTAGAAAAAGAACAAATAAAAGATCCTTAATTAAATGTAGTATTGGAAATTTTGAAACTCAAAGGAGAGATTAATAAAATTGAAAGTAAGAAAACCATTCAACTAATAAATAAAAATAGGAGCTGATTTTGTGGGGAAAAAAATCCCAGTTACATAGAAATATAATTTGATATTAAAAAGGGGAAGAAGGAATTATTTTCTTCAGTGAACTTTTGTACCTCCTTTTCCATTTGGTTGATTCTGTTTTTTAAGGAGTTTTATTCTTCACTGAAATTTTTGTACCAACTTTTACCATTTATCCAATTTTGTTTTTAAGGTATTTTCTTCAGTATTTTTTTTTTTTTTTTTAACAAACTGTTGACTCTTTTCATAGTTTTCTTTCATCACTCTGATTTCTTCTCTCAAATTTTCCTCTCTCTCATATAGAATTGATGCAAAGTGACATGAGATGCATCAAGAGATTACTGTCGACTCTACAGTAACAATAGTGTTGTAACGATAATCACATATGAAATAGTTATTCTAATTAACCCAATTATGCAAGATAACTCCAAAGGACTCATGATGAAAAGCAAATGCTATCTACCTCAAGAAAAAGAACTGACGAACTCTAAGTACAGACTGAAATGTAACTTTTTTAATATATATTTTCCTTTTAAAAATATGGAAATGTTTTACATTATTTCACAAGTATAAGTGATATCATATTGCATGCCTTCTTTGTGAATGGGGAGGAAATGGGAGTGAAGGAGAAAATCTCATACTCAAAATTTAAAAATAAAATACATTAAAAATTTTAAAGAATGTTTTTAAATTTAAAAAGATAACATTTTATTATTAATCTTGTCCATTCTATACCACTACTATTTTCCTGCTTTGTCTTATACTAGAAATAAGTTTTGCCCATGGGAGTGTCTAATTTTAATCACTTTATAAGTCTTTACTGATTCTATGACATTTTTTGAAGGGAAAGAAGTGCTGATATATTGAATTACATTAGTATTGATATATTTATTTTCTTAATTTCACAATGGAGTTTTCTTACTAAGTGAAGAAAATGTGCAATATTGGAAGAATTAATGAAGACAGGGTAAACTATAATTTCACATATTAACTTGATTTCTCCTTTAACACTTTATAAATCAGTACTAAAATAAGAACTGCCCTAAATTTCTTCAAGAATTTTCTTCAATGGGTTTTTATTGCAGGGGAGGCTCACAAACTAATTTACCAATAAGAAAAGTCTTTTTATTTGTTCATTTAAATGTCAGGAAAATATCTAATCAAATACTGTAGCAATCTCAGAGGAAACATATGCTCTGATATATAATAAAAATTATAACCAGAAATGGAGCCAGAAAAAAATCTACTTTTATATTTGCACAAGTTATAGATAGAGATGCATAATAAGGTAAACATTCATATAATTGATAACAAGTATTCAAGTTAAGAATAGTTTTTTTTTTTAAAGACATATTTTATTGAAAAATAGCTTATCCTCAGCATATAGATACCCTGAGTTAATTTGCCTTCTTTGAGATAGTGATTCTCTCCTGGGGAGTATCGATTCTTCGCCACTCTGTAGGATAGGCCTCCTTATGGACCTGGGGAAATTGCTACCTAATTGCTCCATAGAGGTTGGTGTTAAGCTTAACCTCTAAATGACTTCAAACAGTTCTAAGTGTCAGATTACCTGATAAAATTTTCTTGGAATTAGCATGATTTTCAGTGATAGAAATACAAAGAACTCTTCTTCATTCTCTCTGTTTCTTTATCTCTCAATTTATTTCTCACTGAAAATATGAATCTATTTTGACAAATTATGTATTTAAACTCTGATCTAGAACCATGATTTCTAAAGATAAATGTAACTTTTGGCATGAAAAGTCCTTCCACAAATATAGATAAGGAACCCATATGTAATTTAAAATACTTAAGAGTTGTCTGGGGCCTTGAGAAGGAAAATGACTTACCTATGGCTTCATAAATAATATGTATCCAATTTGATTAAGATTTAAACCAAGCCTTCTTTGTCTCCAGGAGTGGACTTCTATTTATTATATACCTCTTTCTCCCAATTTCCCTCTCTTCTTTTCCTCTCCCCTCCTCAATCTCTTCCTTCTTCCTATTCCCACTTGTTTTTTCAGCTTCTAGATATACACAAGTAAACGAATATGCACATGCACAAATATAAGGCATAATGGGTTTATTTCCTTCTTCCTTTTGTTTTCTCTTTTTACCCACAATTTTTTTTGTATTTGATTTATTTATTTAATATTTTCCCCAGTTAAATTCAAAATAATTTTTTACATTTGTTTTTAATTTTTTTGGATTTTAGATTCTCTCCCTTATTCCCACCCACAATTAAGAAAGCACATGTGAAGTTATGTAAAATTTTTCCATAAAATCAAGTTGTGAAAGAAAACAGATCTAAAAATCCTCAAGAAAAATTAAGCTAAAAGAAGAGAGAAAGAGAGAATACTTTAAGCTGTATTTAGTCATAATGAGATCTTTTTCTGGATATGGATAGGATTTTTCTCCTTAAGTCATTTCAGAGTAATTGTGGGTGATTGTACTGCTGAGAATAGCAATGTCATTTACAGCTGGTCATCCTAAAAACATTGCTATTACTTTGTGTACAATATATTTCATTTTGCTTAAGTTCATAGAGGACTTTCCATTTTTTTTTTTTTTTGAGAGCATCCTACTCATCATTTCATATAGAAGAAGAATATTTCATCACAAACACATACCACTGTTTATTGAGCCATTCTCCAATTGATGGGCCTCCCCTTATTTTTTGTATATATTTTTTTGCTCTGAGAATAGATCTGCTATGAATATATTTTTTGTACATATAAATAATTTCCTTTTTTTTTTTTTTTTTTTTTTTTTTTTTGAATCTTTTTTGGTACTTATGTCTAGTAATGATGTTGTTAGGTCAAAGAGATGAATGAATTTATAGCCTTTTAGGCACATTATCTCCTTCCTGCTGATGAGGTGGATATAGCTGGCAGAGAAAGACTGAAGTATTTCCCTTAGGCAAACAGTGAAGGTCACTGATAGAGATCAATTTAACCTTATAGCCCCAGCTTGTTGTGTCTAGCCAAGAAATCCAAGTTATGTCAAACACCCAAAACCCCTCTCAGTGGGGGTCATGAACAACTCAATTATGTCCTGTCAGAAATCCCAGTCATTTCCCTGAGGTTAAATTTCTTCTATTAATCTGCTTATGGCCCATGCCATCTCTGCTGAATTCCCTTGGGTCAGTCTACCACAATACTTTGCCTCTTGATATCTTTCCCTTAATGCCTCCCAATGCCATATGGTGTCTGTTTTCTGTTTCTCCCACCATGCTTCCTGATGTATCTCCTTTCAAACCTCACTATACCTTATGGTATCTGTCTCTTCCTTATAGCTAATTAACTCTTTTGGGGTGCTAAATCCCTTTTAGGATTTAGTCTATCAGCTAAGGACTTAACCCAAATTCTTGGGGCTAATTGTAAGTTCCACCAGGGAAATACTCTTTTCCATCATTAATTAATAAAACTTCTTTCTTGCTAACTATATGCTCTCCCACTTTATTTCATATTTATCATTTCTGGTGTCTATTGAATACCTTCATTTTGTCTGTAACCTGGATTTTGCCAAAGAGAATGGCCATTGTGATTCTTCACATACCTGAACCCTAACTTTTCATGCTCTCCCAAATCACATTATCTGGTGCCTACAATACAATTACTTTTTGATGCTCTCCCAAATCACATTATCTGCTGCCTACAACCACATCATTTGTTGATCACATCATTCTGTCCTTCTTCCTCTACCTAATTTGTAGGAATCATGATGACTGGATGTAAGTAACACAGGCTGTGCAAGTTAAAGACAAAGATTGGTTCTCCAAAGTGTTTATCTCTTTGCCACTATGGACATTAAATTTATGACTGACATACTCTGCAATTTGAAACATTTATCAGTAAGTTATTTCAGTTCCAGGGAGTTCAAAGATAGGTAAAAGTTCAGGGAAGTTTAAAATCCAGAGTGAAAGGCAACATCAAATTGAGATGTCTAGTGATGGGTTTATGGTTTTTGTTATTCTTAGAACAATGGTAGAGAAATCCATTGTCTCGGCAGTGTTATATATGAGTAACTGATATCTATTCTTCATACCAGCAGGAATAGGAAGTTTGCCTTTATTCAGTTCTAAGCTGAGAGTAGCAAAGAATTAAAATTCTGTGTTTGTTTTCATTTTCTGATTGGTAAAGGAGACATAGATATTGTTTTGAAAATTTTTTTGATCTCATGAGGAGCTTTGAGCAATTTTCACTATCACTTAATGTGATTATATTTTTATATTTTAACAATCTCATAAATGAATAATTGTCACAAAACCATTGGTGTGACATTTGGGAGATATTGTGATGAGGCCAAATGAGCTATGAATTTTGATTGGATGATGCAAATACACTCTTTAGATGAGGGAAAGTAAAAATAACTACCTCATAAATGAAGGGATAAAACAGAGGGAGTTTGATAGATTTCATCAGAACATTTTCTGGCTCTACATTACCTATTGCATGCAGAAAATTGTATAATACTTAATTTGCAATGGTTCTGGGGATAGGCAATGGGGTGGGGCACTACACTTTGACATCACAGTGTCAAATTCTGCTACAAGAGAGGAAATAAAAGATGACGGAATTTGGTATAGGAGATATTTTTGGTCCTGTTTATATTGTATTTTGTGAGGCAGGTCTCTTTGTCCTAGAATTTACACACATATGTGTGCCAGAAGTATGTTAATGGACAATGTGAAGGATTATGGAAGAACTATGAGATAGGAAACAGTTATAGTCTGATTGGGTTATCCTGGTGTAAGAAAAGAATCCTGATAGCAAGCTGAACAACAATAGCCAAAGGAAATTGAATATTGTCTGTACCAGCTGCATAATAGGCCCTGTCCTAGTCAGTACTTTTATCAGTCACTTATATGAAAACATTGAGTGCCTGTTAAACAAATGTGCAGATGACAAACTCTTGGCATGACTGCTATAGTGGATTATAGAAATTTGAAAAAAAAAAAAGACCTTTTTTATTTATAATACTTGACAGTAACAGAGAAAGGGGATAGGTCATATGGGGTAATAGTGGGGTAAAAAAGAAAGAGAAGAAATGAATGTTTTCTATTAAATAATAAGTTCCCTGAGAGAAGAGGCAATCTTATTTTTTTTTTACTTTTGCAGCATAGTGCCTTACTTATACTTAGCACTTAAGAAATGTTCAATTAAATCATAGATTCTATTTTTCCTGAAATTTTTCGGGTTTTTAATATTGAATTAATGAATCATGGTTGTTGACTATAAACATTACACACAATTTCAAATTATGCAAAATTTGAGTATATAAAGATGAAATTTGTGTGTGTGTGTGTGTGTGTGTGTGATATGTGCAATCAGTTTCATTATTTCAATTTCCCCTTCATGAAGGAACTGTGAGTTCTCTACAATGAAAAATCCCTTTACTTCCTAAGACAATGTTCTTGGTAGTGAAGAGTGACCATTCCATTCTACTGAAGTTATTAAAAGCTATTATTAAAGGCTAATTATATGCAGACCAGTGCTATGCATAGTGGAGAAATACAAAATTAGGTAAAATAATATATCTTTCCCTGTAAACTTGTCATTTAATAATGGGTTACATATAAAGAAAATTATAGACAATTATGCTTTCATTAAGGAGATGCAAACTAAAATATGTGGCACATATTGTCTGAGGAGGAAAGGATTAACTGGAAGGATCAAAGCAGACTTAATGGAGAAGATGATATTTAATTTGAGTATAAAAGTGTTGATAAGAATTTATCTGGTGAAGGAGAGAGAGGACATTCTAGCCAGAGTGCACAAGGCAATAAATAATCCAGTTTGGCTGGAGCATAACATTCATCAGGGAGTATAATATATAATGAAACTGGAAAGTAAAGGTAATATCAGGCCATCAGAAGATTTTGAAAGCCAGATAAAGGAATTTGAATTTTATTTAATACATAAGATTTAGTAGGCTCTCTGAAGATTTTTGACTAAACCCTAATATTTTATAAACATTGCAGATTTATGGAAGAAATTAGATGATTTTTAACTATAACTGGAGTAGGTAAACACAATTCCTTTGGGATGAGTCAGAAGCTGGGCAGTGATGTGTATGATGTAGATACCATATGATGGTAGGCACCAAATGTTAGAGTTTGGTCCTATTAATTCACAATGACCATTCTCTTTGGCAAAAGGTAGATATATTTAGGTGAAGAGGTTACAAACAAAGTAAGGGGGGCAGCTAGGTGGTGCAGTGGATAGAGCACCAGCCTTGAATTCAGGAGGACCCGAGTTTAAATCTGGTCTCAGACACTTAACACTTCCTAGCTTGTGTGATCCTGGGCAAGTCACTTAACGCCAGCCTCAGAAAAACAAAACAAAACAAAACAAAATAAGGGCATACAATTGATACCAGGACTCTTAAATATAAAATATAATGGGAGAGCATATAGTTAGCAAAAAAGGGATTTTAATAATTAATGATAGAAAGAGCAAGTTCCCTAGAGGAACTTACATTTAGCCAGGGGAAAGGGAACACCCAATGAACTTAGGGCATGCCCTTAGCTGACAGGTTAAATCCTAAAAGAGATTTAGCACGCTAAAATAATTAGCTATAAGAAAGAACTAGACATTATGAAATATGGTAGGAGAATGAATGTGAGGAAACACACCATAAGGATTTCTGACAGGACAAAGCTGGGCTACCCATGACCCACACAGAGAGGAGACCTCGGGGACTTGACATGACCTGGATTTCTTGCTGGACATAGCAAGGGGGCCCACAGTGAAGGGAGAACCTCTACTGAGGGTGGGATCATGAGGAAAAACTGATTCCTATCAGTACAATCTCTTGCCTACCCCAGGAAGTAATTCCATAAATGCTCCAGTCCTTTTCTTGCCAACTGCACCCCAGCTACTGAGGGACCTCACTAGGAAGTATTGTGTTCACTTCAACAGTTTGTCCCTTATTTGGCAGAAGTGCTAAATACTGAGTTCTCTGTTATTGTTGGAAAGGCAACAACTTTCTATTCAGCTCATCTTTTCTCAGTGAGATAGCACAACTCATTTTTAAAGTGTTGTGTGAGTTTGTGGATATATCTAATAAGAACAAATTCTTCTGTCTCAATCCACTGGTGACCCCAAGGTTTTCCTGACTTAGTTTATATTCAACAGGGCCTTATCATGTTATCTTGAATTTTAAATACTATTATATTTACTCTGAATAAACAGGAAGATAATATATAATAACAAGAAAAGAATACATGATAACTAAATATTTATCTAGTAACTTCAAACCCATCACTCTTTAAGACCCTGGGAATTCTGGGTCTTGTAGCTACTTCAGATCCAAGTGTTCTAGGAAATGAATAGTTACAAAAAATAATGGAAATATTGCCTTATTATAAAAAGGCCACACCCAAAAAAGAAAACAAGATAACAAAAACCAAAGACAAATAAAAGGCAATTTTTAGAATTAAGATTTGGGAAATTTATAACTGAACAAATATAGAGGTTATGACAAGACACTAAAAAATACAATTTTGATTATATTAAACTAAAAAAAAACCCTTTGCACACATAAAATCAATTTACTATAATGAAAATAAATTTTCAGCTTGGGAAAATTGAAAATATATTTGATATAAACTTATCTAAGGAACACTGACAATTGATTAAAACGTAGAACACAAAAACCTCTTCCTAAATACATGGTCAAAAGTTTTAACCAACAAACAAATGTAAATGTTCAACAATTATATGAAGAATCGCTAATAGATAAATATAAATTAAAAAAAATTTTGATGTTTCACCTAATTCTCAGTAAATTAACAAGGGCTGTAGAAAGTCAGGCACTATTACCATAACTGTGAATTGGCTTCAGTATTCCAAAACAAATTTTGAGCTTTGTGGAAAAAAAAAAAATAACCAAATGATTGGAACCCGTTTGCCAACTCATATCACTATTGTGCACTTACCCAAGGATATCAAAGACAGAGAGAAAGACTCACATATATTAAAATATTACAGTAGTATTTTTGATAGTTAAAAAAAAACAACTAGAAGCAAAATGAGTATCGATTGGAGAATGACTGAATGAATTATAGCATGTGAATATATTAAATATCAATTAAATATTCACTCTAATTCAATTGTAATCAATTAGAATAACAATGATTATAAATATTTAAGAAGATTTATATGAATTGATTCAGAGTGAAGTAAGCAAAAGTAAGAGAATTGCTTCCATAATGACCAAAAGAATATAAAAGGTACAAGAACTTTGATCAATGTAGCAATTAATTTTTCTCCAACAGGACTGAGGATGAAATGATTTTTTTTTTTCTCAGCAGAAATATTGAAAGGTCAAGGACTCTAGTTGTGGTATGAGATATATGCTGTCATGCAAGACTGCTATGTTCACTTGTTTTAGCTACTTTCTATGTTATAAGGGAGAGGTAGAAAGGAGTTAGAAGGGAGAAGTAGAGAAAGAAGGTAGTATTGGGAAATGACAATCATGTTAAAACACACACAAACACACACTGTTTTTAAGCAGAGGGTTTACATAACCACATAAACATTAGTGAAATAGAATTATCCCTAGTCCTCTCTACTAGAAAAAGGGAAAGCAGAGGATGGATTTGACTTGGGACCTAAAGAATGGATATAATTTGAAAAAGCAGAAATGATATAGAAATTTGATTACTATATTAAAACTCTAAGGAGTGAAGTGATTAAAGGTATGGAGGTGGGGAGATATGGAGACATTCTTTAATGAAGAATCATCTAGTTTAGCTATAGTGTAGAGCTGGTGAAGGGAAGAACAGAGCTGGGATACTTAGTTCTTGTTTATCTTTTTTGTTGTGTCTCTTATAATTGATCATTAATAGTTGTCTTATAATTTCTTCTTGATGTTATATGTTGAATTTTCTCTTCTGGAATTCTTGTCACAAAAATCTGAAAGTCTTTCAATTCCTTAAGTGTCTTTTTTTCTATTCAGGATGATACTTTGCTGAGTAACTTTAGCTTGCAACCTCAGCTCTTTTGCTCTAATGAACTTTGAAAATTGGCTATGATATTCCTATGAGTTTTCCTCCTGTGATCTCTTTTAGGTGATGATTTTTCCCCCCTCCTATTTCTGCTTTGTCTTCTAGAATTTCAGGGAAATTTTCCTTAATGATTTTTTGTAATATTATGTCAAATTTTTTTTCTATCATAATTTTCAGGTAGTCTGACTATTCTTATATTATTTGTCATCAATCGAGTCTCCAGATAATGAGATATTTCATTTTCCTTTTTCTTTTTTTCTTTTTTTGATTTTCTTTTATGATTTTTGATTTCTTAGAATGTCATTAGCTATCCCTCCAAATTCCTTTTAGGAATAGGTACATATAATTCTGGTCAGTATTGTCTTATAAAAATAAGATTCTCATTATAAAGCTACCTTCGACTCATGTCTATAGCTCCTCTCTTTCTTCCATTTGCTTTCATTATAAAAGGACAGTCTATAGTTAAATATCTGATATTTCATTTGTTAATGAAAGATACTGCTTCTTGCCAACCTAACTAAAGTCTTAAAATATTTTTCTTTTTTTCAGAGTGAGAAATAGCACCTTAAACATCTTCCTATAAATTGTCAGAGTGAAGTATTTACTTGTTAGCAATGTTTTCTCATTAAATGGGATTATTGGATGCAGAAAAAGAGTCCTTTGTTAGTGTTTCTTCCTGTTACTCTTGCAAAGCATATTTTCCCCTTGGTACCTCTACATAAAAAGTGTAGTTTTCTTATAGTTCTTGTGAGTCTGGAATATTGCCTACGCTACACTAATATGAAGACTTCCCAACTTAAAGAAATAGTATATCTATTAGAAATTCTCTTTCATTACCTAAAAGAAAACCATGGGAACCTGGCATCCAATTTTACTCAACTTAAGCCTAGTTGGCAGACTGCATTAGTATGTTATTGTTTTGTTCTATAGCTGTTTGAGTTATCCCATGTAATTTATCACCAGAATTTTGAGAATAAGAAATGTCACCAAAATAGGAGAATTAATGAGGAGTTTCTTCTATTTTCAAGGGCAAGTAATGAAGCATCATGTGGGGGGAAAAAAAAAGAATAAAAAAAATATATTTAGGTTACTATTCTGTGGCATGTAATTCAAGGACTTTCTTATGCAGGTGCCATTCTGACTGATATTTATTCCATTTAAGTTTTCTTTTATGAAAGTTACAAAGAAGATTTTTTTTTGTTTTCTTTTTTTTTTTTTGTAGTACATTGAAATATAAAATAAAACAACTCATCTTTTTTGACTAAAGAAAGCAATTAAATGAAGAGATAACAAATGCTACTCAGTTTAATTTTCAGCTGTGTCTGTAATCAATTAATTCAATTCAACAAGTATTTATGAGTTAATCTACTTTTGGTAAAACACTTTGCTAGGTGCTTGGAAATAAAAATGAAAAGGAAAATCAGTTCCTTCTCTCAAAGAATTAACCATTATATTCTCTAAAATGCG
The DNA here is from genome assembly GCF_048593235.1 of Sminthopsis crassicaudata. NCBI lineage: Eukaryota > Metazoa > Chordata > Mammalia > Dasyuromorphia > Dasyuridae > Sminthopsis > Sminthopsis crassicaudata. The sequence goes on from NC_133619.1 coordinate 422,154,319, forward strand.
CTACTTTTTCTACTAAAGTGCAGAAAAAAAATTCAAAAATATGAAGAATCACTCATGATAGGGACAATCCACTGAAATGCTTTCAGTATTTTAATATCATAATTTTTTTTTTTTAACTTTTTAGAGTCCCTTGGGCAGCAAGGAGATCAAATCTGTCAATACTTAAAGAAATCAATTTTGTCTATTTACTGGAAGATAAAATACTGAAGCTGAAGCCTAAGTACTTTGTCCATATAATGAGATACTGGAAAATGCTGATATTTGGAAAGAATGCAGACAAAAAAGGGGGCAGGGGACAGTAGAGGATCAGATGGATAGATATTTTCATAGAAATAATAAATATGAATTTGGATAGATTTTGAGAATTAATGGAGGGTGGAAGGGACTAGTGTGCAATGGTCCTTGGGATTACTGAGAATTGAAATGGCTGAATAACTGAACAACCACAAAACTTGGACAGGTCATTTAACTCTTTAATTGCTATTATATTTGTTGTTCAGGTGTTTTCAGTTCTAATTGACCCATCATGACCCCATTTAGGGTTTCCTTGGCAAAGATACTAGAGTGATTTGCCTTTTCCTTCTCCAGATTATTTTATAGATGAGGAAACTGAGGCAAACAGGGTTAAATGATGTATCCAGGGTCATCTGAGACCAGATCTAAAGTCAAGTCTTCCTGCTTTAGCCTCCTCTCCCACCTTTTTACTATGATAAAAGTAATTCCATTCTGTATCTGATTCTCTGCTTTGTTTCAACTCCACTGAACAAGAAATCCCTCTCAGGATAAGATCATCACTTCTAAACTCACCATTAAGCTGCTAACTCAAGTCTTGATTGATAGATGCCATCACTTAGTCTCCTCAACCCTAGGAATTTAAATCTACTTATTGCCTACTTATTATCTTTCTGTATAGAAGACAAAACAAAGACTTTCATTTCACTCCACTTAGCATTTGTTGCTTAGCCTGGTTTCAAATGCTTGCATGCTGGTTCATCTTGGGTGTTCCCCACCCCTGCTTTCTACTTCCTTTTGTGTGTTGATGTGAACTTTAGATTGTGAGCTCTTTGAGAGCAGGATCTTCTATTTTTCTAATCTCTTTATTTTTTTCTATTTAATTGATATCTTTTTCTCCCACATCTCTTTCATTTTTCAATATCTCTCTCCATGTCTCTCCCAGAAATCTATGCCTTATGAGAAAGACTTTAAAAGAAATAGTTCAGCAAAATTAAGCAATACAATTAAATCTCTCACTGCATTTTATGAAGTGTGCAATATTCAAAGTGTCCTACTAATACAAAGAATGGAAAAAGGTTCTTTTTCATGTATGTTCTATAGGGTCAAGATTGGTCATTATAAATTGTTTTGATATTTCCATTTCCATTGTTGAATGTATTATTTCCTGATTTATCTTTATTTCACTTTGCATCAGTTGATATTTTTATATCCTCTCTATTTTATATATTCAATTTTCTACAGCACAATAAATTTTTATTACTTTGATGTACCATAGTATATCTATTTTCTGATTGAAAAACTCTTTTGCTTTATGCTTTTTTTTTTTTAATTTAAACAAAAAAATGATGCTATAAATGTTTTGTAGAATATGGAATCTTTCTCATTTTGACTTCTCTGGGATATATCATTAGCAATGAGCCCTTTGGGTTAAACATCCTACTTATCATAATCTCAAAATATTTTCTAGTAAGGGGTAGTTCATTGCTTCATCATTAGTGTATCAATATGCCTGAATTTCTACAACCCCCTCCAACATTAACTGCAAAGGTCTGGTCTAGCTCCTCTTGTCAGGATAAGCAAAAGTCCTTGCCCCACGTGTGGACGCCAAATGTAGCGAGCTGTCGTCTCCAGAAGCTGCTGGATCGCTCTCTGGGAAGAGATCTGCTGTGTCTACTCAAATCTCTCAGACAGATTCTTCTTCCTGTAATGAACTGTTGTCTCCAGGCAGTTGCTGTTAACTCTTGTCCAAAGAAGTGACTTCCCTTCCTGCAGAGAGCCCCGTCAGGCCTGATGTAATGCAGAGAGTCTTCTTCTATCTCTGAGAGTCCTCTTTTATTCTCCCAGAGAATGGGCGTGGGATAATGCAAGGGCTTCTGGGAAGAACCACCCCAGCCAATGAGCTTGCCCCCTCTATCAAGTCAACCTGAGTTCTCACCTTGTAATTGTCCAGAAAACCTGAATTCTCACCTTGTCACTGTCCAGACAACCTCAGTTCTCACTTAGTAATCCTAACATCTCCCCCTTTCTTTTGATTTAGAACATAGGACAGTCATGACCTTGAAACATAAATCCATCAATATGGGAAGTATTACAGATAATTACATAAATTACATAAGCATATAGTAACATAGTAACATAACACATGCTAGAAGTATATAACATAATCATAAATTGAAAATTTATAAATGTCCATAAGTCCATTGTCCATTAGTCTCATCTTGTGTGAGGAAGTCCAATGATTCCTGCTGGTTTTAAAGTTCTTTAACAGTCTTCTTATTATCCATGCTCTTTCAGTGTCAGATGTTTCTTAGATCTTTTCCTTTATTTTGAGGTCTTTCTCTTTTTCTGTCTCTCTCTGATGGACAAGGCGAATATGACTCGTTGGCACTCATCTGATTCCTTCTCCTGCTGAAGAAATACAAGCAAACCCTCTCTCCCAGGCAGTTAACCTATCTAATTTCCTTCTATTTACCACTTTCTAAATCTCTTCTCATCATCTGACAATTACATTGGAATTGTTTGCACTGGATACAGCCCTGTTGGTTTAAAAGGCCTGTATTCTCCCCAAGTGTAATCCATTTTTACAATCTGATTGCCTTTTGGCTCACTTATCAGGTAATCCCTTTCTGCCATGTGATTGCTTTTCTGCTGGTTGATCAAATCAGAATCCTGACCTTCTAAAGGCTCTTTAGGTGTAACATCAGCTGCCATCATGCCCCAAGTCTTTTTTGCCTGGGGCCCTGGATCTGGGCCCCTCATCCTATTTCCCTGAATTAGTTTACACTCTGATGCCCAATGGAGTCCTCTGTTACATTTTGGACATGGGGTTTTAGGTCTTCTTTCACCCTGTCTTCTCACTGTATCTCCATACCTACACTGAGCTTTTAGATGTCCAATTTTTCCACATTGAAAACATCGCCGAGTTTCTCTAGAAGTCCCTTGCCAGGAGGGACCCTGTCTTTCCACGTTCATCATTGTCCAGGTGTAAAAAGCATTTGTTCCCACTGTAGCACAGCGTCTTATGATCTCCTCTAAAGGAGCATCTTTGTCTAATCCCCATATAATTCTTTTGCAAATCTCATTGGCATTTTCCTTAGCCAGATGTCTGGTCATTATTTCTGTAGCTGCATTTTCTCCAATAGTTCTTTTGACAGCAGTTTGCAAACGTCCCACAAAATCTGCAAAAGGTTCATTGGGACCTTGCTGTATTTTAGTGAAAGCCTCTCCCCGATCTTTCTGTCCAGGAAGGACACCCCAAGCTTTTATTGCAGCCTTAGCAATTTGTTCATATATTGTCATGGTATAATTAATCTGTTCCGAATTCTCTCCATACTGACCTTCACCAGCTAAGTGCTCAAAAGTGAATTGTGTGTTAACTCCTATTTCCAAATTGCATCTGACTTGAATTTTACATAATTCATGAAATTCCGCAAGCCGTAATAAATTTTCTCCAGGTTCCAGACATGTCCTTGCTATGGATTTCCAATCATTCGGGGTTAGGACTTCATAAGACAAACCATCTAGTAACATTTTGACATAAGCTGATGTAGCCCCATAAAGGGTACAACCTTTTTTCAAATCCTTAATTTTATTCAAATCTAAAGGTGCATATCTTCTCCTTTTTTTACCTACAGAGTCAGTATTTTCAATCACAGGATATGCATGTATAAAATCACTTATATCCTGTCCTTCTCTCTTAGCTTTAACCAATGCTTTTTCTAATCTTGTCATAGGCTTAGGCTGCTTCACAGGCAATTCTGTTTGTGTTTCTGCCTCTTCCCCTCTTTCTTCCTCCATCTCTGAAGGTGGGGTTGATGTGGGCCTGTCAATAATCTGTTCTCTAGGCAGGGTTGAAGCTTCTTCAAGAGAATCATACCATAATTCCTCATTTAAATCTTCTTGCTCTAGGGCAAGATCTTGATCTTTCCTTTTTTCCTCACACTTCCTCCTCTGTTCATTTTTAGAACTTTTCCTTCTCCTACAACTTGCTTGATAGTTTAAGGCTAATTGAACTATGTTGTAGATATAAAATACTTCTGCAGAAATTGAACGAGGCCCATTTTTTGCATGAAATTCTTTCATTTCATATCCCACTAGCTTCCATTTATCTACATCTATCTTTTCTTCCTCTAAGAACCAAGGGGATGTGCATCTTAATGCAGCCAAGAGTTTAGCAATCTGTACCCAGGTTACAAGTAAACTCTGCTCCTCAATTATCTTGATTATACTCTCTATAGTACCACTCCTGAATGGGGGTGGAGCTGAGGTTGCTTCTTGGGCTGGGGATGAGTCGGCTGAGGTCCAGGGATTGAATATAGCTAACATCTGCCCCATTTCAGCTATAAGAGATTCCTGGTTTAGCCCTTAACAAGTTAAGTTCCTTATTTATCTATTAGCACGCTCACTTAATCTGTAACAAAGTTTCCTCGTTACTCACGGTTCTGGGTCAGAGAGACTGAGATCTGGATGGAAGGCTTTTCCACTGGAATCAGGACCGTGTCTGTCCCTGTTCGGGCGCCAAATTGCAAAGGTCTGGTCTAGCTCCTCTTGTCAGGATAAGCAAAAGTCCTTGCCCCACGTGTGGACGCCAAATGTAGCAAGCTGTCGTCTCCAGAAGCTGCTGGATCGCTCTCTGGGAAGAGATCTGCTGTGTCTACTCAAATCTCTCAGACAGATTCTTCTTCCTGTAATGAACTGTTGTCTCCAGGCAGTTGCTGTTAACTCTTGTCCAAAGAAGTGACTTCCCTTCCTGCAGAGAGCCCCGTCAGGCCTGATGTAATGCAGAGAGTCTTCTTCTATCTCTGAGAGTCCTCTTTTATTCTCCCAGAGAATGGGCGTGGGATAATGCAAGGGCTTCTGGGAAGAACCACCCCAGCCAATGAGCTTGCCCCCTCTATCAAGTCAACCTGAGTTCTCACCTTGTAATTGTCCAGAAAACCTGAATTCTCACCTTGTCACTGTCCAGACAACCTCAGTTCTCACTTAGTAATCCTAACAATTAACAATTCTTATTTCTATTTCTATTAACAGTTAATATTTCTTCCATTCTTTTTTTTTCCAAAACATTTCCATAAAATCATGTTTTGAAAGAAAACATAGAATTCTACCCTAATAAAAACATTCAAGAAAAATAAAGTTGAAAGAGAGACAGACAGAGACAGACACAGAGATAATATATTTCAATTTGTATTCATATAAAATCAATTCCTTCTCTGGGTATGGATAAGATTTTTTATTATAAGTGCTTAAAAAATAAGTGCTTCAGAGTAGTTGTATTGCTGAGAATAATAAAGTCATTTAGACTTGGCCATCCTAGAACGTAACATGCTGTTGTCTCCAGAAGCTGCCGATTGCTCTCTGGGAGGAGATCTGCTGTGTCAACTCAAATGTCTTGGACAGATTCTTCTTCCTGTAGAGAGCCGACTTCCCTTCCTGCAGAGAGCAGCCTCAAGTCTCGTCCAGAAAACAACTCCCTTTTTCCTCCAGAGCTGCCCTCTTTATCCTCCCAGAGAATGGGCATGGGATAATGCAAGGGCTTCTGGGAAGAATTACTTCAACCATTGAACTTGCTCCTCCTAAGCATGCAAGCTCTTCCCAAGGAAAGGCCGGAACTAGAGAATTGTCGAGTACTGACTTAGCACTTAGTAAAAACCCAATATCTCATTATCTCATTAGCACTTAGTAAGAACCTAACACTAGAACATTGAAATTACTTTATATTCTGTACATTTGACTTTGCTTGAGTTCATGGAGGACTTTTCTGGTTGTTTTCTGAGAACATGCTGTTCATCATTTGCCATAGAAAAATAATATTCCACCACAAACACATTCTACAATTTATTCAGCCTTTTCCAAGTTGATGGACATCCCCTCAATTTCCAATTATTTTGCCCTGACATAAGAGCTGTTATAAATATTTTTTTGTACACATAGGTCTTTTACCTTTTTTAAAAAAAAGTCTCTTTTGGTATTCTAGTAATGATATTATTAGGTCAAAGGATAAGCATGAATCTATAGCCCTTTGGGCATAGATCATATTTTTTGATCACTTATCAATTGGGGCAGGGCTCTTATTTTTTATTAATTTGACTCAGTTTCCTCTGTGTGTTTGAGAAATAAGGCCTTATCAGAGAAATTTGCTTTAAAATTATTTTTACAATTACTATTGTATTTTCCCCAATTTATTCTATGCTTTTTCTCCTTTCACCCTGTGCATCCTCCAAAATGTTTTGCTACTGACCACTCCTTCTCCCAATATGTCTTTTCTTTTATCATCTTCCTCTTTCCTGTATCTTTTTCCCCTCCTATTTTCATGCAGGGTGAGATAGATTTCTTTTTTCCCCTTCTATATTTCCACATTTGTCATGCTGTACAAGCAAAATTAGATCAAAAGGGGAAAAAAATGAGAAAAGAAAAAACAAAAACAAAAACAAATAAACAAGCAAACTATCAAGAAAAAAAAAGGGTGAAAATACTATGCTGTGATCCACATGTAGTCTCCATATTCTTCTCTTTGGATGCAGATGGCTCTTTCCATCACAAGTTATTGGAACTGCTTTGAATCACATCATTGTTGAAAAAAGCCAAGTCCATAAAATAGATTTCTATACCATGTTGAGTGTATATGTTATTTCCTCATTGAGCCAATTCTGAGGAAGGTAAGGTTCATTCATTTACTTTCTCTCCCCTCCTCTATAAAAGCTTTTCAATTTCTTTTCTTTTCTTTTTCTTTTTCTTTTTTTTTTTTTTTTTTGCTGAGGCAATTGGGGTTAAGTGACTTGCCCTACTAGGAAGTGCTAAGTTTCGGAGGCCAGATTTGAACTTAGGTCCGTCCTCCTGACTTCTGGGATGGTGTTCTATCCCCTGCACCTAGCTGCCCCTCAATTGCCTTTTTTTTTTATGGCAGATAATTTATACCATTCCACTTCTCCCTTTCCCTTTCTCCCAGTACATTCCTCTCCTAACCCTTAATTTCCTTATTTTTAAAAAGATATTATCTCTTCAGAATCATCTCATACCTGTGTTCCTTGTCTATGTAAACTCCTTCTAACTGCCATAATAATGAGAACAATCTAATGAATTACAAATATCATCCTCCCATGTAAGAATGTAAATAGATAAACCTTATTAAGTCCCTTATATATCATTTTTCTGATTACCTCCTTATGTTCTCCTGAGTCCTGTATTTGAAAATCTTATCAGAACAAATGCATGAAAATCCTCTATTTCACTGAATACCTTTTCCTCTGAAGGATTATATTCAATTTTTTTGTGTAGGTGATTCTTAGTTTTAATCCTAGCTCAATTGCTCTCTAGAATACAATATTTCAAGTACTCTGGTCCTTTAATATAGAAGCTACTAAATCTTGTGTATCCTGAATGTAATTCTAGTAAATTTTAATTATTTCTTTCTGGATGCTTGCAATATTTTCTCCTTGATCTGAAAGTTCTAGAATTTGGCTATGATATTCCTGAGAGTTTTTATATTGAGATCTCTTTCAGGAGATGATTGGTGGATTTTTTTTTTCAATGTCTACTTTATTCTCTGATTCTACAATATCAGGGCAATTTTCCTTGATTTTTTAAATGATGACATTCAGGATTTTTGTTTGTTTGTTTGATTGTTTGTTTTTGTTTTTGTTTTGTTTGTCTATTTTTTTGATCATGACTTTCAAGTACACCAATAATTTTAAAATGATCTCTCCTGGATCTGTTTTCCAGGTAAGTTATTTTTCTAGTGAGATAGTTCATATATATATATATATATATATATATATATATATATACATACACACACATATATATATATATATATATATATATATATATATATATATATATATTTTTTTTTTTTTTTTCCTATTCTCTCTCTCTCTCTCTGGTTTTACTTTATTGTATCTTGATTTCTTATGAAGTCATTAGCTTTTATTTGCTCAATTCTAATTTTTAAATAATTGTTTTCCTTATTGAGCATTTCTTCCTCCTTTCCCATTTAGCCATTTTTGCTTTTTAAGGCATTCTTCTCCTCATTAGCTTTTTGTATTTTCTTTTGAATCCCTCTCAGTTCTTTTCCTAGTTTTTTCTCTACCTCTCTTAATTTTCAAAACACCTTTTGAGCTCTTCCATAACCTGAGACCCATTCTTTTTTTTTTTTTTCTTGGTGGATTTGAATATAGGAGCTTTGACTTCTGATTGTGTTTTCATCTTCCTTCTTATCATAGTAACTTTTTATGAACAGAAATTGCTGGCACTTAGGCCAGGGCTGAAGCTAGGCCTTTGCTGGTGCAGACAGCATTGGCATTGGGGACTAGGTTCCCACCTTGTTACCATGGATATTTTTTCTGATCTTCTAAGTGCTCTTTGATGTCTCTGAACAGAGAGGTCTGGAAGCCACAAGTACTGTCATTGATTCAGAGGTGTGTAGCTTCATTCCTACTTTACTGGCATGGGGCAGAGTTGGGGCCATGGCCTGTCCCAGGGTTGCATGCTAGACTTCTCATCCTGGTGTCACACCTTTAGCTGACCTTCTAAGTTGTCTTCAGCTGGAAAATGTTCTATGCCATCTTTTTGAGTGTTCTGATGCTCTAAAATTTGTTTAAAGGCATTATTTAAAGGAATTTGGAGTGGTTTGGGAGAGAGGTGAATTCCTGCCTTTACTCTGCCATCTTAGCTCCAACATCATATTTTTTAATCTCTTTACTTAAATGACTAGGATTTGATTATCCCCTAACATAGAATAGTTAAGCTCAAGCCTTTAGATGCCAAAGGGAGTCCTTGAATAAATTTTAGGAGGTTTTTGAACTTGAAAAATATAACTTTTTCTAACTTCTAACTAAAATTTACTGTTTCTTTTAAATGTAAAATAAAAATAAAATCATGACTGTAAGAAGGATCCTACAGGCTTCATTAGATTGTTAAAATAGTCTAAGACACAGAAAAGCTTAAGAATCATTGCTTTCTAAGGTCTTTTCCATTTCTACTACAACAAATTGATGGCGGTCTCAATATAAGACTATAGAGGCATGTTTTTCTATACATGGCTAGAGTATTGGATATTATGTAATTGCAAACTTGGCTTCTCTCCTTTATTCATATTACACTCCATGCTTAGGATCTTCTATGAGGTTTTGTGAGTAACCCCAAAATGTTGGTGTTGCTGGACTTATATTACAGTTATGAAAGAATTTGCGGGCTCAAACTGTGTCCAGGTCAAAGAGCAAAGCTTATTCAAATATAATGCTTTTAACAGTGGTTTAAGTTCCAAAAAAAGGAGTTAGTGGAAAAAGCACAGGACAAATAAATATTTTAATAGGAAGAAAAGAGAGAAAACCAGTTGCTTTCATGTTACTAATTCTATAGGTGGAGTGGGGGGGGTGGTTAGGTTAGGAATTTCACTATTGTTCCTCAATAGCTAGGTGGCCGTCATTGATATGTTAATTTATGGTATAGAGATGTAAACTAGGACAAAATACTATAAAGGCCTAGATGCAGCACTAAGATAAAAGACCCTGGAGTCTGCATAGTATTATCCTCAAGGACTGCCTTTCTAAGGTCATTATTTCCTGGGTCAAGTAGCCTGGTGGTTATAATCACATCAGTTACATGATCTATAAGATCATGGATCTGTCTGAATACCTGGACCTGATATTCTCTGAAGTGGTAATCATGCAACACACACACACACACACACACACACACACACACACACATACACACACAACACAGTCTTTTCTAAGTTCTCATTATATTTAAGGGGGCAGCAAGGTAACAAAAGTATAAAGTGTAAAGTCTGGAGTCAGGAAGCCTCATCTTTCTGAATTCAAATCTAGACTCAGATGTTTATTAGCTGTGTGACTGTTTGTCCCAGTTTTCTTAGAAGGAAATAACAAATCACTCCAATTCTTTGACAAGAAAACCCCAAATGGAGTCATAAAAAGTGAGACATGACTAAACAACATTATATTTAAAAATATATATATATTTAGAAGGAATTGATGTTAGGACAAAAATTCTCTTAAATTCAACTTCAAATTGTTTTGCTTTATCTTATCACCTTATAGTTATAGTCATTGTCTTCTACCTGTGATTCAAATTCTACTTAAGACCAAGAGATGTGATTATTAAGTTTAAAAAAATTATCTTTGGTTTTGATTGGATTTGAGGCCTTATTACTTTTCCTTCTATACATTTGAAACTTAGCTAGGTAATCTAAAATAAATGGGCATATATAAACTAGTTACTGGGGACATCTTTGTGATAAATCTAGAAAAGCACCTCAGGGGGCCAGAAATTGGAAACCAACTAATTTCTTATTGGTATGAACTGTGTGCTTTGCAGTTATATTTAGATCAGTGACATGCTGTTTCAATTTATATTCAGCTAGGCATCTGCTATGGTAGTTCTTCCTAAATGATGATAGTGGCAATGTCACCATAGTACTTAGCCATTAAATTCTGTTCTCAGGATAAGGAGTTCTAGCTAATACCAATTTTCCTTGATGAGTCTACGGAGCATCTTTGCTGTATAATTGTATATTTTTTTCATTTGACAAATGAGCTATTCCCATAAGTACCATTTCATCCATTTCAAATTAGATTTTTTTTTCTTTTCTTTTTGAGCAGGGAAGTGGGATAAAAGGACAGTACTCATCTACTTAGTCTTTAGGGAAGAAAGGTGAATGGCTAGCAAAATCAATGGGAGTGATGCTCTTTCTTTGTTTTCAAAGCTTTTGAGCTAGATCTACGATTTATTTCAGAAAGATTATAGTTTATTTCACAGAAATATTTTGTCTAGTTTCTTTTTCACAGGGACTTAGTTCCCTGCTAGCAATCAACTAACTCCTGCTGTAGAAATAATTGGTAACGTGAGTACTAGAAGAATGAAAAAAATTATTAATATAGACTTGAACACTACATGTTCAGGATTAACAAAAGGACAAAATATATAAAAAATGTTCTGGCTCATGTTGTAGTTTTGAAGATGTATTAAATATTATTTCAGTTTCTGAAGCTAAACTTTATATAATACATCTTTAATCTTTATTAATTTCTTCTTGGAGAATAGGAGTGCCAAAATCAGATTTATGCAATATTATGAAGTAGATACATTTTATCTTTGCCATCCTTCCATTTGCCTTTTTAGAATCCTTCTTCCTCTTCCCAGGACCTAATCCTTTTCCTTCCTCTTGAAGATTTTGTCCAGGGTCCTGTTCATTAACTATCAACAAACTCCAGATACAAATGTAGCTGAAAAATATTTGTGTATTTGTATTTTTAGAAACAATTGTCCTGATAGGGATCTCTTTAAGAAAAAAAAGTTATCAATCTCCAAAGGAATTATTCACTAATGGTAAACCCAAGTCTTTAAGGAAATAACTAGATGGGTGGGCCAATGGATACACTTGAAGTAAAGGACTTCTTTATTCTGGCTTCTGATAGGGGAAAGCCTCAATGACCTGTTTAATACATGTATATACATATATACACAGAGCTTTATTATCTTCTTATCAGTGAACTCATCTACCTAAATATACTCTATTTTAAAATAACTAGTAAGCATAAAATTTTAAAAAATATTGAACTAAATACAAAATTTAAAAAAAGGACAGGGAAAAAAAAGAATTATCTTGTATCAGGAGAACATCAGGGAGGATTTACAATATATAGAAATAACTTTCAATTTCAAGAAAGCACATATAATAATAGAAGTTATATTCGTAAGTGTCCATCTTTTCTTATAATCAGAGAATTTTAAAAAAGAATGTGAATAAATGTTATAATGGATCCATAATCTTATTAATATTGTTGTTCTACCCACTGATACACATTGAAATGAATATCTATATGATTTTTTTTTTTTTGGTCCATGTCTTTATAAACACAATCTATATACAATCTTCCTCTTTATATATGGATCTTTCTTCTGGTTCTTTGAAGATTTTATGGATACCCATGTGACACTTGGATTGTTTATCTGATTCTCTTTACTCAGTATTTGATCAATCCAATTTCTTTTTTACTCATACATATTCTTTATATCATATATTGCTACTTCTCACATGCAAATCATTGTTGATGATATGCTTCAGTCTACTTGCACCCACAATACATCTTTCCATTGGCCTCTAAATCACTAGACATTTTAATTCTTTTGAAATGAATGTTTTGTGAGTCAAAAACAAACAAACAAACAAACAACAAAACAAGGGCTTTTGCAACAGCAAGAAACTTGGCACAACTGATAATTACCAAATTTCACAAATATGATTTATCTAGTTCAGGTCCTATGTAATCCTGAGCCCAGTTTGTTGTCTATCTACTAACTGAAAAAATGGGATTTCTATTATTTTATATTATTAACAATGTCTAGATCATTATTTTTCTCCCAAATTTGACTCTTATGCTACATTTTTCCATTTTCAAAATTTTACTCACAAAGACCCTTACTTCTTAAAAAAAAAATATATATATATATATATATATATATATATATATATATATATATATATATATATATATATATTTAATTAAAATGCTTGCTTTTACAATCTCCAGGTCTTTCCCCTAGTTCTTGTGCCTCCATGCTCCCTGTGTCCCAAATCCAGATTTTGAGAACCACCTCAATGTGACTGCAAAATCTAGTTTAAGGAACATAATTTAACTTTTTTTTTTGTTGTTGTTGTTGTTGTTGTTGTTGTTGTTGCTCCCTAAGACTATAAACTGCAAGGGAATTGTTAATTTGCATTGACAGAGGGAGTTTCCTCATATAGGAATTCTCATAACCATTGAAATCACATAACTAATGAAAGGTTCAATCGCAATCCTATCCCTATCCCTCTGTCTTTCTCCATTCCTGTGCCTATCCTTGACCATATCTATATTGATAATCACTATCTGCATTTCATTAGTCCATAGAATATAGCATTGGGAAACACTGGTCTCAACAGATATCATGTTAAGTTTTTGATGCTGTGTAGATAATATAGTATATGCTGGGTCATTTTGTTCATTAACTTTCCTTACTTTTCCTGTTATTTTTTCCTGATGGTTTTTCACATTGGGTAGTCCTTATTACAGTTTAGTGCAATATTCTGACTTCCAAAACTTTTAAAATCTATCTAGTGAAACTCTTTTTTTTTTTTTTTTTTTTTTTTTTTTTTTTTTATCAAGAAGTCATGAATAAGGAAGAACACATAAAAGGCTGATAGCTCATACAGTTCAAAATAACTTGCAAATTACATTTTCTTGCATGGGACAAATTTCCCTCCACAATTTTCTATCCCTTCACAATTGGCTATCTTTGTAATCTGTCTCTCTTCTTATCCTTAAATTTTAAAGATTTATCTGATAATTTAAAAAAAAGGATGAAATAAAACCTTTTATTTATTTCCCCCTTCCTTTTTTGTTTTATTGGTTATCTTCTTTTGGAAGGTATATATTTGACCCCTCCACCCATTTAAAAATATTTTAATTTTTATTTTGACATGAAACTTTCAAAAAGGCACTTATTTTTCAAAATGCTGGATATTATGAAAAAGAGTTTAATTAACATTAGAGACTATAAAATGCATTTAAATATTACAGTATTTTTCAACTCCTAATCTCATAGGAATTTTTTTGTTTTCTAAGGCTGGGGTTAAGTGAGAGTCACTTAAGTTGCCCAGAGTCACACAGCTGGGAAGTGTTAAGTGTCTGAGACCAGATTTGAACTCAGGTCCTCCTGAATTCAAGGCTGGTGCTCTATCACTGTGCCACCTAGCTGCCCCTCATAGGAATTTTTTTTTTAAAAGGAAAAGAACAATCTGATTTTTATTAATTGGCAATTTTACAAAATGTATTGTTTAGAAAATATTACTTTGATTACAAATAACTTTAATATTGAAGGGAAATAAGTGATGCTAAGAAATGGCTTCTCTGAGAACACCTGAATTTTAAAGAAATATTCTATTTAATAAACATTCATTAAATACTTTCTATTTATAAATCACTGAGCAATTGGGATTGACAAAATCTCATGAATTATAACACTTATGAATATAAATTCTATTCTTATATGTGCTTTCTTGAATTTTAAATTTATTTCTATATACTTTGAATCTTCCCTGATGTTCTCCCGACACACAATAATGCTTTTTTTCTGTCTTTCTTTTCTTTTCTTTCTTTCTTTCTTTCTTTATTTATTTATTTATTTTTTTTTTTTGGTATTTAGTTCAAAGATAAAAAACATTTAGTCCCTGGCTACAAATAATTTATTTTCTATTGCTGGGAAGAGAAATAGGAACTTATACATATAGAGGGTATTATAAACTCTTGATGGAGAGAATGCAAAAAACTATCATAGGTTTTTAGTGTAAGAAATTGTACCTATGCTATAATTTGAAGATTTCTAGAGATTTCATAAATTACAGGTGATGTGGGAGTGTATTTAAGGCCTGGAGAACCATTTGTGAAAGTCACTATACACAATTTAGATCTGATAAAGTAAACATGCTAGGTGAATATAGTATTTATTCTACGTTCAGGTATTCAAAAAGAATCAGATGTTGAGCTGTTTCCATTTTAGGAATCTTTTTACTTTATTAGGAGTGAAAGTTATTTTCATTTTTCTGCAATAAAACTGCCTACCCATTGGGTGATAAATAAAATGCTAACTTGTCAGTTCTTTCACCACTGCATTAAATAGCAGTTTTTCTTTTTACTTACACAACAAATTCGCCTACTTGGTATCTCAGTAATGTCACCAAAGAGAAGTGAAGCATTTGTAGAATAGTATAAATGTAATATCCATTTAAAATAATGATAAAAGTTAAGAGATAGATATTCCTTGGCCTAATAATTAGTTCCATGTACATTTTTTTTACGTGAAAACATGGCTAGAATAGTTTAATCCAAGGATACATTATTATATTATGATGTATGTGGACTAAGACATTTATCATTTCTAAAATGTACTTTAATGGAACCATGATTTTACTAATTATGTAGATTGTAACCTCTTCCTTGATATTTATTCTTTGCAATTCTTGTACGTTTTTCTATAAATTGTCCATAAGAGATCTACTTACAGTCCTGGAAACCATCCTCTAAATGCCTTGATATTCTTGGCCTTTTGCTCTTTGAGCTGAATTTTGTTTCTATTTTTTTCTATTTCATTAAAATAATTCTTTGGCTAAAATACATTTTTCTTTCTTATTTCCTTCTTTTATCTATCTTCCCCTTTATCAATCCCCTCTTTTCCTTTTCTCTTTTGCTTATTTCTCTGTTGGGTAAGATAGATTACTATTAAGAACTGACTATATATATGTGTATATCAGTATATGTATATATGTATACACATCCTTTTTGCACCAATTTATATGTGAGTACATGTCAACTAGTGCCCATCCTCCCATCACTTCCCTCTCCAATTTAAAAGCTCTGTTTTGTGCATGTTTTTTTAATTTGCCCCATTTTTCCTCTTCTTTCCTCCTTCTCCTAAAGAATCTTTCTTTCATGCCTATCCATTTTAAATATTATTTCAACATAATTCATTCTCTCAGCCCCTTTCCATGTGGAAGCTTTCTAACTGTCCTAATAATGAAAAGATTCTTGAAAGATACAGGTATCATCTTTTCATATCAAAAGGCAATTTAAGCTCATTGAGTCATCCATAATTTCTCTTTCATGATCACTTTTTTATGTTTCTCTTAAATCTTGTGTTTAAAAGTCAAACTTTCTACTGGCTCTGGTCTTTTCATTAGAATTGCTTAAATGTTCTCTGTTTCATTAATTATCCATGTTTTCCCTTAATGGAAATATTTAGTTTTGCTGGGTAGTTTTCTCTTGGATGTAATTCTAGCTCTTTTGTCTTACAGAATTATTATGGACCAGAACTTGAAACAAGGTACTAAGTGGAATTGAGGAGACAATGATTAAATCTAGTTTAGCATTGATTTAATCCTATAACAAATAATGGTTTCCTAGTGATATGATTGGTTTAAACTCAGTGTAGAGAATATAAACTAGAAGTTCTCAGGGTCAAAAGAGACAAGCATACTAGAAGCTCTCAGAGACTGAGACAGATTCCTTTCATTGTCCACCTTTGTGGTGGCTGGAGGCTGAAGCACAAACCTTTGGATTTGGAGAAATTTAGAGAGCAGAGAAGGAAGCAGGAACTCAAGCTCTCAGAACCAGGAGAGAGATAGGCCTCTAAGAAACCTAACCGGGCCCCAGAAAAGGAGACAAGACTTTGAAGGAGACAATAAAGGATTTGGACTTTAACACCTGGCTGCACATGTGGTGATTACTGAACTGAAACGAAGGCTGCTTCCAGAGACCCCTATGATAAACAAACCAAGAGAACATTACACAGAATACCATATTCCAAGCTATGGAATTTAACTTGGAAATTGCTAAATCTTGTGGGATTGTGACTGTGGCCCCATGGTGTTTAAATGGTTTATTTTCTGACTGCTTGCAATATTTTCTCCTTGACCTGAAAGCTCTGGATACTATTTCTTGTAGTTTTCATTTTTTTCATGTTGTAATTAATTGATTTTTAAATATCTATTTTATTCTCTGCTTCTAGAATATTTGGGAAGTTTTACTGTAAAGTTTCTTGGTTCCTTTTTTTAATCACAATTTTCAGGTCAGCTAATATTTTAAAAATTGCTTCTACTCAATCTATTTTTGAAGTCAGTTGTTCTTTTCACTGAAATATTTCACATTTTCTTCTATTTTTTTCATTTTTGACTGTTTTATTGTTTTTTAATGTATTATGAAGTCATTAGTTTATACATGCCTTTCTAATTTTTAAGGAATCTTTTTCTTTAGTGAGCTTTTGCACCTGTTTTTCTATTTGACCAGTGTTTTTTTTTTTTTTTTTTAATAGATTATTTTCTTGAGTATTTTTTTGTGCCTATTTTACCAAGATGTTAATTATTTTTTCATAATTTTCTTCTTTTGTTTTCATTTTCTTATGCAATTTTTCCCTTTACAATTCTTATTTAATATTAAAATATTTTTTAGCTTTTGTGGCAATCCATAATTGTTTTCTGCTGGATGTGTATCATGATCTTCCTTGTCATTATAGTAACTTTTTATGGTCATCATTATTGTTGTTTGCTTATTTTTCCACCCCATGTCTTAATTTGAAACTTTATGTTAATGTTGGACTCTGTTCCCAGTTGCTGTCTTAAGCTTCAGATATTTGTGAGTCGCTTTTCCCCCAAAACTACTTCTAGGTATTGGTGCTTCCAGGATTGTATAATCTGGGGAGAGGTGTGCACTGTTCTCAAGGTCTGTACTCTGGTTCTTTCCCAAAAAGAGCCTCTGATCCTTTGCTATTATCTTTGATACCGTTCCTCAGGGTTTCTGATTCCTTGGGAATGGAATGCCAATGATATTGCCTTTCATTGCTTTTTATTCCCTTTTACAGAAAATGTTCCTGCTTGACCCTAAAGTATAATCTAGGAATGGGTATAGTTAATGGAGTTGCTCCTCAGGACTTCTAATCTTTCTTGACCAAAATTGCTGAAGTTGTACATTTTAAAGAGCAATATAAACATGCAAAAACAACATTGCGTTAGGAAATTGCCTATGGAAGCCAGCTTATTATCAGCAACAGGTTATGCCCATAGTTATAAAGATGTTATATATACAATAAATAAGACATATAAAATAGTCTCAGATTTATTCTTTGCACCTTTTTTGGGGAAGGAACAGGATTTTCTTATGAACTTGTCAATTATTTTAGAATTTTTTTTTTTATAATTGATACATGTTGAAAATTGGGTTTTACTAAAAGCATACTTTTTATATACATCTGATCAATTTCAATTGTTTCCATTTTAGTTTCTCAAGTGCTTTTACCACTCCTATAGCTTTATCTTTATATAAATCTTTATCACATCTATATCTACTTCTCTAACTATATCCACGTTTCTCTGTCTTTATCTAGACTAAGCTGTTTTGACCAAATCTGGTAGTTT
The DNA here is from genome assembly GCF_048593235.1 of Sminthopsis crassicaudata. Classification (NCBI taxonomy): domain Eukaryota; kingdom Metazoa; phylum Chordata; class Mammalia; order Dasyuromorphia; family Dasyuridae; genus Sminthopsis; species Sminthopsis crassicaudata. The sequence goes on from NC_133619.1 coordinate 422,172,521, forward strand.
CCTTGTCCATAGTTGAAAACAGAGGGCTATCTCCAGTCATCCCAATTTAAATCTAGCCACTGGACCCAGATGATACTGGAGGGGAAGTAGATTGTCTGCTATTTGAGATTATAGGGGTTTTCAAGTCTTTTTATATAAGTGACTACTTCAACCTGATTAAAATTTTTAAATGAAAGGGTATTATGGCCAGGTTTTCTATTCCTATGTATTCAATTTTCTATTTTAGGCATATAAAAATTGTTAAACTGTTCATTTTGAGGTCACTATAATTTTATGTATTTTTTTTTTAAATCCTTCTTTACCTCCATGTCTCAGAATCCCTAATTTGCATCAAAGCTTATCTGCTAGTAACTCCTTGACTCCAATTATCTTATGGTTATTTTGCATCTGTGTGTACATATATGTGCATAAATATATCCAGATATATATGTGCATGCTTACGTATAAAACATTATGTAAATATACACACACACATACACACACATACAATGAGACACATGTATTTATGCATCACACACATATCTATATCTATCTATCTATCTATAAATTTGGTGTAATCTCCCTGGACAGAATATGAATTTCTTTTTGACAAGAAATGTTTTTTTTTTGTTTTGTTTTGTTTTGTTTTGTTTTATATCTCTAGCATTTAACAGTTCCTAGGATCATAGCAGGTGCTTAATAGTTATTTCTTAATTTGTTTTTCTCTGATCCTCTATTCATTTTGTTCTAAACATTTGATGATTTGATTATATCATTCTTTATGCCTAAATCATGGACCCATTTTGATCTTATCTTGGTATATAGAATTAAGTGTGGGTCCATGCCTAATTTCTGCCATACTAATTTCCAGTTTTCCTAGCATTTTTTGTTGAATAATGAATTCTTATCCCAAAAGTTGGGATCTTTGGGTTTGTCAAACACTAGATTGCTATAGTTGTTCACTATTTTGTCCTGTGAACCTAACCTCTTCCACTGATCAACTAGTCTATTTCTTAGCCAATACCAAATGGTTTTGGTGACTGCTGCTTTGTAATATAGTTTTAGATCAGGTACAGCTAGGCCACCTTCATTTGATTTTTTTATTTTCATTAATTTCTTTGAAATTCTTGACCATTTGTTTTTCCATATGAATTTTACTGTTATTTTTTCTAGGTCATTAAAATAGTTTCTTGGGAGTCTGATTGGTATAGCACTAAATAAATAGATTAGTTTAGGGAGTATTGTCATCTTTATTATATTTGCTCAGCCTATCCAAGAGCACTTAATGTCTTTCCAATTATTTAAATCTGACTTTATTTTTGTGGCCAGTGTTTTGTAATTTTGCTCATATAATTCCTGACTTTCCTTTGGTAAATGATTCCCCAAAATTTTATACTATTAACAGATATTTTGAGTGGAATTTCTCTTTGTATCTCTTGCTGTTGGATTTTGTTGGTGACATATAAAAGTGCTGAGTATTTATATGGATGTATTTTGTATCCTGTCACTTTGCTAAAGTTGTGAATTATTTCTAATAGCTTTTTAGTTGAATCTCTGGGGTTCTCTAAGTATACCATCATATCATCTCCAAAGAGTAATAGTTTGGTTTCCTCATTCCCTACTGTAATTCATTTAATCTCTTTCTCAACTCTTATTGCCGAGGCTAGCATTTCAAACACAATATTGAATAGTAATGGTGATAGTGGGCAACCTTGTTTCATTCCTGATCTTACTGGGAAAGGTTCCAATTTATCCCTATTACATATGATGTTTACTGATGGTTTAAAATATATGCTCCTGACTATTTTAAGGAATAGTCCATTTATTCTTATACTTTCAAGTGTTTTTAGTAGGAATGGATGTTGGATTTTATCAAATGCTTTTTCTGCATCTATTGAGATGATCATATGTTTTTTTGTTAATTTGATTATTAATATGTTCAACTACACTAATAGTTTTCCTAATATTAAACCAGCTCTGTATTCCTGGTATAAATCCTACTTGATCATGGTGTATTATCATGGGGATGATTTTCTGCAGTCTTTTTGCAAATATCTTATTTAAGATTTTAGCATCAATATTCATTAAGGGGATTGGTCTATAGTTTTCTTTTTCAGTTTTCAACCTACCTGGTTTAGGTATCAGTTCCATGTCTGTGTCATAAAAGGAATTTGGTAGGACTCCTTCATTCCCCCCCCCCCCTTTTTTTTAATAGTTTATATAACATTTGGGCTAATTGTTCTTTAAATGTTTGGTAGAATTCACACATAAATCCATCTGGCCCTGGGGATTTTTTCTTAGGGAGTTGATTAATAACTTCTTCTATTTCTTTTTCTGAAATGGGACTATTTAAGCAATTTGCTTCCTCCTCTGTTTATCTGGGAAGCCTATATTTTTGGAGGTAGTAATCCATTTCCCTTAGGTTATCAAATTTATTGGCATAAAGTTGGGCAAAGTAACTCCTTATTATTGCTCTAATTTCCTCTTCATTGGTGAAAAGTTCCCCCTTTTCATTTTTAAGACTAACAATTTGGTTTTCCACTTTCCTTTTTCTGATCAGATTTGCCAAAGGTTTATGTATTTTAATGTGTTTTTCATAGAACCAACTCTTAATTTTATTTATTAATTCAATAGTTTTTTATGTTCAATATTACTAATTTTTCATTTTAATTTTAGAATTTCAAATTTAATATTTGATTGGGGGGTTTTAATTGGGTATTTTTCTAGCTTTTTAAGTTGAAAGCCCAATTCATTGATCTTCTCTTTCTCTATTTTATTCAAGTAAATCTCTAAAGATATAAAATTTCCCCTTATTACTGCGTTAGCTGCATTCCACAAATTTTGTATGATGTCTCATCATTGTCAGTATCTTGAGTGAAATTATCAATTGTGTCTATGATTTGCTGTTTCACCCAAAAGTAATTGGAAACTAAATAATCTCATCTTAAAGAATGATGAGATTATTTAGTTTCCAATTATTTTTTGGTCTATTTACACCTAACTTTTTGTTGAATGTAGTTTTTATTGAATTGTGAGATGAAAAGAAAGCATTTACTATTTCTGCCTTCCTGCATTTAATTTTGAGATCTTTATGTTCTAATATATGGTCAGTTTTTTATAGGTTCCATGAACTTCTGAGAAGAAAGTATACTCCTTTCTGTCACCATTCAGTTTTCTCCAAAGATCTATCATACCTAATTTTTCTAATATTCTATTTACCTCTTTAATTTCTTTCTTATCTGTTTTGTGATTTGATTTATCTAATTCTGAGAGTGCAAAGTTGAGATCTCCCACTATTATAATTTTTCTGTCTATTTCTTCTTACAACTCCCTTAACTTCTCCCTTAGGAAGTTAGATGCTATACCACTTGGCACATATGTTTACTATTGATATTGCTTCATTGTCTATGCTATCCTTTAGCAGGATATAGTTTCCTTCCTTCTCTTTTAATTAGATCAATTTTTGCTTTTGTTTGATGTAAGATAAGGATGGCTACCCTTGGTTTTTTGACTTCACCTGAAGCATAATAGATTCTGCTCCAGCCTTTTACATTTACTCTTTATGTATCTCCCTGCTTTAAATGTGTTTCCTGTAAACAACATATTGTAGGGTTCTGACTTTTGATTCAGTCTGCTATCTGCCTCTGCTTAATGAGAGAGTTCATCCCATTCACATTTACAGGTAAAATTACTAATTCTGTATCTGCCAGCATACTATCCCCAGATTATGCTTTTTTTCTCCTTGCCCCCCCCCAAACCCTTATCTCAGTATTAAACTTATGGACCCCACTTGTGTCATGCAGCCCTCCCTCTTTAGTATCCCCCCTTCCTCCCTCTAAATCTCTTCCCCTTTTTTGTATCCTTACCTTATTACTCTTTTCCTTTTCCCCTTTTCTCTCCCACTTTTTAATGAGGTGAGAGAGTATTCTTTGTAAAACAAATATGTCAATTATTTTCTCTTTGAGCCAACTCTGATGAGAGTAAGTTTCACACAATGTTCCTCCCCCTCTCTAACTTCCCTCAGATATGATAGGTATTCTTTGCCTCTTCATAGGATGTAGTTTCCCTCTTTTTATCTTCCCTTTTCCTGACACTATCCCCTTTCCATTTCTACTTCCTTTTGTTTTATGTTATATCAGTAAAAACAAATTATACATGTGGACTTTATATATATCCACAACAGAAATACAGTTCTCAAGACTTCCTTTTACTTTTTTCTTCTTCTCTTGAGTCCTATGGTTGGAGATCAAATTTTTTTGTTTAGATCTGTTTTTTTTCCTTTGAAACAAATGATATTCATCTGTTTCATTAAATGTCCACCTTACATAATTGCTCAAAATGCTAATTAGGCTTTCAGTTATTTTTCAGTCATGTCCAACTCTTTATGACACCATTTGGGGGTTTTCTTGGAAAATATACTGAAGTGGTTTGCATTTTCATTAGCTTATTTTACAGATGAGGAACTGAGACAAATAGGGATAAGTGACTTGTTCAGGGTCACAAGACTAGTAAGTATCTGAGATTTGAATTTAGGAAGAAAAATCTTTCTGGCTTTACTTTTTTTGAATTTTTGCCAGTTCCCATGGATTCAATAATCATCTTTATGCCAAAGATTTGAAGATCTACTTATTTATATTTTGCCTCTTATATTTCTAACTCCAGATGTTCCATAGCTATTTGAAAGAAAGAAAGAAAGAAAGAAAGAAAGACAAGAAAGCAGGGAAGGGAGGGAGGGAAGAAGGAAAGAAGTTAAATATAAGCAGATATACATATAGCCACATAAATGCCATGGTAATGCTTTCTACATTATACTGATAATTATATTTTGTTAGTTTTGTAAATAAATATCATTAAATTCAAGGACCAATATTGTTTTTATATGCCATGATATAAGTTAGTACAGATTAACCTCCCAAAGGTCTCAGAAAGTCAGGGTGAGAACAAAGGTTTACGGTGGACAACTAAAAAAATCACAATTAAAATTGAAAATGTAATCCTATAGGACAGAATTATATTCCTATGCTTAAAATAGATGACTCAAAGCTCTAATATTTGGAAGTAGGGAGAGAAAGAAATAATGAAAAAAATCTGGCATGCTCTCTTGGTTTCTTTTCTAACTAGCATTGTTTCAATGGAACAAATGCAAAAAGAAGTTGCCTCTTTATAGTGTCTTAAATATAACAATTTATTATCATTAAATTTCATGAATATCTATTTTAACCTCTTTAAAGTAGATATAATTTTAGGGGCATGTCCTTCATTATGAGATGATCTCTACTTGTAGCTGTTGTGCTATATTTCTGGTTGCATTATAGATATATATCAGTATACATAGGCACACATAATATTGTTTTGTAACCCCTCCGAGTGTTTTGACAATAACAAAGAAATAAAAATCTCAATTTGTTTCACAAATATTTTTCTAATTCATTAATTTCCACTTTATGTTCCTTAGCCTATGCTGAAGTGTTAGAATTCATATAGGAAGTGAGGTTTCTCCTTCATGAATCATGACATGCAGACCTAAAAAGATCTTTAAGATAGGTCCTTCACAAAACAGCTGCAGTCAGAGTATATTACCTCTTAGAGCACCCTAGATATTTATTCAACACATTGCTTGGGACTGTCAGACCTGTACTCATTCTTGAATTCTTAGTCCTCTACCCCTGGAGGCCTTAACACTTTCACATTCTAGCTAATCACTCTTCTGACTCCCCAGGAATTTCTTGACAAGTGAACTCCAATCTTGTTTTCTCTCTGTCAGAATTCAGTAATTTGTTTCTTCTTAGATCAGTTGGTGTTTCCTAGCCCTCCTTAGTATTGCTTCATGGAGGATAATGGGGTGAGAATGGCTAGTCCTTTCCAGAAAGTGTCTGTTGGTCATAAGTTAGTTTGCTTTGGGCAGTCTAACCTCTAGTTTGAAAAGGTTGTGTAAAAAGCCTAGTTATATATAAAAAAAAATCATGTTTATGCTTCCAGGGAAAGTCTTCAGAAAGATCCAGGCCAAAGGATAAATCTGCTTTTATGTCATTATTTGTATAGATCAAATAGATTTAAGGGGTCTCCATTATATGTTAAACAAGGATTCATGCTGTACTGTGTGCCAAGTAAAAGTTTATATGCCATATGACCTGCTAAGCTAATGCTTGTATTACATGTGTTAAACCTATGCATGTTCTCAGTAAGAAGAAGTTATGGGAATATTTATGTTAAGATACACCTGTTTTTATGAGGACAGGGGCTAATTAAGAAGACTACTTCAATATAATTGTGTTTCATAGCTATAGGAGTCATTCTAGCCTCAGATAAAATATGGTATACAAATTTACTCTGGTTCTCTGTATAAACTTTTTATGAAGAAATTACTTTATGGCTCACATGTTTATAGAAAAGGGGTAAGATTTAATGGATTTAGAATTGGTAGGATTGTAGAAGTTTAATCTTGGAGTCTATATCTCTGGCCTTATTTACTCATTGGAATCTGGCCTTTTCCTGTGACTGTGTACTGTACTAGGTGATCTTTTGCCTTCCTTCACTCATAATCAGATTTCTACATTATTTCCTTTTCATTTCAAAGCTGTGCTACCTTGCACATTCCCCATCCCACTTCTAGTTCCCATGTATATGTTATCTTCTGCATTAGGGTATAAAATCTTTAGGATAGGCCCAAGTTCCTTGCAAATATTTGTATCCCTAGAATTTATCACATAGTACCTGGCACATGGAAAATATTTTATAAATGCCTTTTCATTCAATCATTTATTTTGATTAATCTGCTCACTTTATAGATGAAGAAACAGAAAACCATGGAGGTTGAGAAACATGTACAAGATCACACAGGTGAGATTCAGACCCAGATGATTATCTCTGGAGGTCTTTCCAGAGCAATATATCTTCCAATATATGTAGATAGCTGCCTACCTATGTAGGTATTGATATAGATTAACAAATATGTATATATGTATAAACATATATAAGAGGTATAATAATTGGAAAAGCCATATATAAATATGTAGAGAGAAATCTAAGACAATGACACTGATTTTAACTGTCATAATGGCAAGTTGCCCCAAATAAATATTTAAGAAAACGGCTTCTTGCATACCATCTCCTACCTGAAACTACTAATTCTATTAATTGATGCTCTCCTATGAACCCTCAAACAATAAACATTTAAGTGCTTACTATGTGCCAGGATCAAATGATCATGCATATATTTAATTATCTCTATGCTGTATCCTAACAACAGAATATAAGTAGGAATTAAAAAAAAATATTTCTTGCTCCTAGTATGATGCCTTTGCACATCATTGGCGCTTGATAAATGTTTTCTTTAATCCCTTTTACTTTTTCCAAATAAAAGTTCTATGAAAACAAGGCCATCTTTTATTCTGTTAAAAAACAAAACAAAACAATTTCATGAACCAAGTTTAATCTTCTAGCTGCATTATACATTTTGTTTATGACCTATTTGATTTACTGCCTCATTTGGTTCCAAGAGAAGAACATCATTAATGACATGTTAACAAGAAGAGTTGTTTTCCTCCTCCAGTTTGTCATACAAGCAGACACATATTTTAAATGTTTCATTTTGTTCTTTTGAGAAATTGCACTACAGCAGGATTATCTCATTTTGTTTAAAACAGTGATGAAAAAAACAACAGAACAATATAAATTACCTCTTGCAATTATGTAGTGAAATTTATTAATTACTGAAAGCCACACTTTGATTACAACAGCTGGCATAGCATTCAGGAAATCCAATTAAATTAATATAACAACATCAGTTGGATAATGAGCATAGTTAGTTAATAGTAAAATGGACTTTCCACAACTAAATATGGAAAACCTTCCTGGTCATAATAATAAGAAGTCACATTTTTGTACTGTTTTATAATTTATCAGACACTTTTTAAATAATAGCCTCATGTGGTTGGTAATAAAAGCATTATTATAACAACTTTATAGATGAAGAAATAGAAGTTAAAAGAAATGAAATGATTTGCCTAGAGCAACCCAGCTGGTAAGTGTTTGGGATAGAATTTAGATCCAGATCAATTTAAATTTCAATCGTATTGCATCTTCTACAATAGCATGAAATTTCTTTATAAAACAAAAAGGAAAATAAATAATAGAGAAATAAAATGAAAATTTTCTCACTCAATTAATATTCATCAATCACCTTATTAAGTGCATATTACATGCCCAGTAATATGTTAGGATACAAAGATGAAGAAAGAAACAATCATTATTCTGAAGATGACTACATTCTTCTCTAATAGTCTTCTATATAGAATAGAGTATTGCTGTATTCTAAGTCACTATACCATAGATTTAGAATGGTAATATTCAGAGTTGTAATTTGAAATATTTTTACTTGTAGCAAAACCTGATGTTTTTCTTCTTGTTGGTGGGGCAGTAAATAACAATGAAAGGACAGAAGAAAATGGATTTTGGAGAGGGAACAGTTTGACCTTTGCCTGGATGGATCTAGAAGTGAAGAGAGGTCATGTGAGAGGGTGACTGGATACTAGGTGCCAAATGGTAATGTGGCTATAAAGTGAGATGTAGAGATCACACACAGTTGCTATGGAAACTATACTTGCCCACCTAGGGAAGAAGTACATCATTCTCTATCCCCTTCTCCCCAAAAGACAAAACAAAATTAAAAAAAAAAACAACAACAAGCTAATAACTTTAGGAAGGATACCTCATTCTATAAGTTGGCACTCTGGGGTTAATGCCCTGTTTGCAACATGATATTATTTCCAGTATCTTAGTGATTAATTGAATATAATACAACTATGAAGCAAGCTATGAATATTTTGGTGATACATAATAAACTTCACAAGTGCATAGGTTAACATCCCTGCACCTTACTCACAGGAGAGTCTCTTACGCAATCAGTTAAATACTGTCATTTAACATATGATTATATCAAGTTTGGATCTTTGTCTTCCTAGTCCATCTGTAGGGTAAAAGAATAAACTTAGCTGAGGGTGATATACTTTTAGCATCTGACCTCTGACAACACTGAAAAGTGATAGCAAAGAGATTTAAAGGACTCAATAGTAACAAAGGGACTCAGCATTCCATAGAACATATGTATTCATGTTCATAGGTTTGATTTTAGACATTCTGAGGTTTATTCTGACCCACGGCTGGGCCAGACAGTAGATTTATATGTTAGAGTGGAGAAAAGGTAGAAAAGGTAGGCAGCAAATTCCCTACTTCAGTTTATATTTATCTAAGAATATCTCTATCCATTCTGCTCATCATTCAAGTTGGAATCTGAAGAATCGGGTTTAATTTACCTTGAACTGACAATCCTAGAATACTTCATAAATGCTGCAGTGGCAATGAACGAACCAGGATTTGATTTAAAATTCTAATCAAGTGAGGAAAAAAAATTACTAGTAGATTTGCATGAAAAGAACAGTGCTTCAGTAGGTCAGAACATGGGTTTTAAAGTGTTGGCTAATTTCACAACCATTAAAAACATTTATAACTACACAAGCCAAATAATAAAAGTAATCAAACCTTACACTTCAGGGTAGGAAACAACTGCTTAAAGAAGGCCAAGACTGAAATTTTTCTCCCAAGCAGAGCATCATACAATTAACCAGTTGAATTACAGTGTGGTATCCCTTTTATCAGAATGCACTCAAGCACATCTGGCAGTAACCCCCTGTATATCTATTGATTGCTAGGAAATAGCCACTTCCAATCCTGACTGGCCTGGCCAGGAAATGACCCAGAATGGAAGATCTTTAGTGAAGTAAGAAGTAGTTTAAAGGTAGAGATAGAGGCCTAAGCTCTATAAAGAGTAGTTTTATAATGTTTTTAAGAAAGGACTTTCACTCTTGGATTCCATCCACAGTGGTAGAGATCTTACATAAAATGAAATAATAAATATGTTTTCAGGCCTTAAGTCCTAGATAAATGTTATCATTAATATCATAAATTGTAATGGTATTAATATTATTAGCATTCAGTTGGCAGGCAAAAAAATTGGGAATCAGATTCTTGCTCTGCTACACAATCTGTGGATATTAGTTGGGTCAACTAAACTTTTTAGGCCTTAGTCTTCTTAAACATAAATTGAGGTTATATTAAATTATCTTTGAAATACTTTAAATATCTAAATCCATGAATACTATTTAAATGCATATAACAAAAATAATATTCTTTTTCTCTACATTCTTCTTTCAAAGCATTTTCCACTAGCCAATTCTAGACTAGAAAATATGCAAGAAACATTTAAGTTTCTTCCATGGACAATGATGTCTCTTTATGTGTTTGGGGATTCAAAGATGAATATGAGGAACTTTAACACTGTAGAGAAATAAAGCATTCCCTCTTTCATATTGTTCATCCACCAATTACAAATACTTTTCCCTTAGTATACCTTTCTTATTCTTTTCTTGATCATCCTTTTCAGTATCAGCTTGTATCTGTAATCTGTATTTAAAGGGTTTTTGGAACAAAGTGCCAAGACCATCTAAGATAGAAGTGTCCACATGGGAGAACCCAGGGATTTGCTATCTTTCCTTTCTTGACCATCCAAGGGTGAAGGTCTTATTGAACTATCAAGTCAGGCAAGGGAAAGTGTGGGTCCTATGGCCCTGAGAAACAAATAGGAAGGTTTGGTCTGTTTCATTTGCTCTTTTCAGTTCTGTATGCAGAGGATGATTTCCTTGTACCTGAAAGCTTTATTCATAGTAATCTTTGAGCCAAGATTCTAGTATAGAGGTTGCAACCAGATCAGTAGGGAAGCTCTGAGAAATCAGGATTCTAGGACATAAGCTCAAGAGAGCTTTGGAGCTGAAACAAGTAGGACTGATGCTATATAGCAACTGAATTAAAATATGATACTAATCTCCCTCCCCTCTCTTAAAACTATCATCATAGAGAAGATGATAACCCCATGTATTAGGTAGATATAATATTTGTATATTTGTTTTTGTTATACTTTTCAATATTTCTTCATAAAAGCTTACCTGACAATGAAGCTTACCTGGGATGCTTAGTTCCTTGAGTCAATGATACAGAAGAGACACCTCCTACAACTTTCTTAAAAATTGAATCCTCATAGAGGTATGAAATTTAATAGATGTTTCCTTGATGGAATAGAGGCCAGAGTAAATAGTGTTACTCATAAATGAAAATTGACAACAAACAAGAAAAGCAATTTATCTGTCTGTCTGTCTCTTTCTCTCCTTTTTTTTAATTAACAGATTACATCCTACAGCAATATATGAAATGTATATATGTCTATCTATTTCTTCTAGGTCATAAACTCTTAGAAAAGTGAATTTTCTAAAACACACCTGTAGTAAGCATAGGAGGTGAGGTGTTTAATATAGGACTTTTAAATTCAGTGTTCTTTTGATGATACCACGGTGACACAGCCTATCAAGTGTTAGACTTTGAATTGGGAAGACTGAGTTCAAATCTTGTTTCAGACACTCAATAGCTATGTGACCCCAGGCAAAACATTAAACCTTGGTCTGTGTTCCTTTATTTGTTATATGGGGATAAGAAGAACCCCAGAGAGGGTGGCAAACAAGCAAACAAAATAATATATATATAAAATATTTTGCCAATATTAGAGTTATATCCCAATTACTATTATTACATTATATATTATTGTTGGGATAGGGACGCCTTTAAATTTGTGCTTTGTTTCATACTGCCTTCTTTGATGCATGCATACCATGCTGCATAATCCTGTGCCAATGTATCCCAAGTTTCACAACCAATACCAGACTCCTTCAGAGAGACTTTGAGAGTATCTTGTATTATTTCTTCTGAACTCTGTGTGAGCATTTTCCCTGTGTGACTCCTCTGTAGAATAATCTTTTAGACAAACAGACATTTGGCATTTGAACAAGCAACCCCATTGCAATTGCATTCTGTAGTAGAATTTGAATACTTGGCGGTTCAGTACAGAATAGGATCTTAGTATCTGTAATATCTTGGCAGTTGATTTTCAGAATCTTCCTAAGACAATTCAGATGGAAGCAATTCAATTTTTTGCCATAGTGCTAGTAGACAATTGAGGTATACAACAATGAAGTGAGAACAATAGCTCTGTAGACCTTTAGTTTGGTAGGTAGCTTAATGCCCCTTCTTTCTCATCTTTTGTTTTGGAATCTCCCAAACACTGAATTCATCCTGACAATGTGTGTGTGTTAATATCATTTATACTATTAGATTATAAGACTACAAGAGATACTCTTTATTTCCATCCCTTTCACACATCTTTCTTCTAGCCTCATCTCTTTTCACTAGCAATGAAAGCTTTGGTAAATACCAACAGGAAGGCAAAAACTTCATTTTACTGAATTATTTTGTAGGTTCTTTGAACAGTGATCAAGTCATTTCAAGCAAATTGTACTACGTAGTAGTTGCTTTGTTTCATAGTGCTTATTTAGGCAGTTGAAAATGGTAGCATTTGGGACTCTATGATAAACATCACAGTTAAGTTACCTGCAGTGCTAGTCAATTAAGTGTCTGGAAATCTTTCTGAAAGGTTTTCCCCATTGTGAATCATATATTACACTGTCATAGTTACACAGCTCGGTTCCAAATCTTTGAGTAATCACAGAATGAAGCTGCATGGTGTCTGTTATGAAATCACAAAAATGATTTATTTCCAGGGGCTAGTACTCCTTATGGGGTAAGAGAACATGTGGTTTAGGAATATTGAGACTCTAAGGTGACTCATGGTGGGGAAAGTTTGTTCTTTTTTATTTCAGTAAAACCATTTTATTTTGTAAATATTTATATCTGAAAATTATCAGTTATCATAAATATTTTTTTTGGTCATAGAACATCAATAAACTATATCATTATTGATGTTCTACGACCAAAAAAAATATTTATGATAAGTGATTTTGTGAGAAACAGGATCCCAGACTCAGTTTAGAAGCTTGTGATGTATTATTCAGAGAGACTGAAGGATACAGCCTCTGAATCTCCAGAGAAGAGGGTGTACCTCCTTCAGGGAGTGTGCCAAATATAAACACAAGAGCAAGTTTTATGCTCTTAGTTGGATGCATTTCCTCTTGTTAGAGTTCAGATTGGTGTGAACTCTTCTGGGTTAGTTTTCCTTACCCACTGCTTACATGCTACTTCTCGATATGGTCCCTTTCCCTCATCATACATCCTAAGTTCAAAGATGATGACCAATCCCACCTTTAGTATGTGACAGGTAATATGCATGAGGTTAATTAAGCATCTTGTGCTTGTAACAAGCTTGTGTCCTACTTCTGGGGGTGGAGTCAAGATGGAGGAGTAAAGTCAGGAGGCTGCTCCAGCCTTCCCAGTTTCCCTTGAAAACCACATTCCCTTGAAAATCACATTCAGACTGAACAGAGTCTGATGGAATAAAACCTCTCTTCAGCTCAAGAAAGACTGAAAAAACTTCAAGAAAGTCAGTCTTAATGGGTGAAAAGAGTGCTCAGTCCAGTTAGATAGACTCTTGGAAAGCTGGTAAGAAAGTCTTAATCATGGCAAATTAGCAACTAAGATCCTCAGACCTGGATTGGTAGAAAAGCAAATCAGTGGGGCAGCCCCCAGTCCCAAATCAGAAGGCAAACTATCTGAAATTGTTTCCTGAAAAGAGCAGGCAAAGTTACTGCCTGCAAACACAAGGTGCTGTGCTAAAGCGAAGGTGCAGAGCTGCACAGGAAGCTTTGTTTGGACAGCGCCCCCTTTATCCCAGGAACAGAGCACTGCCTTAAGAGTAAAAAAAAAAAAAAAAAAAAAAAAAAAAAAAAAAAAAAAAAGAGAGAGAGAGAGGGGGCGGGGGAATGTCAAAAGAAAAGCAAAGAAAATGAGCAAGAAACTAAAAAGAACCTTGACCATAGAAAGCTACTATGGTGCCAGGGAATACCAAAAAAACGAACTCAGATGAGGACAGAACGTCCACAGAAGAAATCTCAAAGGGTGAGATAAATTGGTCTCAAGCCCAAAGAGGATTCTTAGAAATGCTCATGAAAGACTTCAAAAGGAAATATGAGAGGTAAAAGAAAAAATGAGAAAGGAAATGAGATATATGAATGAGAGCATCAACAGTTTGGAAAAGGAAGGGAAAAAAAATGTCTGAAGAAAACGCCTTAAATAGTAGAACAAACCAAATGGAAAAAGAGATATAAAAGATGACTGAAGAAAATCACAAATTTAAAAACTAGAACAGAGCAAATGGAAGCTAATGATTTTGTGAGACAGCAAGAATCAAACAAACTAAAAAGAATGAAAAAATAGAAGAAAATGTCAAATTTTCACATTGGCAAAATAGCCAACCTGGAAAATTGATCCAGAAGACACAATTTAAAAATTATTGGCCTACCTGAAGGCCATGATCACAAAAGGAACCTGAATAGCATTCTACAAGAGATCATTAAGGAAAACTGCTCCAATATTCTGAAAACAGAAGGAGAAATACTCAATGAAAGAATTCATCGATCACCTCTGGAAAGAGATCCCACAAAGAAAACCCTAAGGAACATTGTCACAACTATAATCTAAAGAAAAAAATATTGCAAGATGCCAGACAAAAACAATTCAAATATCAAGGAGCAACAGCCAGAATCATCCAGGATCTGGAAGTTTCCACAATAAAGGATTGGTAGTCCAGGAGCACCATATTCCAGAATGCAAAGGACCTGACTTATAACCAAGAATTAACTACCCAGAGAGACTAAGCATTATCTCTCATGGGAGATGAGAGATCATCAATGAAATAAGAGACTTTCAATCATTTCTAGCAAAAAAAAACACAACAAAATAGAAAATTTAATCTATAAACACAGGATTTAAGAGAACCACAGAAAGGTAAACAGGGAGAAAACATATATTTAAAATTTATACTGTTTACATCCCTAGATAGGAAAATAATATCGCTAACTCTTTTTTAATATAGCTTTCTATTTTCTCTCTCTGTGTATATATTATATATATATACAATTATCAATGAATTGGGCATGCAACTAAAAAAAGCTAGAAAAAGAATGTTAAAAAAAACCCAATTAAAGACCAAATCAGAAATTTTGAAATTCAAAGGAGAGATTAATAAATAAAAACTAAAACAACCATCAAACTAATAAATAAAACTAAGAGTTAGTTTTATGAAAAAACCAACTATAGATAAATCTTTGGCTAATATATAAAAACTAAAACAACCATCAAACTAATAAATAAAACTAAGAGTTAGTTTTATGAAAAAACCAACTATAGATAAATCTTTGGCTAATCTGATCAAACCACCAACATCAAAAATGAAAGTATGAACTTACTACCCATGAAAAAGAAATTAAAACAATAAGTAGGAGGTATTTTGCCCAAGTCTATGGCAGCAAGTCTGAATATCTAACTGAAATGGATGAACATATAAATTATATTATATTATTATAGTATATAAATATATATTATATTATAAATTGCTCAATTTAACAGAAGAGGAAACAAAATACTTAAATAGTCCCATTTCAGAAAAAGTAATTGAACAAGTTATAAATGAGCTTCACAAGAAAAAATCTCCAGGGCCAGATGGATTCACAAGTGAATTGCACCAAACATTTAAAGAAAAATTAATTCCAATAGTGTATAAAATATTTGGAAAAATAGATTAAAAGGAGTACTGCCACATTCCTTTTATGACACAAATATGGCAATGACATCTAAACTTGGAAGAACCAAAATAGAGAAAGACAATTACAGACCAATTTCTCTAATGAATATTGATGAATAAATTTTAAATAAAAATGTTAGCAAAGAGATTATAGCAATTTATCACCAAGATTATACCCTCTAACCAAGTGGGATTTATACCAGCAATATTGAACCAAGGCTGGTTCAATATCAGGAAAACTATTGCCATAATTGTCAATATCAATAACAAAACCAAGAGAAATCATGATAATCTCAACCAATAGAAAAAACTTTTGACAAAATACAATACTAATTCTTATTAAAAACATTAGAGAACATAGGGATAAAGGGAGCTTTTGATAAAATAATAATCAGTATTTATCTAAAATTTACAGCAAGCATTATTGTAATGAAGCAAAGTTGGACACATTCCAAATTAGATGAGGAGTGAAAAAGGATGCCCATTATCACCTTTATTCAAAATTGTCCTGGAAATGTTGGCTTTAGAAACAATAAAAGAAAAAAAAATCAAAGGATTTTAGAATAGATAATGAAAAAGTAAAGCTATTACTCTTTGCAGATGATATGGTGATATACTTATAGAATTCTAGAAAATCATCCAGAAATCTACTAGAAACAATTTACAGCTTCAGCAAAGTTCCAGGATATAAAATAAATCCACACAAGTCATGAGCATTTTTAAATATTACTGACAAAGCCCATCAATGAGAAAGAAATTCCATTTAAAAGTATTGTAGACAAAATAAAATACTTAGCCATCTATCTGCCAAGACAAACTCAAGAACTATATGAACACAATTAAAAAACACTTCTCACACAAATAAAGTCATATCTAAACAATTGGAAAAATATCAATTGCTCATGGGTAAGTCAATCTAATATAATAAAAATGACAATTCTGCCTAAATTGATCTATTTGTTTGGTGCCATACTAATCAAACTGTGAAAAAAGTATTTTATAGAACTAGGAAAAAATGATTACAAAATTCATCTGAGAGAACAAAAGATCAAGAATATTAAGGAAATTAATGAAAAAAATACAAATAATGGTAGCTTAGTAATATCAAACTTAAAACTATATTATAAAGCAGTAGTAATCAAAACCATTTGATATTGGATGAGAAATAGGGTAGTGGATCAGTGGAAGATTAGATACACATGACACAATGATCAAGGCTTATAATGATTTAGTATTTGTTAAACCCCCAAACTCCAACTTCTGGAATAAGAACTCACTATTTGACAAAATTTGCTGGGAAAACTGGATAATAATTATGTCAGAAACTCAGCATAGATTGACATCTCACACCCCATATCAAAATAAGATCAAAATGGGTATATGATTTGGGCATAAAGGATGATACCATAGATAAATTAGGAGAACAAAGGATAATTTATCTATCAGATCTTTGGAGAAGGGAGGATTTATGATCAAAGCAGAACTGGAGAACATTATGAAAGACAAAGTGGACAACTCTGATCACATAAAATTTAAAAGTTTTTGCACAAACAAAACCAACAGAAACAATATTAAAAGGGAAATACAAAGATAGGAAAAAACAACAACAGCAACAAAAAAAACCAAACTTTACATCCAGTATTTCTGATAATGGTGTCATTTCTAAAATATATAAAGAACTGTGTCAAATTTATAAGAAGAGTGGGTCTTCTGACCAGGTGTTCACTCAGGAGCCAATCAGTCAGGGCATTATGTGAGTAGGTATAATAAAGGCTTTTAAGATTATACGTGGCTGTTCTTGAGTGCGCTACCAGTTATTAAGCTATAGATTCAAGAGATCGTGGCCAGAGACCTTTGAAGGCCTCAGAAGAGGTGAGCCGGGTAGAGGTGACACTACAAAGGTCAGTGGTCAAAGGTACTCTGTTGGGCCTAGGGCAGACTGGTAATTGTAACTGCCAGGAGGGCATGTTACAAATGGTTCAATTGATAAATGATCAAAGGATATGAACAGACAATTTTCAGATGATGAAATTAAAGCCATTTATAGTTATAGGAAAAATGCTCTATATCACTATTGATTGGAGAAATGCAAATTAAAACAACTTTGAGGTACCACTTCATACCTCCCAGATTGGTTAAGATGACAAGAAAAGGTAATTATAAACATTGGAAAGGATGTGGGTAAACTGGGATGCTAATGCATTGTTGGTGGAATTGTAAAGTGATTCAACCATTCTGGAGAGCAATCTGGAACTATGTCCAAAGGGCTATAAAACTATGCATACTCTTTGATGCAGCAGTGCCTTTGCTGAGTCTGTATTCCAAGGAAATCATAAATGACACAAAAGGACCCACAGATACAAAAATGTTTGTAGCAAAGAACTGGAAAATGAGTGGATGCCAATCAATTTGGGAATGACTGAACAATTTGTAGTATATGAAGGTAATGGGATACTATTGTCCTATAAAATGATGGACAAGCTGATTATATAAAAGCCTGGAAAGATTATAGAAAAGCCATGAACTGATGCTGAGTGAAACAAACAGAACCAGGAATACATTATACACAATAACAGCAAGAACATGTAATGCAGCCTTGGTTCTCCTCAGTGGTTCAGTGTTCTAATGCAATCCCAATAGACTTTGGAAAGAAAATGCCATCTGCAACCAGAAAAAGAACTAAGGAGATGGAATGTAAATCAACACATGATATATTCACTTCTTTTTTCCATTTTTTTAATCTCTCATATGATTTTTCCCTTTTGCTCTATTTTTCTTTCCAATGGTACCATTGGTGTGACACTGAACAAGTAGATCAATTAATATATAAAGAAATATGTATTAAAATAAATAAACTTACTACAATTTAAAAAAAGCTTATATCCTGTTATTGACTTTAGCTATTTTTAACCAGTTTTAAACCTGGGCCCCCTTATCAGAAATATTATGTTTTAACTAGCTTTTGGCTCACAAAATGATTGGTTGGATATATATTAACTGACTGTTACACCTGTCTTCCTCATTCTTCTCACAATATTAATGGACAACTAACTATTAATCATCTATAACAATTTGAAGAAGGCAGCTGATGATAACGGATAGATATTTGACCTTGGATTTAGGAAGGCTTGTGCATGGTGGCTATATAATTATAAGTAAGCCCCTTGAGTTCTTAGTGCTGTTAGGTAATGCTCTTAAAATTATAACTTTGGTTTGTATTTTATATCCATAAATGCCATTGTTCTGATTTTTAAGGTCTAACTATATTTAAATTGGTTCCAGACATTCTAACATCTTCTTTTTGGACACCTTGCTACTCAGACCAGACATTATACCCTTTCCTATCTGAAGTTTTTGGCCTCAAGTTTTGTTGTCCTGATCAGTGAGGGATTCATATAGATCCTAAGCATAAGCTCACTTGAACTATATTTGAATTCATTTTCTTACCATCTTCTCATCTACCACCATCTTTAAATGTATCCTCTAACTTCTCTCCCTTTTAGTTCTTAAGTTAAAATTAAGTCAATATTACTATTAGTAATTGAAAATATGTCATTCTACTTTCCTATGATTATCTTCATTTCTGTGACTTATTAAAACAGAACACCCCATCTTGGCTACCACTTCAACATTTGTATTGTTTCCCATTTTCAATAAGGAAGCTTTTCCTGTTACCTTTTAATTCCTGTGCTTTACTCCTCTTAATTATTTTAAAATTCTCTCTCTCTCTCTCTCTCTCCATATATATATATATATATATATATATATGTATATATATATATATATATATATGTGTGTATGAATGGCTTTGTGTATATTTGTTTGCATGTTGTCCTTCTCTTAAGATTGCAAGTTCCTTGAGGGCAAATTCTGTCTTTTGCTTCTTTTTGTATGTCTAGCATTTAAAGCAGTCTAGTACAAAATAAGTACTTAATAAATGTTTACTGAATTGAATAATCTCCTTCAGGACAGGGAATGATTTTGTTTTTAGATTAAATCTAATAAGAACCTTCAAGCATATATGAGTTCTAGAATTAATATAGTTTTTCCAGTGAGAAACAGTATGACTTAGTATGTAGAATGTTTGTCTTAAAGCTCAGAAGACTTGGCTATGAGACACTAAATAAATTACTTGACTTTTCAGTGTGCTAGGAAAATTCTTTAGGCCTGCAAGTTGCAGGAAAGGCTCTGACTTGTCATAGTAGCTGGAGTTTCTTTACCTGAGAATACTTCTACTTTTACCACTTTTGGTTGTTATTCAGTCATTTAAGTCTCATCATGACCCTGTCCATGAGGTTTTCTTGGCAAAGATATTGGAGTGGTTTGCCATTTCCTTCTTTACTAGTGAGCAGAGGTTAAATGACTTACCTAAAGTGACACAGCTACGTCATTTCTGAGGCTAGATTTGAACTCAGGCCTTTTTGATTCTAAGCCCATCAAGTACTCTCTCCAGCAGACCACCTAATTGCTCCTTTATCAGCTATTATTAAAAGGGAAATGATGGAATCGTTTGATATAATCAAACGTATATATATAAAACTCTCTAGTTTGACTATATCACTTTTCTGTTCAAGTATCTTGGATCCCTTATGACTCTGGTAAATTATAAACATTTAAATAACATATAAAGACCTTTAGGATTTGACTTTTCCCAATATTTATCAAGTTTATTTCATATTGATTCTTTCAAATATATCATATATAAAGCAGATTGGTTTATAAAGTTCCTTAACCCAGCTATCTTCATATATAGACTATTCCAAATGATTGGCATAAACTTCCTCCCAAATTCAATTAAAATTACTTGCTTTCTTCAAAATTTAGCTAAGGTGCCTCTTCCTATGGAATGTCTTTTCTGATACCCTTTGATGTTAAGCTTATCTACTTGGTAAAATTATCTTTTATTTATTCATCTTCATACATGCTTCAACTCATGTATAGAAAGCTTCTCAAGGGTCAGAGGCTATTTTTTATTTGGACGCTAGCTCTAGAAACAAAATGGCTAGAAATAATGGATAATGATTGAGTTGGCCTGAATTGAATGAATTAGAGGGGAGTTTGAGAAAACATATTCTGGGGGATCATCTACATTTTTGTCATATCTAAACTATTGTAAAGAAATAAATGTCCATCCTAAGTTTAAAGTTCTTCAAGAAATTATATCCTACATCCTGCTCTAACAGGATTTTAATCCTTTCAATGTTAAACAAATGTCATAGTCAAGAAATTCTTCTTTGTAACTAGCATGTTCCTTCTAAATATATTTTTAGGGGGAAAATGTTTTATTGCTATCTTTTTCATAAATTGCTGTTACTTTCCACTGCCCCCATCACCTTTAAAAATTTTTTTTTGCAAAAATGAAATAAAGGGTATTTAAGGAAACAAACTAGCATGTTATAATGACTCACTATATATATATATATATATATATATATATATATATATATATATATATATATATATATATACACACACAAAGAAATGCTTCACCATCAGTCTTATGATTTTTAGTTATCAATTGACCAGAATTCTGATTTTTTTTAGTATTTTTTGTTTACATTATTCTTATTATATAAACTGTGATTGATTCTGTCTTCTGTTTTGCTTTTCATTCATTCATAAGGTCTTTCTACATTTCTCAGAACCTTATATTGTTTCTTAAGGCATATTATTCTTTATTCTTTCACATTCAAATACTATCATTTGTTTGGCTATTTTCCAATTAAAGGCACCCATTTTGTTTTTAGTTTTTTTTTTTTTTTTTTGTTGTTGTTGTTGTTGTTGTTGTGGTAGTGGTGGTTGTCACTACAAAAAATTCTGCTAAATTATTTTTGATTTTTGGAAACTTTCTTTTCCATCTATGACTTCTTTGATGACATGTTTACAATGTTTAAGAGACTTAGTTTTTGGGTAATTTAATTATTTTACTAAAAAGACTAGCATATTTATTTAAAAAAAGGATGTTCATTTGCCCCCACTCCCACCCCATGGTGATGATCAGCTCATAATTTATATGCTAGAAGATTAGGTATTCCTGAGAGTAGCAATCAACTCTGATTGGTTAAGAATTAATGAGAAAATGAATTTGGCAATGAAAATGGTAATATATAATAATGAGGTTCTTGAGGTACAAACCTTGGATTACCCAAATCTTTGTCAAAGAGACATATCACTTGTCTGACAAAAGTGAGAATTGGCACACATTTCCCCAGACCTATCAAAGTAAAAACTATGAGAAGCATTCTTCCTATTAGCCCAAGTTTAAAATTTCTTTTACTATCTGATTAGATCTTGGTCTAGATAAATCATTGAGTAAGATTTCACACATTCTCCCCAAGAAATGGTCAATTTCTGGACAAGGAAGTAGAATAGGGGAAAAAAAGTTGCCCTTAATACAAGAATTAGCTATTGAATTCAAGAAAGAAATAACTATTTTTCTCTTTGGATTATATGCCCAATGATATTACTGGATCAATGATATGAATTGTTCAGTGACTTTACTCACTTAATATCAAATTATTTTCCAAAATGGTTGGATACATTCACAGCTCTATTAATAGTGCAATATTTCAATTCAATTCAATAAACATTTCTTGGGCACCAGAAAAAAGAAAATAGAAGAAATAAGAAAAAAGAAGATAGTTCCTGCTCTGCAAGTAGCCCTTACAGTTTAATGGCAGAGAGAGGACAGGACTGCAACACACTCACACTCACACACACACACACACACACACACACACACACACACACACACACACACACAAAGATGTTAAAAAGGTTTAGGGCAGGAGACTACTAGGGAATATCTGTGCAAGGGTATGATGTTTCCTGTGCAAACAAAGGAGACCTAGGAATAGAAGATGGTTACCTGAAAGGTTTTAAGCTTAAAAAAAAAAAAAAAAAAAAAAAAAAGCTTTGAGAGGAGTTTAGTGTTTCAGAGTCAGGAAGACCTAGATTAAATCCTTCTTTATACTGTGTTGCTCTGGAAATTCATATAACCTCTATGTTTCTGTTTTCTCATATATAGAATAAGGTTGGACTATATGGTTTTTAAAATTCCTTTCTATCTCTCAATATATGATCCTATGAATATTTATAATTTATGACATTTGTCATTGTGAACCTGAAAGGTATTAGAAAAAAACTTCAGAATTGTTTCATAGTGCATATTTCTTATTATTAATGAATCAAAACATTTTTCTTAAGGTTTTGATACTTTATTTTTTTCCTTTTGAAAACTGCTTGCTCATATTCTTTGACCATTTATTTATATCAATTCCCTTCATAATTTTGGTTAAATAATAAATTATTCAAAATGGTGATCTAAGTCCAATTTCTACAGTAGTTTCCTACTTAGTATTGTGGATATACATTGGCTCTGGAATTAAAAAAACCTAGGTTCTAATTTTGCTCTCTGAAGTTCATTACCTATCTGATCTATAAAGTGTCATAATGAATATCTTAAAATATAATGCTATTATTGTTGCTGGCATTTTTATTTAATATTTTAGCATTAATATTCATTAATGATATTGAGATTATTTTTTCTGTCTTACCACTCTCAATTTTGGATATCAGAATTATTTTTATCTTACAACAGTTTTGTAAAATTCTTCCTATAATTAATGTTGCAAATTATTTTATGCTAAATTTTCTTTAAATGTTTGATTCCGATAACATGTTAGTTTATGTAGACAGATTTATTTATTTTTATCTTTGCTGCTTGATTTTGGATTATTCAATCACATTTTCTGATACTGATCTTTAAATTCTCTATTTCTTATTCTGTTAATCTGAGGCATTTTAGATTTTGCTAAATATTATTTAGTTTTTACATAGGTTTTCAGTTTTCTTGGCATATAATTAGGCTTGTCAGCTTCTATTTTCCTTAATTGCCTCTATACTTGTTATAAATTTATCTTTTTAGTTTTTATTTATGTATTTCATTCTTTTTCTCACTTAAATTGCATTAACTTGAAGTTTGTCTATTTTTAAATTTTATTTTATTATTTTTAAAAATTTTATTTATAATTTTTTGACATTATATATGCATGAGTAATTTTTAAAATAACATTATCCCTTGTATTCATTTTTCCATATTATCCCCTCCCTCCCTCTACTCCCTCCCCTTGATGACAGGCAATCCCATATATTTTACATGTGTTAGTTTGTCTATTTTTTTAGTATTTTAATATAACTTTTAATTTCATCATCTCAATAGTCATTTTGTTTTTTATTTGCTATATTTCTTCCCTGATTTTCAGAATTATTTTTGAGTTTTCATTTCTTGATTTTCTGGTTTCAAAGTTGCCTGCTCAAATAGTTCATCTCTTTCTTTTTTGTTAATGAAAGAACTTGGATTTCAACTTTTTTTTTTTTCAGAATTACTTTGTTTTTATGCTCTGGGTTTTAGCTTGCCTCTTTTTTGTAATTTTTAAAAAATCAATAGGTCAATTCAATGTGTACTTATTTAGTTCCATATTAAATTTCAGCACTGCATTAAACCTTGAGGGAATCAAGAAAAGCAAAAATTGTCTGTTTCAAGTAATTCCCAGTCTAATGGAGAAGTCAATATGCAAACAAATATGTCTAAGTAAGTTACAAAGAAAATAAAATGGACACAATCTTATTGGAAAGACACTAAGATTAATAAAGACTCGGACAGATTTTTTGAAAGAAACAAGGGGATCCAAGAGGCAGAGATGAAGGGGGAAGAAAATACTTGGCATGAGGGGAAAATCTGTGAAAATGCTAAGTTGTAAGAGGGTATCTTATGCAAAACAAAGAAAGAGGTAGTTATCAGAGTACATGGAGGGGGGGGGTGGTAAGAGGTGAGAAAACTGGAAAAGTTGGAAGGAGTCAAGTTATGAGGGGCTTTAAAAAACCAAACAGAAATTTTATTTGATACTGATGGTATCTGGATGTGGGGTGACATTCAAACATGTACTTTAAGAAGACTAATTTAACCACAAAGTGCAGAAGAGAATTGGGTGAGATTTGCAGCAAGAAGACTAACAGTTTACTGATAATAATCCTATGCCAGGTTGGTTGACAGTATAGGAGTGAAAGGGGCATATGTGAGAAATAGAAGAAATTGAAGTACTTGGAAACAGACTAGCAGATGGATTGTGAGAGAGAGTGAGAGTTTCAGAATGACCTGTAGGTTGTAAGCCTGATTGACTAAGAAGCTAGTAGTACTCTTCTCTGTGATAGGGAAGTTGGCAAAAGGGGAAAGATTTCTTTTGGAAATATAATGGACTTTATTTTCATCATATTGAATTCAAGTTGTCTATAGTAATCCAGTTGAGATTTCTAGTAGATAGTTAAAAATTGGAGATAAGGACAGAAGTTAAGATAGAAAAAACAGATTTGAGAATCATTGAAAAAATTGATAATTGAAACAAACTATAATGCAGTGAGAAGTGGGTCTAGAACAGAATCTTAGGGAGCCCCCACTGATAGCTGTCATGTCTTTAGAGAAGATCTAACAACAAAAAAATTAAGTTATCACATGTGTATGAGGAAAACCAGGAGAAAGCAGTGACAAAAACCTGAAGAAAAATATTGTTAAGGAGTAGAATGATTGATAATGTCAAATGTTGCAGAGAGGTCAAGAATGATAAGGAATAATTAAAGGACTATTAGATTTAAAAATTAAGAGGTCACTGGTAACTTTGAAAAATGTAGTTTGAATTGAATGATTAGATCAGAAGCCAAAAACCAAAGAATTTAGAAAAGTGAGAGAGGAAAGGAAATGAGATACCTGTTATGTATAGGTTTTTAAAAGAGTTTAGCTAAGAGATACATAGGGAATAATGATCTGGGATGAACAAGTCAAGAAGGATTGTTATTTTGAGAAGAGTAGAGACATAGGCTATAGTCCTTTGAATTGCTAGTAAGAGGAAGGAAGCATATTTCATCATTTTTTTTTTGGAAATAAAATTTATCATTCTATTTAATTTTAAATCAACTACCTTTGTTATTTTCCTTGTTCTTCTTGCAGTTATTGTATTTTTTTTCTCCTGGTTCTCCTTTCTTTACTCAGCAATTTTTTAATAAAGTTATGCTATGTTTCTTTGAATTTTTATTATTTTTGATGCTCTCATCATAAAAATATGGAATTGACTTATGGGCTACAAATTATTTAGCCATTATCTAATCTATGGACACTGATATTTTTAGATTTTGCTGCTAAAGTGTGCTACTATGAATATATTATAAATATATATATATATATATGTATATGTGAAATATTAGTGTGTGTCTTTGACTCTGACTTAACTATGACCAAAAGTATGTTGCTAGATTAAACCCTCTGTTATGTTGACTTTTTTTCTTAGCAAAGGAGGTAAAAGGGAATTTCATTTATTGAAATTAACTTGTTGGAAACCAAGTCTATTTATAAAAATATTTAAAAAAAGATTTTTTTTTGGTATGAGAAGTTTAGTGAAAAGATAATCAAAAGGCATGATGTAGACATGGGTGGGAAAGTGGCAATAACTTAGAAAAACAGGAGAAATTTTAGAGAAGTGGTATAAATGATGTCATTAATAATGTATAAAATAATGACTGAAGAAAATTGGTAAGTTAATCAATAAATATTTTTCAAGAGCCTATATGCCAGACATTGAACTGAGTATATAATAAAAGAAAATAGTCCTTGGCTAAATCTTTGAGAAACTTACATTGTAGTGGAAGAAGAAAACACACAGAAGAAAGCTGAACATGGGGTGAGGGTAAAGTGGGAGAGAAAGTGAAAGTATTCATGACTTGGTCCAGAGGAGCCAGTTGAAAAAAAAATGAAGCAAGAACAAGGGATAATTGATGGACTGTTTCTTTCATTGGTATTACAATGTCAAGAGAAGTAGCAGAATCCCAATCACATTGTGTAGAGGGTGGAACTTTGGAGAAGTATAATTGAAAGAAGTATACTTGAAACAAGGTGTTAAATCAGTGGAATTGATGAGATAATGCTTCTCTAGTTTATATATACTTAGTACTTAGTGTGGTGATGTAATAATTCTATAATTGATATAATAGGACTCAGAGACTGGTAGAGACTGGTAGAGACTGGCAGATTTGACTGGCAGACTACTGGAAGAGACTGGGTCAGATAGTCAGACTGTGAGCCAGATTGACTAAGACTGTGGAGTAGACTGGTTCAGACTGGGAGACTGAAGGAGACAATCAAGACTTTGAACTTTATTCCTGACTATTTTCATGGTGATTATTCTGCTGAGACCCAAGGCTGGTCCCAACACTCTCCAGAAAGCTAGCCCAGACATTACAACATTGAGTGAATTCCTGTGGGGAATAACATAGGATGGACAGGCATGAATGAGTGTTATCTATACTGTTTGAAGGAATGGCCAATTGATGAAATCCTCTGGAATGTTAGAGGATTGTTAAAGAAAGCATAATTAAAATATAGATTCATTATCTGTGAAGAAATATCAAGTCCTCAGTATATCTTTTATATAAAATAGAAGTTAATCATTCATTTTTCATTATTATAATCTTAGAAAACTGAAATTTTAAGTGTTTATTAGACTGAATTTTTTAAAAGTAAGAATAATAAAGCCTCATTAAAGCATTAGCCACTTGAAACTTTGAGAAACTTTTTATTTTGGGGCTATCATACTACATTTAAAAAATTTATTGGTACCATTTGTTTCTATAACACTATGTATGACTAATTTATTAGTCATATCTGTATATAGCTCAATCTTTACCTCCCCATTAAGCCTTTCCTTATACCTAGGAAAAACAATAGAGTAAAACCAACCAACAAAGTGACCATAACTGACAGTGTGTGTATCATTCTTCAACGAAATTACTCACCCTTTTAGTGAAAACAGAGTAGTGCATTCTTCATCTTTTCTCTCAAGGGTAAGATTGATAATTGTAGTTGTAGAGCATTTGGATTTTTATCTTTTTTGGGAAATGCCTTTTCCATTGGAATTTTCTGTTATTGTATCCCATAATGAAGTACTATTCCCACTCAATTATCATATAAATTCACTCTCTGTATATAATACATAATGGCATCACCTTAATAAAAACTCTTTGTGTTATAATCCCAAGCAACTTGCATATAGTAAATGGACTTGCAATATTCTATGTGCATCTAATTATTAATCCAAATGCTGTTCAATAGAGACACTTAGGTTTCAGAGGTTCTTGTAACAAATGACTTGAGAAAATATCCCTTTCCCTTTCCTGCCTCTTCATGCATACTCATTCTGACAGGTATCATGGGAATCACCAAGGCAGCAGATGGTCTATGCACAGTTCCCTCAAGCATAAAACAACATTTCTGCACTTGTTGTCAGGACCTTAAATTGCACACTGTTCTATCTGATTATGTTCAAACTCTGGATTGGCTGTGCAGGCTCAGATGAGAAAGATTTGCATATTATGAAGTGGGAACAAAGGCTGAATTAAAGTGGAAGAGAACTGGGTTGAAATAAAATCCTAGGAAAAAGTCACACACACTAATGTTTTGCTTCTGTGTGCTTTTGTTTTGCATAGAGGCAATGACCCTTGATAAAATGAAGTCATACTTGGGCAATGCAATGGTAATCAACCAAAAGAATGCTGAGGTTTTTATTGTCTGTCCATAGGGGAAAATAACCCTGTATGAAAATCCCTAATTTTTGAATTTGGATTTGAGGTGATGTTTAGAAATGCTTGAAAAAGTCAGTTCAGTTTATATTTACTGCTAACATTAATTTATTAGTCTCTTTATTTGGAGAAGTAATCTTTCTAAAAACATAATTTCTTGAGAGAGGTATTTCTTTTTTATCTTTAAGACATATTAAATAATGGTAGGGCTAAATCTGTGAGAATTAAAACAGATCTGTATTGAGAGGGAATAGTCTATATAACAAAGCTGAAGGAAAGCTTTACAAACCCAATGGTCTTAAACAAACTGTTTGATTTGGATTTTTTACTTTGTTCTCAGTTTCTATCTCTTAACTTCTTACTCTCAAAAGTTGTTTTGAAATAGGTTTATATGTTAAATGCATACAGAAATTAGAAATCTGGCTCTTAAAAAACAATTATTATTGTCAGGGTAAATGGAAATTGTAATCACTTCACCTTTGGCTCAGATTCTTCAATTGTAAATAAAGAGAATAATAGCATCAAGCTCTTAAAGTTATTGTGAGGTTCAAATAAGATGTTTGTTAAGTAAGTTTTAAAACACTGCATAAATTCTAGCTATTATTATAACTATATCTTGAAAGAATAAGATTTTAAGGCATTACAGTATAGAAATAATGGGAATAAGTGTTATTTAAATCCAATATACCCAATCAACCATAATCCTAATATATTAATCATGTTACAGCATTGTGGTATCACAAAAATTTCAAAATCTGGCATAAATGAAACAATAAACTGCCTCTTGTAAGAAAGTGTGTAGTGTTGTCAATATCCTTTAGCCATCCCACGATATTTCTGACATTATTCTCAGATGTAACTACTTGGCATATAAATAGGATAAGCCACCAAATGAGCTGCTACCATAATGGTTGGCATGCAGTGTTTGTTTGTTCATTTGTTTTAAACTGCTAAATTGAATTGGATTGTTCAAAATAAAAGTGCTTTCTTCTTTTGCTTCAGATAATTATTCTTAATGGCTAAAAAACATAAACACATGTAATCTGTTCTATGCAGATGCCATTGGCATTTTTAAAGTTACTTGATTAAGCTCCTGAACTATTCCAATAGAAACAATCCGTTCAGAGAAAGTACAATCTTTTTAGAGACTAAGATTGGAGTTTGTACTGTTTTGAAATATGAATATCATATTGCCTTTTCAAGAGTCTCAGTCAAAAATAATTTGTTAAGAACCTACTATGTGCCAAATATCATGCTGAGAATACAAAGACAAACAAAAGAAAACAAAAACCAAAAATAAAAATGTTTCCTCTCATGAAATCCATAATTTAATAGATTCCCTCTTTATAATTGTGGTAGAGTTTTCCATAAGTTAGCCATCACAATCCCTTTTATTTTCCAAGAATATATGATCCTACATTGATTGCTTTTCATGAAAACAAAATAATGACACTTCTGAAATATGTCCCCAGGAAGTATTTAATATATTTTAACATACACTGTAAATTTCAAAAGGGAGGAAAATTGACTACCTTATTCTTTGCAATATACATGATGCAGTGACAATAGCAATGAGTGTTTTTTATCTTTTCTCTCCTACTTTGTAATGTAGCTCCATTTAAAATCATCAGAAAAGTTTTTTTTTTTCTATAAGGAAATCACACAAATTAAGAACTGGGCCACAAATATATATATATATATATATATATATATATATATATATATATATATATATATATATATATATATATATATATATATATATATATATATATAAAAACAATGAAAGAAACAAAAGAGGGCAAAGTCTCCCATACTACATACTCCTTCATGAACATATTATGCTTAATGGTTATTATTACTTAGAAATTTTTTGTGAGTTTTGTTTTCCATTAACAGGATTTAGGATTGCAGAATTTTAATTATTAATGTCATTTAATTTCACTTGTTTGGCTTCCTCTGTAGTCCCACTCAAAGCTTAAGATGTTAATTCAAAATTCTATGAAGAGATAGACCTGGAGTACATTTTGGGAGTTGTAAAAGTTTAAAAATGGAAAAAAAACTTGAATACAATGAAATCATTTTGTAACTGAGGAAATGGAAACTGAGATAAGTGAAATAAATTGCCTAGGAACACAGTGAATGGTAGAACTGGGAAAAGACCCCAAGTTTCATCAATCTTAATCTAGTGTCCTTTGAGTTATATTACATAGTTTTTCAGCTATCTTAGATACTTCATCTTTTTTTTTCCCCTTTAGCTTTCTCAGCTATCTTAATACTTCATCATTTTCCCCCTTTAGGTTCAAATCAGATCTTCATCAATGTTAGGAAAAATAAAAAGTTTCAGCTAATTGCAGAGTAATAAAGTGCTGTTACTGTTCCTGAAATAGTTTAAATGTGGAACTTGAATAAAAAATTTTTTGAAAGTCTGTCTCAATATGTATTCAATGAAATAGATTATCTTAGTTTACACTAAAGTCTTATTTTAGGTCTGATATTCTGTAATCCTGCATATACAATGTTTAGTTGGAATCACATAATTACTTAACCTTTGTCCAGGTCTTATTTTTCCTTATTCTTCCTCCTTTCTCTTTCAAAATTCTGGCACTTTAAAAATATAATTAAACTAAGCCAATATAACACATGAACTTATTCCATTAATGAGCAGAATGCAATTTTGACATCTTTTAGAATAACAATGGAATTAACAAATAGAAATCAGTAAAGAAGTATCATTCATCATATATTCATACAATAAAGACTTGTGTAATTTGAACAATAGGGCTTTTTTGGTTAAATGAACTGAGAAGAGCTTCAAGAGAAAAGCTGGAGAAAGTAAAGAAAAAGTCAAGGCCAGAGCCACAATAACAAAAACAACAGAATGAGACTGGGAAAGGTTGGTTTGGTATGTAGGGGAAGAAAAACGAGGAAATACTTTCATGAAAACCCAGGGATGAGGATATACACAGGAGAAAGGTAGAATCAATTGGCTCAAATGTTACGGAACATTAAGAAATCTGAAGACTAGAAAAAACCATTGGATTTAGTAGTTAGAGAGAGCAGTTCAATCAAGTAGTGGAACCCAAACTAGATTGCAAAAATGGGGGTAGAAGCATTTCTTAAGGATCAACTATATGCTAGACCCTATGCTAAGGAATTTACAAATCTTCTCTCATTTGATTCTTAAAATAACTTGGGAGGTAGATGCTTTTATTATTCTTACTTATCAGTTAAAAAAAAAAACCTGAGGCATACAGAAATTAAGTGATTTGTCTAGTTATAAAACTAGTGAGTATTTGAGGAGAGATTTGAATTCAGGTCTTCTAGATTTAAGGCTTAGCTATCTTCACTGTGCTGCCTCGCTGAAAAATTAATTGGATATAAGGAAATGGAGCTAATGATTATGGATAACCTTTTCTAGGAATTTGGAGGAGAGAAAAAAAAAGGAGAAATAAAGTATGAAATCTTAAAAGAATGACAGAATTAAATATAAGGTTTGTTTGTTTGTTAGGTAGGTAGAGAGGAGCCCTGTCATTTTTACTTAATTTGAAAGGAACTAATGAAAAAGAGGGATTAAAGATGAATGAAAGAGAATGTCTGAAGGAACAAGTTTTCAAATGAGAGGAAAGATTAATAAGATTAAGCACACATATGAAAGTGGCATATTGGCATGAGAAGGTCAACTCTTCCTTGATACTGTCTCAAATGAGAGAAAATTGAATGTAGAAGAGGGGTTTTGAATGGGGTATACTAGGATAGGTTGGAAAAGAAAAAAAAGTTCAGGATACATAACCTTTGTTTTCTGTATGACACAGGAGACTTCAAAGGATCATGGAGTAGGTGATTTAGGAGTCTCAAGAGAAACAGAATGGTTTGTAATAGAATGTGTTACAGCATGAATCGGTAAACAAAAAAATGTAATAGAGCATCAATCAGGAAAAAATAAAAATGATTGTATTGCTATAAAAATTTTATGAGTAGATATTAGATAATATAAATTTATAGTGATTTTTCCCTAGAAGCATTCAGAAGTATAAGTAGGAATGGAATAGAAACATAGTAAGGTAAATCAGCTTGGGGTTTGGTTGGCAGCAGGTTAAAGGGACAAGGAATTCAAAGCCAGTTAACAATGTATTGTTGAACTGATTAATTACTAAATCAAGCCTGTAAAGTGAGAGAAGGAAAATGTGATTGGGAATGATAAACTGGGAGAACAAAGAGAGGCAGAGGGACTGAAAGATAGCATAAGCATGAGGAACAAGTTTAGGAGAAGTGATATAGACAGAGAATGGACAGATTTTTTTTTTTCCTGAGGCAATTGGGGTTAAATGACTTGCCCAGGGTCACATAGTTGGCAAGTGTTAAGTGTCTGAGACCATATTTGAACTCAGGTCCTCCTGACTTCGGAGCTGGTACTCTATCCACTGTGCCACTTAGCTGTCCCATGGACAGGAATTTTTGATCATATGGGAATTTCAGGATTCTTGATCACAAAGTTGGAAAATTTTAAATGCTGGTTGGATCATGGATATGACCACTTCCATGTCTGACTGAGGTAGAGTTAAGTTGAAGATTATGGAAGCTAAAAAGTTTGGTGGATTCAAAGGATAGGATATACCAGTGTCTGGCAACATTTAAATTAAAGTCTCCCTGTGTGAAAACTGTCTAAGATGGAGAAGAAGGGTGAATAAAACATGGAACTTGACTTGATTTTGATAGATAGCTATGATAGTGGTTAAGGTTTATTCATAGTGACAGAAGAAGAGAATCTCTAAGGAAGAGAGATTGCAAAGTGATTATGACAAAGGAATACTCTGGAATTAGAAATGAAGAGCATAATTTCTACTACCTCTAAATGATGAAGATAACATGGAATGATAATATTTACAGTAAAACAGAATTTGTTGACAATAAATTAAGATTACAGAGAATACAACAGATGGGTACAAAGAGGATAATGTAGACTCTGAAGGGTATAATTTTTGTGTATAGGGATGAGCATATAGAGAAAGAGTAGGATGAGGAAAGAACATTATTTCTAAAGCATGGTAATTAAGAGATAAGGAATGCTGGGGATTTTCTTGGTGTTGCTATGGAATGGCTAAATGACCAGACAATGGGGGCTCGCACCCTTAGTTTTCTGTGAGCATAGAATCAGTGAGGTTTCTTATTACCTCTGATTCCCAGTGTTCTGAGATCTCTTGCAATTCTGGTTTATACAAATATAATGTAATGAAATTATAGAAATATAATGCAATGATTAAGATATATAGGCTGAGCTGAATTAAAGTTTGAACCCATTCTGAAGTCTTATCCAAAGATAGTTTCTTTAATCAATTGCAATGCTGATGGAACGGGCTAAAGCCTCTTCATCACCCTGGTTTCCCAAACTCCCAGGACTTTTATTTTTCATTTTTCCTTAAAATTTTTCCTTTCCAGAACTGAGCAAAATATTTCATGTGGTATGACCCCTTAGACTAACAACTTCCCAAACTAAATACATTATGATTTTTTTAATGTAGTCTAGGTTTGAAACAATATCACAGGAGATTCATATTTAGGATACCCACAATTTGGAATTGTAATTTCTTGAATATAAGGAAATCTTGATTAGAAATTACCTTCAGTGACATAAATTAGCTAGTCATTTATAACTTACACTCATTGAGCTAGTAGGACACTGAAAAGTTAAGTGACTTATTCATGATGATGGATTAGTTTATAAAGAGAGTAAGGTTAGTTTATAAAGAGAGCAAGGTGTCTAGGAAACAGAGTAATAATAATGATCATAATAACAATAAAATTTATGTTACCAAATATTTTCTCATACATTATCTCTTTTGATCATCAATGCAACATCTATGGCTTTGAAAATGTGCTGTGGGGATTGATACATGTGACAAGAAAAGAAAAATGAACAATGGGAGGGAACAGGTTTTTGGATGGAATCAGATACTAACTGCAGAGGAAGTGTTTCTGGATTATTCCTAAAGAAAGAAAGAGGGTGCTTTTGGCAACGCTAGCTGTGTAACCATTTTTGAACTTGAATTTTTGGGTCTGAATTTCGTGAAAATTTCTGGGAGAAATGAGCCAAAAAGAAAATCCATCCTTTATACTAGAGCCATGCATGCTTTTTACTCTTGGGCATTTTTTAGTCCTATCTACATAGTTTTGGTTGTTTGAATTAGAATAGATACTCTTATAGCACTTCCATATCTCCTTTTTACTTCTTCAAGGTGGATGAGATAGTTTGAATTTAGAACAGTATTATGGTTTTAGAAAAATGTCTTCTCCAAGTTCCCCTAGGACAATGTATATTTATAAACATTGGTATATAAGGTGTATAAGGCTGAGAGAAATACATAGACTCCATGTTTGACCATCCATGTGAGACCCACCTCATCACTCCTCTTCTAAGACCAAGGACTTAGGTTGGTACCAAGATCCTCCAAAGAGCTAGTCTGGACACAACAACAGACAACTTATAATTTAAAAGATGTAAAATGTACATGTGCATCAATGTCAGTGTCAATGTACATTGGGATTTTTCTGACAATCACTTCCACTGCTGAGACCAGGGAATTATTATTATTATTTTTTTATCGTTGTGGAATTTTGTGTAATTTACATTTTGTTAAAATCACAAAATATGAATTTAAAATGATTATCATCATAACAGAAAAAATATCACTTGTCAGGTTCTTAAATTATTTTCAGTATGAACTTTGCTTAAATGGATAAGGATGTGTTAGAAACCTTTTGACATGATTTTGGATAGTCTCTATATTGCTAATTAAAACAGACTAATGTCAGTAGATTTGGAAAACAAAAGTTATGATAAATTTAAATTCTACAAATGTCATGCCAAAATTTTACTTTCTTGGCTAACAGTAACTAAGCAAATGGTTAATTACAATCTTTGCTGTGTTACATCAAATGACAAAGCTTAAAGTTGTTTAGCTCATATTGCTACATATATCCAAAGGCCACCCATGAAAGTTAGTAAGTTTAAGACACAGAATAATAAAAATAATGATTATTAGCCAGTTTCATAACAGTGCTATTTTTATCAGATTTGTTAACATCTTCCTGATATATCTGAATGTGAACCTTTTGCTGATGTTGAAAATATAGGATGAGTTCATCCTGTGGAATGATAATTGCATTTCTACAGCTAGCTGTAGTTTCTCTAAAAGTGTTTCTAACAATAACAGTATTTAAGATAGCCCAAGAAGCAAGAAAAATATGAGGTCTTTTTATAGTATTTTATTTTTCCAAATAGTTGCAAAATTTTTCTCCTTCCATACCTCTCTCTCCTTCCCAAGACAGCAAGTATAAGTCTAAACATATGTCCATATTCAGCATGCTACACAAGAAAATCAGAAGAATGAAAAAAATGAAAAGAATATGAAAAAGAAAAAAAAACCCAGCAACAAGCAAACAATTACAATAACAAAAGTGAAAATACTATGTTTTGATCCACATTCAGTCTCTGTAGTTCTCTCTCTGGATGTAGATAGCACTTTCTATCACAATTCTATTGAAATTTTCTTGA
This sequence comes from Sminthopsis crassicaudata, assembly GCF_048593235.1. NCBI lineage: Eukaryota > Metazoa > Chordata > Mammalia > Dasyuromorphia > Dasyuridae > Sminthopsis > Sminthopsis crassicaudata. The sequence continues at coordinate 422,208,316 of NC_133619.1, forward strand.
GTCAGTGAGGTATTTTGAAAGTTAGTGCAGTTTTAAATTTTAGTTAGCTTAAAATTGCACTAACTTTTGGCATTCCTTGTATAAGTACAAATAGAATTTAAAAATGATTACTCTGGAATATAGCCAAAATTGAAAAATATGTATTGTTGTTTTTTTAGGATGCATTCCAATTCATTTATCATATACACTGACATTTTTACTGAGATTTAGGCCTTAAAATGCTTCATTATTTGCTTTGGGAAGGGGAAAGAGTAAAACAAAAAATACTAATATAGAGCCTGCCATATGTCAGTATTATGATAAACTTTTTACAAATATTTTCTCATTTGATTTTCACAATACTATAAGATAAATGCTGTTATTATGCTCATTTAAAAGTTCAAGAAATGGAAGCACATAGGTTAAGTGACTTTTCCCAGAATGACACAGATAAGTGTATGTGAAACCAGATTTGAACTCAGATGAACTTGACTTCAGACCCAGTACTCTATCCATAGTACCAAAAGCTTTTCTCTTATTTGTCATTGACAATAGTCCTATGATACAATAATTCAGATGTTATGATTCCCTTTGGAAGAAGCAAAAACAAGGCTTAAAGACAAAGTTGTTTGTACTTACTCAAAAAATCTTTTCCTTATAATTTTGAACCTGTGCTTGAAATCCCCACCATTGGTATCATACTGTGAAAATGCAAGCTTTTATCTTATACATTCTTAGTTTTTTTTTTTTTTAATAATTCTGTTTAATTTGTAGAGATGGCTAAGTTTTTACAGCTCTTCATCACGTGAAGAGTTTCACCACACTATAGAAACAACACAAAATGTTTCCTCTATTACATTTGAACAAGTGAAATAACCACTTAGTCTATAACATGTATCTGGATAAGATCCTTCTCTGCTTACAGATATGATAAAAGGAAATGTAACAAACCATAATTTTTATGATTCTTACTAATTGATGGATCAACATGACTTTTTCAGGATGTATCACAACTAAGGTCCCATTTACTCTGATCCATTGATTTAAACCCATGTTAAAGAAAAGAAAAAAGATGCCTCCTGGATGAGTTCTTCATCTTAGTAATTGCCCAGTGTGTTTGGACTCCAAAGCATTTATTCTCTGATTCTGGGTCAAGATAGTACTGTAGACCAGTTTCAAGTGATTCAGGACTAGATGACAGAAACAGGAATGGGTTCTTATTAAATGCAAATGCAATAATAGAGAAAGGTAAGACAATGTCAAGATAATTAATTAGTTTATAAAGAGCAAAGTATAGAGGGAATATAATAATAATGCTATAGCTTTTATTTATATTTACAATGCACATTCTCATATATTATCTTATTTTTTCCTACTTCAAACCTTATGGCATGTAGTATGTTTTATCCTCATTGTATAATTAAGGACATTAATATTCTGAGAGGATGGCCAATGTTTTAGAGGTACTAGATAGTAGGACTTGAAAAAATATTTTTTTTTATTACTTTAAGTCTGGAACTTCTATTGTCATAGGTAGTTTTGAAAGGAGGCCTGAAGGGAAACACTGCAGACTACGTTCCTCTTTGGGAATCTTTCAGACATCCAGGTAGTCTGGTATGTAATTAGGGAAGTATCTCAAAAGCATTGATGTCTTTTAAACAATGAGAAGAACTTTTATTTCTTGATTCTTTCTTGAACTAGTCATACAGAGATCCAGTTTGTAACAAAGTCTCAGAATATTGCTGAAACAAAGAGGCTTAGGGTCACCAAGTTTTATTTTCTAGGTGCAATCCTCCCTATGAAATGACCTGGAACAAATAAGATTAGTTTCTCATAAGTTTTATTTCATTATTAGATTATATAGTCATGTAATATGTACTACTTGGGATTTATACAATTTTTATAAGATGGTTTTGATTTCATACTGCTTCTTTTTATTTTTTTTTAATGTTTTTTTTCTTTTGGTTTTTGAAAAAACAGAGTCACTAAAAAAAGGAAAACAAAAAAGAAATACAAAACAAAATAAAGCAAAACAAAAGAGAGCACTGTCATGTGTCCAGCAGAATATCAGGGAAGATTTAAAATATATAACAACAAATTACCAGCTTAAGAAAGTATATATATAGTAGAATAAATTATATTCATGCATAACCATTTTTCTTTGATTCTCTGCTACTCACTTTATTTACTTTATTTTCCCCCTTTCACCATCTCTACTATTCCCAAGCAAGCTACACTTAAGAAAAAAATATATTTATGTTTATAAATATAGATACATACACACACTCACCCCCCCACACCCTACATATACACATATATCTTCCTTATCCTTGATGCCTTTTTAATTAAAATCTACTCCATAACTTGCCTTGCTATTACTTTACCTCCCCCCACCCAAGGATCCCTCCCTTGTCTTTTTGTCTCATTGTTTCCCTATCTGCCTCCCTTATTTTTTTAGGTATTTTGGAGGATGTTATACCTAGTATTGCCTATTGAACCTATGTCTGAACTATGAACCTTCCTTCCTCCTCTGATGCCTCTGTGTCTATTCTTCCTCTGTACCTCATTTGTATAATTGCTATCTTTATCTTAACTCTGACAATCTTTCTTTTAAGCTACCCAATTGTTGGTTTGAATCTTATATATACACATACATAAGAACATATCTATCTATGTATAAAATAAATAATTTGCCAATATTTATCTATGATAAGTTTTTTAAAATTGATCATTAATATTGGCCTTTATGTGTTAAATTTTCTGTTAAGTTCAGATTTTGTTGATAGAAAGTCCCAAAAATCTTCACCTTTGTTGAATGTCCGTTTTTTCTTATTTAGGACTATAGACAATTTTGTTGAATTTGATATTTTTGGCCACAAGCCTAGTTCTTTTGATTGGGAGTAGATTTATTATAGCTACTTATAAGTCTTGTACAGTTCTAATTGTAGCTACAGGGATTGAATTACTTTTCTTCCCTCATCTTTTGCAAAATTTTCTCTGATTTGGGGGTCTCAAAATTTGGCAGTAATATTCCTGTGTGTTTTCCACATAGATCTCTTTGAGGTGGTGATTCATGGATTTTTTTTTTTCTATTTCTATTTTCCCCTAATGTTCAATCATTCCAGGAGAATTTTCTTGGATTACTGTGTTAAAGTTCTCTTTTTGGTCAGAACTTAATGGCAGTGTAATTATTCTTATATTTTCTCTTCTTAATCTGTTCTCCAGATCTATCATTTTATTTACATGATATTTCATGTTCTGTTCTATTTTCTCATTCTTTATAATCTGTTTTATTTCTTGGTCTCATAGCTTCACTGGCTTTCCTTTGCCCAATTCTAATTTTCAAAGCATTGTTTTTAGCTTTGAGACTGTACTTCTTTTTCTAATTGGTTAACTTTTTTTCATAAGTTTCTTGTTTTTTTGGATGGTTTTAATTTTTGTCTTTAGTTTTTTCTCAATGTCCCTCATTTGATTTTTGAATTATTTTCTGATTTCTTCTACAAATTTTCTCTGGGCAGGGAGCCTAGAAGCTTTTTAAAAATAGTATCCTCCTCTGAGGATGAATCCCAGTCTTCCCTGTTACCATAATATGTTTCATTGGTGGGGTTCTTTCTTCTAAGCTGGTTCATTTTTTCTTTTTTTAAATAAGAGGTATGAATGTAAGCAACTCTAATCATGGGGTGTGGTGTGGTGCCTCAATCTTCCTTTAGCTCTTCATTCTGATCAGGAACCCCAAACTAAGAGCTCCACCCTCTTGCAAGTGCCCACAGCCAGCAGTGGTCCCCCACTGCCTTTATATTTATCAGATGCTGGTTCCTTCTCATCCAGGGTCTTATCTCAGCAGCACAGCTGGGCCCAGAGTTCCCAATCAGTCAAGGTTCACTCAATCTGCCGGGACTCAAACACCAACTGGACAAATAGTCGAAGAGGTGAAAATTTCTGGTGCTTGCTGAAGCTGCAGCCACACAGATAGGAACTTGATATTTCTGAGGAGCTAGCCCAGAGGTGTTTGCACTTCAGACAGGATAATTCCCCAGCCCTGGACCTTTGTTCAGATCTTCTCAGATTATACCAGGACCCCAGGTCTGTTCCAAGTCTTCTTGATTTTTCATGCATCTATGTTCATCCTGAGTGCAAATTTCTTCTATTTGTTCTATTTGTGGAGGAAATTGGGGAGAGCTTGAAATTTGCCAATCTACTCCATCATCTTCCCCTTCTTTTTATTCTTTAATGCACTAATCTATATTATATTTATTGTGCATGTCTTATTATCCTTTCTACATTGTGAAGTTCATTTAGTATATGTTTGTTGAGTTGAATTATTTATTTGTGTATTGCCCTTAGTATTTAGAATTGCCCATTACACTTAGTAGGAAAATTCATGTTTCACTATCTTTCTATGATAGATTTGGAATGTCCTGAGAATCTATGGCTTTGGAATTAATATGTTCATGCTAGTACATAGCACTCTCAGTCTTTTCTTATAAGAGATATTGGCAGAAATAAAATCGCCATTTGTCCATAGTTCATACAATTAATGTTCATGGGCCATGCACAATTCAGACAGGATGCAATAATTCAGGTATCACACACACACACACACACACACACACACACACACACACACACACACACATCTTTCTCTATTCCCAGTCTATCCACACCCACACTCACCTCCCCAAAGAATTAGAGAACACACTGGCAAAGGTTATGTTCATTGCTTCTAACTACCACCACACAGGAAGCTATCTTGAAACAAATCTTCAAAACTGATATCCTAAGAAACCATATGACAATCTTAAATTAGGGCAACTTTGGTGACAAAGTGTAATAATTCTGTAAGTATTTCCAATGTGGGGAAAATTCCACTTTCGGACCTCTTCAAGCTACACAGATTATACCTGTTTATACCTTAATGGAGAGGAATTTTCTGGGGCATAATAAAGATTAAGTCATTTCCCATGGTCACAAGGCTTATAAGTATCAAAAGTGCGACTGAATCAAGACCTTATTAACCACAGGCTTATAGTCTACTTACTTTACCAAGTGACCTCTTTATTAATATTGCCAACATCTAAATATTCTTCAGTTAGTAAGTGCTCTACACAGATAGTATGATATTCTGCGAATAAATTTAAATTTTCACCAGATGACATGCTTCATATTGTAAACTAAAACACCATCCTCTCCCCAAAGCAACAAGGCTGTAGGCAAAATATGACAATTACCCCATTTTTTTTTCAGTAAGACACTTAACCCCAAATTAATTAATGTGTCACATCAAACCAAAAAAGTAATTAAGATGACATGTCCCAATAAAATCCCTACTTTCTGCCTCAGCAGGATAAAATGCAAGAACTTGAAAGATCCTATCCTTTAGATCTTGGAATTATCAGAGAGATACAAAGACATAAAGCAGTCAAAATGATCTTTCATTTTTTTAAATAAAAATTACTATTGAAATATTTCTTTCTCCATCATATCCTCTGTCCCTCTCCCTTGTTACAAAGTTATCCCTTGATACAAAGAATAAAAAAGAAATTAAAAGTAAGAGTAGAAAACAAAGTGATTCAGCAAAACTGACCAATATACAAAGTGAATCTAGCAATCTATAAATTGTTTCACATGGAGTTCATCAGTCAGTCAATCAGTCAATAATTATTTGTTAGTGTCTTCTTGCCTTCAAGGAGTTCACAAATTAATGGGAGACAATAAGCACACACACACATACAAACACACACTCATACTCTCTCTCATATACACACATATAAAATGCATATAAGATAAGCAGGAAATACACATACTCTCTCTCACACACATATATAGAATAAGCAGGAAATAATTGAAATAGGGGAGACAATATAATTGGGAAGGGGTTTAGAAAAGGCTTCTTGTAGAAGGGGGATTTTTGGACTTACTTAAAGGAAATTAAAGAAGCCAGAAGATAGAGCTGAAGAAGGAGAACATTGCAGGTAAGGAGGAAATCTAGAGAAAATGAACTTCTTCAAAGAAGTATCAATGCAGAGCTTTAATTTAAATAATTATTTTCCCCCTTGACTTTCATTTGGATAATTCTCTATAGGGCAAGCAGACACAATCACTTTCTTTTATTATAAATATTGCAATCTTTAAGGCAAATAGTGATTTGCAAAAGGGCATGAAGTTGGACAAATTGGCCTTCAATGTATCTTTTATCCTTCATGGCTTAGCTTCTTGGGCATACATTATCTTTGTGATCCAGAAGATTAGTTTCAAGAAAAATCTTACTATTAAAGTAGATGTTTGAATTTCTTACCTATATTTCCTTGGACTGAGGTTCCAATTGTAGTTTTTATTCCACTGCTGAAATTTTTCTGTGATTCTAATGAACTTCTCATAGTTGTTGCCTCAGATAATATTTTATCAGGAAGATCTGGTGAGGGTGCATATGATATCATTCCTAGTTGGGAGGTTCTGGTCACTGAGTCAAGTAAACAACTAGGAAAAAAATTGTTGGGAAAAAAGACATGGAAAATATAATTTAAATGATGACCATCAAAAAAACAAACAAACAAAAAATAGTAACTGGATTTTGTTGGACGTTTTTGTCTCCCTGGGATGGCCTCATAAAATATATGTCATTTTATGATTATTTCGAGGGAGCAATAGCTACAAAATATCTTTTAAGGCTATTTCAATACAATGCAATAGGACAGAATACACATTCAGAGGTAGACAACATTGAGTAATAAAAGTCATGCTCTAAACAGGAGCTTGTCAAAAGAAAATGGAAAACCTTTTTTAGTCATCTCAAAGAACAAAATAATGTTGGCTTTTTCTTTTCTTTTCACTTCCTCCTTTTTTCCTGATTGTTGAGGGAAAACCCTCAGCCCAAGAAATAGCACCAATGATGGGAAAAAAACCCCACAAGAAATGGCTCCCAGTAATCATTCATATCACCAATAGATAAATATCTGTAAAGGGAGAGGGGAAATGAAGGCAATGCACAGAGGAGGATGCCTGATAAAAGGTTTAATAGGTGACAGAATGGATTGAGGGCCAGGCCTAAAATCAGAAATATCACCTTCCTGAGTTCAAATCTGACCTCAGATACTTAATAGTTACATGATTTTGGATTTAACCATGTTTACCTCAGTTTACTCATCTATAAAATGAACTGGAGAAGGAAATGGCAAACCAATATTTTTGTCAAAAATCAACAACAAAACCAATGTTGCAATGAGTTGCAAAAAGTTGGACATTGCTGACAAGAATTCCTCTGTTTTTTTATTTTTCCTACTAACTCACATTTCTTGAACCTACCACTTCTCCCAACTTCTTTATTTCTCTTGATGACATCCCCATCTCCCCAATTTTTCTAACTCCACAACTTATTCTTTATGATTCCTTCTCCCCATATCATTACATAAATGCAGTCAATTCTACAATTCTGTCAATAAATAAATTGATAAATTCTGTCAATTCTATTTTTGTAATATTTTTCCTATCTATTCATCATCTACTATTTTATCATATTGCTACTCAATTGAATTAAATATTCTCCTCCCACTCCACCACCATTTCTAAAATTGAGAAAAAAGACTATTTTTCCTTTTCATAGAGGCACAGAGTTTTAGAACTGGATAGGACCTTTGAGATAATCTATCACATTCTCTTCATTTTTTTTTTTTTTTTTTGGTTAACTGTTTCTTTTTTTTTATTTTATTTTATTTTATTTTATTTTATTTTATTTTTTTTAATTTTTTATTTTATTTTATAATTATAACTTTTTTTTGACAGTACATATGCATGGGTAATTTTTTACATTATCCCTTGCACTTACTTCTATTCAGATTTTTTCCCTTCCTCCCCCAACCCCCTCCCCCAGATGGCAAGCAGTCTTATATATGTTAATTATATTACAGTATATTCTAGATACAATATATGTGTGTAGAACCGAATTTTTTGTTGCACAGGAAGAATTGGATTCAGAAGGTAAAAATAACAGTTTACATTCATTTCCCAGTGTTCCTTTTCTGGATGTAGCTGGTTCTGTCCATCATTAATCAATTGGAATTGGATTAGCTCTTCTCTATGTTGAAGAAATCCACTTCCATCAGCATACATCCTCGTACAGTATCATTGTTGAAGTGTATAATGATCTTCTGGTTCTGCTTGTTTCACTCAGCATCAGTTGATGTAAGTCTCTCCAAGCCTCTCTGTATTTCTCCTGTTGGTCATTTCTTATAGAACAATAATATTCCATAACATTCATATACCATAGTTTACCCAACCATTCTCCAATTGATGGACATCCATTCATCTTCCAGCTTCTAGCCACTATGAAAAGGGCTGCCACAAACATTTTGGCACATACAGGACCCTTTCCCTTCTTTAGTAGTTCCTTGGAATATAAGCCCAGTAGTAGTATGGCTGGGTCAAAGGGTATGCACATTTTGATAACTTTTTGGGCATAATTCCAGATTGCTCTCCAGAATGGTTGGATTCTTTCACAACTCCACCAACAATGCATCAGTGTTCCAGTTTTCCCACAGCCCCTCCAACATTCATCATTATTTGTTCCTGTCATCTTAGCCAATCTGACAGGTGTGTAATGATATCTCAGAGTTGTCTTAATTTGCATTTCTCTGATCAATAGTGATTTGGAACACTCTTTCATATGAGTGGAAATAGTTTTAATTTCATCATCTGAAAATTGTCTGTTCACATCCTTTGACCATTTATCAATTGGAGAATGGCTTGATTTCTTATAAATTAAAGTCAATTCTCTGTATATTTTGGAGATGAGGCCTTTATCAGAACCTTTAACTGTAAAAAATTTTTCCCAATTTGTTACTTCCCTTCTAATCTTGTTTGCATTAGTTTTGTTTGTGCAGAAACTTTTTAATTTGGTGTAATCAAAATGTTCTATTTTGTGATCAATAATGGTCTCTAGTTCTCCCTTAGACACAAACTCCTTCCTCCTCCACAAGTCTGAGAGGTAAACCATCCCATGTTCCTCCAATTTATTTATGATTTCGTTCTTTATGCCTAAATCTTGGACCCATTTTGATCTAATCTTAGTATGTGGTGTTAAATGTGGGTCCATGCCTAGTTTCTGCCATACTAATTTCCAGTTTTCCCAGCAGTTTTTGTCAAATAATGAATTCTTATCCCAAAATTTGGGATCTTTGGGTTTGTCAAAGATTAGATTGCTATTTTTATTCACTATCTTGCCCTGTGAACCTAACCTATGCCACTGATCAACTAGTCTATTTCTTAGCCAATACCAAATGGTTTTGGTGACTGTTGCTTTATAATATAGCTTTAAATCAGGTACACTTAGACCACTTTCCTCTGACTTTTTTTTCATTAGTTCCCTTGCAATTCTCGACCTTTTATTCTTCCATATGAATTTTGTTGTTATTTTTTCTAGGTCATTAAAATAGTTTCTTGGGAGTCTGATTGGTATAGCACTAAATAAATAGATTAGTTTGGGGAGTATTGTCATCTTTATTATATTCGCTCGGCCTATCCAAGAACATTGAATGTCTTTCCAATTATTTAAATCTGACTTTATTTTTGTGGCAAGTGTTTTGTAATTTTGCTCATATAATTCCTGACTCTCCTTTGGTAGATATATTCCCAAATATTTTATACTATCGACTGTTATTTTGAATGGAATTTCTCTTTGTATCTCTTGCTGTTGGATTGTGTTGGTACATTCTCTTCATTTTTATAGATAAGGAAAATGAAGTACAGAAAAGTTATAACATTTTAATAATATCAAACAAACTAGAGGAAGAGTCAGGGATAGCATGTTGGTATTTGGATTACCAACTTACTTTGAAAATCAATACAGCATGATATATTCTGATATGAACATTTGCTTTACATTTCAGTGTAAAATTCCTACAATGTAATGGTGCATGTATTTGAAACCATGTGACTGATTTTAATAGTCTAATAGAATCTTTCTCTCTTTTTTTTTAATAATGTAGATGACACAATTTAATTCTATAGTGATTTTGATTTAATAGGTTTTGATTTAATACTTCTGTTATCACTTAATATAAAACATTTGTCATGTTTCAGTCCTGAAATGGTTGAAATTTAATAATAGGTTCAAATGATTATGGCTTTACTAGTCTGAAAAAGGAATAAAGATAAATGTATTTTAATCTAGTAATTTACTTTTGGACCCATGAAGTTACATAGTACTTGCTTTTTGTGACTATCTATAGAGCCAAGATAAGCTTCAAGATAACTCACTGTATATCAAATATTATTATATATGTTTATTTATCTGCATATATACATATTTTAAAAGGATAGCTATATAACAAGACATTTTCTAATCACAAAACTCTACTTTTAATGAAATAAAGTATACACCTCAATTCTAATAAGCAAAGAAGCAACAAGTCTGAGATAAAATAACTTAAAAAATAGATATGTTAATGATGAGTGATAGGAAGAATGTTGTGAATGAAGAAGAGACTATTCATTAGAGGAGGTAAATCTGAAGCTATTTCTTTAAAGAGAAATAAGACAGGGTAGCTCAACAATGGAGACATTTACACTAACTTGTTTGATTTTTAGAAATTCATTTCACTTTTCTATGTAGATTGGAGCATTAAGGAATCTTGGACAGCTTTGGAATCTCTCTCTTATTTTTTCAGAATCTCCCAGAAAATTTCTCTGTAGCTCTCAGCAAATTGTAGTACCAAAAACTACCTATCAAGCTTAATGTGGCTTTTTTTTTGAGCAATCAATAATGTTATTCATAACCTGAGTTCTCATTCTATTCACTATATATTGGAAAGATATCATAAGGAGTAAAAGAAGGGAATATGACATATAGCTGCTAACTACTTTACAAATATTTTCTCTTTTGATAAGCATGACTTTGTTTAAAAGTGATATATACACTCAAACATATGAAATTAATAAATACATGAAACAATATAAAAAGCACAAAAAGAAATAAAATAGTGAGAGGAATTCTCTGCATCCCTACTCAAATAGGTATAATATCTGACATTTCTTAGTAAGCCAGTTAACAAGAATTTATTAAGTGGTTAATATGTTCCAGCCACTATGGTAAACTTTGTGGATACAATAAGAGGGGAAAATATAGTCCCTGCTGTTAGCTCATAATATAATGGATGAGACAACATGAAAATAACTATACATACTGAACATATAGATTGTTAACAGAAGTAATTTCAGATAGAAATTATTATCAGTAGGGAATAGAATGGAAGCCAAGAAAATTTTCCCACAGAAGTTGGGAATTGAGCTAAGTCTTGAAGGGATGCAGGGAAGCTATGAAGTAGAGATGTGAAGAGAGAGTATTCTAGACATATGAAGCAGCCAGTGAATAGATATGGAGTCAAGAGATGGGGTATCTTGTGAAAAGAATGATTAGAACGTTGATTTAGTTGTATTTTAGTGTTTGTGGAATAAAGGGTAAGCAGAATAGCAAAGAAAAAAAGGATCAGCTTATGAAGGGTTTTAAAAGTCAAAAGCTAGATGGTACAGTGGATAGAGTGCTTGCCCTAAAGTCAGAAGAACTTAAGTTCAAATCTGGTCTCAGAACCTGTGTGACCTTGGGCAAGTCACTTAACCCCGACTGCCTCAGAAAATTACCTAATCTCTCTTGCCCTTGGTTTCTTAACTATTTAATAATGATACAGAACTCAGTGATCTCTGAGGTCTATTCTTGTTCTATGTTTCTGTGTTCTGTTAAATACAGTTGATTAAAATTATTTCTAAAAATTAAATTGACATAAAATCTAAAAAAATAGTCAGGATGATAATTTGGATTGGGCAGAAAGAATTATAGGTAGGTGGCATAGGGAGACATTATTAGACCTGGAGCCCAGAGGATCTGACCGCAAAAAAGATCTGACCTCACATCTGGCCTGAGATACCTATCAGCTATATGGCAAATTACATGTCAACCTCAAGTTCCTCATCTTTAAAATATATGTAATAAGGTCACCTACTTCCTTAGGGTTATTGTGATGATCAAATAAAATAATATTTGTAAAGTGCTTTGCAGAATAAAAACTATTCCAATGCTAGCTATTATTATTACTATTGCTTATGATTGTCATAATTTATTAATGATATGAAGTCAAAGAAAAGTTAATTATTTCAGGTTTAAAACAAAAATCAAACTCTATTTAATTCTGGATAAAGATATATCCTGAATTTACTTTCATACACAGGAAATTTCTGAAATTATCAAAAACTATAAATGGCATATTTATTAAATTTGCAGCTGACCCAAAGCTGGAAAGGGTAGCAAATGGGGTGCTTGACAGAATCAGGACTCAGGGAAAAAAAAAAAAAAAAACCTCTGCAGGCTGGAATTAGGGAACAAAATTAATAAAATGAAGATTCATAGGGATAAATGTAAAGCCTTGTATTTAGATTTAAAAGTTAATTTAAAAGTCCAGGATGGAGGAAACCTGGTTAAACAGAAGTTTATGTAAGAAATACTTAAGAGTTTTTGTTTAATAGTAGATTGTTAGAATTGGATGATACCTTCAAAATCATTTAATCTAATCCTTTGGCAGATATAGGAATCCCCTGTATATTGCCTCCCATGTGTAAAGTGTACATCTAAACTCTGATAAAAAATTGCAATGAACTAATTCTTCATGAAACGTCCCATTACATTTTAAGTCAGCTGCTGTTACAATTTTTTTTCTCTTATTAAGCTGAAACCTACCTCTAGTACTTTAAGGTTCAGCCATTGGTCAAAGGTTTTTTTTTTTTTTTTTTTACATGTTGGCCTTCTACATAGATAATTGGAGATGCTTATCACATTATCTCTTCCCTCCAAATTTGTTTCCTCATATTAAATATTTTAGTTCTTACATCTGCTCTTTATGTGAAAGGTTTAAATTCCCCTTACCATGCATGTTTCTATTCCTCTACTACTATTTGTTATTGTTCTTCTTAAAATATGGCATTCAGAAATGATCCAATACTCAAAGTATCTATGTTCATAACATTTATGCATCTACAAGACTATAAATCATGTCAAACTAGAGAATAAGTTTGTCCAGCATGATTTTTTCTCAATCAGTATGGATAGATTGTTATGACAACTACTTGGGGAAATAGATTAGCACCTATTAGGAAATTCAGAAGTCTTACTTCATAGTTGGATAATTAATAAAGTGACATATTACTTTCTTCTGGGTTTAAAGAAGGCAAGAAATGAGATGATTTAGATGGATTATAGTGCTACAAATATCAAATATTGTGCTTACCTGTTATATTTATTCAGTTGTCTTTCCATTGGCAATACTTTTCCTCTATTCAATAAGCCCAGAAACTGTCTTCTCCAAAAAAGTAGTTATATTCATAAAAACTATTACCATAATCCTAATATGTTTTACTATATATCTATATCTATATCTACATCTGTATCTATATCTCCTTATTTTTCCCTCTTTTCCTGTGACCAGACTTCATTTTAACCCCCAGCAGTTTGAATTTAATCTAAACAGAAAAAGTCATCAGTGTACTGCATCAGAGTATAGCTGTTACAAATAAAAGTTTTGATACAATGTCTCACTTAGCTACTTTGTTGCCAGTTTCCCTGAACTCCTTTGCTTTGTTATTTCCAATCCCTAGGTGATTCTCAAAATTATGACAATCAGTTCCTTTATCTGAGATATATAGCTTTTATTTCTCAGAAGGGAATTCTCACCTATTTTCTTTCTTGTATTCTTGTCAGAGATCATCAAAGCATACTATGTAGGAGCTTCCTGAGGAAGGGATATATCAGTATTTCAAGGACTCAAGCAAAGCAATTTTCCCCAGAAGTTTTCTTATATCTCATTCTTGGGTGCCCCAATTTTTCTAACGAGCTCACCTAGGCACTATTTACTTAAGTAAGTAAAATATTTCAAAAGCTTACCTGTCTGATAATAGCCACTATTTTGCTTTTGTATCCTGATATTTTTCTTGTAATGCTTGTGTTCACTTTGTAACAGCTAATATTTCCCAGGGGTTGCCTGATATTTAAAAACCCATGCATCAACTTCTGATTCTGATAAACTCTTGCTTCATTTCACCTATGCCTTACCTTACTGCTTTACAAACATATTTTCTTGCTTAAGTTATCCTCCTACTCTATAATTGATTCAACAATTTCATTTTTCATTTTCTGACTCTGTCTTTCTCTTTTTAAATTATTTGGAAATATTTCATGAAGGCTCTTTAGTTGAATCTCTCTGTTGCAACAAGTTCTCATACTTCTCAACTAGTTCACTGAAAGTGGTTTAGAAATCTCATTTGAAAATGTTTTCCTTTTGTTTTCTTCCATAGGCGACATGATATTCCATTTCATTTTGTACAGAAATAGGACCCCTTGGCCAACTGCCGTATTTTATCCTTATGACCTTCTTACTTATACCTTGGATGAAGCCAGGTTCTGATAGTAGCCTACTAGTGCTATACCAGATCAACTCTGATGGATGTGGCCATCTTCAATAATGAGATGAACCAAATCAGTTCCAATAGAGCAGTAATGAATTGAACCAGCTACATCCAGCAAAAGAACGTTGGGAGATGACTATAAACCGCTACATAGAATTCCCAATTCCTCTATTTTTGTCCATCTTCATTTTTTATTTCCTTCACAGGCTAATTGTACGTTATCTCAAAGTCCTAATCTTTTTGTACAGCAAAACAACTATTTGGACAAGTATACATATATTGTACTTAATTTATACTTTAACATATTTAACATGTATTGGTCAACCTGCCATCTGGAGAGGGGGAAGGAGGGAAAAAATTGGAACAAAAGGTTTGGCAATTGTCAATGCTGTAAAATTACTCATGCATATATCTGGTAAATAAAAAACTATAATAAAAATAAATTATTGAGCTGAGTTTTGAAGGAAATAAGGATTTCTAAGAGGTAGGATGGCATGAGGGAATTAATTCCATGAAAGGCTATGGAGACGGAAGATAGAATACTATATGTGAAGAATGGTAAGAAAATCTGTTTGATTGAACTGTACTTCAAAGGAAGAGAAATAATATACAATAGGGCTCATAACACAGGGCATACCTAAGTTTTAAAGAGTTTAAAAGCAAAACAATAAGTAAGTTATATCTTATTTTATAGGCAGTGGGGAGCATATGGAGTTTATTGGATAAAGTAGTGAAATGGTCAGGCCTACATTTAAGAAAAAATATTGTATTTGAACCATTATCTTTTTTTGCAGAAAACAAAGAGCTAGAGAAATTACCTGAAGAACTTGTTAATACACTTCAAAGCAAGTCAAGACATACCTTGGTTCTTGGTGAATTGAATGCAAAGATACACCTAGTATAGGGTTTCAGAACAACAATATCAACAAGAACAACAATGATACTAATACATGAAAGAGTTGAAAGGTTTTTCAAATATTCAGAGAATGACATCTTCATGTCATGATACTTTTTATTATAGCTTTTCATTTACAAAATACATGCATAGGTAATTTTTCAGCATTAACAATTGCAAAACCTCTTGTTTCCATTTTTCCCCTTCTTCCCCCCCACCCCTCCCCCAGATGTCAGGTTGACCAATACATGTAAGATATGTTAAAGCATAAGTTAAATACAATATATGTATACATGTCCATATAGTTATTTTGCTGTACAAAAAGAATCAGATTTTGAAATAGTATACAATTAACCTGTGAAGGAAATCAAAAATGCAAGTAGAGAAAAATTGAGGTTCATAATCATCTCTCAGAGTTCTTTTATTGGGTGTAGCTGGTTCAATTAATTACTGCTCTACTGAAACTGATTTGGTTCATCACATTGTTGAAGAGTGCCATGTCCATCAGAATTAATCATCATATAGTATTGTTGTTGAAGTGTATAATAACCTCCTGGTCCTGCTCATTTCACTCAGCATCAGTTCATGCAAGTCTTTCCAGGCCTTTCTGAAATCATCCTGCTGGTTATTTCTTACAGAACAGAATAATATTCATATACTACAATTTATTCAGCCATTCTCCAATTGATGGGCATCCACTCTGATTCCAGTTTCTGGCCACTACAAAGAGAGCTGCCACAAACATTCTTGCAATACAGGTCCCTTTCCATTCTTTAAAATCTCTTTGGGATATAAGCCCAGTAGTAACTCTGCTGGATCAAAGGATATGCACAGTTTGATAACTTCTTTAAAATAGTTCCAAATCACTCTCCAGAATAGCTAGATGTATTCACAATTCCACCAACAATGTATCAGTGTTCCAATTTTCCCACATCCCCTCCAATATTCCACATTATCTTTCCCTGTCATTCTAGCCAATCTGACAGATGTGTAATGGTATCTCGGAGTTGTCTTAATTTGCATTTTTCTGATTAATAATGACTTGGAGCATTTTTTCATATGACTAGAAATAGTTTCAATTTGTTTGAGAATTGTCTATTCAGGGACTTCTGGCCAAGATGGCGACATGGAGGCAGACAGCTGCTTGAGCTCTGCATTTTCTCTCAGAACTTACTTCATGACAAGCCTCAGAGTTAATCTTTGACCGAGAAAGAAACCCACAAATAATCACCAAGAGAAGACATCCTTGAAATTCGCCAGAAAAGGTCTGTTACTTGGGGGAGGGTCAATCAGACTGGGAGCAGACTGAGGGCAGGCAAGCCAGAGGGAGACAGGCAGCTCACACAATCAGACCTGAGGGGGAGGGGTACAATCTCTGCCGCTTCTGCAAAAAGGCTTTTAGCCCAGTGTGGATACTCCATCTTGACAGCAAGCCAGGAGCAGCGGAGGGGGTGTAAACCCCGGAGGTGAAGAATAAAACCCCGGAAAGCTAGCATCTCTTGGGACCCGGCCACCCCCACCCTCACCCCAACCCCCACCTGGAGTGACTCAGTGCGTTCTCAGAGCCTTAGAGCTCAGACTCAGTGCAGCCATCGCTGTCCTGTTAGTGTCTCGTTGCTGCCTTCCCTCCAGTCTGTAAAGGAAGCCCATTAATACCATCCAGCCCCATCCCCCCCAAAACAGACCAATTGTTTCTCTTGTCAATTTGTTTTCTTTGATTCCCGCTCTGACAAAATGAACAAAAAATTCAAAAGGGCTCTAACCATTGTCAGCTTCTGTATGGAGAGAGAGCAGACTTCAAATACTGACCAAAACAGACTGTCCCCAGAAGAATCCCCTAAGGGGGATATGAGCTGCTCCTCAATACAAAAGAATATCATAGAGGAAATCAAAAAGGCTCTCACAAGAGAACTAGAAGAAAAATGGGAAAAGGAAAGGGAAGCTTGGCAAGAGAGCCTGGAGAAGTCATCCCACTCACTTAAAGACAGAGTGGATAAAGAAATCAAATCATTGAGAAACAAAATTAGTGAATTGGAAAAGGTAAACAACTCCTAGGAAAACAGGATTAGTGAGCTGGAAAAAGAAAACAGCTCTCTAAAAAATAAAATGGATAAAATGGAAAAAAATTCCATAGAAGATAAAAACTCAATTGGACAATTACAAAGAGATATAAAAAAAGCGAGTGAAGAAAATACATTATTGAAAATTAGACTTGAACAAGTACAAATGAATGACTCAAAGAGGTAGTCAAGCAAAATCAGAGACATGAAACAATTGAAAAGAATGTCAAGTACCTTATTAGAAAGACAACAGACCTGGAAAACAGATCCAGGAGAGACAATTTGAGAATAATCAGACTCCCGGAAAATGTGAGGAAAAAAAGAGCTTGGACACTATTTTTGTGGAAATTATCAAAGAGAACTGCCCAGACGTTTTGGAAACAGAAGGTAAAATAGACATTGAAAAAATTCATTGATCACCTACTGAAAGGGACCCTAAAATCAAAATGCCAAGAAATATAGTGGCCAAGTTCAAGAACCATCAGACAAAGGAAAAAATATTGGAAGCTGCTTAGAAAAAAGCAATTCAGATATGGAGGATCCACAATAAGGGTAACCCAGGTTCTAGCAGCATCCACATTAAAAGAACAAAGGGCCTGGAACATGATATTCCGAAAGGCTAAGGAGCTTGGAATGCAGACAAGAATAACTTACCCAGCAAAAATGAGCATCGTTTTCCAGGGAAGAAGATGGACATTTAACGAAATAAATGAATTCCATCTATTCGTGATGAAAAAACCAGACCTACATAAAATATTTGATCTTCAAATGCAGAACTCAAGAGATTTCTAAAAAGGTAAAAAGAAATCTTGAGAACTATACTTCTGTTATAAAAATATGTAAAGAACATGTGTATAATTTGTCTTGGAAACTAGAGGTGGAAAGGAAATTATATCATAAAAAAGGGTAAAGTGGTGGTACTACATCTCATGAAGAGGCAAAGGTAACGTATTATATCTGAGAGAAAGACAGGAGGGAGATGAACATAGTGTGTATCAATAGACATATTTGATTTATGGTGAAACTTCTTTCACTTCAATGAAAAGTTAGAGGGAAGGAGTAAGCTAAGGGGAAGCTAAGGGGAATACAGAAATTGTGAGGAAAAGGGGCAAAATAAGGGGAGAAACTTTAAGGTGGGGAAGGGATACTAAAAAGGGAGGGCTGTGAAAAGCAAGTGGTGTTCACAAGTTGAATACTGGGTAGAGGGGTAAGAGGGAAGGAAAGGAGAAAAGCATAAGCAGGGGTTAACAGGATGGCAAGCAATGTAGAA
The DNA here is from genome assembly GCF_048593235.1 of Sminthopsis crassicaudata. Taxonomy (NCBI): domain Eukaryota; kingdom Metazoa; phylum Chordata; class Mammalia; order Dasyuromorphia; family Dasyuridae; genus Sminthopsis; species Sminthopsis crassicaudata. Next base: position 422,226,962 of record NC_133619.1, read on the forward strand.
TTAGTAATTCTAACCATAAATGTGAATGGGATAAACTCCCTCATAAAGAGGAAGCAGTTAGCAGATTGGATTAAAAGTCAGAATCCTACTATATGTTGTTTATAGGAAACACACCTGAAACAGGGTGATACATTCAAACTAAAAGTAAAAGGGTGGAGCAGAATCTACTATGTTTCAGGCAAAGCCAAAAAGCAGGGGTAGCCATCTTCATCTCAGATCAAGCAAAAACAAAAACTGATCTAATAAAAGAGATAAGGAAGGGCATTATATCCTGCTAAAGGGTAGCATCAATAATGAAGCAGTATCAATATTAAACATATATGCACCAAGTGGTGCAGCATCTAAATTCTTAAAAGAGAAATTAAGAGAGCTGCAAGAAGAAATAGACAGCAAAACTATAAGAGTGGGAGATCTCAACCTTGCACTCTCAGAATTAGATAAATTAAACCACAAAATAAATAAGAAAGAAGTCAAAGAGGTAAATAGAATACTAAAAAAGTTTGATATGATAGATCTTTGGTGAAAGCTAAATGGAGACAGAAAGGAGTATACTTTCTTCTCAGCAGTTCATGGAACCTATACAAAAATTGATCATGTACTAGGACATAAGAAGCTCAAAATCAAATGCAGTAAGGCAGAAATAGTAAATGCATCCTTTTCAGACCACAATGCAATTAAAATTACATTTAATAAAAAGCCAGGTGAAAATAGACCAAAAAATAATTGGAAACTAAATAATCTTATAGTAAAGAATGATTGAGAATTGTCTGTTCATATCTTTTGACCATTTATCAATTGGAGAATGGCTTGATTTCTTATATATTAGAGTCAATTCTCTATATACTTTGGAAATGAGGCCTTTATCAGAACCTTTGACTGTAAAAATGTTTTCCCAGTTTATTGCTTCCCTTCTAATCTTGTCTACGTTAGTTTTGTTTCTACAAAAACTTTTCAATTTGATATAATCAAAATTTTCTAATTTGCAATCAATCTTCTTTGGTCATAAATTCCTTCCTCTTCCACAGGTCTGAGAAGTAAACTATCCTATGTTCTTGTAATTTATTTATAATCTCATTCTTTATGCCTAGGTCATGAACCCATTTTGACCTTGTCTTGGTGTATGGTGTTAAGTGTGGATCAATGCCTAGTTTCTGCTATACTAATTTCCAATTTGCCCAGAAGTTTTTGTCAAATAGTTAGTTCTTGTCCCAAAAGCTGGGTTCTTTGGGTTTTTCAAACACTAGATTATTAAAGTTATTGACTGTTTTGGCCTTTGAACCTAACCTGTTCCACTGATCAAATAGTCTATTTCTTAGCCAATATCAAATGGTTTTGGTAACCACTGGTTTATAATATAATTTCAGATCTGGTACAGTTAGGCCACTTTCATTTGATTTTTTTTTTTTTCATTAGTTCCCTTGAAATTCTTGACCTTTTGTTTTTCCATATGAACTTTATTGTTATTTTTTCTAGGTCATTAAAATAGTTTTTTGGGAGTCTAATTGATATATCGCTAAATAAATAGTTTAAATAGTATTGTCATTTTTATTATATTTGCTCACCCTATCCAAGAGGATTTAATATTTTTTCCAATTTATTTGTGTGGAAAGTGTTTTGTAGTTTTGCTCATATAGTTCCTGATTTTCCCTTGGCAGGTAGATTCCTAAATATTTTATACTATTGGTACTTACTTTAAATGGAATTTCTCTTTGTAACTCTAAGTGTTGGATTTTGTTAGAGATATATAAGAATACTGATGACATGTGAGGGTTTTTTTTTGTATCCTGCAACTTTGCTAAAGGTGTGGATCATTTCTAATAGCTTTGTAGTAGAATGTCTGGGGTTCTGTAAGTATACCATCATATCATCAGCAAAGAACGATAATTTGGTTTCCTCATTACCTATTCTAATTGCTTTAATCTCTTTCTCAACTCTTATTGCCAAAGCTAGCATTTCTAATAAATATTGAATAATAATTGTGATCGTGGGCAACCTTATTTCACTCCTGATCTTATTGGGAATGGTTCCAGTTTATTCCCATTACATATGATGCTTACTGATGATTTTAAATAGATGCTACTGGTTATTTTAATAAAAAATCCATTTATTCCTACACTGTCAATTGTTTTTAATAGGAATGGATGTTGGATTTTATCAAATGCTTTTTCTGCATCTATTGAGATGATTATATGTTTTTTGTTAATTTGGTTATTAATATGGTCAATTATACTAATAATTTTCCTAATATTGAACCAGCCCTGCATTCCTGGTATAAATCCTACTTAATCATGTTGAATTATCCTTGGGATGATTTTCTGTAGTCTTTTTGCTAACATCTTATTTAAGATTTTAACATTAATATTCATTAAGGACATTGGTCTATAATTTTCTTTCTCTGTTTTCAACCTACCTGGTTTAAGTATCAGTATCATATCTGTCATAAAAGGAATTTGGTAGGACTCCTTCATTCCCTATTTTTTCAAATGGTTTATATAGCATTGGGGCTAATTATTCTTTAAATGTTTGGTAGAATTCACATTTAAATCCATCTGGTTCTGGGGATTTTTTCTTAGGGAGTTGATTAATAGCTTCTTCTATTTCTTTTTCTGAAATGGGACTATTTAAGCAATTTGCTTGCTCCTCTGTTAATCTGGGAAGCCTATATTTTTGGAGGTAGTCATCTATTTCACTTAGGTTATCAAATTTATTGGCATAAAGTTGGGCAAAGTAACTCCTCATTATTGCTCTAATTTCCTCTTCATTGGTGGAAAGTTCCCCCTTTTCATTTTTAAGACTAACAATTTGATTTTCCTCTTTCCTCTTTCTATTCAGATTTAGCAAAGGTTAATCTATTTTATTGTTTTTTTCATAAAACCAACTCTTAATTTTATTTATTAATTCAATAGTTTTTTTTTTACTTTCAATATTATTAATTTTTCTTCTTAATTTTAGAATTTCAAGTTTAGTATTTGATTGGGGTGTTTTAATTTGGTCTTTTTCTAGCTTTTTAAGTTGTAAGCCCAATTCATTGATCTTCTCTTTCTCTATTTTATTCAAGTAAGATTCTAAAGATATAAAATTTCCTCTTATTACCACTTTTGCTGCATTCCACAATTTTTTTAGATGTCTCATCATTGTCATTATCTTGAGTGAAACTATTACTTGTTTCTGTAATTTGCTGCTTCACCCAATCATTCTTTAAGATGAAATTATTTAATTTCCAATTACTTTTTGGATATTTATCCCTAACTTTTTGTTGGTATGTAGTTTTTATTGCATCATGGTCTGAAAAGAAAGCATTTACTATTTCTGCTTTCCTGCATTTAATTTTGAGGTCTTTGTGTCCTAATATATGGTCAATTATTGTATAGATTCCATGAACTGCTGAGAAGAAAGTATAATCATTTCTGTCCTCATTCAGTTTTCTCCAAAGTTATATCTTACTTAATTTTATCTAATATTCTATTTTCCTCTTTAATTTCTTTCTTATTTGTTTTGTGGTTTAATTTATATATTTGTGAGAGTGCAAGGTTGAGATCCCCACTATTATAGTTTTGATCTCTATTTCTTCTTGCAACTCTCTTAACTTCTCCTTTAGGAAGTTAGATGGTATGCCAGTTGGTCCATATATGTTTAGTATTAATATTGTTTCATTATCTATGCTACCCTTTAGCAAGATATAATTTCTTTCCTTATCTCTTTTAATTAAATCAGTTTTTGCTTTTGCTTGATCTGAGATGAGGATGGCTACCCTTTCTTTTTTAACTTCACCTGAAACATAATGAAGTCTGCATCCTCTTTTTACCTTTACTCTGTATGTATCTCCCTGCTTTAAATGTGTTTCATGTAAACACCTATTGTAGGGTTCTGACTTTTGATCCAATCTGCTACCCACTTCTGCTTTATGAGAGAGTTCATTCCATTCACATTTATGGTTAAAATTACTAATTCTGTATTTCCTGCCATCTTATTATCCCCAGATTATGTTTTTCTTTTTCTTGCTCCCCTTACACTCTTTCCCAATATTAAACTTATAGGCACCACTTGTGTCATGCAGTTCTTCCTCTTTAGGATACCTCCTGCCCCCTTTGAATCCCTTTCCCTTTCTTATAACCTTCCCTTATTACTCTTTTCCTTTTCCCTTTTCCTCTCCCACTTTATAATGAGTATTTTCTCTGTAAACCAAATATGTCTAATATTTTCTCTTTGAGCCAACTCTGATGAAAGTAAGTCACACAATGTTCCTACCCCTCTCTAAATTCCCTCACATTTGATAGGTTTTCTTTGACTCTTTGTGGGATGTAGCTTCCTTTTTTTATCTCCCCTTTTCCCTTTTTTTGACATTATCCCCTTTTCATTTCTACTTTCTTTTTTTATGTTACATCAAAAAATTGAAATTATACATATACTCTTTAAGTATATCCACAACAGAAATACAATTCTCAAGAGTTTGTTTTGCTTTTTCTTGTTTCTCTTGAGTCCTATGGCTGTAGATCAATTTTTTTGATGAGTTCTGGTTTTTTCCTTAGAAACAAATGGAATTCATCTGTTTCATTAAATGTCCATCTTCTTCCATGGAAGAAAATGCTCAGCTTATTGGGTAGTTTATTCTTGGCTGCATTCCAAGTTCTTTGCCTTTAGAAATAGGAGATTCCAGCCCCTTCAATCTTTTAAAGTGGAAGCAACTACATCTTGAGTGATCCTCATTGTGGCACCTCGGTATTTGAATTGTTTTTTTTTTTTTTTTTTTTTTCTAGTCGCTTGTACTATTTTGTCCTTAGCCTAATAGTTCTGAAATTAACCACAATATTTCTTGAAGTTTTATTTTAAGGTTTTTTTCAGAAGGTGTTCAATGAATTCTTTCAATGCTTATTTTACCTTCTGATTCTCTCATATCTGGGCAGTTCTCTTTGATGATTTCCTGTAAAATAGTTTCTAGGCTCTTTTTGTCATCATAATTTTCAGGAAGTCCAATAATCCTCAGATTATCTCTCCTAGGGCTATTTTCCAGGTCTGTTATTTTTCCAAGTAGATATTTATCATTTTTTTTTTCTAATTTTTCATTTTTTTTTTGTTTTGCTTGACTGATTCTTGATGTCTCAATGGATTATTCATTTATATTTGTTAAGTTCTGATTTTTAATGAGTTATTTTCTTCATTAGCTTTTTTTTTTAAACTTCTTTTTTTATATTTCCTATTGAGTTTTTAAATGTTTTTTTTTTTTTTTTTTTTTTTTTTTTACTGAGTTATTTACTTTTTCCAATTCACACATTCTACTTTCTTGGGATTTCTTTATCTTTTCTAATTCACAAATCCTACTTTCTTGGGATTTCCTTACTTTTTCCAATTCACATTTCAGAAAGTTGTTATTCTCTTGCATATTCTCTTTCCTTTCCCCATTTTTTCCTAGCTTTCTTTTAATGTTTTTTATAGTTTCTTCTAGGAGAGCCTTGTGTGATGAGAACCAGCTTACATTTGCCTTTGAGGTATTGTCTGGAGCCTGTCTGCCATTAGTCTCCTCAGAAAACCTGCTGTCTTTCTGTATAGAAGCTATTGATTATCCTTTTGATTTTTTAATTCATTTTTTAAAGCCTTTAAGGTATGCTTTCAGGGCAAAGAGGGTACTAGCTTCCTCTGCAGAGCAGGTAGATATATGGACTATAGCTGTCCTGCAACTGGGCTGCAAAGATCAGTCCAATGGCGGGAGTGCTCAGGGAAAAGCTCCACACTGGAAGTGACCCTGACTCAGGCTTGGGTAGCACAGCCTGAGCTGCTGAAGTGCCTTGTGAGGAGCCCCACTGTGAGGATTAGTGACTGTACTGGGGCTAGAGGCTGAGCAGCGAAAGTCACTGCCCTGAGGAGCACAGTCACACTGCAGAAATTCTATTGCTCCAGGCCAGGCCCCATACTGTGCAGATTCAAGGCTGCCCTGGGCTGCACCTTTCTGCGCTGTGGATTTGTGGCTGACTCCCCGAAAGCCCCTGCTGCAGAATGCTACTGCATAGCTGTGTTGTGGCTTGTGCTAGTTATTCTCTTCTGGTTTTGGGTGGGTATAGCCAGATCCTGTTAGGTTCTAACATTTTTTAGAGTACCCTCTACTCTTGCCTTTAATTTCTCTGCTGGTCTACTGCTTTGCAACCAAAGCAAAATTGCCCAATCTATGGTAGAGTCCCCTCTGTAAATTTTCCAACCACAGAGATCACCCCTGCCCTGGTCCACTTCAGACACTAGCCTCTAGCTCTATCCCAGTTTTCGTTGGTCTGCTCCTGCCCGCTCAGGAAAAATCTTTTCTGGCAGTCTTCAAGATTATTTTCAGCTGGTAAATTTCTATACTTCCAATCTTTATGAATTTTACAAGTCAAGCACTATTTTTGAGGCTGATTTTAATAATTAGTAATGAGGGTATGAGAGAAGCTCAGAAAGTCATGTGTGCCTTCTCCACCATCTTGGCTCCCATGATACTTTCTTTTTTAAAAATTTTTTAAATTTTTTTATTCATTTTTCCAAATTATCCCCTCCCTCCCTTCACTCCCTCCCCCCGATGACAGGCAATCCCATACATTCTACATGTGTTACAATACAACCCAGATACAATATTTGTGTGCAAATACCACTTTCTTGTTGCACATCAATTACTAGCTTCCGAAGGTATAAGCAACCTGGGCAGACAGACAGTAGTGCTAACAATTTACATTCACTTCCCAGTGTTCCTTCTCTGGGTGTAGTTATTTCTGTCCATCATTGATCAACTGGAAGTGAGTTGGATCTTCTTTATGTTGAAGATTTCCACTTCCATCAGAATACACCATGATACTTTCTTTGAAAAAATCCTGAGTATCTTATAGAAACTGTCAGAATGAGAGGTCAGAAAGAAATTTATATCTTCAACATGTTACTCAAAAAAGACTAAAAGAAATTCCACTGAAGAGACAAAAGTAATATATTCTCAAAATAATAATGAACCTCAAAGAAACAAGAAAGTTAAGAATTCTAAAAGACTGACAAATTGGATTTTTTAAAAAATTGGTAATACCACAAGAAAAAATTATCCTAAAACCACCACAAACTAGAAACAAACCTAGAATTTTCTCAAGATTTAGCAAAATAGATATACAGGGATCTAAAAAAGATATCAGTAAAATTATCAAAAAAAATGAAATAAAGAACTGAGTATTACTAATAATTGAAGGACAGAATAGTGAGAAAACTAGAGGAAGCAGAAAAACAAATCTTGTTCAATTAGAAAGGCATTGCAAATAATAGAGGCAAAAGTGATGAATTGGGGGGGACAGACATAACACTATTATTACATGATCAAGCTTCCTAAAAATTGTGAAGAAGAAAAAAAAACTAACCATTGCATTTCATAAATTACTGAAGAAAATTTCTCAGAAATAATGCATAATACAAATTGATAGAATTCATAGGATGCAAACAAGACTGATCCTTAAATCCAACTCATTCAGATAAAACAGTTTCACATCAAGACTAAAATAACAAGAAAGGATACTTATAAGTAGAAAAGGAGAAAGATATGTAGGAATTATCAAATTTCACAATACATTTGCCACTGTATTGAAAAGAAGCAAAATGTCACAATACTAAAATATAAGCACCATAAGAATTTATCCACAAATTACCCTCCATTCTTGGCACTTAAGTCAGTTCCCTGACAATTTAGGTTTGCTATTGGAATGAAATGAGACTCCTCTTCTTGTTCAACTTCATAAAGGGAATTTACTTAGCCATGTTAGAGGAAGGAGGATATTTAACAAGAATATACATTGTGTTTAGTATGAGTTAATTCACCTAAGTAAAACTTCCCCACTTCTCTGTTGCCTATAACGACACCAGAAAAAAAGGATAGAGTTCTTCACAGTCCTCTGCACAGATAACCAGGATGTAAAGTATAAAGCTCAAATTCTACATGCTGAGTCAATTAAACCTCAAAGACAATCTCAATGTCTTTTTAGGAAAAACTAGCCTAACTTGCAAGGAGCAAAAATTTAAGGTAAAATTCCTTCCAAGAAAATTCAACTATTCTTTGAAAAATTCACATGAATTTCACTAACTCATGGAGAAAAAAGATTACCCTTAAAATAGCTTTAGACATCAGAAATAAATAAGAACATACGTTCTCCATGTTACATGAGACTTCAAGCTAAAATCTTTAATAAATGAATATTTTATAATTATCTAATACTTGTAATTTTACTGCAGACAGGAAAGTGAAATTAAAAAACAACAGAAGTAGACTTAGATAATTGTTGAATAAGAAAAAGTAGATAAGGAGAAATTTTTTTTTTAAAGAAAGGAGAATTGTAAGTTAACTATAGATATTACAAATAAAGAATAAAGAAAAAAGGAACACAATAATGATGTTAATAGGTTAAAAAAAGACTAATTGTAGAGAATATCCTTATTTTGAATAGGAGTGTGCCAAGTTTTTAATAAAATTTATAGAGTTGTTAATATAAAATATAAGATTTTTTTTCTTTGCATGTGTTCTTTGAGCAGATGTGAGTTTCAAGGATATAATACTAGGAGGAAAAAACAAAAAAAAAGAGCAATTTAACAAAGAATGATAGATAAGTTAAACTTTCAAATTATAAACTTGACTACCAATAAATCATTTTTCTTAGAAAAATCAAATGTTTGTGAAATGAATGAAAATAGATACATCCTTGCAATATATTATCTCAAGAAAATACATCGACTCTTTAAAGTTTACTGTACTTCATCCTATTCTAGATTATCCTGAGATCCAGAGATATCAAATAGAAATTCAAAGCAAAAGTTATAAGAAAGAAAAACAAAGGAAAATATAACATGCTTCAGAGAACCATTGCCAATAAAAATATGCCATTATTAAATATCTGAACATCTAATCCCTTAGCATTCCCCTAAAGGAAATTTTAGCTGATTTATAAAAAGTTAGATAATGAATTATAAAAAAGATTTTAATATTAAACTAATGGAATATGAAAAATAATATTAAATATAAATGAGAAAGAATTTGTATTGCTAATTGATTAGAGTACTAAAGAAATGAGAACTGATAGCTATAAGAAGAAATATATATCTAGTAGCGATATAATTTATTTTTCTAATTAAAATGCAGCATTCATAGAAATTAATTAATTCCCAGAACACAAAAGTTATAGATGAATTCAGAAAGGTAGCAATATGAAATATATTATTTCCAGAATATATTGAAATGAAAAATTATGATCACACACTGAAAATATTATCAAAAGATTCAGCTCTAATCAGAAAATTAATTTTAAAAATTTGTGGAGCAATGTTTTGGTTATAGATCAAATTATAGTTATAGAAACAGATTATATTAAATGTAAAACAACATAAACATAACACATCAAAATTTGTACTATGCAGCCAATGTGGTAATTAAGAGAAAATTTATATTGCTATCTAGATAGTATATAATAGTATAACACTATCAAAAATGGAAAAAATGCATTGAGCTTGTAGCAAAAAAATTAAAAATGAAAAAATTAATATGTCAAAATCAAACACAAACCAGGAAACCATTAGAGGAAAAAGAAAAATCAATGCAATAAAATTATAAAGATTAATTGAATTGATAAGTAAAACAAAAAGCAATTAGTAAGGATTCAATGTTTTGAAGCACAAGGTTTCTGATGGAGTTCTCCAGAGCTCTGTGTTTGGGTCTGTAATTTTTGAATACTCTTATAAATGATTTAGATAAAGGTGTAGATACCATGTTTACCAAAATTGGCAGATGCCACAAATGTGAGTTAATTAGCTAAAATACCAAGAGTCTGTTCCCAAAAGGATTCTGACAGGTTAGAGCATGGGTCAGCAAGCTACAATCCAAGAGTGAAATCTGACCTTCACTTATTTTATATGGTCAGCTAGCTAAATCATTTTTTTAGCTTTCTAAGCTATAGAAAAACCAGGGCCAGGTCAGATTTGATCTTTGTTCAATATTTTCTGACCCCTGGGATAGTGAAGTGGTCTGAACATAATAAAATTAATTTCAGGAAGTACAGAGGTAAAGTTTTTTACTTGGTTTCGAAAGATCTAAATCACAACTACAAGATGAAAGAAGGCACTTTTTCTGGAAAAAAACAAATAAACAAAAATTTAAAAAAATTCCAAAGGCTTTATTGTCCTGCAACTAAAGCTATCAATGCAATATAAATGCAATTTTATATTCAATTAAAAGAGTCATGAAGGTTCCTAATATAATTTGTAACTGGTCTTCTCCACAAAAATTATTGTGCTGTTATTTGTTGCAACATCCTATTCCTGATAGGATTTCTTCTTGCTCATAAGAAATCTTAATACTCTTTTGTGACATTTTTTAGCCAATATGTTTGAAGTTTATCAACATATGTTCATATTAATCATGTTAATCACATAGTAATTAGACTGGTAGCCATATCTGTGGGTGGCATATAGAAGTATAGATCATCCCCCACAATTTTATTATCATTTATCCTTTCTACTCTCACTTTTCCTAAAAAGGAAGTGTTTTCATTTCCCCTGGTATGAGAAATTTGAACTTGACTGACATAATTTCTTATCATCTCCTATCATGTTCTTTGAAGCTAATGTTAGTAACATGAAAATTACCTTCAAGCTTCAATAAAATTGAAGGAGGCACTAGGAAAAATTGGGAGAAATGAAGTAGGCCTGTTAACTTTTGTCCTACATTCTTCCCAAATAATTGTACCTGTTCCTTCAGTTCAATTTTTTAAAAGAATTATTAAATTCTCAATATATTCAAGACAATGTAATAGAAACTAGAAATGCAGAGATAAAAATGGGTATGCCTTTCCCCTTAATATGTTTATACTGTATAGTATACACAGTGAAGAGAAAGTAACCTGTACATAAATAAATGTCATATATGTTTTATCTAAATATATAGATGCAGTTTGTGGCTGGCATAGATAAATATAATCTGAGATCTGGCTTAGTTATATAAATTATTTTCTTAATCATGCTTAATGGGGTGGGTATTCCTTAGCTAATTTGCTAATTTAATAAAGACCATCACAAATAACAAATGTTAATTAAACCCATTGTCCCAGTGAATAGAAATCTGAAAAATTATAGTGATAAGAATATGCCAAAGAATATAAAAGAAACGAATAAGCTTTTCCTCTGAGAGTAAAATAATATCTCAGGTCACACCAGGAGAGAGAGAGTAATTTTCTCTTTTGTCTCTCTGTAGAATTTCAAGGGAATCTAGGGATAGTATGAGACCAACTTCCCATATATGTCATCCTTTCCAAAGACTCATGTTCTTTGTCAATTCCATGGACTTTCTTCTATCCATATGTCTTTCCAAAATAGAGTCTTTGGAACCAATGCCATATTTTTTATTAATGTTCTGAGAATTCAGCACTAAATAATCTTTCTCCTAGTCAGGAATCACTTCTCCCTTTATTACATTTATATTACATTTATTGTTATTTATTATATTTATATTATATAAGAGCAGGCAAAACCATGCAAGGTTGGGAACCCGTTTAGATAAATAAATAAATAACAAATATATAGAAGGAAAATGTAAAGAAAAATCTGGAGTGGGCAGAAAAACTGAAAACTGCAAGAATTGTAAATGTTACAATATAGGAGAGAATACAACCTGAGCTTGAAAATAGTAAAGTATTTCTAGAAATAGAGATAGGTATGATAGCATTTCAAGAGTGGGGGACAGCATGTGCAAAGGCATGGGGATAGAAGGTGGGAGATCATGTGTAGGTAATAAAAAAATAGTCCAGTTACACTAGAATATCTTTTCTCAAATATTTTCTAAAAAGTGTTATATAAAATAGAAAAAAATCAATTTATTTTGTGTAACATAATACTAATACATAGGTAGATATTACAGAAATAGATTCTGCTCAATGAAGGAAAAATTTTCCTAATAAACCTAATAAAGTGAGTTGTCAAAAATAGTTCATGCAGACATTCCCTCAGAGAAGGGGAAAAGGAGAAGTAAAAATGGGTTAAAAAATCTCACATAAAAGAGGTATGAAAGGAAGAGCTTTCACAGTGGAAAGACAGATGAGGTGTGGTGGAAGGCAGTGCTTAAACTTTACTCTCATTAGACTTGGTTCAAAGAAAGAATAAAATATATACTCAGTTGGTTATAGAAATTCATCTTGTCCTATAGGGCAAGTAGGAAAGGAGAAGAATAAGAGAAGGGAGAAAATTGGGAAAGGCAAGTGGTCAGAAATTAAAAAAAAAAGATTTTGATGAGAGACATGATGAAGACAGAGAGAAACAGAGAGAGAGAGAAAGAGAGAGAGAGAGAGAGAGAGAGAGAGAGAGAGAGAGAGAGAGAGAGAGAGAGAGAGAGAGAGAAGGAAAAATAGGATGGTAGGAAATATACAGTTAGTAATTATAACTATGAATGTGAATGAGATAAATTCACCCATTATGAAATAGAAGGATATAGCAAAATGGATCAAAAACTAGAGTCCAACAATAGTTTATTTACAAGAAACACTCTTGAATTTGAGAGACACACAGAGAGAATAAGTTCTGGGGCTGGAGTAGAATGTATTATGTTTCATTTGAAGTAGGAAAAAAAAAAAGTAATTATGATCTCAGGCAAAGAAAAAGCCAAATAGATCCAATTAAAAGAGATAAACAGGAAAAACTATATTGTGCTAAAAGATACTGTAGACTGTAAAGTAATATCAATATTAACATTTATGCATCCAATTATTATTTATTATTATTATTATTATTATTATTATTATTTTGCCCTTTTGAAAGCATTTATCTGCTGCCCTTTTGTTTTAAGGTGCGAGAGACAGCACAAAAAGTTAGACTTCTGTACTTTAAAAAAATTTATTTTCCTCAACTACATGCAAAAATAGTTTTCAATATTTATCTTTGCAAAACCTTGTGTTTCAAATTTTTCTCCCTCTTCCCCTTTTACTGCTCTCTAGGAAAGCAAACAATCTGGTATAGGTTAAAATGTGTAATTCTTCTAAATATATTTCTTAATCTGAATTCTTAAAGGAAAAATAGGAAAAAGGAAATAAACTATAGTGGAAAATCTCAAATTTCCTCATTCAGTAATAGAGAAATCTAACCAAAAATAAGAAAGATGATAAAGAGATGAATAGAATTTTAGAAAACTTAAAATAGACATCTGTAAAGTACAGGCTAGCTCCCTGGAGGGCTTCAGGGTCAGCCAGAGTCAGGATAAATTAAAGTCTTTGGTCTTTTGGGGGAGAAGTGAAGGAGGCAGGCAAAATGCCAGGAGGCTTGCCAAAGATCTCTCCTGGATTCTGGAGTCCTGAGTCTCCAGCCCTTTCCTCCTCATCTTGCTGCCAAGTCACTCTCCTTTTTCTCACTCCACCCCCCCAATCCTTGCCTACAATTATCTTACTACCAAATATTCTGCAAGCACCAAAGGTGAGGAGAGACATGATCCAAATATGTGCTAATAAAGGCATTGTCTTACATTGAATAGGTAATTAGCCTTAAGTGCTCTTCATTCTCAGATTTAAGTACACCTTTTCAGAGTTCCAGCCTTCTACATCTCCTGCTTTCTTTTGTTTTAGAACACAGGTGGTCTTGCCCTCCTTGACTCTCAGAGAGATAAGAATGCCTGAAAAAGAGGTGATCACCACCCTTCCCCTTCCTTCCCCCCTTTCCTTCCCCTCCCCCCCAATACTCAGGAAGGGAGGTGAAAACTGTTAAGAGTCAGGTCCCCAACTTCCAAGTGGAACAGGCCTTAAGTGACCAGCATTGCATGTCCACCTGAAATGATGAAGACTGTGAGCAATGAGGGGTGAGAGCCATGGGTGGGACCCTTTTCCTCCCATTTTGTTCACCCTTACAAGGCTACCCTCAGATTACCTGAGCTGTGTCCTGTGCAATATCCAAGGCTGGTGGGGGGTTGCCAGGCCCTCTTAAAGAAAACACTAAAGAGGAGATGATCATGACTTCCCTGACTTCTCAGGAAGAGAAAGGGAAGTGGGGAGTCAAGCCAGATATTGTTAGCAGGTTTCTGGGCTGAAGGGTCTTACTAGAAACAGGTATGCACAAACCCATCAGCATGGGAGGTATTACACAAGCACATAACAATAAAGTACAGGCTAGTAGTGATGACTTTCCCCACAGCCAGTGGCTCAATGTGGTGTAACAAATATGAATTGTGCATGCAAGTAATCATATAACAAATAATATGAATCAACATGTTATTGAACAAGATTTCCAAAAGTCCTAAAAGGAGGGTATGTAAATAACAATCACACATATGCTTCCTTCGGACATCTGAAGAAAATTGAATAGGAATATAAAGAAATATTATTTTTTCCTTTGTCAAAAATTTGACTATGTATTAGGGCATAAAAACCTTAGGACCAAATGTAGAAAAAGAAATATTAAATGAAGTCTTTTCAGATTGTTATGCAATAAATATTACATTCAAAGAAGGGATATGGAAACTAAATAATATAATCCTAAAGAATGAATGGATCAAAGAACAAAGTATAGAAAACATACATAATTTATTTATTTTTATTTTTTTATTAATTTTATAATTATAACTTTTTTTTTGACAGTACATATGCATGGGTAATTTTTTACAACATTATCCCTTGCACTTACTTCTGTTCCAAATTTTCCTCTCCTTCCCTCCATCCCCTTCCCTAGATGGCAGGCATTCCCATACATATTAGATAAGTTATAGTATATCCTAGATACAATATATGTGTGCACAACTGAATTTTTTTTTTTTTTTGTTGCTGTTGTTGCAAAGGAAGAATTGGATTCAGAAGGTAAAAATAATCTGGGAAGAAAAACAAAAATGAAAAAAGTTTATACTCATTTCCCAGTGTTCCTTCTCTGGATATAGTTATTTATATCCATCATTGATCAATTGGATCTGAGTTAGATCTTCTCTTTGTTGAAGATATCCACTTCCATCAGAATGCATCCTCATACAGTACTGTTGTTGAAGTGTATAGTGATCTCCTGCTTCTGCTCATTTCACTCAGCATCAGTTCATGTAAGTCTCTCCAAGCCTCTCTGTATTTATCCTGCTGGTCATTTCTTTTTTTTTTTTAATTAATTTTATAATTATAATTTTTTTGACAGTACATATGCATGAATAATTTTTTTTTACAACATTATCCCTTGTAATCATTTTTCCAAATTTTCCCCTCCCTCTCTCTAACTCCCTCCCCCAGATGTCAGGCAATCCCATACATATTAAATGTGTGACAGTATAACCTAGATACAATATATGTATGTAAAACTAATTTTCTTGTTGCATGGTAAGAATTGGATTCCAAAGGTATAAGTAACCTGGGTAGAAAGACAGTAGTGCAAACAGTTTACATTCAATTCCAGTGTTCCTTCTCAGGGTGTAGCTGTTCCTGTCCATCATTGATCAACTGGAAGTGAATTGGATCTTCATGTTGAAGACATCCACTTCAATCAGAATATATCTTCATACAGTATTGTTGTTGAAGTGTATAGTGATCTCCTGATTCTGCTCATTTCACTCAGCATCAGTTAATGTAAGTCTCTCTAAACCTCTCTGTATTCATCCTGTTGGTTATTTCTTACAGAGCAATAATATTCCATAACATTCATATGCCATAATTTACCCAACCATTCTCCAATTAATGGGCATCCATTCATTTTTCAGTTTCTAGCCACTACAAAAAGGGCTGCCATAAACATTTTGGCACATACAGGTCCCTTTCTCATCTTTAGTATTTCTTTGGGATATAAGCCCAGTAGCAGCACTGCTGGATCAAAGGGTATGCACACTTTGATAACTCTTTTGGGCATAATTCCAGATTGCTCTCCAGAATGGTTGGATTCTTTTACAACTCTACCAACAATGCATCAGTGTCCCAGTTTTCCCACATTCATCATTATTTTTTTCCTGTCATCTTAGCCAATCTGACAGGTGTGTAGTGGTATCTCAGAGTTGTCTTGATTTGCATTTCTTTGATCAGTAGTGATTTGGAACACTCTTTCATATGAGTGGAAATAATTTCAATTTCATCACCTGAAAATTGTTCATATCCTTTGACATACATAATTTAATTAAAGAGAATGATAAGAATGAGAAAAAAATGAAAAAACAGTAATTAAAAGGAAATGTATGTCTCTAAATGTTGCATCAATACAATAAAAGGCATGTCAACAAATTGGATATACAACAACAACAACAACAAAAACTAGAAAAATTACAAATGTAAATCCCCAAATAAATATCAAAATGAAAATCCTGAAAATCAAAAGAGATATTAGTAAAATTAAAAGTAAGAAAATATCAAACTAATAAATAAAATTAAAATCTTTTTTTTGTAATGAAAAAAATGAAATAGGTAAACAATTTGTTAATTTGATTTTTTTTAAAAAGGAAGAAATATGAATGTAGAAAATATGGCTGTAAAATAATCATCGTAAAATGATTGTACACATATAACCAATATCAGATTCCTTGTTCTCTTGGGGAGAGGACAGAAAATGCAGGGAGGGAGGAAGAAAATTTTTTACAATCATATTTTCATAATAATTATATTGTGAAAGAAAAATCAAAACAAAAGAAAAAAACTACAAGAAAGAAGAAGCAAAGTAGAAAATAGTATGCTTTGCTCTATATTCAGTCTTCATATTTCTCTCTCTGGATGTGGATGGCATTTTCCTACCAAGTACAGTAGCATTGTCTTGGGTCAGTATATTGCTGAACATCATACAATCTTGCTATTATTGTGTATAATATTTTCCTGGTTTTGCTTATTTCACTTAATATCAGTTCATATAAGTCTTTCTGAATCAGCCTCCTCATTATTTCTTATAGAAAAATAGTACTCCATTACATTCAAATACCACAACTTATTCAGCCATTCCTCAATTGATAGATATCTACTCTATTTCTAATTCCTTGCCACCACAAAAACAGAAATGCAAAAATTTAAAATAAAATGTTGTTAAGGAATAATGCACCACAAAAATTGTACATTATGACCAGGTAGAATTTATAGTAGAAATGCAAAACTGGTTTAATATTAGGAAAACTATTAGTATATTTGACCATATCAAAAACAAAACAACAAAAATAATATGATATCTCAATAAGCACAGAAAAAACATTTTTGATAAAATGCAACACTCATTCCTATTTTGGGGGCAGCTAGGTGACAGAGTGGATAGAGCACCAGCCTTGAATTCAGGAGGACCTGTGTTCAAATCTGGTCTCAGACACTTAACACTTCCTAGCTGTGTGACCCTGGGCAAGTCACTTAACCCCAGCCTAAAAAAAAAAAAATAGATGAAACATTCATTCCTATTTAAAAAAAAAACAATTTCAAAAAACATTGTAATATATGGGCTTTTCTTAAAATGATAAGCAATATATATCTAAAACAATCAACAAGGATTATCTATAAAGGGGATAAGATAGAAGTCTTTCTAATAAGACAAGGTTGAAGCGAATTATCACTGTTATTATTCAATATTTTACTAGAAATACAAGGAGAAAAATTAAAGGATTAGAAAAGGCAATAAAGAAACAAAACTATTACTCTTTGCAGACAATACAATGGAGCACTTAGAGAATACTATTAACATTAATGAAAAAACTACCGAAAATAATTAACAACTTCAGCAAAGTTACAGAATGTAAAATAAACCCACATAAGTCATCAACATTAATATATATATGTATATGTATACATATATATATATAATATATTTTCAGCAGGAAGAGATAGAAAGAGAACTTCCATTTAACATCATTTTAGAAAATATAAAATATTAACTATCAAGAAAAACTGAGAAACTATATGAATACAAGTACAAAACACTTTTCACACAAATAAAATCGAGTCTGAACAAATGGAGAAATATTAATTCCTTATGGGTAGACCAAGCCAATAAAATAAAAGTGACAATTCTATCTATATTAATTTTCTTAGTGTCATACCAATCGAATTACCAAAAATATTTTATGAAGAATAAAATTCTGAATTCATCTGAAAGAAAAACAGATGAAGAATATCAAGAGAGTCAATTTTTAAAATGTGAAGGAAGGTGGTCTAGCAGTAGTAGATCTTTCATCATATAATACATACCAAAAAATGACCATACTAATCTAGCATTTGATAACCATAAAGATCCAAGCTTTTGGGACATAAACTTACTATCTGACAAAAACTGCAGGGAAAATTGGAAAACAGTTGGCAGAAACTAAGTCTAAAACAGTGTCTCACACTATATATCATGATAAGTTCCAAATAGGTGTGTAATTTAGACATAAAATATAATCTAATAAGTATATTAGGGGAACATAAATATTTTGCCTCTCAGATGTATAAATAAGAGAAGAAGTTTTGACTAAACAATATGTAGAGAATATCATATGACACAAAATGGGAAATTTTGGTTACATTAAATTAAAAAGGGTTTGCACAAAATCAATGTAGTCAAAAATAGAAGGAAGGCAGAAAATTAAAAAAAAAACATATTTTGGAAAGTTTTTCTGATAAAGGCCTTATTTCTCAAATAGAGAACTGAGTCAAATTTATAAGCATATGAGTCAATGCCTTAAATGATAAGTGGTCCATGTTTATGAACAGGCAGTTTTCAGAAAAAAAGAAATTAATCATAAAAATGCTCAAAGTCACTATTGATTAGAAAAACAACTTTGAGGTGCCATAGTACTCCAATCAAGTTGACTAATATGATAGAAGAGGAAAATGACAAATGTTGAAGAGGATATGGAAAAATTAGGACAATAATGCATTGTAGGCATTCATTCTGGAAAGCAATTTAGAACTATGTCCAAAGGAGTATAAAACTGGTGCATAAAACTTTGGCCCAATTATAATAATTGGAGATCTATATCCAAAATAGATTTTTAAAAGAAAAGAAAAAAGGATCTGTATGTACAAAAATTTTCATAAAAGCTTTTTTTTTTTTTTTTTTTTTTGTGGAAATGCTTATAAATTTAGGAATGACCAAAAAGTTGTGACATATCATAGTGAATACTATGTGCTGTAAGAAATAATGATGAGCAGAAGAGGTTTAGAAAAACTGGGAAAGATTTATATGAACTGATGCAAAGTGACATGAGAGCAGAACTAGGAAAACATTGTACACAATAATACCAACATCACATGATGAATGACTTAGCTATTCTGATCCATACACTGATCCAAAATAAATCTGAAGGACTCAATGAAAAATGGTGTCTGCTTCTAAAGAAAGAACTTATGGAATCTGAATGCAGATCAAAACATGGTTTTTTTCAACCTTTATTTTTCTTGATTTATTTGTTTATTTTTTGTTCTGTTTTCTTTAACAATATGGCCAATGTAAAAATGTGTTTTATACAACTGGGCACATATTGTCTTTATCTAGGAGATTGGAGAGTATTAGGGAGAGGAAGATAATTTGTTTAAAAATGTTATTTTTTGTAATTGGAAAATTGCAAGATATCTTGTGAAGAAGTAAGTTACCCAACATTGAAATTGTTTAAGTGGAGGTTGCATGGCTGCGTATTAAATTTTTAGGCAATTGCATTGATGTCAGTAATAGTTGAGCTTTTAGCTTCTTTTGAAAGTATAGGATTCAGTATCATGATCACATCTAACCTAGTGGGGAAAACAAATATAATAATATTTTTATGTCAGGCTTTTGGACATGAAATAATAGTGTTTAAAAGAAATGCCCCATCTGGAACTATTCTCTGAAGGACACAATAGCTATTCAAGTGTTTCCATAAGGAAGAGAAAAAAAATTGTTATCAATGAATAGCAATTTTGTACCATCTGTAGTATGAGAACAATTTGTCAGTTTAAATCATGCCTTTGAAAGAAGTCTCAAGTGGTACATAAGTCACCTTTTCTCTCCATCTCTGCCAGCTAACATTCTATTGGAGTCTTTCTTTTTGGCCTTCTCCAGTCTGTCCTCATATACTATTGTATATTCTGGACTGGAGATGACAAAAGACGCCAAAAGTTTATACCAGGTAAATTTTTCTTTACAACTACATAGGAAGGAATTATTTTTTGTGATTGTAACCACCTTTAGTAAGGATGTGGATTAGAATTTGGATTGTGTTTGGATACCTATATTTATTCCTTGCTCTGTAGACAAAATAAATAAATAAATAAATAAAGCCTTGGTAAATTTGCTTGCTGTCTAGATAAGACTAAAACATCCAGAATATATAGTGAATTTTATACTTGCCCTCCATAAACACCTACATGATGATATAATTAGTCTGCCTAGTTTACTTATCTCACTGTGAAACTGAATTGTACACAGAGAAAGTGATACAAAAGGTACCTTCAGATGTGTGCATTGGAATGGTGGTAAGCAAAGAAAAAGGAAAATGGGATACCATCCATTATATTAAGACAAAGACCCTGGGACACTAAGATGAAGCTGCTGCTAAGGTAGCCAATAAGTTAAGAGAAGATGGAAAGAGAAAGAGATAGAAAAGTTCCACAACCCAGTCTCATGTTAGTTGTTTTCCTCTTGTATCTAATTACTGTTGCTAACTAGATATTAAGATCAGTTTCTTACATTTTTACAAAAAGACAGTAAAATCTGTGAGTACTTTAATCTTTAAATTTAGTTCCTTTTAAATGTGGTGCCATAGGCAAACCTTGTTTGCCTATGATATATTCTGTATTAATTTAAAAAGTTATAAATATTTAAAAAATTTCTACTTTGAAAGAATAAAATGAAGGATTCTTTCATTTTTATCTTCATATTTCCAGTTCCTAGAATAATTCCTAGCACACAATAGATGGTTAATAAATGTTTATAGACTTGATTGTGATATGATAATACAGTATCTAGCTATTTCTTCAAAATTGAGGTAAAAGACAATTAGGAAGTAAGAAATAAATTAAACATGCCATTAAAGACTTATTTGATTATTGAGCAAACATTTTACTCCCTTAGAAACCCTTCACTCTTAGGCTCTGCTTTGAACAAGCTTGATTATATGATTATTCACTTCAAATCAGATTAAACTAGAAACTAGAAAAAAAAAGAGATAAATTCCCAAACTAGGAGTTTTTTATTGTAAGGACACATGGCCACATATACTTATAATAACTGAAGTTAAAAATGACGCTGAATTTTTTGCAAAAGTCAAAATGCTCAGTATATTTTGCTTAAGAAGACAGAGAAGCATATTACATATTTTAGGAATATGTCTATCTGATAGGTTTATAGCAAAGAAAATTTTTGATCTTTAAAAGTTAAGCTTCAGTAGTTCAGAAAATTCAGTCTTATAGAAATACGCATTTCATTATGATGCTGGAAACATAAGGTGTTGCTGTGGAATCATAGAATCATTTATTGAAACATCAGAAAAATCAAAGAATTATAGAGTTTCAGAATTGAAACAGACTTTAAGAGATTCTTTTATTAATTATAATGAGGATGATGATGATAAATCTACAATGAAAATTTTATTAGGGCTAAAATGAAGTGTTCTTGAATATTGCTACCTGGCATTTTAGTATAAAAAAATGAATAATTTCTCTTGTGATTTAAGAAAAATAATTTTTCATTCATTCATGTACTTATTCATTTGTCCATTCAATTTTCTATTTATCTACCTATTTGTTAATTGATACTTATTTAATTTATCCTTATATTTATTTTTATTTATAAGTTATATTTTCAAAGTTACTAATGATCTCTTAGTTGTCAAATCTGATAGCCTTTTGGTCAATCTTCATTCTCCTTTGAAACTATTCATTATTCCTTTCCTTGACACTCTTTTTTTCTTTAGGTTTTCTCTTCTCCCTCTCCTACTTTTAATATTATTCCAGAGTACAGCACCATCCTTCTAGGCCCTAAGGTTTATAGTTCAGGAGTCACCCCCCCTCCAACACACACACACTATATCTAATACCTTATATTCAAGCTGCTGCCAAGGTTTCTTTATTTCACATTTACAATCCTCTTTTTTTCTGGTGCTTCCACTATGCTAACGTGAATTGCCAGGCCCTAATCACTTCTCACCTGAATTTCTGCAATTGCCTTCTTGGGGGGTAAGGGGGCAGTTGACTGCCTAAAGTTTCTCAGTCACTCCAAACCATTCTCTATTCAATCACTAAAGTGATTTTTTCCTAAAGCTCAGATCCAGTAATATCACCCTCTTCCCAATCTTCTCCTCTCACCCACTCCACTCAGCTTCAGTGGTTCCCTATTGCCTTCAAGATCAAAATCAATATGCTCTTTTTGATGTTCTGTAATGTCTTCATAATGTAATACCCCTTATCTTTCCGGGTATCTTATGCCTTATTCTCTAACATGTGCTCCAATCCACTGACAATGTTTTCTCTGCTATTTGTCAAACAAGCTACTCTATCTCTTGACTGAGCATTTTTACAACTTGTTACTCATCCTGGAATGCCCTTTCTCCTCGTATCTGCCTCCTATCTTTCTTGGCTTCCTTTAAGTCTCAGCTAAAATCCCACCATCTATAAGAAACCTTTCCTGATACTCCTCAATTCTACTGTCTTCCCTTTTTAAAATTTATAGTATAACTTTATTATACATCATTGCATACTATTTTCCCCTTTCAATTATGAGCTTCTTGAGGGCAAGGACTATTTTTTAGTGCTTGCAAAATGTTTATTGATTGATATCAAATGCTCTAATAAATTAACAACAATAAATCTTTTTAGTTTATATCTTAATTTTTTTTTATTTTCAGTAGATAACTTTCTTACCAACTTCAGGTATTTTTATAATTACAAGCAGCTTTCAATTATGTCCAACCTTTCTTTTTATTATACACACATAGTTCTAGAGATCCTATTCCTTCCTATGTCTTTGCCCTGGCAGGAATGAGTTCCCTTTTGTTCAGTTAATTTTCAGTTTGTGATTCCATTTGGGATTTTCTGGCAAAGATACTGGTGTGGTTTGGCATCTCCTTCTCCAGCTCATTTTACAGATAAGGAAACTGAGGCAATTAAGGTTGAGTGACTTGTGTAGGGTTGCCCACCTAATAATTGTCTGAGACCAGATTTGAATTCAGGAAGATGAATAACTTCTGGCCTGGCACTCTTATCCACTGTGTTATCTAGCTGCTGAGAGCTCTCTTTATTTCTTCCTATAGAATCTTTTTCCTTTTTGCCAAGATTCAGCACAAATATCACCATCTCCCTTTCAAACTATATTTTATTTATATTGAATTGTTTTTGTTTTCTTTATATTCTCTTCATTCTCTATATATTTATATATGTCATTGTTTCTCCCTTTAGAACTGATTGTTTCATTGATTGTTATTTCTATGCCTGGTGTTTAGTGCAGTGCTTGGCGCATAGTAAATGCTTAATAAATAATTGTGATTGATTGATGACTTATTGATTTATTGTATTAGTTGTGATAAATTTTGCCTTAGGCGGTCTGTTTCCTGCCAGGGTCTGTCCCTTTTTCCACTTTCTTAATTTGGCATATGTTCAGGGAACATAGTCTCATTTTGTTATTATGCTGAGCAATGA
This sequence comes from Sminthopsis crassicaudata, assembly GCF_048593235.1. Lineage (NCBI taxonomy): Eukaryota > Metazoa > Chordata > Mammalia > Dasyuromorphia > Dasyuridae > Sminthopsis > Sminthopsis crassicaudata. The sequence goes on from NC_133619.1 coordinate 422,250,478, forward strand.
CAAAGAATGTACATTTGTTTCAAAGATATGATTCTAATTTATTTAAATATGATTTATTTTTAAAATTGTGATTGTTAAGAGTCTTTGTCTCTACATGAACATAGCTAATGTAGAATTAACTCTATTTGTGGCATTTTCAAGTTCACTCTCTTCTCCCAATCATAAATGCTTCATCTATAAATATCCAATTTTGTACAGGAAATAACAAAATTTCCTGGACTTCATAATCACTTGTTTCAAAAGCCATGGATAAAATGGCAATAAATCTCTCAGGTTCAAAAATGGGCAACTTCTATCCTTCTGTCGGTGTCCTTGGTTTCTCCTGGTCAATTGGGTCCCCACATGCTGCTCTCTTGTAGAGTACTGGGCGACATGCAGGATCAGGTTATTGTGATGAGATTCTTTTTTCTGTTTGGAAAGAAGTAACCTACATGAGTTCCTTCAAAGTGCTGAGCAGACTGATTTGACCATTTTGACTTTCTTTTGTGTGTCAGGTGAAATAGCATACTGTGTGCTCACCACAGGGAGTGAATGCAAAGTAGTTAAGGGCCCTGTAACTATCCTCACTGAAAAAAAAACAAAAAACAAAAACAAAACAAAACAAACAAACAAACAAACAAAAAAACAAGCTCTATTCCTGTTTTCTTGCAAATATTGATTCTGGAAAGTTTCCAAGTCATACCTTAAGGTCCTTTATAAAAATAACATTTACCAAAGTTAGGGATAAAGTTTTACAACTTGTAGAGCATAGTTGTGGTTTTTAAAATATTTAAGTTTCTATAATAGAGTCTTATTGAATAGAATAGAGCCCCATCCCTTTTCCCTTTCTCCATGTATTGTCAAGGTATTAGGAGACACCCTGTTTTCCAGAGTTAAGGCCCAGGAAACAAGCTGTGCCCTGAACATGGCATAACAGCAAGAATTTGTGCTTATCCTCTGGATGATCTCAGCCACTGCAAAATCCCAGAATTGTTTTATATAATTATTACCATGCTTTGACCAGTACCAGGTATTCTCTGTGTTTGGACAAGCACCTGCTGTATCCATGTTCTGATCATGAAGCCCTGCTAAGAACCAGATTTGTCTCATTGTTGCTGTTATCCCTTATTGTTAGGGATATAGCTCACTGAGAAAATATTGAGCAAATATTGAGATCTCTCCACACTACCTTGGATCCACCCACTAGAGGAAGGGCTAATCTGCTTCATTCCTTACAAGTCATTGCTCTCACTTTGAAATTAAACTTCTGATCCGTTCCCGATTCTCCTGTGTCTAACCTGCTGTTAGTGTTCAGTGGCCCACAGGTTAAGGCTGGTTCAATGTGGCTGACAATCCCCTCATACAGACACACATACACACACAATATTCATTGCAACTCTCAGATTGGTGAATCTATGGTATTTTTGAATGGCAGATTCTAACTCTATGATGATAACTTATAACTGAAAAAGCACTATAACAATTTTAGAAAAAAAGACCTAACACTCCTTATTTGATATAAAAATCCAAAAATTACGGCACAAATTAAAGATATTTTAAACTCTTCCCAATCAATTTCTTTGTACATCATCCAGTCTATTTTTAAAATGTTGTAACATAATAGGTTAGAGCCCTAGAGAGTTTCAGAGAATTCTAGTACCTTATTTATGGCTAGATAGCTGTGTAGTCAATTTAACCTCCTTGTTCCTTTGTTGTTTTACCTCCATAAGAAAGAGATTAGACCATATGATTTTAAAAATCCATTCCAGTTTTAAAATACTGCAATAATAATAATTAGAATTAGAATTTATGTAGCAATTTAGGGGTTACAAAACTTTTCATGAATATTATCTCCTTTAATATTCTAAAGTAACATAATATAGTATTATATAATATAATGTGACATGAATGACATATGAAATAATATATAATAGCACTCAGTATATAACATGGATCTCTCCTTTCCTGTTAAAAATAGCTATTAGGAATATAATTTGAACTTAAAATTTATTTCCATTAAATTAACAATATTTAATGGTGCAAATGGATATAATTATGTAATAAAACCTTTTATCTGTAGAGCAAAATGTCCAGCCTTATGGACATAGTTTTTTTTTTTTTTTTTTTTTTTTTTTTTTTTTTTTTTTTTGGCCATTGTGTGGATCTAGAGAAAACTCTTAAAATAGTAAAATAGTAACCTAGTTGTTGTCCTTTCTCTCTGTCTCTCTTTCACCTCTCATATCTATTCTCTTGCCAAAACCTGTAAATATCATCTTTGCAACATCATTTAAAAAAAAACTGCTTTCCTCAGATTCTGTTCCTACCTTAATATTATTCCTAATAACCTCATTCCTAATTATTGTAATAGCTGGCCTGGTGGAGGGAAGGAGGGAAGAATGTCTACTTGTCTCAAGTCTCTTCCTCTTCTCCCTTCAGCTACTAAAATGATTTTTCTGAAGTGCAGGTTTGATCATGTCAACCTGTTATTCAATAAACCCTAGTAGATCCCTATTACTTCAAATCAAATATTGAGTACTCTGGCATTCAAAGTCCTTTATCGTCTAGTCCCCTTATCCTACCTCCTATCGAATGGCAGCTAATTTCTTCTTTCTTTCTATATATTCTTTGATGCAGCAACACTAACTTTCTTTAAATAACAGAATTAAGATATTCCACCTCTTGACTCTAGGCATTTTGTCTGGTCATTCCTCATACTAAAATGTTCTCCCTTCCTATCACCACCTCTAGGCTCCCTTAGCTTCTTTAAAGTTCCATGTAAAATTCCACCTTCTACAGGAAGCCTTTCCCAATTCCTAGAATTATTCTAGTTTTTCCCATCAGTAGATTATTTACAATTTATCCTGTAAATAGCTTATTTATATGCAGTTGTTTAAATGTTTTCTCTCCTAGTGAATTGTGAGTTCATTGAGGTCAAGAAGTATCTTTTGTCATTTATGTATCCCCAATGGTTAGCACAGTGTCAGATATATAGAAAGTATTCAATAAATGCTTATTGATTGATGACCTGTGAAACTCAAGTATCTCTATGACCTTAAGCTTATCAATTATCCTCTCTAGCCTCAGATTAATTATCTTCAAAATGTGGGAGTTGTAGTAAATGGTCTCCCGCCTCCCAACTCTAAATCAATGAACCTATGATTCTATTTTGAATACTAAAAACTCCTAAGCAACCTAACAAATAATGATCTTTTCCTGTAATCAGGTACTAGAAAAAATACTCCTTAATAAATGAAGGTGAAGCATAAAAAGAACTAAATAAAGAAAACCCCTTACTTTTGTTTTAAATGTCTTCTCAAAATAGTGTATGTATCTGCCAATATCACCTCATGTATTCTAAACATTTATTTAAAAAACACTTCTTTTTTTCTTTCTAGTTCATGTCTGTTCAAACTGTTTGTATAATAACCTGTTGATATGTATTTCTTTGCAGAACTGGTGTGAATTTACATAGTATATTGAAAGAGTCCCTTTTAGCCCATACAAATACTACTACTACAATGAAAATAACTATTAGCTTTTAAATAGCACCTTAAAGTTTACAAAGAATTTTATGTATATTAACTCTTTTGTACCTTATAATTTCAGAAGGTATGTGCTGTTGTTTTTCTTTTTTTACAGATAAGGAAAATGAGACTGAGAGCAATTAAGCAATTTGCCTAGAATCTAATAGTTACATAGGATTTGAACTCAGGTCTTCCCAACACCATCCTACCTCCTAATAGTTTGTCAGCACTGTTCATTTTAAAGGATAAAAAATGCATTTTTGAGGTTCCTATTTATTTCAAGAACTGTCTGAAGCTTGACAAAAAATAAATAAATTCATGCTTTAAAAAACTTCCTGTTTAATTAACAAATAAAGTAGGAGATACATCAGTGATAATTAGCTTAGGGAGCAATTTTTTTTTTTTTTTGAAGCAAGAAAGACTATACTTTTTAAAAATGGCTAGGAAATTCCAGTGTAAGTCAGTGATCTGACAGTAGGTAGAATTGTAAGAGGAGAAAGAAACATTTCTAAAACCAACTCTACTGGAGTTAAACAAAGGAAAGAGAAAGAAACTAACCTAAACAATTTACAGGTTCTATATTGTATAGTTTTGTGCTGAGAGAAAACCATACGGACAATATGTCTAAGAATACATACAATAAGTCTAAAAGAGCTTCTGGAGTCCCAGGTTGCTCTCTCCCACAGAGAACCATTTTTGTTTGCTCCTCTCTCACAAAACTCTCTCTTTGGGTTGGTATATCACACTTCTTGCTCAGAAACCTGGTAACTTTATTAACTGATTATTTTTTTTTTCTGTGTATTTGACCTGCCTGTCAAAACCACTGTGGAGATGTGAAATGCTTATGCCTATTCAACCTCTCATAGTACCTTTTGCAGTGAAAGGCCTCCACTGGAGTGGAGACTGAGTTAATCTGTTCCCTTGTGGAAATAATAGAACTGTGTTTTCCCCTTAGCATTGAATTCCAGAAATTGCACATGTAAGCTGACAAAACAATGGAATCTGCACGTCCAACATTATTATCTTTTGTGAACGGGGACAGCTTCTTTTTGAATTTGCTGATATTTAAAGTTTGTCTTTGACAATTTCCTCCTGATTTTGAAGGTCTGATTTACATGAAATTCTGTTGTGTTATTTTATTCTCACACAATCTATATGCCGGTTTTCTTTTCTCTTTTTTGAAATGGTATTAAAAGCATTTCTGACCTAGTTCCCTAAAGAGAAAAGCATTAAATCTCCTTGCTTACCCAGCAGCCCCAAACTTCACCACAAGAGCTTGTCAAGGATAGGGAAACCTTTTTAATGTAAGCTCTTCCAAGGTTCATAGGCTTACTAGATTCTGCTTTCTGGGTAATAGGCAAGAAATGAAGAACTGCAGGAGCCTCCAGAGAGCCTTCTGGCAGAGAGCAGATACAGAAAAAATAAAATCTCTGTTTTATTTTATTAAGGACCTTTGCAAAGGTTCATTTGAAACAATTTAGTCTGTCTAACATAATTAAGTAGCTAAGTAGCATCAGATAGAACCTAAAAACAGTCTTGGATTAATAATGTCTAATTCAGTTATAAGCACTCTAATGCATAGCTAAAATGAGCTACACAGCATTGTTTAAAATCCAGAAGGATGAATTAGGACAAGTTAGTGATGAATTGTAATAAAAAGAGATAAAGAAAGTAAGAAAGCCATGCTGACCAGTTTGACATTTATGGTTACCAGGTGGCAATCAAACAATTACACTATTGCAACAGGGTTTAATAAAGACTTGGAATGAGTAGCTGGGATCTGAGAGACTTTTTTGTTTTACTATTCCTCAGAAATGAGTTTACTTGGGACTTGGTCCTAGTTAAGCATACTATTCATTTAACAAACCTTAAGCACTTATTATTTGCCAGACACTTTGCTAGATGCTGGGCATACAAAGACAAAAACAAAAATAATTCTTGTGTTCAAAGATTTTACTTTCTTTTGGGGATAGCAATAAGTAATGCAGTAGATAGAGCATTGGGCTTGAAATCAAGGAAACCTTAGTTCAAATGTGACCCAAGACACTTTCTAGCTGGGTGACCCCAGACAAGTTATTTATTTTTTACTTGTATTGGGTTCTTCATCTGAGGAATGGAGAATAATGACAGACCTTTTCCCAGGTTGTCATGAGTGTCAAATAAAAAATATTTTAAAAGTGTTTTAGCACAGTCTATCACAGAATAGGTATTTAATAAAAACTTATTTTCTCCTGCCTTTCTCTAAGATAGATAATAAAGCAAAGTTCTAAGCTTTTTGGTTTGATGAACCAAGTTTCTGGCCCTACAGAATTGTTGCTCTTTTGCTAGGCAAAAGATGGGTCAATAAATTGGTTGTAAGAGGAAAGAGAGGGTCAGAATGAAAGCATAATGGTAACTGAAAGGATTTTATAGTAGTATAAGGCTCAAAAGATTGAACCTATATTGTAGATTTAAGTGTGACAATAGAGGGCAAAAGCTATGTATCTGATAAATATTATGGAGGCAAATCTATTGTGACACTTCACTTTTGCTCTAATTTCCTTGATTTCTCTATGACTATATTGTCTTCTATGGATATACATGTAGGACACTAAAAAGAAATTAGGAAGAACAGTTTCAAGGGAAAAATAATAACCAAAGTAAAATAAAATAAATAAAGGAAATACTTCAGAACTTTGGTTGATGCAGTAAACAATCATGACTTCATAAGACAGGTTGACCTATGGTTCCTACATCTCAGCATAGAAAGAAAAAAAAATAAGATGTGAAATTAAGGCATACTTTTTCAGACATGAGGTGTATATTTATTTGTTTTCCTTGACTATATTATTATGAGAAAGAATTTTAATTGGAGTAAGGCTAGAGTCAATGGCAAGCAACAAAATAATCAAAACTTTTACAAAGCATTTTTATTATTCAATTTTGTTTTTAATTTATTGAATAAAACAAGTTTTCTATAACACAGTACAATAAAATAGACAGCTGCACATGAAACAAATTTGCTATATACAACTTGCTACTTCTTTCACTTAACAGAAATGGCTACCATCAAACACAAATATATATCTATGTCTACATCTGTAAGGGCCCTTTAAATGGGCGGACACAGTGCATCGGGAGATTGAGGCCCAGAAGTAATTTCTGTGGATATTAGGACTGCCCTTGGGCGGGATCCTGGCCATATTGAGATAGTTTTGTAATGGGTGACTCTCTCGCTGATTGGCTGTGTGTGTGACCTCACAGGCCCTATGTAAGCCCACTGCAAGCAGCAACCGCCCTCTTTAACCTCGTGCTGTTCACCCTGGCTCCCCAGCCTGGGTGGCTAAGCCAAGATGGGTAGCCAAAAGAGGTAAGGGTTTTGGTAGTGAACACATGGGTCTTCTGACCAGGTGTTCACTTGGGAACCAACAAGTCAGGGCATCAGTTACGGCATTATGTGAGTAGGTATAATAAAGGCTTTTAAGATTACACGTGGTTGTTCTTGAGTGCGCTACCGGTTATTAAGCTATAGATTCAAGAGATTGTGGCCAGAGACCTTAGAAGGCCTCAGAGGAGGCGAGCCGGGTAGAGTTCACACTGCAGAGGACAGTGGTCAAAGGTACTCTGGTGGGTCTAGGACAGACTAGTAATTGTAACTGCCAGGAGAGCACGTTACATACATCTATATATTTATAATTCATTTGGGTAAAGTCAAAATAACTTATTCATTCAAAGTTATTCTTAAAACAGTATTGTTTTGTGAAAATTTCCTTTGTGAAAAAAAGACAGAACATTACTTCAAAGCAAGAAAATAAACACAGAATAAACTAGTTGTCCTCTTGAGACAATTTGACAAGACCCTAGGAAAGACACAACCTCTAGGGAATGAGGTTTGGGTTTAGTAAGGTGCAAAAATTCCTAGGATAATTCTGCAGAATCAACAAACCAATCCTGGAGAAAGACAACTTCAACCTTAGAAACTTTCATTTTCCACATGGTGTTGGGCTTTGATGGCTGAGTATTAAGAGATTGAAAGACTTTCCACTGTCAAGGCACATCAAGAATAACAATTCTGACCAAACAGGTCCCAGGCTGTGGCTACAGGGATAAACAAAGGAGCTAGCGCACACCTAGTAAGTACAGGAACAGAGGGGCAGGGACCCTACTGGTATTGGGCATTTTCAGGAAATGTTTTCAGTTCTGGAGCAGAGAGGACAGCTGTAGTTTGCACCCAAGAGAGGGACTTTAGAGAGCAAGATCATGTACAGGATAATGTTACTGGCAGCTTTTGCTATGGCTTGGGAATGAAGAGTAGAGCTCCAGATTGAGTCCTCAGAAAGTAACAGTAAGAAGGATATGAGACTTGGGGTATCATTCCTTATACTGTGGAACTACAACTTGATTACACTAGTAGCTGATAAAAACAAAATTATATAATCAATAAATGAGTAAACAAAGGAGAAAAAACACAACCATAAAGGGTTACTATGTGGATAGAGAATAACTGGATTTATATTCTGAGGAAGATAATAGAGCTTAAAAAAAGGCACTTCTTTTTCAATGAAAAATGTCAAATGTTCCCCAGCACAAAAGGAGTTCTAGAACTCAAAAAGGACTTTAAAAAACAAGAGAAATTGAGGAAAAACTGGGGGGGAAATAAGAGAAATTTAAGAAAATAAAATTATGGAAATAATATCTATGAAAAGAAAAAAAATTCTCCTTGAAATAGAGAATCAAAAACTTAAGAAAATAATTCCTTGAAAAATAGAATTGGGTAAAGCTAAGCCTGTTTTAACATACCAAGAAATCATAAAATAAAATCAAGAATAAAAAATAGAAGAGAAGGTGAAATATCTTATCAGAAAATTATTGATCTGAAGGACAGATTGAAGAGAAATAAGAATAATTGGACTACCTGAAAAGTTATAATAAAAAAGAATCTTGATACAATATCATGAGAAATTGTGAAGGAAAATTGCCTTGAAGAACAATAAGGCAAAGAAAAAGAAAAAAAGAACAAGAAAAAAATCAAATAAACAAACATCATTGATCATCACTTAAAGAGATCTCAAGAGGAAAACTTACAGAGATATAATTGGAAAACTTAAAGCTACAGGATTAAGTAGAAAATATTGGAAGTAACAAGAAAAAAGTAATTTTAATACAATGGAGTTGCAATAAGGAAACAACTATATTGAAGGGCTCTAAGTTTTGGAATATCATAATCTATTGAGCAAAAGGGCTGGGGTTAAAACCAAGGATAACATCCAGCAAAAGTTAAGTACAATTTTTAAAGTAAAAAAAAAAGTTATTTAATGAAATGAAAGACTCAGGTTTTTGTGAGAAAAACCTCAGACATTCAAGGAAGGTTTGAATACATACACACATACAATTCAGGAAAAATATAAAGTAAAAATTAAAGACCAATTATAACAGACTAAATAAGGACAAACTTTTTACTTCATATAGGTGAAAATATTAAAAGTATTCTTATGATTACTATCATAATTTAGGTAGTTTGAAAGAAAAACAGGCAGAAATGAGTATGTTGGGGTAATCTTTTTTGATTTTTTAAAAATGTTTCTTTACTTAATATTATTTTTTTCCATTTACATGTTAAAATAATATTCAACATTAACTTTTTTCTTAATATGTTTTTTATTGAAGCTTTTTTATTTTTCAAAATATATTTGTGGACAATTCTTCAACATTAGCCCTCGCAAAACCTTGTGTTACAATTTCCTCCCCTTCCCCCATGCCCTCCTCTAGATGGCAAGTAGTCTAATATATGTTAAACAATGTAAAATATGTTAAATCTAATATATGCATATATGTTTATACAATTATTGTGCTGCAAAGATAAATAAAATGAAACCAGTAAAAAATAAAGAAAAAGTGAAGGAAAATAAAATATAAGCAAACAACAACAAAAAAGAATGAGAATGCTATGTTGTAAACCCCACTCATTTCCCACTGTCCTCTCTGGGTATAGATGGCTCTCTTCATCATTGAACAATTGGAAGTGTTTGAATCATCTCACTGTTGAAGCCATGTCCATCAGAATTAATCATTGTATAATCTTGTTATTGCCATGTATAATGATCTTCTGGCTCTGTTTATTTCACTTAGCATCAGTTCAAGTATGTCTTTCCAGACCTCTCTGAAATCATCCTGCTGATTTTTTTTTCTTATAGAACAATAATATTCATAATATTCATATAGAACAATTTATTCATCCATTATCCAATTGATACAATTCCAGTTTCTAGCCACTACAAAAAGGGCTGCCATATTTTTCCACATGTGGGTCCCTTTCCTTCCTTTAAGATCATTTTGGGATATAATCCCAGTAGAAACAGTGCTAGATCAAAGGGTATGCATAGTTTGATAACTTTTTGGTCATAGTTCCAAATTGCTCTCCAGAATGGTTCGATCTGTTCACAGTTCCACATTGTACCAGTTTTCCCACATCTCCTCCAACATTTGTCATTATCTTTTCCTGTCATCTTAGGGGTGTTTAGTGGTATATCAGCCTTGTCTTAATTTGCATTTCTCTGATTAATACTAATTTAGAGCACCCTTTCATATGACTAGAAATAATTTCAATTTTTTCATCTGAAAATTGTCTGTTCTTCTCCTTTGACCATTTATCAAATGGAGAATGCCTTAAATTCTTATAAATTTGAGTTTTATCTCTATATATTTTAGAAATGAAGTCTTTACCAGAACCTTTGAATATAAAAAAATGTTTTCCTAGTTCAACATTAAGTTTTTTTTTTAAAAATTATAACTTTTTATTGACAGTACATATGCATGGGTAATTTTTTACAACATTATCTCTTGCACTCACTTCTATTCTGAATTTTCCCTTCTCTCTTTCGACCCCCTCCCCTAGATAGTAGGCAGTCTTATTCATGTTAAATATATTATAGTATATCCTAAATACAATATATGTGTGCAGAACCAAACAGTTCTTTTGTTGCACAGGAAGAATTGGATTCAGAAGGTAAAAATAACCTGGGAAGAAAAACAAAACTGCATACAGTTCACACTCATTTCCCAGTGTTCCTTTTCTGGGTATAGCTGATTCTGTCCATCATTGATCAATTGGAAATGAATTAGATCTTGTCTTATCAGAATACATCCTCATACATTATTGTTGAAGTGTATAATGATCTGGTTCTGCTCATTTCACTCAGCATCAGCTCATGTAAGTCTTTCCAAACCTCTCTGTATTCATCTTTTTGGTCATTTCTTATATAACAATAATATTCCCTAACATTCATATACTACAATTTACCCAACCATTCTCCAATTGATGGGCATCCATTCATTTTACAGTTTCTAGCCACTACAAAAAAGGCTGCCACATTTTTGCACATGTGGGTCCCTTTCCTTCATTTAAGATCATTTTGGGATATAATCCCAGTAGAAACACTGCTATATCAAAGGTATGCATAGTTTGATAACTTTTTGAGCAAAGTTCCAAATTGCTCTCCAGAATGGTTTGATCTATTCACAGTTCCACCAACAATATATTAGTGTCCCAGTTTTTCCATGTCTCCTCCAACATTCATCATTATCTTTTCCTGCCATATTAGCCAATCTGACAGGTGTATAATGGTATCTCAGAGTTGTCTTAATTTGCATTTCTCTGATCAATAGTGATTTGGAACACCATTTCCTATGAGTGCAAATAATTTTAATTTCATCTTCTGAAAATCATCTGTTCATATCCTTTGACCATTTATCTATTGGAGAATAGCTTGATTTCTTATGAATTAGAGTCAATTCTCTATATATTTTTGAAATGAGGCCTTTATCAGAACCTTTAACTGTAAAAATGTTTTCCCAGTTTTTTGCTTCCCTTCTAGTATTATTTGCATTAGTTTTGTTTGTATTAAGGCTTTTTAATTTGATATAATCAAAATTTTCTATTTTTTTATCAATAATTATCTCTAGTTCTTCTTTGGTCACAAATTCTTTCCTCCTCCACAAGTCTGAGAGGTAAACTATCCTACGTTCCTCTAATTTACTTATAATCTTGTTCTTTATGCCTAAATCAAAGATGCATTTTGATCTTATTTTGGTGTACACTGTTCAGTGTGGGTCCATGCCTAATTTCTACGATATTAATTTCCTGTTTTCCCAGCAGTTATTGTCAAATAATGAATTCTTATGGTTTGTCTTAACACTAGACTGCTATAGTTATTGACTATTTTGTCCTATGAACCTAACTTATTCCACTGATCAACTAATCTATTTCTTAGTCAATACTAAATAGTTTTGGTGGCCACTGCTTTATAATATAGTTTTAGATCAGGTAACAGCTAGTCCACCTTCATTTGATTTTTTTTTTCATTAATTCCCTTGAAATTCTTGACCTTTTTGTTCTTCTATATGAATTTTGTTGTTATTTTTTATGTCATTAAAATAGTTTCTTGGGAGTCTGATTGGTATAACACTAAATAAATAGGTTAGTTTATGGAGTATTGCCATATTTTTTATATTCTCTTGGCCTACCCAAGAGCACTTAATATTTTTCCAATGACTTAAATCTGAATTTATTTGTGTCAAAAGTGTTTTGTAATTTTGCTCATATAAATCCTGACTTTCCTTTGGTAGATAGATTCCCAAATATTTTATGCTATTGACAGTTATTTTGAATTGAATTTCTCTTTGGAACTCTTGCTGTTGGATTTTGTTGGTGATGTATAAAAATGCTGAGGATTTATGTGGATTTATTTTGTACCCTGAACTTTGCTAAAGTTGTGAATTATTTCTAATAACTTTTTAGTAGAATTTCTGGGGTTCTCTAAGTATACCATCATATCACCTCCAAAAAGTGATAGTTTGGTTTCCTCATTCCCTACTCTAATTCCTTGAATCTCTTTATCAACTCTTATTGCCGAGGCTAGCATTTCTAATACAATATTGAATAGTAATGGTGATAGTGGGCAATCTTGTTTCTCTCCTGATCTTACTGGGAAAGGTTCCAGTTTATCCCCATTATATATTACTAATGGTTTTAATATATGCTCCTGACTATTTTAAGGAAAAGTCCATTTATTCCTATACTCTCAAGTGGTTTTATTAGGAATGGATGTTAGATTTTGTCAAATGCTTTTTCTGCATTTAATGAGATGATCATATGGTTTTTGCTAATTTGGTTATTGATATAATCAATTATGCTAATAATTTCCCTAATATTGAACCAGCTCTTCATTCCTAGTATAAATCCAATTTGGTCATGGTGTATTATCCTGGGGATGATTTTCTGTAATCTTTTGCTAATATTTTATTTAAGATTTTAGCATCAATATTCATTAGGGAGATTGGGCTATAATTTTCTTTCTCTGTTTTCAATCTACCTGGTTTAGGTATCAGTACCATGTCTTGTCATAAAAGGAATTTGATAGGACTCCTTCAATCCATTTTTTTCCAAATAGCTTATATAGCATTGGGGTTAATTGTTCTTTAAACGTTTGGTAGAATTCACATGTAAATCCATCTGGCCATGGGAATTTTTTCTTAGGGAGTTGATTAATAGATTGTTCTATTTCTTTTTTTTTAAGATGGGGACTGTTTAAACAATTTCCTTCTTTCTCTGTTAATCTGGGCAAGCTATATTTTTGAAGGTATTCTTCCATTTCATTTAAGTTATCAAATTTATTGGCATAAAGCTGGGCAAAATAACTCCTAATTATTGCTCTAATTTCATCTTCATTAGTGGTGAGTTCTTCCTTTTCATTTTTAAGACTAGCAATTTGATTTTCCTCTTTCCTTTTTTTTAAATCAGATTTCCTAAGGATTTATCTATTTTGTTGGTTTTTTTCATAGAAGCAACTCTTAGTTTTATTGATTAATTCAATAGTTTTTTTATTTTTTTTACTTTCAATTTTATTAATCTCTCCTTTTATTTTTAGAATTTCAAGGTTAGTGTTTGACTGGGGGTTTTTAATTTGTTCCTTTTCTAGCATTTTTAGTTGCAAGCCCAATTCATTGGCCTTCTCTTTCTCTATTTTATACAAATAGGACTCTAGAGATATAAAGTTTCCCCTTATTACTGCTTTGGCTGCATCCCACATATTTTGGTACAATGTCTCATTATTGCCATTTTCTTGGATGAAGTTATTAATTTTGTCTATGATTTGCAGTTTCACCCAATCATTCTTTAGTATGAGATTATTTAGTTTCCCATTATTTTTTGGTCTATTTTCCCCTGGCTTTTTATTGAATGTAATTTTCATTGCATCATGGTCTGAAAAGGATGCATTTGCTATTTCTGCCTTACTGCATTTGAGTTTGAGGTTTTCATGTCCTAATATATGGTCAGTTTTGGCATAGGTTCCATGAACTACTGAGAAGAAAGTGTACTCCTTTCTCTCTCTAGTTAGTTTTCTTCAAAGATCTATCATATCTAATTTTTCTAGTATTCTATTTACTATTTATTTTGTGGCTTGATTTTTCTAATTCTGAGAGTGCAAGATTGAGATCTCCCACTATTACAGTTTTGTTGTGTATTTCTTCTTTCAGCTCTCTTAATTTCTCTTTTATGAATTTAGATGCTACACCACTTGGTGCATATATGTTTAATATTGATATTATTTCATTATCTATGCTACCCTTTAGCAAGATATAGTGCCCTTCCTTATCTCTTTTAATTAGATCAATTTTTACTTTTTCTTGAACTGAGATCAGACTGGCTACCCCTGCTTTTTTTACTTCACTTGAAGCATAGTAGATTGTGCTCCACCCTTTTATTTTTATTTTGAATGTATCACCCTGTTTCAGGTGTTTCCTGTAAACAACATATTGCAGGATTCTGGCTTTTAATCCAGTCTGCTAACCACTTCCTCTTTATGGGGGAGTTTACCCCATTCACATTTATGGTTAAAATTACTAATTCTGTATTACTTGTCATCTTGTTAACCCCTACTTAAGCTTTGCTTTCTTTTTACCCCCTCCCAATATTAAACTTGTGAGCACCATTTGCTTTTCACAGCCCTCCCTTTTTTGTATCCCTCCCTCACCTTAGAGTTCCTCCCCCTATCTTCACCTTTTCCTCATAATTTCTGTATTCCCTTCTGCTTAGCTTACTCCTTCCCTTTTCACTTTTCTCCTCCCACTTTTAAATGAGGTGAACGAAGTTTCATCATAAATCGAATATGTATAATATTTTTCTCTTTAAGACAATTCTGTTGAGAGTAAGATACACACTATGTTCATCACCCTACATTCTTTCTCTCAGATATAATAGGTTTCCTTTGCTTATTCATGAGATATATATCCCCACTTTGCCCTTTTCCTGGTACAATTTCCTTTCTGCCTCTAGTTTCTAGAAAAAAAGTATACATGTGTTCTTTATATATCTTTAAAGTAGAAATATAGTTCCCAAGATATTTTTTTTTACCTTCTTTAGGTTTCTCTTGAGTTCTATATTTGTAGATCAAACTTTTTGTTTAGTTCTGTTTTTTTCATCAGAAATAGATGAAATTCACTTATTTTGTTGAAAGTCCATCTTCTTCCCTGGAAAAACATGCTCCTTTTGGCTGGGTAAGTTATTTTTGGCTGCAAATCAAGTTCCTTAGCCTTTCAGAATATCAGATTCCAGGCCTTTGGTCATTTAATGTGGATGCTGCTAGATCCTGAGTAATTCTTATTATGGCATCTCTATATTTGAATTGATTTTTTTCTAGCAGCTTAAAATATTTTTTCTTTGGTACGATAGTTCTGAAGTTTAGCCACAATATTTCTTGGGAATTTTGATTTTAGGGTCTCTTTCAATAGGTGATTGATGAATTCTTTCAATGTATATTTTACCCTGTTTCTATAACATCTGGGCAGTTCTTTTGTTAATTTCCTGGTATTTTGTCCAATCTCTTTTTTTTCATCATATTTTTCAGAAAATCCTATAATTTTCAGATTATCTCTCCTAGATCTATTTTCCAGGTCTGTTGTTTTCTCAAGAATGTATTCAACATTTTTTCCCCCATTGTTTCATTATTTTGGTTTTGCTTGACTGATTTTTGGTGTGTCCTTGAGTCATTCATTTCCATTTGTTTGATTCTGATTTTTAATGAATTATTTTCTTCACTCTCTCTCTCTCTTTTTTTTTTTTTCATCTTTTTCTAACTGTCCATTGAGTTTTTAAGTGAGTTGTTTTGTTCATGGAATTTTTTTCCATTGCGCCAATTTTATTTTTTAGAGAGCTATTTTTTTTCCAGTTCATTAATTCTGTTCTTCAAGGATTTGATTTCTTTATCCACTCTATCTTTAAATGAGTGGGATGACTTATCCAGACTCTCTTGCCAAGCTTCCCTTTCCTTTTCCCATTTTGCTTTTAGTTCTCTTGTGAGAGCCTTTTTAATTTCTTCTATGAGAGTCTTGTGTGTTGAGGACTTAGAACATATCCACTTTTGGGATTCGTCTGGAGACAGTCTGTTTTTAGTCTCCTCAGGTTTTAAACTGCTCTCTATCCATATGGAAGCTATTAATAGTTAGAGTCCATTTTAATTTTTTGCTCATTTTATCAAAGAAGAATCAAAGAAAACTAACAAAAAATGCTGTCTGCTTTTTTTTTTTTTTTGGGGGGGGGGAGACACAGTGCTGGATGGTATTACTGAGCTTCCTCTACAGATTGCAGGGGTAGCAGTGAGGCACTAGCAGGACAGCAATTGCTGCACTGTGTCTGCCCTCTGAGATTTTGAGAGTATGGTGAGACACTCAGGGTGGGTGTGGCCAGGCCCCAAGAAACCCTAGCTTTTCAAGGTTATAGTCTTTACCCCTTGTGTTTAGCTCTTCTCTGCTGATCTACTGGTTTGCTGCCAGGGCAAAGTAGCCACACTGGTAAAGTTCTCCTTGCAGAAATGCCTGAGATCACACCCCACCCTTCTCAGGTCTGTTCAGTGTGAGCTGCCTGCCTTACTCTCACTGTCTGCTGTGCTGCTGCTGCCTGCCTTCAGTCAGTGCTCAATCTAACCAATCCCACCTGTGAGCAAAAACAAACCTTTTCTAGTGAATTTCGGGGATGTCTTCAGTTGGTAATTATTTGTGTTTTTTTCCAGTCAAGCAGTAACTCCGAGGCTTATCATGAAATAAAATATTTTGAGAGAAAAGACAGAACATAAATAGATTGTATGTCCTCTCCACCATTTTGGCCAGAAGTCTCCAACATTAACTTTTCTAAGATTTTGAGTTCTTAATTTTTTTTTTAATTTTTTTGTACTTCCCTCTCTCCTCCATAAAAGTTATACATGTACAATAATTTTAAGCATATTCCTATATGAGTTATGTGGTGAAAATCAAAAGGAAAAAACATGAGAAAACGACAAAAAAGTGAAAATGGTGTACTTTTGTAATGGGCCAGAACTCTGGAGAAGTATACTTGAAAGGATGTGTTAACTCAGTGGAGTTGATAAGGCAATGGTTGTCTAATTCAGCATGTTGATTAAGAGTCCTCTAGTTGGTTATATGTACTTAGTACTTAATATAGTTCTACAAGACTGATACCTATTCTACAAGATTGATGCCTACAATGATGTAATTATAATAGAGTATATAAGAGCCAACAAGGACTGGGAAGAGGCATTCCATCTTTTATCAGGATCTTGGTTCTTCTTCATTTCTCCACAGAGACCAATGCCTGTCTGAAGCGTCTCCAGAAAGCTAGCTTGGGCCCCAGGCAGGAATACAGACTGTGAAGGAGACAATAAGGAATTTGGAATTTATCTCTGGCTACTCTCATGGTGATTACTCCGCTGAAATGAAGGCTGGTCCACAGACCTCCAGAAAGATAACCAGAACATTACATGCTTTTATGTGCATTTAGTCTCCATAGTTCTTTCTTTGGATGAGGATGATTTTTCCATCCTGAGTCTATTTTAATTGTCTTGCATCAATGTATTGCTGAGAAGAGCTAAATCCTTCATAGTTGATCATTACATAATCTCACTGTTACTGTATACAATGTTCTGGCTCTGCTCACTTCATTCAGCATTAGTTCATATACATCTTTTCTGAAATCACTCTGTTCATCATTTCTTGTAGTATTCCATTACATTCAAATAACAACTTATTCAGCCATTCTCCAAATGATGGATATTCACTTGAATTCCAATTCCTTGCCACCACAAAAAGAGCTGTTACAAATATTTTTCTACATGTGAGTTTTTTTATCCTCTTCCATGATCTTCTCAGGATAGAGACCCACTAGTAAGACTGGTGGATCAAACAGTTTGCACAGTGTTATAGCCTTTTGGGCAGAGTTACAAATTGTTCTCCAGAATGACTGGATCAATTCATAATTCTGCTAACAATGTATCAGTGCCTCAGTTTTCCCACATCTCCAACATTTATTATTATCTTTTCCTATTATCTTAGCCAATCTTAATGATGTGAGGTGGTACTTCAGAGTTATTTTAATTTGCATTTCTCTAATCAATAGTTATTTAGGGAATTTTTTCATATGGCTATAGATGACTATGACATCTTCTTGTGAAAATTGTTCATATCCTTTGATCATTTATCAATTGGGAAATGACTTGTATTCTTACAAGTTTGAGTCCTTTATATAGCTTAGAAACTAGGTCTTTATCATGAACACTGGCTATAAAATTGTTTCTCAGCTTTCTGCTTCCTTTATAATCTTGGCTGCATTGATTTTGTTTATGCAAAACCTTTTTTAATTTAATGTAATCAAAATCATCCATTTTGCATTTCATAATTTTCTCTACTTCTTGTTTTGTTATAAATACCTCCCTTCTCCAAAGATATGACAGGTAAACACTATCCCTTGCTCTCCTAAATTGCTAATAGTATCTTCCTTTATGTCTAAATCATGAAATGATTTTGACCTTATTTTGGTATAGAGTATGAAGTGTTGGTCTTCTGCTATGTGATTTTCCAGTTGTCTCAACAATATTTGTCAAAAATTGTATTCTTATCCCAGAAGTTGCTGTCTTTGGATTTATAAAACAGTAGATTATTATAGTCATTTAAGCATGTGTCTTGAGTGCCTAATATATTCCATTGATCTTCCACTCTATTTCTTAACCAGTACTAAATATTTTTGATGAATGTGACTTTATAATGTAACTTTTGGTCTGACATGGCTAGACCATCTTTGCAATTTTTGTTTTCATTAGTTCCCTTGATATTTTTGACCTTTTATTCCAGATTTATTCTGCCAGATAAATTTTGCTATTATTTTTTCCAGCTCTATAAAATATTTTTTGGTTGTTTGATTAGTATGACATTGAACAAGTAGATTAATTTAGATAGAATTGTGATTCTTATTATATTATATTAGCCTACTCCTAAACAACTGATATTTTTCAGTTGTTTAACTATGACATTTTTGTGTGTGAAAAGTGTTTTGTAATTGTATTCATATAGTTCCTGTGTTTGTCTTGGCAGGTAAACTCCCAAATATTTTAGAGTGCCTATAGTTACTTTAAATGAGATCTCTCTTTCTGTTACTGATGAGCTTTGTTGGTAATGTATAGAAATACTGATGATTCTTATGGGTTTATTTTATCTGCTACAACTTTGCTAAAGTTGTTAATTTTTTTCCAAGTAGTTTTTAAGTTGATTATCAAGGATTCTCTAAGTATGCCATCATATTATCTGCAAATAAGGACAGTTTTGTTTCCTCATTACCTATTATAATGCCTTTAATTTGTTTTTCTTCTCTTATTGCTAATGTTAACATTTTCAGTATGATATTGAGTGATAGTGGTGATAATGGGCATCCTTGTCACTTTTGATCTTATTGGGATTACTTCTAGCTTATACTTATTACATATAATATTTGCTGATGGTTTTAGATAGCTGCTATTTATCATTTTAAGGAAATTTTCATTTATCCCTATACTCTCTAGTATTTTTAGTAGAAAAAGGTGCTGTATTTTGTGAAAACCTTTTTCTGTATCTATTGAAATAATATGATTTCTATTAGTTTTGTTATAGATATGGTCTATTGTGCAATAATTTTCCTTATATTGAGCCAGCCCTTGGTTATGGTGTATGATTTTTGTGATATATTACTATATTTTCTTTGCTAATATTTTAATTAAAATTTTTTGCCTCACTATTCTTTTGGGAGATTGCTATATAATTTTCGTTCTTTGTTTTGGCTCTACTTGGTTTAAGTATCAGCACCATATTTATGTAATAAAAAGAACATGATAGGACTCTTTTTTCATCTATTTTTCCAAATAGCTTATATAGTATTGGAATTAATTGTCCTTTACAAGTATGATAGAATACACCTGTAACTCCATCTGGCCTTGGAGATTTTTTCCTAGGGATTTCATTAATGACTTGTTCAATTTATTTTTCTCTAATAGGGTTGTTCAAGTATTTTATTTTTTCTTCTGTTAATCTGGGCAATTTATATTTTTGTAAATATTTATCTTTTCAATTATATTGTCAAATTTGTTGGCATACAGTTGGGAAAAATAGTTCCTAATTGTGATTTTAATTTCCTTTTATTTGGTGATAATTTCTACCTTTTCATTTTTTTTTAAACTGGCATTTTGATTTTCTTCTTTCCTTTTTCTAGTCAAGTTAACCAAAGGCTTATCTATTTTATGTTTTTTTTCCCATAAAACCAACTCTTAGTTTTATTTATTAATTCAATAATTTTTTATTTTAGTTTTATTAATCTCTTTTTTGTTTTCATAATTTATAAATTAGCATTTAATTGTTTGCTTAATTTGTTCTTTTTCTACCTATTTCAATTGTATGCCCAGTTCATTGATCTTCCCTTTATCTATCTTATTCATGTAAGCATTTAGAGATATCAACTTTCTTCTAAGAACTGTTTTGGTTGCATCTCTTAAATTTTTGTATGTTATCTCATTATTGCAATTCTCTTATATGCAATTATTGATTGTTTCTATGATTTGTTGTGTGATCCACTCATTTTCTAGGTTTGCATTATTTTTAATTTAATTTTAATTTAATTTAATTTTTAATTTAATTTTTGGTCTTTTTTCATAACTATTACATATAATTTTTGTTGCATCATGATATGAAAGGTGACTGTAACCTGATAATGTGACTCTAAAAAAATAAAACTTCATAGGGATAGATAAAAAGGAATAATTATTTCATTCAAATGAAGCACAAAAGGAAAAATTGTTATGGAAGAAGCTAATGGGGGAAGGGCTGTAGTACTGGAGACTTACTCTCATTGGGAATGGGGCAAAGATGAAAAATATTTCTATGTGTTTGTCTCTCTATAATATATACACACAGAGTCACACACATACACACACACATATATATGTATATATATATGCATATATATATGTATATGCATATATATAAATGTGTATATCTGTTTATCTTTATGTTTCTATGTTTATAGAAAAGAATAAAATCTTTTAAATTCAGAAAAAATAAAGGAGTAAGGATAAAGAGTTGAAGGAAAGGATAAGGAAAGAAGTAGGTAGGTTAAGAAATAAGAGGGTAAAGTCATAGAAATAAAACAGAAGAGTGAGGAGAGGTATGGTGAATAGCATGATCAAAATAGTGAAGAAAAATAAGAAGGAGGAAAATACACAAGTAATTGTAGTTTAGAATGTGAATGGGATGAATTTTCCCATGAATCAGAAATGCCTTGCAGATTAAAATTTTGAATTCAATATGTTGTTTTCAGAAAATATGAAGAATGAGAGATATACAAAATAAAGGGCAGGAATATTATTATTTAGCAAAAGCAGGGATAATAATTATAGCCTCAGATAAGGTTAAAATAAATTTAATCAAAAGTGAAAATAGAGGAACTATTTTATGTCAGTAAAATTATTCAGTATAGCTTTAGACTATTTAAAATACCTAGACAATATAAAATAACAAAACATATAACTGTCAAAACAGACAGAAATCATATAATCATAAATGTAAAATATTTTTACATAAATAAATTCAGATGTAAATAATTGAATAAATATATATTGTTCATGGGTAAGTAAAGCCAATATAATTTTGAAAATAACAATTTTATCTAACTAACCTATTTGTTTAATATAATCCTATTTAAATTACTTTAAAATTACTTTCCTGAATTAGAAAAAAAAAAATAATAACATGGTTCCTCTGGGAAAAGAAAAGGTCAGGAACTTCAAAGAAATCAGAAAAAAAATATATGTAAAAGAAGTAGATTCAGCAGTACCAGACCTTAAAATATATTATAAGGAAGATCGTTGCTGAAGCATAAAAAAGTATAATTTTGATTAATTTAAATTAAAATTTCTTGTATAAATAAAATCTACATAGCCAAGAATAAAGGAATTAAGAACATTGGGACAAATATTTCAAAAACCATCTCTCATTTGGGTGTGTTTGGATTAGAATGCTGCTGTGGTGTAGGAAATGATGAGCTTGTTGATTTAGAAAAACCTGTAAAGACTTGGACCTATAAAGGAAGATGGTATTCCTCTTTACAGAAACAGATGACAGTTGGAAATAGCTATATTTTAGTTCAGTCTTACATATACGTTTATGAGTATGTATTTGTATATTTATGTATGTTTACAGATATCTACTTACATGGATATGTATATGTGTGTATGTATGTATGTATGTATGTGTGTATGTATGTGATATACACATACATATATATGCGCATATACATAACTAAATCTCCATGCTAATTATATCCTTTGAAGGTAGAAATAAAAAGTGCACAACAGAAAACAAAAAACAAAAAACAGGAAAGAAAAGAAAAACTGCACATTTTTGAAAGCAATATGTAGAATTTTATTAAATAGACTTTCTTTGAAATGGAAATTTGTTGTTTTATAATGAATTCTTCCCTATGGTCTGTTGTGTACATGGCAATATTACTTTTTCTTTTTTCTTTTCTCATTTTGTATTAAATTTAAAATAAAAAGTAATTAAAAAAAACAATATTTCTATCACTATATTCAGTATTCTTTTGATTCTGTTCATTTCACTTTCCATTATTTTCAAGTTTTTTCATGCTTTTTTCTAAAATCATCTAGCTCATTATTTCCTTTAGAACACAAGCATTCCATCATAATAATATAACAGAAATCTTGTTAATCAGTTTCCAATTCTCTGCCACCAAAAAGAGAACTGCTACTAATATTTTAGAACTTATAAGTCTTTTTCCTTTTCCTTAAATTATCTTCAGAAATGGAAATTAAATGTGCAATTAACAAAGTTGAGAGTAGAAAAACCCTTGAAATAATAAATAAAACAAAGCATTTTATATGCCTCGAGGATGTAGCAGAGGAGAGCTTTTTTTGATTGCCAGGAAAGTTACCAACTTTTTGGTAGCTGCTACATGGCCAACTCAGGACTTTGTATGGGACGCTGCCAGCTATTATAACACATAAAGTGAGTTCAACTTTTTGTTTTTGTTGAAAATATCAAGTGATAAATATAATAATCAGATCTATGCTTATAGTGCTTACTGCAGTGAAACATATTTTAAATATGTCCTAAAAACCAGTTATTTTCCAAAATATTGCCAGAGCTATCTCAGAGTTTGAGACACTCTAAAGGAAAGTGTGGAAGAGAAGAATATTAGACTGACTATCAAATTGAAGGTCTGCAGAGCTGATGTACTGATTTCACTGTTGTATGTCTGTGACACCTATTCAGTATACCAGGGCCATGCCAGGGAACCATGTTACTTCCATTTGAATTATCTTAAGAAGATTCTTAAAATAACTTGGCAAGATAAGATACCTGAAACTGAGGTCCTTTCCTGAACTGCCAAGTATACAAATTTTACTGCAGAGTGAAACTCTGCTGGGTTGGCCACATTGTTTGAATTCCAAATGTAAGCTTGCTAAAAAGACTATTTTATGAGAACTAACATGTGGCAAACTCTCAAAAGATGATCGGGAAAAGTGATATAAGGACACTTTCAAGATCTCTCTTAAGAACTTCAGAATTGACTTCATGACATTGGAGATACTGGTACAGGACAACCCAGCATAGTGTATCCTCATCAGAAAAGGTGCTCTATGAGCAAAGCAGAATTTAATTTGTTTAAAAGAAATATGAGATGTGCAAAGTTGGAGAATTCACCCCAAATGTTCATAGAGAATGTGTTTGACCTGTAGCACAGCATTCCAAACTTGTATTGTTCTGATCAGTCATAGTTGGTCATGCTAACTTGATTCTAACATAATGATGTTGTTTTGGTTGTCTTCAATAATAAAGGACAACAAGCAAAATTATAGAAATACAGATGCACATGTATGTACATATACATACACATTCACACATACACATACACACAATCTTATTCTCTACCCTTTAAGTACAGCAAACATTTTCAAAGTCATTTTCCAAGCATGAGTCTCATCATACCAAGCATCAGTTATAATTGCTTTTTGTCTGCTTCTTTGGCACTTTGAATTATGATGTGAATACAGTGAGCACTTGATGTTCATTTAATGGTAATGTGGCTCTGTTCAATGGAACTAGGTCGAAATGAAGAAGATAGGGAGATAGTTATAGTAGCTGGTAGATTTATTTCTCTTTAATTTCTTAACTAGCAATGGAATCAGAGGACGTGGTAAATAATGCCAGAGAGCTTCTTTTTATCCCCTGAAAAGTTACCAACTTCTTGGTAGATGCTGCATGGCCAGTTTTAGGCATTGTATGGGATGCTGCTAGCTATTATAAGTTTTAAAGTGAGTTCAATTTTTAGTTTTTGTGGAAAGTATCAAATGATCAATAGAATAATCACCTCTATGCCTATTGTGTTTACTGCAGTGAAATATGTTTTAAATGTGTATTAAAAACCTGTTAATCTGTCCAAAAACTAGATATATTTGCTTTCTTTGATCCAGCTTAGTGGTCTCTCTGGGAAAGAAGGCAAAGCAAAAATGATGTCCTAATTATTTATGTGTTTACTGGGTTTTTGGTTAGGCTGCTTCCAAACTGATACTTGCCATATTTTCTCTGCCACAGCAGATTTAATATTTCATTAAAAAGAATTAATAGTGGCTCCACTAAAATTCTTTCATCCAAACTCAGAAGCTATATCAATCTAAATGAAGGTAGCCCTTTGGAAGATAAACAGCAAAACAAAGCCAAATGAAGGGCACCAGAGTGTAGCTAGGATGTTGCTAACATTATATGTTGTCTTAGGTTAAATTGGACAGTTTATTGTTGCATAGCTTCTGTTTCAGCTAAATAAGGAAAATTCAAGGTTGATTTTTGAGGCAAGAATATCATTTTTCTTTTCCAAAACTTTTGATGTAGAGTTGGATGACCTCTCCAAAGCAAGGCAAGGAAATTCTCATGATGCTTTCTCACTTGGTTTAGTATCTAGGGATCCTAAGATGAAAAAAATTAGTTACTCTACAGGCAAATGAAATTTAAGGGAATATATTAGAGAAATTTTCATGGAAAGAGCTCTGACTTTGGAGTTAGAGGATTCAAAATCAGTCCATGATGATTTTTACCATTGTGACCTTTGGAAATTACATTATTTCCTTAGACTTCAATTTCCTCAAATGGATGGGTTGGTCTAGAATGTCTTTGATGTTTCTTTCATCTCTAGATATATGTTCATATAATCCCTTTTAGGTCTATATCATTATCTACGTTTCTTTTGAAATGCTATGACCAATTAATAAATCATTCAGAAAGTATTTTTGAACTGTCTGCAATGGTTTATAAAGTTCTGAGGAAGATCTCATGGGAGATACAGAGGTTAATAGCACTAGTTCTATCCTTAAAGGTTTTTTTTTGTTTGTTTGTTTTAAATAAGAGGAGAAAATATAGAGAAAAAAACCTTATAAGTAAGGTAGTAAATGTGAATTATCAGATAGTAAGTACCATATATAATAGATTCTACCATAGTACTTTTATCAGGGAATATTGTTGTTCAATAGTTTTAGTCATGTCTGATTTTTCATTATTCCATTTGGAATTTTCTTGGCAAAGATACTGGATTAATTTGACATTTCCTTCTTCAGATCATTTTACCAATGAGGAAATGAGGAAACAGGGTCAAATGATTTGCTCAGGATCACACAATTAGTAAGTGTACAAGGCCAGATTTGAACTCAGAATGATGAATTTTCCTGACTCCAGATCTGGAGCTCTGTGCTACATAGCTGTAATATTCCTAACTGGAATATTTAGAAATAATGAGAAGAAATGAGACTGGAGGATATGTAAGAACTTTCTAGGTAAAAAAGAATAGAATGAGCATTCTAGTCAAAATGTCATAAGCTAGAAGCCACAAAAGAAAACACTGTTGTCAAGGGACATGAAATTGATTTAATTTGGGGAGAGGAGAAGGAAGTTGATATAGGAAATTATGGGAGATTAATTTCAAAAGATGAGTTGGAACCAAATTGAGAAGAATTTGAAGATAATGAATTTTTACTTTTTTTCATTAGTCACTGAAGAACTGCAAAGTTTTAATCCCAGAAAGTAGATAATAATAGTGGTATAGTAAGAAATAAATGAAAGGATGTACTGGAGGTGAGAAGAAGCTGTAGTTAGAACAACTTATAAGGCCATTACTGAAAGATGTGAAATCACAATCTGAATTAAAATAATAGCAAGTAGTAATGGAAAAGATAATAAAGATACAAGACACATTTTTTTAAGATATAAGAAGGGAAGACTTTATGACTAAGCAAATAGATTCCATTTAGAAGTGAGGAGGAGTCAAAAATGATTGAACTCGAAAGACTGTGACAATGGTGGCACAATTAATAAAAATGGTATTGAAAAAGGAGGATTGCATTTCTGGCAGAAAGATGCTTATTTGAGGTTTAAGCTAGTTGAAATAGGAAGGGATAATGGTACATGTAAATACAAGCATTCAGATAAGTCGATTTAGAACCTAGGAGAATACTCAGAACTGGTGAGATGGATTTGAGAGACATTTGCATAGATATTATTAAAGGATGGTTAATGAATATCTTGAAAGAGAAAGAGTGATTACTATGAGTTAGTATGTCTTCACTGACCTCTTTTCCATTTTATATAAAGTTACAAGAATGGTAAATTACCAAAAAAACCTCCATAGATAAAAGCATTTGACAAGTTTTTTTTTTTTTTTTTTTAATCATCCTTTCCTTTTATTATTGACAAAATGGAGAAATATAGGCTAGATTACAGTGCAGTTAGATTTCTAGTGAATTAGATGCTTAGCCAAAGGGTATAATCTTAATTTGTCATTGCCATCTTGGAGAAACTACTGGCATAATACCCTGGGATCTTTATTTGGACCTGTGCTATTAAACATTTTCATCAGTGATTCATATGAAAATATTAACAGTGTGCTTAACTTATTATTAGATGACACAAAGCTGGAAGAGATAACTAATATACCAGATGACAGTATCAATTCCAAAATAATGCTGATGGATTAGAATATTGAGTCAAATCTAATAAATTAAAATTTAATAAAGATTAATCCTACACTTGGATCTAAATTCAACTTCACAAATTCAGAAGAAACTTGTAACTAGAGAACAGTCCATCTAAAAAAAATCTGGGGCATTTTTAATGGACCAAAATTCAATATGAGTTGACAAAGTGATATGCTAACCAAATAAAGCCAATAGGGTCCTGGACCCAGTGCATAGAAAAGGGAACTGGGGTGGAGCCAAGATGGTGGAGAGTAGACAGGTCTTTGTCTGAGCTCTTCTTGTCTTCTCTCAGATCACCACCAGATAAATCATTTGCACAGATTTTGGAGTGACAGAACCCATACATATTTAAAGGGTAACAACTTTCTAGCTGAAGATATTTTTCAAGAACTTCAGAAAAGATCTGTCTCAATTGGATAGTGGGGTAGGGAATGTTGCAGTTCAGTGCAGGCACCATGCATGCAGCACAGTGTGATTCAGGGAGACCTAGACAAAGACATTTTTGCATGTTGTGAGAATCTAGTAAGAGTCTCATAGCCAAAATATAGCTGCATGTGCTACTCTGTAATGGTTTAAAAGCCAGTAAATCAGTAGACTAGTTGTGAGATCTCCAACACAACTATAAAAGGCAAATAGTAAGCCCCCTGAACTCCAGCATAACATGGGACTTGGCTATGTCCATCCAACACAAAAAGGAAAACTGTAGTATCAGCCCCAGGGCAGCATGAAGATGCTGTCACCTGCACAGGACAATCTCTCCTTTACCCTAAGAGCAGACTTCAACCATTAAAAAATGAGAAAAAAAAAAAAAAGCAAAAACCATAGATAACTTCTATACAGACAAGGAAGAGCAGACCTCAAATCCTGAGTGCACTAAGGGTAAAACATCTCTAGATGAAGTGTCAAAGAGAGATATAAGTTAGTCTCCATTTTACAAGGCTTTCTTGCAAGAATTCAAAAAGTGTAATGTTTGGGCTAGCTTTCTGAAGGTCCTCGGGATCAGCCAGAGTCCTTGGTCTTAGTGGAGAAGTGAGGAAGACAGGGTAGACACCACTAAGCTGGTCAAAAATGGAATATCTTTTTTCCAATCCTTCTCAGCCCTTATATACCACAGTACAATTATACCATTACAGCATACTGAATATGTGTGAACTAGAGAATCATTACATCACTATATTAAGTACCAAGTATATATGTGAACTAGGGAACCATCATCTCATCAATTCCACTGAGTTTACACCTTGTTTCAAGTATCCTTCGCTAGAGTTCTGGCCCTCTACAAAAAAGGATCTTAAAAGACAATTAGAAGAAAAATAGGGAAAGGAAATGGGAACTCTGGAAAAGAAAACACATAAATCATTTGAAGAAAACCACTCCCCAAAGAATAGTTTGATGAAAGGGAAAAAGAAAACAATTCCCTAAAAATCAGAATTTGTAAAATGGAAAAAAATCCCAGTGAACAGATCAACTCTTTAAAATTGGCCAAATGCAAAAGGAGATAAAAAGTTAATTGAAAAAATAATTCATTAAAAATTAGAATTGAACAAATGGAAATGAATTACTCAATGAGATAGCATGAATCAGTCAAAAAAAAAAGAAAAAAAAAACAAAAATAGAAAAATGTAAAGTTCAAAAAAGAAACAATTCAAATATTGAGGAACCATCATCAGGATTACCCAGGACCTAGAAGCTTCCACTTTAAAGGACTGAAAGGCTTGGAATATAATACTTCAGAGGGCAAAGGAATTTGGACTGAAGTATAGAATCAGCAAACAAAATTAAACATTATGTTTCAGGGGAAAGATGGATATTCAATGAAGTAGGGGGTTTTCATTTATTTTTGTTGAAAAGACCAGGACTGAACAGAAAATTTCATCTTCAAATATAGAACTCAAGAGAAGCACAGAAAAGGAAAAAAAAAAAACTATGCTTTTAAAAATATTTACATCTTTATATGAAAAGATGACATGTTTAACTCTTGAGAACTGTGTCTTTGTTAGAGGTACATTTAGTGGGTATAGATATAATTTGAATTTTTTTTTTCCCTGAGGCTGGGGTTAAGTGACTTGCTCAGGGTCACACAGCTAGGAAGTGTTAAATGTCTGAGATCATATTTGAACTTGGGTCTTCCTGAATTCAGGGCTGGTGCTCTATCCACTCCACCACCTAGCTGCCCCTGATATAATTTGAATTTATTGTGATGATATAAAAAGAAGCTATGGGTGGGAAAGAGATTTTACTGGAAGAAGAGGAAAGGGTGGGTGGGGGGTAAATTGGAATAAATTATATCACATGGAAAGGCAAAAAAGACCTACTAGATTTGAGGGATAGAAGAAAAGGAGATGAGTATTGGGTGAACCTTAATCTCTCTTTTTTTAAAATTAAAGCTTTTTTATTTTTTCAAAACATATGTAGCTATAGATTTCCAAAAACCTTAAAATCAAATGTAGAAATGCAGAAATAGTAAATTCATCTTTTTGAGATCATGATGCAATAAAAATTCTATGTAATAAAGGGCTAGGGAAAAATAGACCAAAATTAATTGGAAATTAAATAATCAAATACTAAGGAATCCAAGAGAATGACAACAATGAGACAACATATCTAAATTTATTGGATGCAGCCAAAGTAGTCTTACATTTCTTGCCTCTAGATGCTTGCTTGCATAAAAAAAGAGTAAGAGCAGATCAGTTAATTGGTCATGCAACTAAAAAAGCTAGAAAGCAACAAGAAATAAAAAAAAAAAACAATTATTTAAAAAAAGCCCAAAATTAAATTTGAAATTCTGAAAATAAAAAGGGAGATTAATAAAACTGAAAGTAAGAAAACTATTGAACTTATAAATGAAATGAAGAATTGGTTTTATGAAAAAAAAAAACAAAATATTATAAACCTTTAGTTAATTGTATTAGAAAAAGTAATAAATAAAATCAAGTTGTAAGTATCAAAAATTAAAAGGCTGAATTTTCCACTATTAAAGAGGAAATTAGAGTAATAATTAAGAGCTATTTTGCCCAGATGTATGCTAATAAATCTGATAATCTAAGTGAAATGGATGAATACTTACAAAAATATAGATTGCCCATTTTAACTAGTAGGAAATAAATTATTTAGATAGGCCTATTTTAGAAAAAGTAAATATATTACAGTAAGTTATCACCAGGTAATTATAGTAATATATCACAAAGATCATATACCATGACCAAATGGGATTTATATCAGGAATGCAGGGATCTTTCAATATTAGGAAAACTATTAGGATAATTGACTATGTCCATAACTAAACTAACATAAATCATATTATCTCAAGAGATGCAGAAAAAGCATTTGACAAAATCTAACACCAACTCCTATTAAAATACACTATAGAGTATAAGAATAAATGGAGTTTTCCTTAAAATAATCAATAACATCTCTTTAAAATCATCAGCAAGCATCATATGTAATGGGAATAGACTAGAATCATTCGCAGTAATATCAAGAGTAAAACAAAGTTGCCTGCTATCACCATAACTATTCAATATTGTATTAATAATGTTAGTTTTAGCAATAAGAGAAGAAAAAGAAATTAAAAGAATTTAGGTAATGAGGAAACCAAATTATCATTCTTTGCAGATGATATCATGGTATACTTAAAGAATCCTAGAGAATCAACTAAAAAACTCCTGGTAACAATCCATAACTTTAGCAAAGTTGCAGGATACAAAATAAATTCATATAAATCAGAAGCATTGTGATATTTTACCAAAAAATTAACATACAATTAAAATTAACAATTTTTCATTCTATAATCCAGTCTAGTTCTTATTTGTCCACAAGTTCTTTCCTTCTCTACAGATCTCCACAGATCAGCAGCAAGAGATACAAAGGGAAATTCCATTTGAAATAATTGTAGATAATATAAAATATTGTTGAATCTACCTGCCAAGACAAAGTCAGGAATTGTGTGAACACAACTACAAAACACTTTCCACACAAATAAAGTCAGATCTGATTGATTGTAAGAATAGCAAGTGCTCATGGGTAGGCTGAGCTAATATAATAAAAAGGACAATTATACCTAAATTAATCTACTTATTCAATGCCAAACCAATCAAACTCCCTAGAAATTATGTTAGGAGAGCTAGAAAAAAAATAATAACAAACTTCACCTGGAGGAACAAAAGGTCAATAATTTCAAGGAGTTAATGCAAAAAATGCAAATGAAGGTGACATAGTAAGTTATCAGACTTAAAAAGTATATAATAAAGCAGTGGTCATCAAAACTATTTGGTACTGGTTAAGAAATAGAGTAGTGGATCAGTGGAATAAATTAAATTTACAAAATACAATAGTCAATGAGATCATAATCCAGTGTTTGATAAACCCAAGGGCCCCAGCTTCTGGGATAAGAACTCACTATTTGACAAAAATTGCTGGGAAAAATGAAATCTTGAATGACATTGACCCACACCCAACACCCTATACCAAAAATGGATTCATGATATAGACATAAAGGATGAAACTATAAGCATATTAGAAGAACAAAAGATAGTCTACCTAATCTGTGGAGATCTGTAGAGAAGGAAAGAACTTGTGGACAAAGAAGAACTAGACTAGATTATAGAATGAAAAATTGTTAATTTTAATTGTATGTTAATTTTTTTTCCGTAAAAACAGAACCAATGTAGACATATTTATAAAGGAAGAAATAAACTGGAAAACAATTTTATATCCAAGGTTTCTGATAATGCCTCATTGCTAAACTATATAGAGCATTGTCTCAAATTTATAGAAAAATACAAGCCATTATCTAACTGATAAATGGTCAAAGAATATGAACAGACAATTTTCAGATGAAGAAATTACAACCATTTCTAATCATATGAAAAAAATGCTCTAAATCTCTATTGATCAGAGAAATGCAAATTAAGACAATTCTGAGGTTCCACTACACACCTCTGGGATTGGCTAAAATGACAAGAAAAGATAATGATGAATATTGGAGGGATGTGGGAAAACTGGGATACTAATACATTGTTGGTCAAATTTTGAACTGATTCAAACATTCTGGAGAGCAATTTGGAACTATGCCCAAAGGGCTATCAAACTGTCAATCCAAAAGTGCCTCTACTGGATCAAATAGGTAATAAAAACGGGGAAAAGACCAATATGTGCAAAAAATTTTGTAGCAAGCCCTTTTTGTAGTGGCAAGGACCTGGAAACTAAGTGGATGCCTATCAGTTGGAGAATGGATGAATAATTTATGGAATATAAATATTATGGAATATTATTGTTCTCTAAGAAATGATCAGCAGGATGATTTCAGAGAGGCTGGGAGGAACTTACATGAACTTGAAGAAGAAATTCTCCTTGGACTCTGCCTCAGTGAGGGACCCCACCCAAGGGAGACAAGATAAACAGCTTCATTCTGTTATCTAATTGGGGTTGGTTCATTCCTGAGCAAAAGAATTCCAACTCTATTCAATTAAACAAACTCATTTAATTCTATTCAAATTCAGCTCAAGCTGAAACCCAGCTTGTAGCCAAAACTCCTATTATAAAAGAGCCATTCTAAAATCTTTTCAGAGTTTCTAAACGTGCCATGCTATGCCATGCCAAGCCAAGGAAGCTTTTGCCCACTGGATAATATTCTTTTCCAGTGCTACCCTCTCTTTATCCTCACCTATTTCCCTAAGGAGACTTTATGCCTCTCAGTTGGGATTTCTAACCTTACTTCCCAATCCTTATAATAAACCTCTTTTATAAATCTAAGTTTTCAGGTTTGTAAATTCCTTTATATAGAATCCCTGTGCCACCAGAAGGGGGTTTCCCAAAACTCCCTACCCTTGGACTGAATCCCAAGGGGTGTAGGGGAGCCAAACCTTTCCATTTGGTTCCCTGAACCCCACACCTGCCATCAGACCTTATCATTTAACTCCCTGACCACCAGAAACCCTAATCTCATTTTGGTTTCCTAAATCTAGACCTCATCAAACTTCTGTTAAAAGAAATAAGTAGAAACAGGAGGTCATTGTACACAGAAATAGCAAGATTATATAATGATTGATTCTGATGAATGTGGCTTTTTTCAATATCAAGGTGATTCAGACCAGTTCCCATGGCCTTGTGATGAAGAAAACTATATGCAACCAGAGAGAAGACTGTTGTGGAACACAACATAATATTTTTACTTTTTTGTTGTTGTTTGCTTCCATTGTTTTCTTTCTCATATTTTTTTTTTTATTTTTGGTTTGATTTTTCTTGTGCAGCATGATAATTTTGGAAATATGTACAGAAAATTACATGTTTAACATATATTGGATTACTTGTTGTCTTGGGAAGGGGGGGAGGGTAAGGGAAGGAGGAAAAAATTGGAAAACAAGTTTTGCGAATGTGAATGTTGAAAATAATCTATGCATATACTTTGAAAAAGTGCTTTAAAATATTATGCCAAAAAAGAAAAGTGAACATACAGTCATTCATGCTCTGAGCTGTTGAGGTTATATTTGGAACATATTCAGTAATGAAAGATATCGATAATCTTGCACTCAAGACCAGGCAGTAATTGATGAGAGTTAGGTAAGGGGTACCTGAATGAATTTAGGATTAATTGAGGTCTAGTGGCAGGTTTGGGGTACAGGGAGTCAAATAGAGCTCTCCTGCAACCCCTTTGGATTCAGTGCAAGGATACAGAGTTAAATGAGGTCTAGTAGTGGCATAGAGTCCCCTGTAAAGGAATTTACAGACCTGAAAAGCTAGATTAATATAAGAGGTTTATTTGGGGTTTGGAAGTAAGGGTAAAGGTAGAAAGATGCCATGGCCAGAGCTGGTGCTGGGCAGACAGGAATCCTTGGCATGGCCGACATAAGGATACCATGTTTGGGGCTCCTGCAAAGAGTAGCCTCCCGGGTTCCCCTTTTATAATGGGGGCTTTTGGTGATCTTGAAGGTGGGTGGAGTCCCATGTTGGCCCCTGGCTGGTTTTGGCCAGGGTTAGCATTTGAATAGAATTCAATGGGTTTTTAGATAAGAAGGAAGGGGGTTGGGGAAACCTGAGCAGATCATTAGAGTGGGAGCTGAGACAGCCCAAGTTAGCTCAGAATCAGGGGGGGCTGGGAAAGCCCAGATATCTCCCATTGGGATTCATGGGGCTGGGAATTAGAAAGGAATCTTTAACCCTTATCAAGATGATAGCAAAGACCCTAGATCATGATCATGGCCTATAAAGACTCCTTGAAGGCACTGGAGATATTTAGCTTGAAGAAAAAAATAGGGGAGACATGAGAGCACTCTCCTTTTCAGTATTAGATGGGTTGTCACAGAGAAGAAAATTAAAAAGTGGTTTTGCTTGATCTCACAAGGAAAACCTATTGTAGCAGTAATAGTTAAAAGTTGTAGAAAACAGATTTTGATTCTATTGAATGAAAACTTTAAAGTTAAAGCTATTCAAAAATATAACCCACCACTATTGAAGTTAACAGGTTCTTCAAATGATGATAAGATTATTTTAGCTAGGTTTTTTTTTTTTTAATTCATTTTTCCAAATTATCCCCTCCCTCCCTCCACTCCCTCCCCTAGATGACAGGTAATCCCATACATTTTACATGTGTTACAATATAACCTAGATACAATATATGTGTGTAATTACCATTTTCTTGTTGCACATTAATTATTAGCTTCCAAAGGTATAAGTAACCTGGGTAGATAGACAGTAATGCTAACAATTTACATTCACTTCCCAGTGTTCCTTCTCTGGGTGTAGTTGTTTCTGTCCATCACTGATCAACTGGAAGTGAGTTGGATCTTCTTTATGTTGAAGATTTCCACTTCCATCAGAAAACCTCCTCATACAGTATTGTTGTTGAAGTGTGTAGTGATCTTCTGGTTCTGCTCATTTCACTCAGCAACAGTTGATGTAAGTCTCTCCAAGCCTCTCTGTATTCCTCCTGCTGGTCATTTCTTACAGAGCAATAATATTCCATAACCTTCATATACCATAATTTACCCAACCATTCTCCAATTGATGGACATCCATTCAACTTCCAGTTTCTAGCTACAACAAAAAGAGCTGCCACAAACATTTTGGCACATACAGGTCCCTTTCCATTCTTTAGTATTTCTTTGGGATATAACCCTAATAACAGCAATGCTGGGTCAAAGGGTATGCACAGTTTGATAACTTTTTGGGCATAGTTCCAAATTGCTCTCCAGAATGGCTGGATTCTTTAACAATTCCACCAACAATGTACTAGTGTCCCAGTTTTCCCACATCCCCTCCAACATTCATCATTATTTGTTCCTGTCATCTTAGCCAATCTGACAGGTATGTAGTGGTATCTCAGAGTTGTCTTAATTTGTATTTCTCTGATCAGTAGTGATTTGGAACACTCTTTCATATGAGTGGAAATAGTTTCAATTTCATCATCTGAGAATTGTCTGTTCATATCCCTTGACCATTTATCAATTGGAGAATGGTTTGGTTTCCTATAAATTAGGGTCAGTTCTCTATATATTTTGGAAATGAGACCTTTGTCAGAACCTTTACTTTTAAAAATATTTTCCCAATTTGTTACTTCCCTTTTAATCTTGTTTGCATTAGTATTGTTTGTACAGAAACTTTTTAGTTTGATGTAATCAAAATCTTCTATTTTGTGATCAATAATGATCTCTACTTCTCCTCTGGTCATAAATTCCTTCCTCCTCCACAGGTCTGAGAGGTAGACTATTCTCTGTTCCTCTAATCTATTTATTATCTCATTCTTTAT
Source organism: Sminthopsis crassicaudata (assembly GCF_048593235.1). Lineage (NCBI taxonomy): Eukaryota > Metazoa > Chordata > Mammalia > Dasyuromorphia > Dasyuridae > Sminthopsis > Sminthopsis crassicaudata. The sequence goes on from NC_133619.1 coordinate 422,286,093, forward strand.
GCCTAAATCATGGGCTCATTTTGATCTTATCTTGGTATATGGTGTTAAGTGTGGATCCATATCTAATTTCTGCCATACTAATTTCCAGTTTTCCCAACAGTTTCTTCTGAATAATGAATTTTTGTCCCTAATGTTGGTATCTTTGGGTTTGTCAAAGACTAGATTGCTATAGATGTACCCTTTTTTGTCCTTTGTATCTAATCTGTTCCACCGATCTACTGTTCTATTTCTTAGCCAGTACCAAATGGTTTTGGTGACTGCTGCTATATAATATAGCTTTAGATCAGGTACACTTAGACCACCTTCCTCTGACTTTTTTTTCATTAGTTCCCTTGCAATTCTTGACCTTTTATTCTTCCATATAAATTTTGTTGTTATTTTTTCTAGGTCATTAAAATAGTTTCTTGGGAGTCTGATTGGTATAGCACTAAATAAATAGATTAGTTTGGGGAGTATTGTCATCTTTATTATATTTGCTTGGCCTATCCAAGAGCACTGAATGTCTTTCCAATTATTTAAATCTGACTTTATTTTTTTGGCAAGTGTTTTGTAATTTTTATCATATAATTCGTGACTGTTCTTTAGTAGATGGATTCCCAAATACTTTATACTCTCAATATTTTTTTGGAATGGAATTTCTCTTTGTATCTCTTGCTGTTGCATTTTGTTGGTGATATATAAGAATACTGAGGATTTATGTGGATTTATTTTGTATCCTGCCACTTTGCTAAAATTCTGGGGTTCTCTAAGTATACCATCATGTCATCTGCAAAGAGTGATAGTTTGATTTCCTCATTTCCTACTCTAATTCCTTGAATCTCTTTCTTGGCTCTTATTGCTGAGGCTAGCGTTTCTAGTACTATATTGAATAGTAATGGTGATAGTGGGCAACCTTGTTTCACTCCTGATCTTACTGGGAAAGGTTGCAGTTTATTTCTATTGCATATTATGCTTACTGACGGTGTTAAATAAATGCTCCTGATTATTCTAAGGAATAGTCCATTTATTCCTATACTCTCAATAGTTTTTAGTAGGAATGGATGTTGGATTTTGTCAAATGCTTTTTCTGCATCTATTGAGATGATCATATGGTTTTTATTAATTTGATTATTAATATGGTCAATTATACTAATAGTTTTCCTAATATTAAACCAGCCCTGCATTCCTGGTATGAATCCTACTTGATCATAGTGTATTATCCTGGGGATGATTTTCTGAAGTCTTTTTGCTAATATCTTATTTAAGATTTTAGCATCAATATTCATTAAGGAAATTGGTCTATAATTTTCTTTCTCAGTTTTCGATCGACCTGGTTTGGGTATCAGTACCATGTCTGTGTCATAAAAGAAGTTTGGTAGGACTCCTTCATCCCCTATTTTTTCAAATAGTTTATATAGCATTGGGGCTAATTGTTCTTTAAATGTTTGGTAGAATTCACATGTAAATCCATCTGGTCCTGCGGATTTTTTCCTGGGGAGTTGATTAATAGCTTGTTCTATTTCTTTTTCTGAAATGGCACTATTTAAGCAATTTATTTCCTCCTTTGTTAATCTAGGAAGCCTATATTTTTGGAGGAAGTCATCCATTTCACTTAAGTTATCAAATTTATTGGCATAAAGTTGGGTAAAGTAACTCATTATTTCTCTAATTTCCTCTTCATTGGTGGAAAGATCCCCCTTTTCATTTGTAAGACTAACACTTTGATTTTCCTCTTTCTTTTTTCTCATCAGATTTACCAAAGGTTTATCTATTTTATTGGCTTTTTCATAAAACCAACTCTTGGTTTTATTTATTAATTCAATAGTTTTTTTTTACTTTCAATATTATTGATTTCTCCTTTTAATTTTTGTATTTCAAGTTTAATTTTTGGTTGGGGGTTTTTAATTTGGTCTTTTTCTAGCCTTTTAAGTTGCAAGCCCAATTCATTAATCTTCTCTTTTTCTATTTTCTTCAAATAAGCCTCTAAAGATATAAAATTTCCCCTTATTACTGCTTTAGCTGCATCCCACAGATTTTGGTATGATGTCTCATCATTGTCATTATCTTGGGTGAAATTATTAATTGTTTCTATAATTTGCTGTTTCACCCAGTCATTCTTTAAGATGAGATTGTTCAGTTTCCAATTACTTTTTGGTCTATTTACCCCTAACTTTTTACTGAATGTAGCTTTTATTGCATTGTGGTCTGATAAGAAGGCATTTATTATTTCTGCCTTCCTACATTTAATTTTGAGATATTTATGTCCTAACATATGGTCAATTTTTGTATAGGATCCATGAAATGCTGAGAAGAAAGTATATTCCTTTCTATTGCCATTGAGTTTTCTCCAAAGGTCTATCATAACTAGTTTTTCTAATGTTCTACTTACTTTTTTAATTTCTTTCTTATTTGTTTTGTGGTTTGATTTGTCTAAATCTGAGAGTGCAAGGTTGAGATCTCCCACTATTATAGTTTTGCTGTCTATTTCTTCTTGCAACTCTCTTAACTTTTCCTTTAGAAAGTTAGATGCTATACCACTTGGTGCATATATGTTTAGTATCGATATGGCTTCATTATTTATGCTAACTTTCAGCAGGATATAGTTTCCTTCCTTATCTCTTTTAACTAGATCAACTTCTGCTTTTGCTTGATCTGAGATAAGGATAGCTACCCCTGCTTTTTTGGCTTTACCTGAAGCATAATAGATTCTCCTCCAACCTTTTACCTTTACTCTATATGTATCTCCCTGCTTTAAGTGTGTTTCCTGTAAACAACATATTGTACGGTTCTGATTTTTGATCCGGTCTGCTATCCGTCTCCGTTTGATGGGAGCGTTCATCCCATTCACATTTACAGTTAAAATTACTAATTATGTATTTCCTGCCATCATATTATCCCCAGATTATGCTTTTTCCCTTGACCCCCCTGAACCCCTTCCCCAATATTTAATTTATAGACCCCCCTTGTGACGCATAGCCCTCCCTTTTTTTTTAGTATCCCTCCCCCCTCCCTCCATGTCCCTTCCCTTATTCTCCTTTTCCTTTTCCCTTTTTCTCTCCCCCCTTTTAATGAGGTGATAGAGAATTCTCTGAAAAACAAATATGACAATTATTTACTCTTTAAGCCTCTTCTGATGAGAGTAAGATTTACACAATGATTCTCCCCCTCTCTAAATTCCCTCAGATATGGTATATTTTCTATGCCTCTTCCTGGGATGTAGTTTCCCTCTTTTTATCACCCCCTCCCCTTTTTCTAATACTACCCCCTTCCCTTTACTATACCCCCTCCTTTTTTTTCTTTTCTATCAGTAAAATCAAATTATCCATGCATACTTTCTATATACCCACAACAGAGATATAGTTCTCAAGGGTTCTGTGTACCTTTTTCTGTTTCTCTTCAGTCTTGTGGATGTAGATCAAATTTTTTGTTTAAGTCTGGTTTTTTTCTTAGAAACATATGGAATTCCTCCATTTCATTGCATGACCATCTTCTTCCATGGAAAAAGATGCTAAACTTTAGCTGGGTAGTTTATTCTTGGTTGCAATCCTTGATCTTTTTCCTTTCGGAATATCAGGTTCCAGGCCCTTCTATCTTTTAATGTGGAGGCAGCCAGATCTTGTGTGACCCTTAGTGTGGCACCTTGGTATTTAAATTGTTTTTTTCTAGCTGCTTGCAGGATTTTCTCCTTTGTGTGGTAATTCTGCAGCTTAGCCACAATATTCCGTGGTGTTCTTTTTTTAGGGTCTATTTCAGAAGGAGTTCGATGAATTCTTTCAACATCTACTTTCCCTTCTATTTCTATTATCTCTGGACAGTTCTCTTTGATAATTTCCTGTAAAATAGAATCTATCCTCTTTTTTTGGTCATAGTTTTCGGGAAGTCCAATGATCTGCAGATTATCTCTCCTAGATCTATTTTCCAGGTCTATAGATTTTCCCAGTAAGTATTTGACGTTATTTTCCAGCTTTTCATATTTTTTGTTTTGTTTGACTGATTCTTGGGTTCTCAATGAATCATTCATTTCTATTTGTTCCATCCTGAATTTTAAGGAGTTATTTTCTTCATTCACAGTTTTTAGTTCTTTTTGTAAATGCCCAATTTCATTTTTAAATGAGTTATTTTGCTCTATTGAATTTTTTTCCATTTCCCTAATTTTTTTTTGAGAATTATTTTCTTTTTCCAATTCAGAAATCCTATTTTCTTGAGACTTTTTTATCTTCTCCAATTCAGAAATCCTATTTTCTTGAGACTTTTTTATCTTCTCCAATTCAGAAATCCTACTTTCCTGTGATTTTTTAACCTTTTCTAATTCACTAATTTTGTTTCCCTGCATCTCCTGTGAATTTTTTATTTTTTCCAACTCCAATTTCAGAACATTGTTATTCTCTATTATAGCTTCTCTTTCCTTTCCCCAGTCTTCTTCAAACTCTCTTAACTTTTTAATAATCTCTTCAAGGAGAGAGTTATGTGATGGGGGGCAGGAATCGTTCCCCTTTAGTTTGTTATCTGCTGACTCTCTGCTGTTAACTTCCTCGGGGTTGGATACCCACTCTTTCTCTGTGTAGAAGGAATCTATAGTTTTTCTTGGCTTTTTGCTCATACTTAACAAATCTTTTGGGGTCTGTCCCTGGGGTAGGAAATTAGTTATTTATTTCTTTACCAGCTTCCTCCCAGACTGGATGGATGCAGCGGCCCCTGTGCCTGAGCTAAGATAGAGCTCTGGGAGAGAGTTCCCCACCCCCTCCCTGAAAGTGCCTCAGAGGTGACCAGCACTGCTGTGCTTTGAGGGCGCTGTGTTTTAGCGGCTTCCCTGAGGTTAAGACTGAACAGTAAAGGCGACTCAAAGCCTAGCCTATGCGTCCCGGTGGGGTGTGGATGTCTGCAGCAGGTGACGTGAAAAGCCCCTGCGCTCAAACTGGAGGTGTCTGCCAGAAACCGCAGTCCCTAGTTCAAAGGTTCCACTTCTCTGGGACTTCCTGGGCCTGAGTTCCACAGCCTCCAGCCAAGCCAGGCACTATGAGTTACCGCCCCGCCCACTTTTCAATCTCTTAAGTACTCCCAGGTGAAAGCCTGGATTGCCTATGTTGGCCACACCCACAGTGCTGAGATCTGCTGAGTCACCCCCAGGATTGGGGAGGTTCTAGTATCTAGCTTATATTCCAAAGTGGCTTTGATTTCTCTTCTGAACTGCTGTATTATAAGCAGAGAAGAGCGAACAGCCTGTGCCAGATTCCTCTATCTCAGTGGCTTCTCTGATCCCAGAGCCCTCCCCAGCGCGATCGGCACAGTGTGCCACTACCCCACCGTCTGTGCTGGCCTCTCTTCTTCCTCCCCTGGGAACCAACCTTTCCTGTTGAAACTCCAGATTCTCTTCAGCTGTTAAGTCGTGCTTCCAGTCCTTGTGGATTCTATCAGTCCAGCGCTATTTCTGAGGCTGATTAAATCTAGTTGGTTGTGAGGGAAGAAAGGAGCTTACACAGTTGTGTGTATCTTCTCTGCCATCTTGGCTCCGCTCCCATTTTAGCTAGGTTTTAATTAGTATGAGTAATAAATCTCATGAACTGGTGGCATCATTTAAATTTACACTGCATATTTCCATTGTGCTGGGACAATGATCACATTTTAAATAATTATAACTTTAAATATTGAGAATTTGAATATGTGCTACCATTTTTATCACATTCATTAGTCATTAATCAGGATGTATGTTCATTTACTGGAGATATTGTTGAAAGGATTATCACTTAGTTTCATGTTGCTTAGATGGCTTTGGTCCTTTGAAAATGTAAAATTCTCTGATTCCATATTAGTTGAATAAATTCTGGATGGAAATCATGAGGGTGTATGGAAGTTAGAAAAAGAAGAATACATGACTGGGAATTTTCTGGAAGTTTAAATATTTAGCAGAAAATAGAAAAAAAAGAATAGTCAAAAGAATAAGAAGAAAATCAGACCAGTGTAGTGCTACTACAAGGAGCCCAAGAGAAAAGAGATACAAAAAGTCTGTTTTCATCCATTTCAGATGTTGTAGAATGATAGAGAAGAATGAGGCTTGAGACAAAATCATTGAATTGATAATTAAGATGCCATTAGTGAACTCTTAGCATTTTCAGTATTTAAGATGGGCTAAGACATTTATAAAATATAACTTTCAATCATAGTTATTCTGTCCTTAGGATAGTTATTAAACTCTTCACTTATACAACTATGTAGAAAACAAAACTCTTTAAAATGGGCTGAAGATTGAGCTTCCAACTCTGTGCTAATAAAGGCCCCTCTCCTTTATGGCTGAATAAATGCTGAAATAAACTGAATAAACAAACTGAAATAAGCTGAATAAATGCTGAAATAAACAATATAGAATGTATTAATTTAAGGAAAACAGTAAGGATAGTATGTTTCCCTCAGCACTCCTGCTACTCAAGAGAGAGCCAATCTGTGATAAGTACATATTCACAATTTACCTTTACTTTGACTTAGAAGTCATTTTTTCATAATCTAAAAATGGGGCACAGCAGATGTAGCAGAAATTGTCTGCAGTCATGTGGCATCTGGAACCCATCTTTTTTTTCCTCCTCAAACCCTCCAAACTGTTGTTGAAAACTTCCACAACATGAACTCTGCTCTCCATTACCCTCTTATCTGATATCTTTTTAGTTGTCTCTCTTCCTAAATAGTGAGAGAGTAGTAATCTCAGTTTTTGTTTGTTTGTAAGACTAGTTGACTCCTTTCAAAGGTTGTTACAAATAGAATAATGTAAGAAACTCCATTGAAATTAATTAAAGAAAGAATGAATGGTAAAAGCACAGAGGGATTTAAACCACTTTTAGGATAATATGAAAACTCCTCAATTTTACATTTACAGACTCTTTCCAAACTTATTTTCTAGACTTATTTTGCAATATTTTCCCTATATATTTTATGATTAAGTCAAAGTGACCTCCCTTGCTGTGCCTTAACTTTTTTCTGTTTCTAATCTCCATTGTACAGTCTGTTGTATAGTACAGACATTGTACAGTCTGCCTTGAATCCATGGAATATAATTTCTTCCCAGGTTTCTTAGATTCTTTCTAGATTCTGTTTATATATCACATAAAATTGGAAAACATTTTTCTGATGCTCTCTTATTTTAAATATTATCGTTCTTCTTAGGTGATCGTGTAAATCACAGTCTTTTTTTCCATTTTATTCTACCTTTTTACTCTAGTAGAAAGTTAACTCAAGAGCTTTTTTTTCTTCAATGTTTTTGTTTTTCTTTTATTGTTATTTTGCCTTGTAGCTGGGGGGGAAGGACCAAGGTCAAATAAAGGACTTTTGTTTGCTTTCAAAATGTGTGTGTGTTTCAATGTTTAAAAGAAAGTAGGAGGAGATATTGGTTTCTAGAAAGGAAGTGAATGATTTAGAGAACAAATACCTGGAGAAGATGGGAAAAGATAAGCTCCAAAGTAACACGCAGATAAGGAAGGGCACTTTAATGGTTTACCCTTACAGTACCAATATCTTAAACCCTTTCCCTATTCATTTTGGGCTAATTTTTCCTTAACAAATACTTACAGAATGAATTTACACTCTCTAGATGATCTTATCAGTTCTCTTACATTCAATAATCTTTACAATTTAATCTTTCTCTTTCTGAGTTTCAGGTCTTCCTTATCAATTACTTATTGGATATTTTAAATGGATGGCTTAAAACTCAACATGTCAAGAATGTGTCTCTTCTATTTTTCTTTCTTCCAAATTATTTTCCTTTTTTCTATATTTCTGCTGAAAACATGGGCTTCTTGTAACCCAGCTTCAGAATGTTAGCATGAGCCGAACTTTTTTCTTTTCTCTCATTTGCAAACATCTTATTTGGCTGATTCTACAACTCATAACTTTTAGGTTAATTCCCTGGTTTCTATTTATATTACAGCCATTTTAGTTCAGATCCTCCTTATCTCTTTTCAAGACTATTGAAATAGTGTCTTAACAGGTTCATCGCTCTTCAGTCCATCTTTTACACAGCTACCAAATGAATATTTCTAAAGTACAGGTCTGACTTTGTTACTCTGTTTCTCATAAAAGCTCAACAAGCTCACACTTGCCTTTAAAATCAAATAGTAACTCTTCTATGTTGTATTTAAAGACCTTTAAAATTCATCTTCTGTTTATCCATCTAGGTTTATTACATATTATTATTTTCTTCATTTTATGGTTTATCCATTTCTTTACTTAGTATTATTCTCACATTATAGAGGGCTGAAACTCCAAAAAGCTGTGCTTGAATTAGACAACTGAGCACTTAAAGGTAATTACCTATTAGATGTGGGACAATGACTCTGTTAACATATGTTTGGATAAATGGCTCTTCTCACTGTTGGTGGTTTGGATTGGAGGGCAGAATAGACAGAGGCCAAAGTCACTTGGTGGTGGGATGAGAAAGAAAGAAGTTGGTGACTCTAGACTCCTGAATCCAGGATTCTGCTTAGCTGCTTCTTTCACTTCTCCCATTAAAGACCAAGGACTTTGATTTATCTTGACTCTGGCTGACCCTGAAGCCTTCCAGAGAGCTAGCCCATACTCTACATCACACAATTCTCACACATTCTCCATAACATCTCTTATCTCTTGTGCTTTTGTATCGGCAGTCTTTCATGACTTTTATTGAGTTTTTTCTAGCCTCTTTTTTTTATCATCCCTAGCTTCCTTCAGAGCTCAATCCAAGTATATTTTTACTAAATTATGTTTAAAATTATCTTATATTCATTTTATCATATTTTATATTTATAAACATTGTCTTTAAAATAGAAAATGAACTAATTTAAAAAAGAGATTGTTTCAGTTTTATATATGCATCCTTTCTTCAGTCTCTTGCATGGTGACTGGCACTGATAAGATGCTTAATAATTGCTTTCTGATTGATTTCTTGAAAGCTTACCTTGATGAGGAGAGTAGTATGTTGATGTTTCCAGCCAAACCCTATGTAGACTAGATAGGCCCCTGGCCATTTATAGTATCTTAAAATATTTCAAAGCCCTAAAACCTTCTTTTAACATCAAAGAGTTATCACCAAAATATCAGTTTTATCTGTTACTTAAAGAGAAATGCAGGGTATTTAGATTTGTCTTTTTAAGTTGTAATACACCATTGCCAGCAAACACAATTCCCAGGCTTTTCCTCTTAATACAAAGACAACAGGAATTGATGGAGACAAAAATAGGGAATAACCAATAAAGGTGTCTTAGTTCACTAGATGTCATGCAATCAAATTTTCATCTTATATCCTTCACTCCACTGGTTTTACATAAAGCAAATAAAAAGTTGAACAAAACAAATATATTTTCTTCTGTCTTTGACTTTCAGTCAGTTTTTTTACCTTTTTGTGTTTTTATTGAGGTGAATTGGCTATAGGTTTTTGTTAAACAAGCTCATGTAACAGATTTATATTTTAATTTCCAATATTTCTTTTGTATTTTGGATACTGCCCCAATGTTAAGTAATTATTTTAATTCATGAGACATTTTCATCATGTAGAATAGTTCTTGTGCTATGTTATCTCAACCCTTCCTTTGAACTCTCATAATAAAAGAACCTACAATATTTCTAAGTAACTGGTCACTCTATATTTTGATATCCTTGATGACAATGGTTGAGAAGATTGAGGTGTTTAATAAGATTTTTTATGATATTTAATTAAATTCTAATTTAAATATTATGTTTTTAACTAATGAAAATCCACCTGTTCTTTCTCTCCACCATAACCCACAACCCATGTAATAAAAATGCATAGTAAAGAAAAACAACAGCAACACCTAAATGTTATTTAAGTATCAATTATATGTAAGAATACTCTGCTCATTCCTGAGAACAAAAACGTGATCATCCTTTTTTTTTTCTTTTTAAGTTTAATGAAAATGTGTTTAGCACAGGGCCAGATCACCTAAATTGGAGAAAATACTGTGGAAAATCTTTAAGAAAGCATCTTGCATCTCCCTACCACATGAGCGGGAAGAGACTCTATTAACTATGTATCCAGGACAAACTATATCTTTAAAACTATCAGACTAGGATAGTATCTCCCTCTTTTTGTCTCTTTCTTTCTCTCTCTATCTTCACAGCTTCCCTCTTTTCCATCTGTGTCCAGAAATAGTGAAGATGGAGGCAATCAAGGGAATCTTTAGGGAGGAGGTCATACTTGAATTAGGCTTAGAAGAAAGGGAAAGGTTTTTCCTTCATTCTTTCCTCTTTGCTTTCCTCCCTCCCTCCCTTCCTTCCTCCTTCCCTTCCTTTATTGGTTCCCACTCCCTTCCTCCCTTCCTTTCTCCTTTCTTTTTTTCCTTCCCTCCTTTTATCCCTTCTTTCCTTCCTTCCCTTCCTCCCTTCCTTCCTTCCCTTCCTCCCTTCCTTCCTTCCTTCCTTCCTTCCTTCCTTCCTTCCTTCCTTCCTTCCTTCCTTCCTTCCTTCCTCCCTTCCTTCCCTTCCTCCCTCCCTTCCTTCCTTCCTCCCTTCCTTCCTTCCTTCCTTCCTTCCTTCCTTCCTTCCTTCCTTCCTTCCTTCCTTCCTTCCTTCCTTCCTTCCCTTCCTCCCTTCCTTCCTTCCCTTCCTCCCTTCCTTCCTTCCTTCCTTCCTTCCTTCCTTCCTTCCTTCCTTCCTTCCGTCTTTCCGAATTTAGCTAGTATGGCCATCAGACAAGCAATACATTGAGCATCCATCACTGAGGCCATAATTACTTTTTCCAGCTTGGTAGAGAGCCTGTACTCAATGCACAGGTTTAACTTTCCCAAATTATATTTTTATTAAATTTGTTGATTTGTTTTATTTTAAAAAATTAATTGTGCATTTTCTTCTCCTAATTTCCAGAAGATTTTAATGAGTATTTAATTTAAATTTACCAAAGGGTAATTTTGTAAAGGTCCTGAAAATTCCTTGCTTACATTTATTTGAAGTTTCTTAAATTGTAGTGAGTTAAATGAAGTTGATGAAGATAAAAGGCTAACTTTAAAACATTTTGTGCTGTTTACATATCTAAATTTCACTTAATTCTTGCTGAAATTATACTTCCTAATTTTACTTTTTTTTTTATCATAACTAGGTATGCCAAATCTCTTGATACTGGTTAAAATATACCTTGTTTGGCTTTAACTCAGGTTTTATTTATTATTTCTAGAAGGCATTTCTAGTGACATAAAATTTTTGTGAGTAATATCAAACTTTCCTTTCTTAGGAAGTTAAATTTTATTCATCTCAACTTCTGCAGCTTTTTTGAATGATTAATATATCCCTGAAGTTGTCTCATATTTTTGAGTATTTTGGCTTCCATATTAAATTGATATCGAAGACAGAATGAACAGCTGGTCTTCTCCACTTTCCTGTAAAATGATATACTCATCTTGTCACAATTAATTTCTATTTATGATAAGTTCTTCTTCTCTAGCATAGTATTATTCTTCTTAGACTGAGCTTATGTTGTTCATTCCCAGTTTCTTAAAGTTCATCTTATAAAATCAACAAACCAAGTATCAGATTTTTCTTATCACAAAATTCCAGATTTCTTTATCATTTGTTTGACTGACTTGTTGACTGTGCTTATTTTTTGATGTTGAACTCCAACTTCTTCTACTTGGTTGCCATATTACCCCACTCAGGTATCCTTCCTTCTCCTCTTCTATCCAGCATTCATATGTTTGATATCTTTCCCATTATAATGTAAAATACTTTAGAGTAGGGGCTATCCTAAGAATTTAGCATAGTGCTCAGTACTGCTTAAGAAATGCTATCATTTATGTATATATGTATATCTGTCCTATCTACTATTTTGATCTGGCTTATGCCTCATTTTTTACATGATCTGTAACGCATAATTTTCAGGTGCTGAAAGGTAACATAATTAACTAGGTGGTTCAATGCATAGAATAGTGGTCCTGGAATCAGGAGTTTCTGCTCATATAATAACCAGCTATGTGAACCTAGAGGCATTTAGCCTCTATTTATCTCATTTTCCAGATCCATAAGAAGATGATAATAATGGTACCTACTTCCCAAGGTTGTTTTAAGGATCAAAAGATATTTTTAAAGAGCTTTGCAAACCTTAAAGGGCATTTTCTTTATCATCATCTTCATCACTGAATATAGTATGTTATATACTATATTTTAGAATTTATTTTTTAGATTTAATTTAGAATTTATTTTATTATTTAGAATTAATTTTATTATTATAATGCATATTATGTGATACAATATAATACATGTACTATATTTTGGAATGTAATATAGTACTATCTTATAGAGTTTAATAAATTTTTTAACAAAAAAAAAATCCCAAGGAAGTTGAGTCAAGTGAAGCTAAATTTATGGCCAGTCTCCCATACAGCTTTAATAATAGTATGTCTTTTCTGATTGTATCTAGTAACTCATGTTCTTATAGTGTTTGCTCCCAAAATATTATCAATTTATCAAACATATATAATGGACATATGTCTTGATTGCATTGGGGCTATTTTAAATGTCAGATGAATGTGCAAATCATTTTTCATTAAAATAATTTCTTCATGAGATAGCTTCTTCCATAAGGGCTTTACATTTAATAGTTCTAATAGCAAATCATCCAACTCTGAGATATCATTTAGCAATAAAATACTTTTCCAGAGAGTCATTCTAAAGATTTTGTAGTGAGAGTATATCTGAGTCTTTTAAGTTTCAGCAAGAATAGAATCTACCAAGACATACTATTTTAAAAACAACAGTGAAGCCATGAGAGCTCAGCATGAGTCAGTCAGGATTTGAAACAATTGCTTTCCATTACAACCTAACATCCTGAAACTATGTGAAGAATTTCTCAATATTCATAGAACCAAGCTATGTCTGTACTTCATTTTTTGAGTGAAAAATGATAATTACACTGTGATTTGTTAAGAAATGTTCTGGCCAGCTTTTGAAACAGGAACTCAAAACTTTGTTGGGAAAAACAGAGAGCGGTTTGGTAGACACTAGGTACAGAAGAATACATTATACCATGTGCCAAGATAAGGTTAAAATGAGTACATGATTTAGATATAAAAAGGGTGGTGTCTAAAGTAAATCTGGGCAACATGAAAAAATATTACAGATCAGATCTATTGATAAGGTAATAATTTATGACCAACTAGGGAGAGAGCATTATAGGATGTAAAATGGATAATTTTGATTACATTAAATAAAAAAAAATTGCATAAACAAAACCAATGCAGTTAAGATTAGAAGGAACATAGAAAACAATCTTTAAAACAAGTATTTCTGATAAACATCTCATTTCTCTAATATATAGAGAACTGAGTCAGATTTATAAGATTATGAGTCATTCTGCAATTGATAAATGCTTAAATGATATGAAATAAACCATTTTTAGAAGAAACAAAGCTATATATAGTCATATGGAAAAATGCACCAAGTCCTTATTGAGAATAGAAGTACAAATTAAAAGAACTCTGAGATATGACTTCACTCCTATAAAATAAGCTAATATGACAGAAAAAGGAAAATAATATGTTAAAGAGACTGAAAAAATTGGATCACTAATGCATTGTTGATGGAGTTGTGAACTGATATAACCATTTTAGAGATCAATTTGGAACTCTGCCCAAAAGGCTACAAAACTGTGTATACCCTTTGCCCCAGTAATACTGTACCAGGTTTGTATCTAAAACAGATTTTTTTTGTTTGTTTGTTTTGTTTTTGTTTTGTTTTTTTGTTTTGTTTTGTTTTGTTTTGTTTTTTTTACTTCTGAATCCTTTTTATTTTTGTATGTTTCCAACACTACTGAGGTAATTTTCACTTCTGTTAGGTCTTGTAAGTTTCTCTTATTTGGTTTTCCTGGGGATCTCTGAAAGCAGCCTTCGTTTCAATTCAGTAATCACCACAAGAACAGCCAGGTGTTAAAGTCCAAATCCTTTATTATATCCTTCCTGGGGCTAGGCAGCTTTTTGGAGAGACTTTCAGATTAGCTTTGATCTCTGTGGAGAAATGCAGAAGAGTCTGACACCAGGAGCCTGACTGAAGGTGGAATGAATTTCTGTCTCCTTGGCTCTGAGAGCTTCTTCCCTGTGGCTCTCAGTCCCTGCTTATATGCTCCACATTGAGTATAAACCAATCATTATATCACTAGGAAACATTATTTGTTGTAAGATTAAATCGATCATACTGAATTTAGAGAACTATTAAGCACCATGCTAAACTAGATAACCATTGTCTCATCAGTTCCATTTAGATAGTACTTTGTAAGCATCCTTGTTTCAAATTCAGAGTTCTGGCCCATAATAAAGTCTTATATTTACTGGAAGAGAAAAAGAAAAATCACACTGAATTTTGGAAAGTTTATCTCTTTCATTTGGTCTCTTCTTTCCAAACACTTGACTGACTTTCTGTAAAACATATTTTTTAAAGAGGAAAGAACCTACATGTAGAATAAAATATTTATAGAAGTTCCTTTTTTTGTGGTGGCAAAGAGCTGAAAATTGAGAGGATATCCATCAATAGGGGAATTGATGAACAAATTGTGATATATGATTGTAATAGAATATAATTGTGCTAAAAGAAATGATGAGCAAGATACTTCCAGAAAAACCTGGGAAGACTTATATGAACTGATGCAAAGTGAAGTGAGTAAAACCAGGAAAACATTCTATAAATAACAGCAACTTTGAAAGGATGATCAACTATGAATGACTTAGCTATTCTTAGCAATAGAGTGATACAAGACAATTCCAATAGACTTATGATGAAAACTGCTATCTACTTCCAAAGAAAGGACTGTTGGTATCAAAATAAAGATTGAAGAATACTTGCTTTTCTTCCTTAATTTCTCTGAAGGCAGGTATATGGTTAATATGGAAATATTTTGCATGAATATATATATATATACATATATATGTATATATATATATATATAATATATATATATATATTTGCCTACCTTCTTAAGAAGAGGGGATGAGAGAGACAATTTGGAATTCAAAAATTTAAAACCTGAAAGTTAAAATTGTTATTATATGTAACTGTGAAAAATGAATATAAACAAAAAAGAAATAAGAGAAAATTTATTTGATGCTAAAATTTGCTCCACATTTTGGAGCAAATAAGCCTATAGTAACAACTTTGAAAAATCAAGAGAGGGGCAAATAATCCAGAAGAACTCTTAAAAACAATACAGATTGCAAGAATTAAGGACATCAGAAGAGCAATGAAAATGCAGTATTGATGGGGTCACAAAGTGTTTTGTAAGGATAAAAGGCACTAACATCAAGGTTGAACTGTAGCAAATAATTTTTATCCTCAGTAAATATTTTATTTTGAAAAGACTTTATGACCCGAGATAAAATAGAATCATAGGTAAATAGTAAAAGCATCAAAAAATAGTCAGGAGGACTTGAGTTCAAATCTCAGAACTTAATATTTCCTAGTTCTGTGACCCTGGGTGAGTCATTTAATCCCAATTGCCTCAGCAAAAATTAAAAAAAAATTCCTCTTACTCCTTCCAACTATGCGTTCTGCCATATATATTCATTGCAACATTATTTCCTGCTATCTATAAAAATATTTTATAGTTGTATAAATATATCGATCTTGACATCAGTATGAGTGCTCAATTGGTTATGTCCCACTTAAGCTTTTAATAATTTAATAATGAATAATTAAACCAATAATTAATAATTAAATTAATAATTTAATAATTAACAATTAAATCAATAATTAATAATTTAATAAGGCTCTTATTAAAATCTAGATACAGTATGTTAATCATAATCTTCATTATTATCCAAATTAAACTAAATCATCAATGAAGGACAAATTAATAACAGCAAAAATATAATAACTGCATTATAAAGTGCTACATGAAAATAAGGAATCTACTTATTAGCTTCTATGAATCAATGTATTACAAATTATAAAAATGTGTTAGGATTACTAGGTGAGAACTCAGGTTGTCTGGATAGTGACAAGGTGAGAATTCAGGTTGTCTGGACAATTACAAGGTGAGAACTCAGGTTGACTTGATAGGAGGAGCAAGCTCATTGGCTGAAGTGGTTCTTCCCAGAAGCCCTTGCATTATCCCACGCCCATTCTCTGGGAGGATAAAAGAGAGGACACCCAGAGATAGAGAAGACTCTGCATTGCATCAGGCTTGACGGGGCTCTCTGCAGGAAGGAAAGTCACTTCTCTGGACAAGAGTTAACAGCAACTGCCTGGAGACAACGGTTCGTTACAGGAAGAAGAATCTGTAGGAGAGATTTGAGTAGAAGACACAGCAGATCTCTTCCCAGAGAGTGATCCGGCAGCTTCTAGAGACGACAGCTCGCTACAAAAATGCATTTAATATTCAACTTAATATTCAACATAGTATGACTAATCAAGTTAATAATATCTAATATTTCAAATTCCACCTCTTTCAAATGCTAGCTGTATGACTGGAAAAATTTATTAACCTTGCAGTGCACTTCTCTAAGACCAGGCACTGTGGAAGAATATTCCTCATTGGGAATTCCTTATACCAGTATGATCATGGGTCTATTCCCCCAAAATGCCCATATGTGTTTGTGTGTGTGTGTATATATATACATATATATGTATATATTTATGATGCATGTATATTAGCATAGATGTACTTGCTGTTTAATTTTTTTAAATGGAACACACTTCTACATTTATCTTTACATGTTGCAATAATTTAAGTTGTTGGTTCCTCCCAACATATTCCTTAAGTTATAGAGTATATTCCTTAGCTTTCTGAGAGGCCTTGTTACTTACATCTCACATTCATTGTAATAGAGATATAATAAAAGCCATCTTAGAAATCATTGAAGGGTATCTGTTCATGTCCATATATAAAATACTTTGAAAGCTAGTCACTCCTATGCAAGTGGGTAAATATCAATGATCCTATAGCCTAAATCTAAAAACAAGGAAAGAAAACAAGATCTTGCATCTTCACCAATTAAAATACCAGAAAGCACAAATTAGTAATATAAAGGGAAGCTAAAAATAAAATTATTAATCTGGAAGTGTGAGAACTTGCATAGTTTTAGGACACCTAGAAAATCTAAAGGACCCTGACTCCATGGGGGTGAGCCTTTTTAAACTCTTTGGTGACCAGAAATCTACAATATACTACCAGAAAATGGGTCAAAGAAAGTACAGCTTAAACCTTATTCACCTAGGCTTATCAAGTCCTGAGGAAAACTTTATTACTTTTCAGAGGAAAACTATCCTAACTAGCATGGGAGAAAGGGTTGGACTACACATCTCTTAAGAAAAATTAAATTAACTTTAATTCATGGTTATTCTGAAATCTTTCTTCTAAGCCCTGAATTCATATCAGTACTTGGTGGAACATACTACAGCCTTAAAAAATGAACAAAAGGCAAGATAAAAACCTCTTTAGAATCCATTATTGGGGTGTGTATGTATGTATGTATGTATGTATTTTCTTGTATTTCACCATATGTCTGCAGAAGTATCACATAATACTTGAGTTTCAGAAATTTATCACCTCTCTGGCATTTGGCTACCAAATTCCAAACTTCTACTATGTTCTTTTATTATTCCTTATTTATCTTGGGCTTCAATTACCGATAAAAGGGCAAGGGAAAGTATCTTCATCATTGCTCTTTATAATTTTACATTTTTTTATGTTTTTATGCTTTGTTGTGATAATTGTGTTTATTGCTTTTTTGATTTTGTTTACTTCACTTTGCAGCAATTCAGAGAAGTGTTCCAAATCTTCTCATTTCCTTCTTTCCTGTGACATAGCCATATTCCACAGTTTTGCTTAGCCATTCCCCAGTCATGGGATGTCTACTTTGTTTATATAATTCTTTGCCACCATAAAGATATTGCCATAGTTTTTTTTTAATATAAGGGGGTTTTCTTTTTGTCTCCAGAGTAGAATGTAAACATCTTATTGTTTCCTACTTTCTGGTCTAAATATCATGTCTTTGACAGAGAAAATATTTTAAAAATGAGAAGCTCTTCCTTTTCTCTAGTCATCATTTGCTGTCATCTCATCTTCTACGAATAATGACACTATTTCATTTTTTTCCCTCTTTCCCTGACATTTTTTAAACACATGGACACACATTGTTCTTAATTTTTCTCATCTATTTCTACTTCAATGATTTTGACCGTTGTCATTCCTGACACTTCCTATAGAACATATCATTCCTTTGTATTCATCTTCTATTATTTGTTCTTTTCTCCTGTAAATGTATTTTAAAATCCAAATTTCTTGGTGTAATTTCTATCCATTGACATTTATATTTTTAGATAACTCTCCTTTTAATTTCTAAGCTGTATTGTTTGCCTTTGGAGGTTTGTTATTTCATTCCTAAGAGCTTTTCATTTTATTAGAAACTTGGACTGATTTCCTCTATAGAATTTTAGTCCATGGGACCCTCCCTATTCTTTTGAAATTTGGTGGAGCCTTTAAATTTCACTCTAGCAAAATATAAAGTGAATGCCAAACTACTACTCTTGCCTTTCCTCTCTTATAAGAGAAACTCTAAAACCGAAGTAGCTAGTTTTTCCACAAGTGTCCACCATTTTCTCATGTAGTCAAAAGTCTACATCTTGGTAATGGGCCCATCATTTTTACATCTTAAGCTAGCATTTAGAAATTCAATTGCCATTTTCAGATATTTTTTTAAATCAACTGTTCACTTTCCAAATCTTCCTTTCTTCTCTGAGACTTCAACCATCAATTGGTAGAAGTGATGAAACTATATTTATCATATGGAGTTTTCATTTTCAGGCCCAGAATATATCACAAACTTTATAATTTTCATATTCTTTTGTGCTGTCATTTGTTGCCATGTGACTCATTGGAATTTGATAATATATTTTGAATGATAATTGAATTTAACAAGACTTGTTGGAGCTCTCTTTTTGTCTTATATTTATCCCCTGAGAGAATATCATAGCTTTCTAATGCACAGCAGATTAACTTTAACTGTTTTTATACTTATCCCTCTGTGTGACTCTGGTTAAGTCACTTAATCCTATTTCCCTCAGTTCATCATTTGTAAAATTGAGCTGAAGAAGGAAATGGCAAATAATTCCAATATCTTTGCCAAGAAAACCTCAGATTGGGTCATGAAAAATCAGACATGATTGAACAACAACTTCTTGATTTTAAGTTCAGATTTCTTATCCTATGTGCCACTAATTATATCTTCTAATTACAGCTTAGAATTGTGGTAGACGATATATGTGATTATTCCTTCATTCTTTCCTTGGATATACCAATTCACCAACAAATTATTTATTAATAGTCATAATTACGTCAAGAGTAGTAGTTGCCCCTCTATTTTCTGAAGAATGTCATCTTAATAGTGTACACTGACATAGGTGCTAGCTAGAGAAGCCATAAACAACCCCTAAATTCAATATTTTTGTATTTATGGACTTCTCATTATCTTTTGCAGCCTAATTAAGAGTCATGACTTATTTCTTCCAACTTTTACACATATTCATTGGTTTTCCAAACAGGAAGACAAAAATTATCTCATCAAGATAATGTGGCATGCCTGTTTTAACAATTCTGTGAAAGATGTTGAAAAGTTTCTTTTTTAAAAAAAAATCATTTTAATTAATTCATAATTATTTTGATGCTTTCCAGGGAAGTGTGAAGTGCTTCGATAGCCTGAAAACTAAAGTCTTAAGGCAATGAAAAATGAGAAATCATGCATCAAAAACAAATTGTTTCTTCATGGCATTTCTTTGGTTTGGTATTCTATTATTAACTTACACTCACTGAATAAACTGAAGTAAGAGTAAATAAATGTGGTGAAGGTGGAGGTTAGTGGAAGATATGCTGCTTTAGCTCTTAGTTTGAATACTGTTTTTAATGTGAAAACAATAAAAAGCACATTGCAATTAAAAACAAATAATTTATTGAATGTTATTTTTAGTTTTGGTTTTCAGGAATAATTATAGATTCCTCTCTTATCACAGGAAATTATAATGTTAAAAAGAAGACATCTATTCATATTTCCTTGGGCAGCTTTTAATAAAACCTGGGACATTTAAATCAGAAAATTCTAAATTCTCAAAACAAAAATAAAATTATTTTTTATTCACTTTTAAATAGTAGGTAATATGAAGAAACAATATTAGATCATGGTTCTGAAAGAATAGAGTTGTATTTGTTGTGTGCTTCATGCTATTCCTCCTGAACTACTGATAACTTCTTTTATATATATATATGTATATGTACATATATACATATATATATCTAGGAAATGTTTAATGATGTTTATTGCTTGATTGATATGTGCTTTAATGCATCATAAAATCTCAGAACTGGATAATACTCAGATAACTTAATGTCTAACATATACATAACAAAGGAATTGTCTATAATTTATCCAACAAATGCTCATTCACCTTTTGCTTGAATATATGTCAGTCAGACAATAAATATATATTAAGCATCTGCTCTAAGCCCTGGGAATACAAAAAGAGACAAAAGATAGTCCCTCACCTCAAAGAGTTTACAATTCAATGGGGATTCAACATAAACAAGTTGGAATACTTGGATCTCTTTTCCTTTCTGGGAAGAGAAAAGAATAAGCATTTATATAATACCTATTATAAGTCAGGAACAGTTGACAAATACTTTTTTTTACAAATATTATCTCTTGTGAGTTTTGCAACAACCTTGGGAAGCAGGTGCTATTATTTCCATTCTGCAGATGAGGAAACTGAGGCAAACAAGTATAGTCACTTGCCCCAAAGTCATATAACTATTAAGTGCCTGTGGTTATATTTGATCTTAAATCATCCTGACACTGCTTCCAGCACTCTATCCATTATACCACTGGTCTGAATGGATCAAGAATTTGATATATTTTAGTATAAATAGTCAAACCAGTACAATAACATATTCTTGAAGTAAATATTGGTTAGTCAATACATTAAGTGCTAGGTCTAGAAGAAAAGGAAAAAAAAAATTCTTGTCCTTAAGTATATCACAATCGATGGAAGAGACATGTAGGCAATTATGTACAAACAAACTATATACAGGATAAATAAGAAGATTTTATTTATATTAATGGAGGAAGTCACTAGGAGTTAGTGGAATTGGGAAATACTTCTTATAGAAGATCAGATTTTAGCTGGAATTTGAAGGAAGTCAGAAAGTGGAGAGGAGGAGGGAGTAAATGCCTGTAAATGCTCAGAATTGGGATGTATTGTTTTAACATCAAAATGAAAACTAAAACACTGAACCAACCAACCAAACAAAAAAAACCCAAAACAAAAATCCCCAAACCAACAATAGCAACAGCAGCAAAAACAGTAACAAATAGTATCACTTGATTGAAGAGTACATGGAAGGGAGCAGGGAAAAGAAGACTGAAAAAGTAGGAGGAATTAGCATTATAAAAGACTTTGAATTATATATTTTACTCAGGGAGAGAAACAGTTAACTGCGTGAGAGAGTGGCATGGTCAGATGTCACCATTAAAAAGATGGCTTTGGTGCCTGAAGGAAGCATTCACTGGCATGGAGAGAGATGTGCTAGGAAAAGGAACTAATATTCCAGGTGAGGGGAAAGCCTATGCCAGAGTAGTGACAATATTAGAGGAAATAAAGGGTCATTTGAAAGTTATAGCAAAGGTGAAATCGCAAGATCCTGGCACAGATTGGATATGAGGGATAAGATATAATGTGGAGTCAAATATGACACCTATGTTTTAAGTACATAGAAGCTTGGGAAGATAGTGGTGTCCTTGTTATTGATAGAGAAATTTGGAAGAAATTAATACTAGAGGGAAAGTTAAGTTCAGCTTTGGACATGAATGTAAGATGTCTACTGGACATCTAGTTTAAGATACATAATAGGCAGTTGGAGATATGGAGATATGGAGCAGCCAACAAATCAGAAATAAATATAAAGTTTATAACAATAAAATAATAATAAAATAAATAACAATAAAGTGTATAACAATAAAGCAAGTATTTTATTTTTTGCAGATTGCATCTTAATACTCAAAATCTTTAAAATTTTGAATAAGAAGTAACATTGATGTAGGGAGGAAAGGAAAATACACCAATAAAACATTTTTAAATGGTAGAATTATGTTTTAAACAAATGGTGGAACTAAGTGGGACCATAGGTGAAGAAAGATTTTACCCTGATATAATAATAGAAAAAAAAGGAGGTACATAAGAGGAAGAAAAAGATGTACAAAGGGAAGATAAAAAAAAGAGAAAGAGACAGATGGATAGGACAAGAAAGGAGATGGGAGTAAAGTTGGGAAAGAAAAAAAGAGAAAAATCAAATGGGAGAACTGCCTGATTATTGCTGGTTCCCTACATCCCCAATATATTTGTCCCTTGAGAAAATTCCTGAGCACTGTTAGAACTAAGGTCATAATTACTAAAAGAAAAACAAAAAACAAACCTAAAGAAAAATTATTAGTAATTTAAATGTTCTAAAAAGCTTATAATAATCTCTATTGTTACTTGATTTTCTTGACCTTTTCTCATATTTGAAAATTTAGAGACAAATTTGAAAAAAAAAAAGTTGACAAAAACTTGAATAAAGAAATAAATAAGGTTGTATTTAAATGTTAAAATTGCAGTATTGCCATGACATAGTGGATGGAGTCTGGATCTCTATTTTGCTTGGACAATTATTAAATCTTAAACTATGAGCTTCTGTGATCTTTTTGGTAAAATGTGCTTAATAAAGTTGCAGTGAAGATCAAATGGAAAAATGAATAAAATTTTCTTTATAAGTGTCAATTATTATTCAATGTAATACTTTACAAATCTCATAAATACCCAATGAATTATTCTCCATGCAGCACAGATTATGGAACAACTTTAAGAATTGGATTCTGCAGAAAAGTATACTATTGCTCCATGGAAAAGCATTTGATAGGATTTAACAAGTCTCTCATCTGTGCCATACTAATTTATAGTCATTATCTGTGGCGAAATAGAAAGTCATCACTGACATTAAGGGCAGCATATGGTTCTTTTATTATAAAATTCATGTCCTGCTCATCCCCTTTAACCCTCACCATATGGCTCTCATTTCATTTGTTGCCATTTGTTAAGCTAGATAAGTTAAAAAAAAAGTTATTATATATTGATTTACTGCTGCAAGTGCCAAAAAACCTTTGTGCTTTCCACGCTATCATTGATCAAATATCAATTTTTTTAAACTCTGCTGCTATAGAACATATTAAATTGATTCTGGATTTATCTGGTACATGCTAAAGGCTCTGACCCCAATTTTTCTGTTAAAGGCTTTTTATCTTCAGTTTTAAGAGCAATTTTGGTCCTTGCAAAATTGTACTGCTTTGCACTGAGGAACCCACATTTTTTCAATTTCTTAACTAGAAAATTGTATCTCAAGAAAGAGAGGATGAAATTTTGTGGAGATTTGGGGACTTTGATTTAATCAGCAGCTATAAACATAACTCAAAAATCCTCCATTTTGAAGATACTTTTTTTGGTTATGTTGAGTTCTTAGAACAGGTCCATAAATTAAATATAAGGGAACTAAATGGTATGTGAACATACCAATAAAACTAAATTACTGTTTTTCTTCCACTACAGACCACTTACCTGGTTATGAATATATAGTTTTCCTTCTTTGGTTAAGCTGTTTTTGATGTTAACATGCCTCTATATGGTACACATATAATTCTTTGTTGTGAGTGTAATTAATGCAATTGTATTGTGAAAGAGAAAGTACAGCTGTACTTTGAAGATTTGTTTGCCTTCATACTTTTTAATGTTTGACTTTAGACATATATTTCAACTTAATATATTCAATTCTCCAAAATATATTTGAAAATGGATATGCTACCCTAACTTTAAATAAAAATATAAAGTAATCTCTAAGGAGTTAGAAGTAAATTCTACAATATAGCAGATACCAAAGAGAAAAGAAGTTACACAGTCAAAGTGTAAAACCTTCATTTGATGAGCCATATATTTATTTAGTCCAGGACATTAGATATCCCTGGCACTTGATATTTCTCAGAACCTTCTAGTCTCAGGAGTGTCATTAATTTTCAATTCAATTCAAATTTATTTATTTCAATTAAATTCAACACATTTATTTAGCATTTACTAGGTGCAAGGCACTGTGATAGGATTATACAGTATAAGATAAGCCATTTTATTTCCTATGATGGCAGATAAAAATAGTAGTCCACAAGCTAGTGTTGATTTACTTTCTATCTATCTATCTATCTATCTATCTATCTATCTATCTATCTATCATCTATCTATCTATTTGTTGTTTGGTTGTTTGTTTTTAAAGAAGTAACCAGTTAGATTTCAATAGGTTTTAATGGTTGTTTTGTGCAAATTCATAGGTTAATTAATCTAGCTCAATCAAGTGGTTGGAGATAAAAATCACCTGGCCCACCAAGAAAAAAAAAGAAAGGTTTTATTTTTTCTTAAAAAAAGGGAGAACAGTAAGGCATTAATGGCCACATGCTATGTTGAAGTTCATAAGGTCATAAGTTTAAAGTTGAAAGGCCAACTGGTAGATGATTAATAAATATTGTTTGAATGAAAAGAAAAATGAGGAAGCTAGGGTGCAAAGAAACTATGGGACTTGATCATGGTCATAAAAGTATTGTGTTAAATAAGATGACTTAATTGGACTCATCCAGTTAGTAAATCATGAGACTATAATCCAAGCTGAAATCTTCACAGAGTGCAGGGTATTTTCTACTATATCATACTTGACTTTGCTCAATGCTGATTCAGATTTTATAATAAGAAAAGTATGCCCATAGCTTTTTATTCTTTCTTAATTAAAAACAAAAATTGGAATTTGCTGTGATTACTGTAGACTCCTGAAATATATACCATGTTGATATTAATTAAATTGTCATTACTACTTAAATGCCAGTGCCTATTGCTTTCAGAATCTTTAGCTCTCTTTAGCATTTGAAAATTTTTATAATGAACTCTCATCTTTCCAATCTTATACCTTTCTATAAATTCAATGGTCTCCTGACTCTTCCACAAACAAAACACTTCATGTCTCAGCTCCAAATACTTTCTCTGGCTCTTCCTCATTCCTTGTAATACTTTCCTTTCTCAGTTCTGCTTGCTGACTTCTCTGCTTCCTGTTAAGTCCCAGATAAAATTCCATCTTTTAGAGATAGCTTTTCCCTATCCTTCTAATTCTAGTGCCTTCACTCAGGTGCATATTTCTTGTTTATAATGTATATATCTTGTTCATATATGTCCCATTAAATTATGAATTCCTTGAAAGCAAGAACCGTCTTTTACATCTTTGTATCCCTGGTGTGCCTGGCATATGTTGGGTGCATAATAATGATTAATTTATGTATGTACACATACACACATATTCTCCTGAGAGATCACTCATCTAGTCACTGATAATATACATACACGCACATATATATGCATATGTATCTACACACATATATGTATTATATATGCATGAATGATTATGTTGTGTTCCTAAAAATATTACACCAGAGAGGTGTGATTTACTATTCCCAGAGTTCTAGGGGTAACCCTGTGGATAGTTAATTTCCTAAATACTATCTTACAGCTCCCATTGTTATATGATCCTTTAGTTATGAATCAGTAGACTCAATACTTTAGCAAAAACATTTATTCCAATTTCAAAAGAGAACAATTCTTTTTTTTTTTAAAGAATGATAATTATGAATTATTTCTTCCAAGTCTAATGAGTGACAAACTATCTTACAAAAATAAGTTAGAGTCTAGAATAGGGAGAAAAATGGTTAGGATTTTAATGGAAACGAGTATAGGTGTAGGTTAGTAAGTCACAGGCTGCTACAATTGACTCTCTTCAGCTGGATTGGCTTATATGGTTAGGGCATGGAATAGGGAGACAATATTATCTCCAAATGGATAGAATGTAGTTGGGTTTGTTTCTCAAAAAGCATGATGTCTCAAGCCAGATATGCCCATCTGGCTCCTCATCTGGATCTGTGGCCATTCTACTATGGCAACCATGGGAGCAGTCAGTACTGATCAGACCATTTTACTTCTAAAAAGTGGTTGCCAAAAGTGGGTCCAGAGGCCAATCTGGTGCTAGGCAGTTGCTGCCATCTTGGACCAAGCAAGTCACTTTTTTTCATGGCTTTTTACAAACGGAGTACTACAAACCCTTCAATAAGGCAAAGACTTTTACCTTAAAAAAATATTTTTCAATTCAGTTTCATCAGAGGCTTATTTCAGATTGTTTGTCATATGCAGTTGAGGAATAGGATAAGCCTTGCTCCCTTTAACTTTTGTTAAATTCTTCCTAGCTCCCAAATCCCTTTCCCTTATAAACTATTCCAAATTGCATTATATTAAGTAATTTCATCTTGGTCACTTTTACTTTTCATAGTCATTCCTTTGATAATTTTATGAATATGAAGCCTAGAGGCTTAATTTAATTTAATTTTTAAGAAAAACATCATCATGTTGGTGTTCTTGTAAATTAAGAAACAGAATGAAAAGGAAAAGCTACAAAAATTAGAAATCAAAGGGTATGCACAGTATAATTGCCCTTTTGGAAAAATAGTTCAAATTGCTCTCCAGAATGGTTAAATCAGTTCATAAGGCCACTAACAATGCATCAGTGTTACAATTTTCACACATCTCCAGAATTTATCATTTTTCTTTTCTGTCATATTAGCCAATCTGAGACGTATGAAATAGTACCTCAGAGCTATTTTAGTTTTTATTTCTCTAATCTCTAGTGACTTAGAGCAATTTTTATGACTATAAATAGTTTTTTTTTTCATCTGAAAACTTCCTGTTCATATTCTTTGAAAACCTTTTGTCAAATATAGGATGGCTTATGTCTTATAAATTTGACTCAGTTTTGTATCTGTTTAAGAAATGAAGGCTTTATTAGAAATACTGTCTGTAAAAACTGTTTTCCACTTTTCTTCTTTCCTTCTAAACTTGGTTGCATTGTATTTGCTTGTGAAAAAACTTTTTAATTTGATGTTTCAAAATTACCCATTTTGTATTTTATAATGTTCTCTATTTCTTGATTGGTCTTAAATTCCACACTTTTTCAAACATTTTAAGTAAACTATTCCTTGTTCTCCTAATATGTTTATGGTATCATCTTTTATGTTTAAATCATGTACCCATTTCAACCTTTTCTTGGTATACAGGTTGAGATATTGACTTGCGCCTAGGTTCTGTCATAGTATTTCCTAGTTTTCTCAGCACTTTTGGTGAAATAATGAGTTCTTTTCCTAGAAGCTGGAGCTTTTGGGCTTAGCAAGCAATCTTTGGGTATAGCAAACAGTAGATTACTATAGTCATTTACTACAGTGTCTTATGAACCTTACCTATTCCACTGATCCACCATTCTGTTTCTTAGTATCAATCAATTTTGATGATTATTATGGTTAGGCTACTTTCCTTTACATTAAAAATAATTCCCTTGATATTCTTGACCTTTTTTTCTTTGTGATTAATTTAGTTATTTTTTCTAGCACTACAGCATAAACTATTTTGGCTCTTTCATTGATATGGTATTAATAAGTAAATTAAGTTAGGTAGAATTTTAATTTTTATTACATTAAATTGGCATACCCCATGAACAATTGGTAATTTTCCAATTGTTTAGATCTGACATTATTTTTGTGAAAAGTGTTTTGCAATTTGTATTTATATACTTCCTAGATTTGTCTTGGTAGGTAAACTCCCAAATATTTTACATTGTCTATATTTATTTTAAATGGATTTTCTCTTTCTATTACTTGCTGTTGGGCTTTATTGGTAATATATAGAAATGCAGACAATTTATGTGTGTATATTTTATATCCTGCAACTTTGCTAAAGTTGTTAATTGTTTCAAGTAGTTTTCTAGTGGATTCTCTAATTATACTATTTTATCATCTGCAAAACCGGATAGCTTTGATTTCTCATTGCCTATTCTAATTCATTCAACTTCTTTTTCTTCTCTTATTGCTAAAGCAAACATTTCTAGTACAATCTTGAATAATAGTGGTGATAATGGACATTGTTTCAGTCCTCATCTTGGGAATAATTTTAGCTTATTTTTATTACATATAATATTGACTGGTGGTTTTAGATAGATGCATTTATAGTTTTAAGAAAAATTCTATTTATCCCTACATTCCTTAGTATTTTTTGTTTAGAAATGGATGTTGTATCTCATCAAATGCTTTTTATGTGTTTATTGAGATAATTATATGATTTCTGTTAATTTTGTTATAGACATTGTGAATTATGCTAAATAATAAGCTAAAAGCTTTATAAATATTAGCTAATGTCCTAGTGTTGAATGAGCCCTGCATTCTTCATATAAATTCCATCTTATCATAGTATATTTTCCTTATGATAAATTTCTGTAATCTTTTTGCTAATATTTTATGTAAAAAAATTTGCATCAATATTCATGAGGGAAATTGGTCTATAATTTCCTTTCCCTTTTATGTATTTCTGGTTTAGCTATCAATACCATATTTGCATCTTAAAAAATAATTTAGTAGGACTTCTTTGCCTACTTTTTCAAATAATTTATGTAGTATTAGAATTCATTATTCTTTAAATGTTTGGAAGATTTCACTTATAAATCTGTCTGGCCCTGGACATTTTTTCTTAGTGTGATTTTTGATTGCTTATTTAATTTATTTTTCTAAAATGTGGATATTTATTTTATTTCCTCTTTTATTACTCTGGTCTAGTTATATTTTTAAAAATATTCATCTCTTTCAGTTAGATACAGCAAAGCATACAATTGGACAAAAGAGCTCCTCATTGTTGTTTTAATTTCTCCTTTATTGGTAGTGAGTTCACACTTTTCATTTTTGATACTGGCTATTCAGTTTTTTTCTTTCTTTTTAAAAATTTGTTCATATTCTTTGACCATTTATCAATTGGGCAATGACTCATATCCTTCCTGATTTGATTCAGTTCTCTATATAATTGAGAGATGAGTGCTTTAATCAAGAGAAAGGAGGCCTTTATCAGAAACACTGGCAGTAAAAATTGTTTCTCAGCTTTCTGTTTCTCTTCTATTCTTGGCTGCTTTGTTTTGTTTGTTCAAAACCTTTTTAATTTGATGTAATCAAAAGTATCCATTTTATATCTCATCATGTTCTCTATCTTTTGTTTGGTCAGAAATTCTGTTCTCATCTATATATCTGGCATTAACTATAATAGTTTTAAAAGTGTTAAATATTTAATAGTTGGAGGTCCTTTCTCTCCTTTATATATTAGTCTTCTTTATATATTAGTCTATCTCAGTTTCAAGGTAAACTCAAGGCTTCATATGTCCTTAACATGATCCAGATTTCCCCCAATGTGTTTGCCTTAATAAGCCAGCTAGAAGGCACTTTAAAGACATTTAAAGTAAAGCATTGAATGATATTACATAATAGCAAAAGAAGCTATGTATTTCCTTATAAATGTGGGGTGAATTCTCCTACACATATATAAGCCAATAGGGGGATGTGTGGAAATTATTTGTGTAGAGAGGCAAATGCATAGGCAACATATATTGTACACATATTTGTGAGATACACCTGTATCCAGAATGCATATGTAAATGAGGGATTTCTTAGGTAATATCTTTGACTAGGGTACAATATAAAAAGGATAACTTATGCTTCTGACAATGCAAAGCCTCCTTAATATTTTCTTCCTAGATCTATTAGTCATTTTTTACATGACTTGCAAGCTCTGCAGGTAGCATCTTCTCTGCCAGATGTAGCTTCTTATAGCATTTAGTTGGTTCTGGTCAAGTCTCTCTCTGCTTCTAGTTTCTGCTTTCACTTGGAGTGTTCAACTGAAGTGCTCTTTCTTCTTCATTATAGGAAAAAATGAATTTCTATTTCTTATGTAATGTAAAGGCCAGACAAATTGATGTGATCAAATTGTGCATTTTCAATATTAACATGGCAGCAATGTTTAGGATGCATTGAGGTAGGAGAAATTAGAGGCAAGAAGATCTGTTCCTTTTTGTTCATCCTTTATTCTTGAAAACCACCATGATATCAGGGATGTGGTATCATGACGTGCAAGTTTTGGGTTTTGAGGAAGAGCAAAGCAAAGTCAGCACCCTTACTTTCTCCTCCTGAACCATCAGGGGCCAGATGTAGATCAGGACGATTGGAGATGGCCCTGGATGCAATCAGAGAACTTGGCCTTTTTAAACTAAACTCTTTCTGAGGTCTTAGTCTGAGGCAAACTGCGCCCCCACCCCCTGGTGATTAAGGCTAAGTAACAAAGAATTGCCTTTAAAAAAGAAATCATTCTGGCTAGGGAAGATCCTAGGATTTCTGGGCAAACAGCAACAATTGCTATTAAGATTCTGAGGCAATTGGACTGGGAAGGAAAGAAGCAAAGGAGGGAAAATGAGGGAAGGAGGAAGAAAGAAAGAAAAAAAGAGGGGAACCACTGTTGCCTGGTTCTCAGTGGGGCAGCATGTACTCACAGATAACATTGTCTTTTTCTGAAGACCATAATATCAGATGTCCTGGTTACTACAGTAGTTTACATGAGGAGTAATGAAGTCCCAAATAAGAACTATGGCAAGTAGGAATTGAAGGAGGACAAATATAATAAATATTGTGGAAGCAGAATATAATGTGACTTATTTGATGACAAATCAGATTTAGGTGACAAGGGTCAAGATGGAGTTGCTTGAAGAAACTTTGGAGTGCACATTGAACAATAGATATGCTAGTTTATATCTATACCTATATCCATATCTATAATCCATATCTATCTATGATAAATGTTAATTGTGAGCTATTTTAAAAATAAATCGTTCTAGACAATTCTCAGATGAAGAAATTGAAACTATTTCTAGTCATATGAAAAGATGCTTCAAGTCATTATTAATCAGAGAAATGCAAATTAAGACAACTCTGAGATATCACTACACACCTGTCAGATTGGCTAGAATGACAGGGAAAGATAATACACAATGTTGGAGGGGATGTGGGAAAGCAGGGACACTGATACATTGTTGTTGGAATTGTGAATACATCCAGCCATTCTAGAGAATGATTTGGAACTATGCTCAAAAAGTTATTAAACTGTGCATACCCTTTGACCCAGCAGTGTTACTACTGGGTTTATATCCCAAAGAGATCTTAAAGAAAGGGACCTGT
The DNA here is from genome assembly GCF_048593235.1 of Sminthopsis crassicaudata. Taxonomy (NCBI): domain Eukaryota; kingdom Metazoa; phylum Chordata; class Mammalia; order Dasyuromorphia; family Dasyuridae; genus Sminthopsis; species Sminthopsis crassicaudata. The sequence goes on from NC_133619.1 coordinate 422,317,205, forward strand.
ATGTGCAAGAATGTTTATGGCAGCCCTCTTTGTAGTGACCAGAAACTGGAAACTAAATGGATGCCCACCAATTGGAGAATGGCTGAATAAATTGTGGTATATGAATATTATGGAATATTATTGTTCTGTAAGAAATGACCAACAGGATGATTTCAAAGAGGCCTGGAGAGACTTACATGAACTGATGCTGAGTGAAATGAGCAGGACCAGGAGATCATTGTATACTTCAACAACAAAACTATAATGATGATAAATTCTGATGGATGTGGCTATCTTTAACAATGAGATGAACCAAATCAGTTCCAATAATAATGAACTGAACCAGCTACACCCAGCGAAAGATCTCTGGGAGATGACTATGAACCACTACATAGAATTCCCAATCCCTCTATTTTTGTCTGCCTGCATTTTTTTTTTATTTCCTTCACAGGCTAATTGTACACTATTTCAAAGTCCGATTTTTTTTTGTGCAGCAAAACAACTGTTTGGACATGTATACATATATTGTATTTAATTTATACTTTGACATATTTAACATGTATTGGTCAACCTGCCATTTGGGGGGAGGAGGAGGGGAAAAATTTGAACAAAAGGTTTGGCAATTGTCAATGTGGTAAAATTACCCATGCATATATCTGGTAAATAAAAACTATTATTTAAAAAAAAGCAAAAAAAAATAAACTGTTCTTTGTCTCACTAGATTCCTACATTAGATTATACAAACACCTAATTTTTTCTCATATTTTATTACTTCACTGACATAACAATTAGAATTCTTAAAACATTGCAGTTTTAGTGAAAAGCCCTTAATGATTTATGTTGTATTTAGATCTTTCTTGTTTACTGACTTTAGGTACATATATTGGAAATAGAATTATTCAGTCAATCAGTATAAGACTCCCCTAGTGCTCATCTCATTGTATAAGTCCCCAAATGTGCTCCCTGTCATGCTTTATTTCTTAATTGAGGAACTAATAGAAGTCCTTGAAATGCACTATTTTCTGTTTGGGTTTTCCAGCTATTTTTCTTTTTATTACAATGAAGCTTGTCTAAATGATATACTTTTGTCTCCTTCTAATTTGTAAACATTCCTTGTGCTAAATGGATTTTGTACCATGATAGTATCTTGGAAAGAGACAAGATCTGCTGTGCGATTAACTCTGGAACATGGTGGATCTGATCATTAAGTCAGTAAGCTTTGCTCGAACTGCCTGACAAGACTAATTCTGCAGATGTTGCCCATAAGAAAGTTAGTGATAAAAGTCTTACTGAGCAAGCTGTTCCACAATGGCTTTTAAGAATAGAGGGGGGAAAGTATGTAGGTTTGTATTACAAATTTTAATTGGGGAGAATAAAAGTGATACTTTGAAACCATTTTGCCATTTTTAAAAAAGGTGTTTTGTTTTTGGGGAGCCTTTCAAATGAACTCAGCATGAATGGTATAGTGGAAAGAACCCAGAGTATTGACATTTGAGTTTGGAGTCTTGTTCCTATACTTATTTTTTAGCTATATAACTATTGGCAAATGACAATCTCTTTGAGCTTTAGTTTTCTCATTTAGTAGATATACCATTATCAATATCTTCTAAATTTTTAAATTTAAATTGAGAAAGGTGTTTTGTAAATTTTCAAAAGACATAAATGTGGTTTCTTTTTATTATTCATAAGAATTTTATGTGTGTGTATGTTTCTTCAAGGTGAATATCTACATTTTTGCAGTTATATAGTTTCTTAAAAGCAAAAGTAATTCTTTCTAATTTTTGAGGGGGGATTGAGGCTATTCTCTTCAGTCTTTAACAAAATATTTTAGTCATATGATGTATTCAATAAATGTTGTTGACTTATTACTTATGACAATGCAATAGGATAATGACTTCCATGTACATGAATCAGTCAGGATCAACAGTTGCTTTTACCATGGTTGTAATTCAATAATTCTGCATAGAATTAAAATGGATCTTATACAAGACAGAGCAAAAGTTAATCCATTTTTTCTTTTTTTTTTTTTTTTTTTAATTTTATTTTATAATTATAACATTTTTTAATAGTACATATGCATGGGTAATTTTTTACAACATTATCCCTTGCACTTACTTCTATTCAGATTTTTTCCCTTCCTCCCCCAACCCCCTCCCCCAGATGGCAAGCAGTCTTATATATGTTAAATATATTACAGTATAATTTAGATACAATATATGTGTGTAGAACCGAATTTTTTGTTGCACAGGAAGAATTGGATTCAGAAGGTAAAAATAACAGTTTACATTCATTTCCCAGTGTTCCTTTTCTGGATGTAGCTGGTTCTGTCCATTCTTAATTGGATTTGGATTAGTTCTTCTCTATGTTGAAGAAATCCACTTCCATCAGCATACATCCTCGTACAGTATCATTGTTGAAGTGTATAATGATCTTCTGGTTCTGCTCGTTTCACTCAGCATCAGTTGATGTAAGTCTCTCCAAGCCTCTCTGTATTTCTCCTGTTGGTCATTTCTTATAGAACAATAATATTCCATAACATTCATATACCATAGTTTACCCAACCATTCTCCAATTGATGGACATCCATTCATCTTCCAGCTTCTAGCCACTATGAAAAGGGCTGCCACAAACATTTTGGCACATACAGGACCCTTTCCCTTCTTTAGTAGTTCCTTGGGGTATAAGCCCAGTAGTAGTATGGCTGGGTTAAAGGGTATGCACATTTTGATAACTTTTTGGGCATAATTCCAGATTGCTCTCCAGAATGGTTGGATTCTTTCACAACTCCACCAACAATGCATCAGTGTCCCAGTTTTCCCACAGCCCCTCCAACATTCATCGTTATTTGTTCCTGTCATCTTAGACAATCTGACAGGTGTGTAATGATACCTCAGAGTTGTCTTAATTTGCATTTCTCTGATCAATAGTGATTTGGAACACTCTTTCATATGAGTGGAAATAGTTTTAATTTCGTCATCTGAAAATTGTCTGTTCATATCCTTTGACCATTTATCAATTGGAGAATGGCTTGATTTCTTATAAATTAAAGTCAATTCTCTGTATATTTTGGAGATGAGGCCTTTATCAGAACCTTTAACTGTAAAAATTTTTTCCCAATTTGTTACTTCCCTTCTAATCTTGTTTGCATTAGTTTTGTTTGTGCAGAAACTTTTTAATTTGGTGTAATCAAAATATTCTATTTTGTGATCAATAATGGTCTCTAGTTCTCCCTTGGACACAAACTCCTTCCTCCTCCACAAGTCTGAGAGGTAAACCATCCCATGTTCCTCCAATTTATTTATGATTTCGTTCTTTATGCCTAAATCTTGGACCCATTTTGATCTAATCTTAGTATGTGGTGTTAAATGTGGGTCCATGCCTAGTTTCTGCCATACTAATTTCCAGTTTTCCCAGCAGTTTTTGTCAAATAATGAATTCTTATCCCAAAATTTGGGATCTTTGGGTTTGTCAAAGATTAGATTGCTATTTTTATTCACTATCTTGTCCTGTGAACCTAACCTATGCCACTGATCAACTAGTCTATTTCTTAGCCAATACCAAATGGTTTTGGTGACTGTTGCTTTATAATATAGCTTTAAATCAGGTACACTTAGACCACCTTCCTCTGACTTTTTTTTCATTAGTTCCCTTGCAATTCTCGACCTTTTATTCTTCCATATGAATTTTGTTGTTATTTTTTCTAGGTCATTAAAATAGTTTCTTGGGAGTCTGATTGGTATAGCACTAAATAAATAGATTAGTTTGGGGAGTATTGTCATCTTTATTATATTCGCTCGGCCTATCCAAGAACATTGAATGTCTTTCCAATTATTTAAATCTGACTTTATTTTTGTGGCAAGTGTTTTGTAATTTTGCTCATATAATTCCTGACTCTCCTTTGGTAGATATATTCCCAAATATTTGATACTATCGACTGTTATTTTGAATGGAATTTCTCTTTGTATCTCTTGCTGTTGGATTGTGTTGGTAATGTATAAAAATCCTGAGGATTTATGTGGATTTATTTTGTATCCTGCGACTTTGCTAAAATTCTGAATTATTTCTAATAGCTTTTTAGCAGAGTCTTTGGGGTTCTCTAAGTATACCATCATGTCATCTGCGAAAGGTGACAATTTGATTTCTTCATTTCCTACTCTAATTCCTTGGATCTCTTTCTCGGCTCTTATTGCCAAGGCTAGAGTTTCTAGTACTATATTGAATAGTAATGGTGATAGTGGGCAACCTTGTTTCACTCCTGATCTTACAGGGAAAGGTTCTAGTTTATCACCATTACATATGATGTTTACTGAAGGTTTTAAATATATGCTCCTTATTATTTTAAGGAATAGTCCATTTATTCCTATACTCTCAAGCGTTTTTAGTAGGAATGGATGTTGGATTTTATCAAATGCCTTTTCTGCATCTATTGAGATGATCATATGGTTTTTATTAATTTGATTATTAATATGGTCAATTATACTAATAGTTTTCCTAATATTAAACCAGCCCTGCATTCCTGGTATAAATCCCACTTGGTCATATTGTATTATCCTGGGGATGATTTTCTGAAGTCTATTTGCTAATATCTTATTTAAGATTTTAGCATCAATATTCATTAAGGAAATTGGTCTATAGTTTTCTTTCTCAGTTTTCGATCTACCTGGTTTAGGTATCAGTACCATGTCTGTGTCATAGAAGGAATTTGGTAGGACTCCTTCAATCCCTATTTTTTCAAATAGTTTACATAGCATTGGAGTTAGTTGTTCTTTAAATGTTTGGTAGAATTCAGCTGTAAATCCATCTGGTCCTGGGGACTTTTTCTTAGGAAGTTGGTTAATAGCTTGGTCTATTTCTTTGTCTGAGATGGGACTATTTAGACTACTTACTTCTTCCTCTGTTAATCTGGGCAAGCTATATTTTTGAAGGTATTCTTCCATTTCATTTAAGTTATCGAATTTATCGGCATAAAGTTGAGCAAAGTAGCTCCTAACTATTGTTCTAATTTCCTCTTCATTAGTGGTGAGTTCACCCTTTTCATTTTCAAGACTATCAATTTGCTTTTTCTCTTTCCTTTTTTTAATCAGGTTTACTAAGGGTTTGTCTATTTTGTTGGTTTTTTCATAAAACCAACTCTTAGTTTTATTAATTAATTCAATAGTTTTTTTACTTTCAATTTTATTAATCTCACCTTTTATTTTTTGAATTTCAAGTTTTGTGTTTGTCTGGGGGTTTTTAATTTGTTCCTTTTCTAGCAATTTTAGTTGTAAACCCAATTCGTTGGCCCTCTCTTTCTCTATTTTATGCAGGTAGGCCTGTAGAGATATAAAACTTCCCCTAATTACTGCTTTGGCTGTATCCCACACATTTTGGTATGATGTCTCATTATTGTCATTTTCTTGGGTGAAGTTATTAATTATGTCTATGATTTGCTGTTTTACCCAATCATTCTTTAGTATAAGATTATTTAGTTTCCAATTATTTTTTGGTCTATTTTCCCCTGGCTTTTTATTAAATGTTATTTTGATTGCATTATGGTCTGAAAAGGATGCATTTACTATTTCTGCCTTACTGCATTTGATTTTGAGGTTTTTATGCCCTAGTATATGATCAATCTTTGTATAGGTTCCATGAACTGCTGAGAAGAAAGTATATTCCTTTCTGTCTCCATTTAGCTTTCGCCAAAGATCTATCATATCAAACTTTTCTAGTATTCTATTTACCTCTTTGACTTCTTTCTTATTTATTTTGTGGTTTGATTTATCTAATTCTGATAGTGCAAGGTTGAGATCTCCCGCTATTATAGTTTTGCTATCTATTTCCTCTTGCAGCTCTCTTAATTTCTCTTTTAAGAATTTAGATGCTGCACCACTTGGTGCATACATGTTTAATATTGATACTGCTTCACTATTGATGCTTACCTTTAGCAGGATATAATGCCCTTCCTTATCTCTTTTAATTAGATCAATTTTTGTTTTTGCTTGATCTGAGATGAGGATGGCTACTCCTGCTTTTTTGGTTTTGCCTGAAGCATAATAGATTCTGCTCCACCCTTTTACTTTTAGTTTGAATGTCTCATCCTGTTTCAGGTGTGTTTCCTGTAAACAACATATAGTAGGATTCTGACTTTTAATCCAGTCTGCTAACTGCTTCCTCTTTATGAGGAAGTTTACCCCATTCACATTTATGGTTAGAAGGACTAATTCTATATTGCTTGCCATCCTATTAACCCCTGCTTATGCTTTTCCCCTTTCCTTCCCTTTTACCCTCCTATCCAGTATTAAACTGGTAAACACCACTTGCTTTTCACAGCCCTCCCTTTTTATGATGCCTCCCCCACCTTAAAGATCCTCCCCTTATTTTACCCCTTTTCCTCGAAATTACTGTATTCCCTTCCCCTTAGCTTACTCCTTCCCTTTCACTTTTCAATGAAGTGGAAGAAGTTTCACCATAAATCGAATATGTCTATTGATACACTCTATGTTCATCTCCCTCCTTTCTTTCTCTCAGATATAATAGGTTACCTTTGCCTCTTCATGAGATGTAGTACCACCACTTTACACTTTTTTATGATATAATCTCCTTTCCACCTCTAGTTTCTAAGACAAATTGTACATATGTTCTTTACATATTTTTTTGACAGAAGTATAGTTCTCAAGATTTCTTTTTACCTTTTTAGAAATCTCTTGAGTTCTGTATTTGAAGATCAAATCTTTTATGTAGGTCTGGTTTTTTCATCAAAAATAGATGGAATTCATTTATTTCGTTAAATGTCCATCTTCTTCCCTGGAAAACGATGCTCATTCTTGCTGGGTAAGTTATTCTTGGCTGCATACCAAGTTCCTTAGCCTTTCGGAATATCATGTTCCAGGCCCTGCGTTCTTTTAATGTGGATGCTGCTAGATCCTGGGTTATCCTTATTGTGGATCCTCCATATCTGAATTGTTTTTTTCTAGCAGCTTCCAATATCTTTTCCTTTGTCTGATGGTTCTTGAACTTGGCCACTATATTTCTTGGCGTTTTGATTTTAGGGTCCCTTTCAGTAGGTGATCGATGAATTTTCTCAATGTCTATTTTACCCTCTGTTTCCAAAACGCCTGGGCAGTTCTCTTTGATAATTTCCTCGAAAATGGTGTCCAAGCTCTTTTTTTCCTCCCATTTTTCAGGGAGTCCGATTATTCTCAAATTGTCTCTCCTGGATCTGTTTTCCAGGTCTGTTGTCTTTCTGGTAAGGTACTTGACAGTCTTTTCAATTGTTTCATTTCTCTGGTTTTGCTTGACTCCCTCTTGGTTTCTCCTTGAGTCATTCATTTCTACTTGTTCCAGTCTAATTTTCAATGATGTATTTTCTTCACTCACTTTTTTTATATCTCTTTGTAATTGTCCAATTGAGTTTTTATCTTCTATGGAATTTTTTTCCATTTTATCCATTTTGTTTTTTAGAGAGCTGATTTCTTTTTCCAGCTCTCTAATCCTGTTTTCCTTGGAGTTGTTTACCTTTTCCAGCTCACTAATCCTGTTTTCCTTGGACTTATTTACCTTTTCCAGCTCACTAATCTTGTTTCTCAATGATTTGATTTCTTTATCCATTCTCTCTTTGAATGCATGGGATGACTTCTCCAGGCTCTCTTGCCAAGCTTCCCTTTCCTTTTCCCATTTCTCTTCCAGCTCTCTTGTGAGAGCCTTTTTGATTTCCTCTATGAGGTTCTTTTGTATTGAGGAGCAGCTTATATCCCTCCCAGGGGATACATCTGGGGACATTCTGTTCCTAGTCTCCTCAGCATTTGAAGTCTGCTCCCTCTCCACACAGAAGCTGTCAATGGTTAGAGCCCTTTTGAATTTTTTGTTCATTTTGTCAGAGTAGGAATCAAAGAAAACAAACTGACAAGAGAAACAATTGGTCTGTTTTGCGGGGGATAGGGCTGGATGTTATTAATGGGCTTCCTCTACAGACTGGGGGTAGGGCAGCAGAGAGCCACTAACAGAACAGCAATGACTGTACTGAGTCTGCGCTCTGAGACTCTGAGAACGCACCGAGTCAGTCCAGGTGGGGGTTGGGGGTGGCCAGGCTCTGAGAGATGCTGGCTTTCTGGGGTTTTAATCTTCACCTCTGGTGTTTACACCCTCTCCACCGCTCCTGGCTTGCTGCCAAGACGGAGCATCCACACTGGGGCAAAAGCCCTTTCGCAGAAACGGCAGAGATCACACCCCTCCCCCTCAGGTCTGAGCTGTGTGAGCTGCCTGTCTTGCTCTGACTGTCTGCCCTCAGTTTGTGCCCAGTCTGATTGACCCTCCCCCGAACAAACACAGACCTTTTCTGGCGACTTTCAAGGATGTCTTCTCTTGGTGATAATTTGTGGATTTCTTTCTGGGTCAAGCATTAAGTCAGAGGCTTGTCATGAAGTAAGTTCTGAGAGAAAACGAGGAGCTCAAGCAGCTGTCTGCCTCCACGCCGCCATCTTGGCCGGAAGTCCCATCCATTTTTTCTTTATGTTTTTGCAATATTTTTAGGAACTTTATCAGCAGTTAGATTATATTATAATATTTTTTCATTACATTTACTTTGAGTCTTCTAATTTATTTACAAGGTAATAACTACCTCCATTTCATAGGTAATTAAAGGATGCCACAAGGAAGGTAAATGGTTTGTGGTAAGTTTCATTGGGTATCATGGTTATTTATCCATAGAATATTTACTAGGTGTTTACCATGTGTCAGGTACTATGTTATATGCTGGGGATTAAAAGATGCAAATGCAACAGTTCTTATTATTAGTGAGCTTAAATTCTATTGTGGGGTAACAGACTATATGTAGAATATTAAATATAAAATATATGCAAATTTTATCTAAAATCACTGTTTCCATTAGCATTTTGGTGGTTCAGTATAAGTTTCTTGGGGGAAGCAGCACTTAAGGTGAGTTCTTAAAGAATTCTATAAAAAGTGGGATGTCATGTAAAATGATCAGTCCTATAGGACATGATGGCTGAAAGGTAGAAAGCAATGAGGGAGAATAAAATGCAGTAAACTTGGATAGCTAGATTGTAGTCATATTACAAAGGGTCTTAAAAACAAAATAAAGGGATTCATATTTTATCCACAGGCAAAAGGGGAGTCTCTGGACTTTCTGAAAAAAGGGAATTACATGGTCTGCTTGTGTTTTGGGGATATTATTTTGGCAACTTTATGGAGAACAAATTAGATAAAATACTTACCAGACACATGGATATCGATTAAGAGAGTATTACATTGGTCTAGGTGAGATGTGAGGAAAATTAAGGTCATGGTTCTGTGAGTGGAAAAAAATATATATATATGCTGAAAAAGATATTGTGAAGGGACAATCAATGAATTAAAAGGTTAGATATGAGTGATGAGGTAGAGGTTTGAATTGAGGATGACTCTAAGATGTGAACTTGGGAACTTAGAAGATTGTGGGGAGTTTTGATAGAAATAAGAAATTTAAAAAGAAAGAAAGGCTACGGAAGAAAGATAGGTACAATGAATCTGATAGAATCCAATCTTAATTTGATAAAGAGAAAAGAATCTCAGCCAAACCTTGCCACCAAAGAGACAGCTGATCAAGACACTGGGTCTTCATTTCATTACTTGATCTAATCCCAGACCCCAATAATTTGATCTTCACTTTTGGTATCTTACTTAATTAGGTTCTTTGCATGAAGACCTGCCACTCTTCTGCCTGTTTTATTATTCTCTTCTATTTAGAAATGTGACTGAAGAACAAAGACAAAAGCTGCTCTCTTATTAATGTAGGATTTACTGTTGTATGAAAATTGATAGATAAATAGGAAATCCTGCTTTTTGATCAATTGAATTCAACTCACTCACATTTCAGGTATCCTTTTCATCTTTTAATATAACCTGAAACTTCTTTCTATTAAACATTATGGGTGGCTAAACTACATTAGATAGCTCCTAAGAAAGATTCCAGCAAATAATTATTATACACATGAAACTCTATCTTACATGTGCAGATCTTTTTTAAATTTTATAATTATAAATTTTTTGACAGTATGTATGCATGAGTAATAATTTTTTTATAACATTATCCCTTGTATTAATTTTTCCAAATTATCCCCTCCCTCCCTCTACTCCCTCCCCTAGATGACAGGCAATCTCATACATTTTACATGTGTTACAATATAACCTAGATATAATATATCTGTGTAAATCTCATTTTCTTGTTGCACGTTAATTATTAGCTTCCAAAGGTATAAGTAACCTGGGTAGATAGACAGTAGTGCTAACAATTTACATTCACTTCCCAGTGTTCCTTCTCTGGGTGTAGTTATTTCTGTCCATCATTGATCGACTGGAAGTGAGTTGGATCTTCTTTATGTTGAAGATTTCCACTTCCATCAGAATACCTCCTCATACAGTATTGTTGTTGAAGTGTATAGTGATCTTCTGGTTCTGCTCATTTCACTCAGCAACAGTTGATGTAAGTCTCTCCAAGCCTCTCTGTATTCCTCCTGTTGGTCATTTCTTACAGAGCAATAATATTCCATAACCTTGATATACCATAATTTACCCAACCATTCTCCAATTGATGGACATCCATTCATCTTCCAGTTTCTAGCTACAACAAAAAGAGCTGCCACAAACATTTTGGCACATACAGGTCACTTTCCCCTCCTCAGTATTTCTTTGGGATATAAGCCAAATAGCAGCAATGCTGGATCAAAGGGTATGCACAGTTTGATAACATTTTGGCCATAGTTCCAAATTGTTCTCCAGAATGGTTGGATTCTTTCACAACTCCACCAACAATGTATTAGTGTCACAGTTTTCCCACATCCCCTCCAACATTCATTATTATTTGTTTCTGTCATCTTGGCCAATCTGACAGGTGTGTAGTGGTATCTCAGAGTTGTCTTGATTTGCATTTCTTTGATCAGTAGTGATTTGGAACACTCTTTCATATGAGTGGAAATAATTTCATCATCTGAGAATTGTCTTCATATCCTTTGACCATTTATCAATTGGAGAATGGTTTGATTTCTTATAAATTAGGGTCAGTTCTCTATATATTTTGGAAATGAGACCTTTATCAGAACCTTTAACTGTAAAAATATTTTCCCAATTTGTTACTTCACTTCTAATCTTGTTTGCATTAGTATTGTTTGTACAGAAACTTTTTAGTTTGATGTAATCAAAATCTTCTATTTTGTGATCAATAATGATCTCTAGTTCTCCTCTGGTCATAAATTCCTTCCTCCTTCACAGGTCTGAGAGGTAGACTATTCTCTGTTTCTCTAATCTATTTATGATCTCATTCTTTATGCCTAAATCATGGACCCATTTTGATCTTATCTTGGTATATGGTGTTAAGTGTGGATCCATATCTAGTTTCTGCCATAGTAATTTCCAGTTTTCCCAACAGTTTTTTTCAAATAATTAATTTTTATCCCTAATATTGGTATCTTTGGGTTTGTCAAATACAAGATTGCTATAGATGTACTCTTTTTTGTTCTTTGTACCTAATCTGTTCCACTGATTGACTGGTCTATTTCTTAGCCAGTATCAAATGGTTTTGGTGACTGCTGCTATATAATACAGCTTTAGATCAGGTACACCTAGACCACTTTCATCTGACTTTTCTTTCATTAGTTCCCTTGCAATTCTCGACCTTTTATTCTTCCATATGAATTTTGTTGTTATTTTTTCTAGGTCATTAAAATAGCTTCTTGGGAATCTGATTGGTATAGCACTAAATAAATAGATTAGTTTGGGGAGTATTGTCATCTTTATTATATTTGCTTGGCCTATCCAAGAGCACTGAATGTCTTTCCAATTATTTAAATCTGACTTTATTTTTGTAGCAAGTGTTTCTTAATTTTGCCCATATAATTCCTGACTATTCTTTGGTAGATGGGTTCCCAAATATTTTATACTCTCAACATTTGTTTGAAATGGAATTTCTCTTTGTATCTCTTGCTGTTGCATTTTGTTGGTGATGTATAAAAATGCTGAGGATTTATGTGGATTTATTTTGTATCCTGCAACTTTGCTAAAATTCTGAATTATTCATAATAGCTTTTTAGCAGTCTTTGGGGTTCTCTAAGTATACCATCATGCCATCTGCAAAGATTGATAGTTTGATTTCCTCATTTCCTACTCTAATTCCTTGAATCTCTTTCTCTGCTCTTATTGCTGAGGCTAGCATTTCTAGTACTATATTGAATAGTAATGGTGATAGTGGGCAACCTTGTTTCACTCCTGATCTTACTGGGAAAGGTTGCAGTTTATCTCCATTACATATTATGCTTACTGACGGTCATAAATATATGCTCCTGATTATTCTAAGGAATAGTCTATTTATTCCTATACTCTCAAGGATTTTTAGTAGGAATGGTTGTTGGATTTTATCAAATGCTTTTTCTGCATCTATTGAGATGATCATATGGTTTTTATTAATTTGATTATTAATATGGTCAACTATACTAATAGTTTTCCTAATATTAAAGCAGCCCTGCATTCCTGGTATAAATCCTACTTGATCATAGTGTATTATCCTGGGGATGATTTTCTGAATTATTTTTGCTAATATCTTATTTAGAATTTTAGCATCAACATACATTAAGGAGGTCTATAGTTTTCTTTCTCAGTTTTCGATCGACCTGGTTTGGGTATCAGTACCATGTCTGTGTCATAAAAGGAGTTTGGTAGGACTCCTTCATCCCCTATTTTTTCAAATAGTTTATATAACATTGGGGCTAATTGTTCTTTAAATGTTTGGTAGAATTCACATGTAAATCCATCTGGTCCTGGGGATTTTTTCCTGGGGAGTTGATTAATAGCTTGTTCTATTTCTTTTTCTGAAATGGGACTATTTAAGCTATTTACTACCTCCTCTGTTAATCTAAGAAGCTTATATTTTTGGAGGAAGTCATCTATTTCACTTAAGTTATCAAATTTATTGGCATAAAGTTGGGCAAAGTAACTCATTATTTCTCTAATTTCCTCTTCATTGGTGGAAAGATCCCCCTTTTCATTTGTAAGACTAACAATTTGATTTTCCTCTTTCCTTTTTCTGATCAGATTTACCAAAGGTTTATCTATTTTATTGGCTTTTTCATAAAACCAACTCTTGGTTTTCTTTATTAATTCAATAGTTTTTTACTTTCAATATTATTGATTTCTCCTTTTAATTTTTGTATTTCAAGTTTGATTTTTGGTTGGGAGTTTTTAATTTGGTCTTTTTTTAGCTTTTTAAGTTGCAGGCCCAATTCATTAATCTTCTCTTTCTCTATTTTGTTCAAATAGGCCTTTAAAGATATAAAATTTCCCCATATTACCACTTTAGCTGCATCCCACAGATTTTGGTATGATGTCTCATCATTGTCATTATCTTGGGTGAAATTATTAATTGTTTCTATAATTTGCTGTTTCATCCAGTCATTCTTTAAGATGAAATTATTCAGTTTCCAATTACTTTTTCCTCAATTTACCCCTAAGTTCTTACTGAATGTAGCTTTTATTGCATTGTGATCTATGAAGAAGGCATTTATTATTTATGCCTTCCTGCATTTGATTTTGAGATCTTTATGTCCTAATATATGGTTAAGTTTTTGTATAGGTTCCATGAATGGCTGAGAAGAAAGTATATTCCTTTCTATCACCATTCAGTTTTCTCCAAAGGTCTATCATACCTAGTTTTTCTAATGTTATATTTGATTTTTTAATTACTTTCTTATTTGTTTTGTGATTTTATTTGTCTAAATCTGAGAGTGCAAGGTTGAGATCTCCCACTATTATAATTTTACTGTTTATTTCTTCTTTCAATTCTCTTAACTTTTCCTTATAAAGTTATGTTATACCAATTGGCGCATATATGTTTAGTATTGATATGGCTTCATTGCTTATGCTACCTTTCAGCAGGATATAGTTTCCTTCCGTATCTCTTTTAACTAGATCAAGTTCTGCTTTTGCTTGATCTGAGATAAGGATGGCTACCCCTGCTTCTTTGGCTTTACCTGAAGCATAATAGATTCTGCTCCAACCTTTTACCTTTACTCTGTATGTATCTCCCTGCTTTAAGTGTGTTTCCTGTAAACAACATATTGTAGGGTTCTGACTTTTGATCCAGTCTGCTATCAGTCTCTCTTTGATGGGAGAGTTCATTCCATTCACATTTACAGTTAAAATTACTAATTCTGTATTTCCTGCCATCATATTATCCCCAGATTATGCTTTTTCCCTTGACCCCCCCACCCCTTCCCCAATATTTAATTTATAGACCCCCCTTGTGATGCACAGCCCTGCCTTTTTAGTATCCCTCACCCCTCCTTCCAAATCCCTTCCCTTATTCCCCTTTTCTTTTTCCCTTTTCCTCTCCCCCCTTTCAATGAGGTGAGAGAGAATTCTCTGAAAAACAAATATGACAATTATTTACTCTTTGAGACTATTCTGATGATTTTAAGATTCACATAATGTTTCTCCCCCTCTCTAAATTCCCTCAGATATGGTATATTTTCTATGCCTTTTACTGGGATGTAGTTTCCCTCTTTTTATCATTCCTTCCCCCTTGTTTTTTATATATCAGTAAAATCACATTATCCATGTGGACTTTCTCTATATCCACAACAGAGATACAGTTCTCAAGAGTTCTTTTTATCTTTTTATGTTTCTTTTCAGTCTTGTGGATGTAGATCAAATTTTTTGTTTAAGTCTGGTTTTTTTTCTTAGAAACAAATGGAATTCCTCTGTTTCATTAAATGACCATCTTCTTTCATTGAAGAATATGCTAAACTTAGCTGGGTAGTTTATTCTTGGTTGCAATCCTTGTTCTTTTGCCTTTTGGAATATCAGGTTCTAGGCCCTTTGATCTTTTAGTGTGGAGGCAGCCAGGTCTTGAGTGACCCTTATTGTGGCCCTTTGAATTGCTTTTTTCTAGCTGCTTGCAATATTTTTTTTTTCTTTGTGTGGTAATTCTGCAGCTTAGCCACAATATTCAGTGGAGTTCTTTTTTTAGCGTCTTTTTCAGAAGATGTTCGATGAATTCTTTCAACGGCTATTTTTCCTTCTGTTTATATTATCTCTGGACAGTTCTCTTTGATGATTTCCTGTAAAATAGAATCTAGGCTCTTTTTTTGATCATAGTTTTCCGGAAGTCCAATGATCCTCAGATTATGTCTCCTAGATCTATTTTCCAGGTCCATAGATTTTCCCAGTAAGTATTTGATGTTATTCTCCAGGTTTTCATTTTTTTTTTTTTTTTTTTTTGTTTTGTTTTGTTTTGTTTTGTTTGACTGATTCTTGGGTTTTTAATGAATCATTCATTTCTATTTCTTCCATCCTGATTTTTAATGAGTTATTTTCTTTATTCACATTTTTTAGTTCTTTTTGTATATGCCCAATTGAGTTTTTAAATGAATTATTTTGCTCTATTGAATTTTTTTCCATTTCCCTAATTTTTTTAGAGAATTATTTTCTTTTTCCAATTCAGAAATCCTACTTTCTTGATACTTTTGTATCTTTTTCCAATTCAGAAATCCTATTTTCCTGTGATTTTTTAAATCTTTTCTAATTCACAAATTTTGTTTCCCTCCATCTCCTGTGAATTCTTTATTTTTTCCAACTCAAATTTCAGAACATTGTTCTTCTCTATCATAGCTTCTCTTTCCTTTCCCCATTTTTCTTTAAAGTCTCTTAACTTTTTAATAGACTCTTCTAAGAGACAGTTATGCAATGGAGGGCAGGTATCATTCCCCTTTAGGCTGTTATCTTCTGACTCTCTGCTATTAATTTCCTTGGTGTTGGATACCCACTCTTTCTCTGTGTAGAAGGAATCAGTGGTTCTATTTAGCTTTTTACTCACGGTTAAAAAATCTTTTAGGGTCTGCCCTTGGGGTAAGAAGTTTATTTATTTCTTTCTTTACCAGCTTACTCCCAGACTTGATGGATGCAGCGGCCCCTGTGCCTGAGCTAAGGGAGAGCTCTGGGAGAGAGTTCCCCTCCCCCTCCCTGGAAGTGTCTCAGAGGTGATTTGTACACCTGTGCTGTGAGGGTTGCCCAGTGAAGGACCCCTCTGTGTGTCCTAGAGACTTCCCTGAGGTTTAAGACTGAATAGTAAAGGCGACACAAAGCCCAGCCAATGTGTCCCATGGGGTGTGGATATCAGCAGCTGATGTGAAAAGCCCCTGTGCTCAAACTGGAAGTGTCTGCCCAGATTTCAAAGGTTCTGCTTCTCTGGGACTTTCCACAGCCTCCAGCCAAGCCTGGCACTATGTGAATTACATGTTTCCTCAGGCTGTGTCCCTGCTGTTCAAACTCTTAACTAACCCAAGGTGGAACCAGATAGCAGAAAATGGCTGCACAGCCTTGCCAAGATCTGTTAGGTCACTTCCAGATTGGGATGGTTCTAGGATCTGCTTTTATATTTTAAAGTGGCTTGATTTCTCTTCTGAACTGCTGTTTTATGAGCAGAGAAGAGCTAACAGCCTGTGCCAGATTCTTCTATCTCAGTGGCTTCTCTGACCCAGAGTTCTCCTCAGCTCGATAGGCACAGTGTGGTAGCACCTACCCCTCTGTGCTGTCTTTTTTTCTTCCTCCCCTGGGAACCGACCTTTTCTGTTGAAACTCCAGATTCTGTTCAGCTGGTAAGTCGTGCTTCCAGTCCTTGTGGTTTCTATCAGTCCAGCATTATTTTTGAGGCTGATTTAACTAATTGGTATTGAGGGAAGAAGGGAGCTCACAAAATCGCGTGTATCTTCTCTGCCATCTTGGCTCCGCCCCTACATATGCAGATCTTAAGAGGAATTAGAAATATTTACATGCACAATGATAATTTAAAATGGCTTACTAAATTTATTTCTTGAATATTTTAAATAAATATATAGTTTTGCTAGCAATTACATGGACTGGTTTTTTTTTCCCGTATACTAAAAGCTCACATTGAATAAAAAGGAGGAGGAAAATAAATGACATCCTTACTTCTCTAAAAGTGAAATAGTTTTTGAAATAAGAGAAATTAAAATTTGTAGAATGTTAACTAAAAGTTACATGTTCATTCAAATATTAGTTAATTATGAATAGGGAAACCCAAGAAAGGCAAAGAAAATGTTGTTTACTAGAATCAAAAAGATGGGATTAGGGAATTTGATCCAAGGTTTACCAGTCGAAAAAGGAAATGGAATCATTGTACAAGGAAAACTAGATTGTAGTCATATTACTTTTTTAAATTTTATTTTTGTTTATTTTTACAAGCATATTTAACTACATCTAAAAGTATAGTGTTAGTATAAAAAGAATTTCCAAAGTTATTAATGATTAGATGAAAAATCTACGTCAAAGATGACAGTGAAAAGTTAGATCCCCTTTTTATTTTCTGGATCAGAATTCTGAGGAACATCTGAAAATGAGTTAGTAAAAAAAGGGATTAAAGTTTCAAAATTGTAATGTATTCAATTCAGAGTATAGTTGTAAAATACTACCATTCCTATGATAGTAAATTTTATGACAAACCAGTCAGAGATGTAAATTTAATTGTAAATCAACTATAGCCACAAAGATATTTGACATATCCTTGCCACTAATAGAGAATGGACAATTAAAATATCAATTAGAATTATTCTTATTGAATGAGGTCTTTCTGAGATGACTAACTAGACTATAAAATTATTTATTGTATTTCTTAATAGTTTTTTGGCATATATATTTTATAAAGGGAATTATTTTTTTTTTATTTTTTCCTTCAATCATATTAATTTGATAATGTCTTCAATTTGTTCCTTAAATTATCGAGCTTTCACGTGTATGTATTTTCTATTATATTGTATATTATCAGAGGATTATAGCACTGGAAGAGACCATAAGAGGTCAATATAATACTGGATTTTATGAAAGTAGAGGAAAATTGGAATGGATAATACATGCACAATCTGATAAATGAGTTATATAGAACTGTGTTTTTCTGGGGCAATTCATCACTCCCTGAAGCCAGAGGCATCACATAAATATTGTATTAGCAATACAGGGTATTTTTACAATATGAAACATATGATAAAGAATGATATAGGACTTAGATAAGAAGGTTTTCCAGGGTCCATCCCAAACAAATAAGCTTTGTTTCTTGAATGATACTTTAAAAATGGTGAAGATGACTTGAGGAACAGCAGAAACTAAGTCCAACTTTCAGTTAATTTTATGTAATTAAAATAATTTTTAGAACTATAACTTAAGATCCAGATTCGTTTTCACTTCCTAAAGACTATTATGACACATATGTATACACATATACACCTGCATAATGTAATATACATACACATACATACATGATGTACAGACATATATGGATACGCATGTGTATACATGAATATGTATATTTATGTATGTGTACATATGTTAGCAATTTTTATTTCTTTGTCATTGAAGGGTAAAAAGAGATAGTCTGTATAATTTTTGACAATGCTATGACAAGAAAATTGAAGGTATGTGTGCAGTACTTAATTGTGATTGAAGGACATGTCATTGAAGAGAAAAAGCATGAATAATATTAGCACTTGAAGAAACAAATTAGAATTTAAATCCTTGGTACAAAATAATTATTCTACATATTCAAGGAAAATTATAACATTATTAAATATAAATTTTACATTTAAAATATTAGCATTTATATATATAATAGAATTTTCAAGTGACATCTACTTAATGACCATCTTTTTTGTTTGTTTCATTTTGAGCTATGCATAATTTGAACCTCATGAAGATATTTACAAATATAGTTAGAAATGTTTTCTTTTTTATGATAGAACATGTTGGCTATATTTGATGTAATAGTAATACAATTAATATGATTCTAGTACTTCCTTCTTCTCAAAAAGGAAAAAAGGAAATTATGAGACTTATAGGTCCTATTCAAGAAGTAAATGTGGATTTTAAAGAGTGATTAGAAAACATGTGAGAAGAATGAATAAGAAAGTGAAGAACTATTTTATTTAATTATTCCTAGATTAAGCATAAAGTGTGAGAGAAACATCTGGATATAACTTTGAAATGGATTGTATGATGAACTGGGCAAGTTACTTTCTTAGAGCTCCAGTTTACTCATCTGTAAAATAAAGCAATTGGAGTAAAATACCTATTCTTCCTTTAAGCTCTCAATTTATGATCCTATGATCTAAATTTAAACACTACTTCAGGAACTTGGAAAAGTTATTTAAATTGTACCTAAGGTAACCAATTTCTAAATTTTTAACAATAATGATATCTATTCTACCTCTCTCTCAGGGATGTGTATCAAGGAGGTAGTGAGTGTAAAACAGTATATGAAGTCAACTTTTTTTTTTTGTATCTTTATGACTTTCATTTATATTTATCATATAAAATATTTACCAGAATATACTTAGTTGATGGGCAGAGATAAAAAAAATATGAAAAGTGATGAAACAAGACAAAAACAGTTATTCGCATTTTAAATACAGTCTTAGCTGTTGATAATTACTTGTAACACTAAAAATTGAATGGACGAATGTGGACGTAAACCTCAAAAAGACTTGAAATCATAATGAAACTAGGTACAAATATCTTTAAAAGAGCATGTGATACAATAAAGCTTAGAGATGAGGAAGGAAAAATCATTTCATTCTACTTCTGCTGCCCTTGTACAATGATTTCACTTTTTTTGTCTACTAGTACAACTTAGATCAAATTCCCTACTCCCATCTTTTGGATTAGTAAACAATATTTTCCTTATCTTTCTTGGGTTTCTCTAGTCATAATTCACTAATGAATATGTAACTTTTAGAAAACTAGGTATCATTTCTGTCTATCCTTTCTTGTACTCCATGAAAAAAGCACATGTGACTAATAAATGATTTTTAATGCAGATTTGATAAAAAGAAAACATGCAAGATCTTTGCTGAGGGAAAGGAAAAGGTAATGAATAGCAGATTTGAATAATAGGAAGTAGTATTTCATATTTCTGGCAGAATTCTGGTCTTAGGCACCAAATAAGGTCTAGTTTTTACTGTTTTGTGGTTTGTTTTTTTTTGCTGAGGCAATTGGGATTAAGTGACTTGCCCAGGGTCACACAACTAGGAAGTGCTAAGTGTTTGAGGCCATATTTGAACTCAGGTCCTCCTGACTTCAGGGCTGATGCTCTATCCACTACCTGTCCCCAAAACTATGGTATTTTGAACTTTTGAAATTTGCAAGGTACCAAATTCATATTGGGTTAAGTATAACATTTATTTTATCATAAATAAAATTCATAAAGAAAAAATACCCAAAACAGAAACAATAGATATAGCATACACAAAACTATAGGTTCTTGGAAAGGAATTAAACTTCAGGTTAAAATGTAAGTTCCTTGAAGGCAAGCTTGTTTTATTTTTTTCTTTATAGTCTGGGAGTAGATGCCTAATAAATGCTTCTTGATTAATTAAGCAGGTTTTCCATGAGATAATACCTTGACATTCTGCTGAAATTCTTCTCTATTATAAGGTCTTATTGACTAAGCATGTTGCTCAGGAATTTCACTTTCTTCTTTAGAAGGCTAGGCCAGATCCCTAAACTTTCAAATTTGAAGTTATTTATACAGAATCCTTCAGACCCCCTAAATTTACCTTCTCTTTCTAGAAGAATGAAATCTGTATTTTATAGACTAAGAAATCTCTAATCTCTCTCCTCTACATAGAAGGCTAAGGTGTTGGAACACTGCACATGAAATTCCCTTTTGAGCTATTTAAGCAGTACACGTCTATCTCTGCCATGAACTTCTGTAGGAAATTCTAATGTTCTACTAGTATTCTCTTGGGCCAGGAAAATCAGCTTTTAGTTACTCAATTTCTCTATGCTCAGAAAGTGAACATATATAACTCCAATGTGCTTTTGTTTCATAGTAGCCATTAACAACTCCTCCCTTTTTTCTTCTCACCTTCCATCACTGTCTACTTCAGCCTCTATATGGAATGGAAGAGCAAGGAAAAAGTGAGGAGTCAAACTAGTAAGCCTATATCACACACTTAGTATATGCCAGTTACTGGATTGTAGAGAGTCCCATGGAGTAATCTTGTAACTCCCTTTTATATATTGGTATAAAAAGTTTATTCATCCAGCAAAAGTTTATTCTCTTAAGAGTAATAACTAACTACATTATTTTGTGGGCACATTCAATTCATAAACACTTAAATGAAAATATGCCTTCTATCCTCTTAAAAGGATATCAATGAACAATGTCTATATTTTGTAGAGAAAAAGATATAGATTAGCAGAACTTCCAAAGCCTCATACCAAGGGAAACATATAATATTGATTAGGAAATTCTTTTGATTTCACTAATAAAGAAATATAGAAGTTGGTTGGTTATTATACTTTGTACTCAAAGAAGACAAAAATAACTTCAGTGTGTTGTGGGCAAAGCAAACCCATATTGGTCTGATCAGCCACAATACAGAAATATTTAATATATGAACATATTTTAATAGCTTCTTCATATAGTCTTACCTCTATTGCAAAAATATTTGGATAAAATCATTTCATCCCAGAGCATCTTAAATCATCTATTAAATCAATGACTACTATATGAACTCATTGAAGGATTGTCTAGATCGGAACATAAGGAACAATAAAACAGAAATCTAACTAATTGGTATAGAGGAAAGATCAATAAAATTAAACAACAGATCTAGGTACTGATGTTTATTTTCAGTCTATCTTGCATAGATTGATTAATTGCATTTTCTCTACCTATAAAAAGAAAAAAATATATAGTGATATTTACATTGATTAATTTAGAGGTTTATTCTAAGGATCAAATGAGAATTCATATATATATACACACACATATATAATACACACATGTGTGTGCATATATAAATATGTAAGTAACTATATGCATACTTTCCTAATCCTTATAATTCTAGTGCCTTTTCTCCACTGATTATTTCAAATATATGCTGTATGCAACTTTTTTGTACTTAGCTGTTGTCTGCCTTATTATATTTGGAGCTCCTTAAAAAGAGAGATTCTCTTTTGACTCTCTTTGTATTTCTAATGCTTAGCACAGGGCCCAGCACTTAGTAGGTGCTTATTAATAAACATTAATGAATATTTACTTCATAAATGAAGTTGACCTGGAATTAAGAAGATCTGGGTTCAAAACTTGACTAAACCACTTGTTAACAAACCTCTTTACCCCATAAGTGAATCATTTGACTTATCTGAATCCCTTTTTCCTCACCTTGAAAGTAGAAATATTAACACAGAGTATTGACCCCAAAAGATTTTTGTGAGGCTTAAATGATAAATTATAAATATTGAATATTAGCTCTTAATAGAATTCTTGATGTTTATTTCCTAAGTTTAATTATCAACTATTTTCAATATGAAGTTATACTGAAGCAGTGAAGAAATGTTTTATATTCAAAAAATTATTTTTCTCTGGCAGTATTTGTTGACTAACCTTCATGCTCAGATGTCTGAAACCAACATCCGATTTAGGGGATTGATAGTATCACACATATCAAAGATGAAGGAACCTTGGGAACTCAGAAGTTTTTACTATTTCTTTTATTGCTTTTAGATAGAGGGGGATATAAAAGGTTAGCTATCCTTAGTTAATCTTAGGGAATTAAATCCATCTGAGTAAAACCAATTTGAAATGGTTTTTTATCTCAGGCCTTGGTCCTTTTGTTCTGCAATAACTGCAGCCATTTAAAGTAAATTGTCCATTAAAGCACTACTCTGGCTTTTGACAAATTGCATCAAACTGTTTGCTTCCTCCAGGGAAACACAAACCTGAGTAGTGTGGTTTTATTTTTTCTGCTTGACATATAGGTTGCTTGAACTCGAGGGCCCAAATGCTTTTAGGTGGCATATACAGTAACTCAAAGAGGTTATATATGGTCCAGTAGAGTTGAAGTGAAGACATTAAAAACTAGAAGCTTATCTTGGGCAATGACAAAGAATTGCTCTTGCCATTCATCATTTTCAAAACATTTCATACTTTAAAAAAAAAAAAAAAAAAAGGTAATAGAAATCCAGTCTAGAAGATCCGACCATGATTACAAATCTGGTATTTGACTATAGAGTCATTAATCACTATAGAAATAATTCTAATGGCTTGTAAATTGAAAATTTAAAGAAATTTGGAAAATTTTCCATATGTCATGATTTGGCCAACTGAGGGAAACCAATCCTGCTAACTGAAAGTAATTAAAATATTTATTGAATTCTTATGGAGTCAGAGTCTCAGTTCATTTTTAGATTTCTTGGTATGGGTATTAAATGGAAAACTTTACTATTGGCGAATTGTAAAATCTGTTTTGGTTAATTGATTATATGTGCTATATACCAAGAATAACTGCAATTTTATTTTTAAAAATAGAAATTTCCTTCTTAAGAAAGTTATTGCTATTTTGTTCTTATTCTTGAACATAGTCATATGAGGGAGGTGATGTCATAGTGTGTAAATGAATGGATTAAAATAAGGGAGGGCTGTGCAGACTTCAGTCAAACTTTTTCCTCCTGAGCCATATGGGTCCAACAGCAAGATGACTGCAGATGACCTTCAATGCAGTGGGAAACGTTGTCCTTTTCAGTTAAATTGGTTTCAGTTTGACTGAGGCAAAGCCCAATTAGTGAGTAAGGCTGGGTAAAAAATGGTGCAGAGAATGACCTTTTTTATCTAGTTAAAAAATCAGTTTGGGAGGGAAAGACCCTCAGGGTTTCTAGTTAAAGGAGAAACAATTGCTATTTACACTCATTCTAAGCCAATTAGGGCTCAAAGGATGACCAAGTGGGACTTGGCTTGGGCCCTAATGCTGGTCAATTATTGAGAGACAAGAGTGATTTGGTTTTAAGTCATGGACCTATATATATGAACTCCAATATATCTTGGGAGGTTTCAAGGATCAAAATTTATATTTCCATACTTATGTGGACAGAGGGAAAGGAAGAGAAAGAAGTATGGTATAGAAGAAATAATTCTATATTTGGATTCTAGTTCTGTTAATCTAGCCAAACTAATTACACTTGTTGGAAAACTTGTTTTTTTTCATCTTAGATGAGGGACATGGACTATCTGATTGATAAGATTCCTTCTAGTCATAGATCTATGATCCCATAAATAAACAAGAGTGATTTTTTTTTTCGAGACTTACCAGGTAATTGTACTTTCAATTTTTTTATACTTGGCTACTTGATTATTAAATAGGAGAGATTTATTATTGAAGGCTATGCCCCCTAAAACCTCTTTTTCCTGAAAGATAACCTCATTTCTGACATCACACACTGCAAGTAAGAACCTTTCATCACTTTGATTTTCTCTTTAATTGATTGATTTTTACCAAACTTCCATTGTAAGGAGAATGTCTAGATTCTTCATGTCTTCTTTTTGATTTGCACTCTTGATTTACCACACTTTCTCCACCAACAAATTAGATTGCTGAAACCATAAATGATGTATATTAAGTTAAAAAAAAACCAAAAAAACAAAACTTAGATTAGCCAATGATATGGTTGATTTGCCAAAAATGGCAATGGAAAACATATGACTATTGATTCTGGTAGTCAGTAGATTTGTGTTCTCATTGTGTCACATGATATTCATTCAAGTCATGAAGAAAAATATTTGTTTCATAGTTAATAACCAGAAAATTTCAAAGTCTGTATGATAATAATTTCATCTCACAAAATGACAATTTTGATGGTTTAATGAAAATATGAGGGCATTTTCCAAATGACTTGTTATCCAGGAAACCAAGGCCCAAGCAGTGTTGTATAAAATACCTAATTACACATTATAAATATTTAGTTAATTAACTCTGGAATATCTATAAATCTCTATTAATATATTTGATAATGTGATACCAACCAATATTAGGAAACATATTTCAGAAATTAGTTATAAATGTTTTAGAATAAAAACATTAAAATGATAAATTTTATGTCTATTGCCAATTTTTCTTTTTCAGTGCCCAAAAGATTTGTTTTTACTACTGAGCTTTTTTTGAAGACAGTGACATTTCTTCTCTGAGATTATTTCTATGGAGATTTATGTAAGAGTGTGATAAAAAAATGTATCTTTTCAATTTTTCTACAGCCTTTTTTTCTGAGTTGCTTTTCAGAACATTAGCCCATTAAATTTTATGGCAATTCTTAGAAGTGAGGCAGGTTAGAATATCTCACTTTATTACTGTGAAAATGGAGACACAGAATTATTATCAGGGTTTTGCAAGGTAAGTCAGAGGTCAAATATATATGACAAAAATGATTTCTAAGTTTTTATATTAATAACTATAATAGCCAAATTGCATATTGTTATACAAGTAACAGTCAACTTCAGTAAGCTAACAAAAAATACACCACCATATTTTAAGTTAAGTGGCTGGAACAGATTAATTTTTATCAATGGTTTCATTTTATTTTATGATTTATTAAGAACTGCATTTTTTTCCTGGTATGCTTCTATGTCACAAAAATACATTTCTTACAAATAATATTTTTTTCAAAGAGAAAGAAAAAAAAAGAAAGACTAATTAACACATTTAAAATATCTGATGCTATTTACAAGGCTTCACATGTGGAGACTTCTACCTTTGCCAAGAAGTAAGGGGATATTATCTTCTCTTTTCTCATTTCTGAGGCCAAGCTTGATCTTTATGATTTCAAAACAAAATTTCAAGTGCTTATTCTTTACCTTTACTTTGTGGTGACTGTTCTTAACATTTGAATTGTTATCTTTGCACATTTATTTTTCTGTTTCTGCTTGATTTATTTTGTGTTAGTTTATGTTACTATTTTCATGCTTCTCTCTTTTCATCATATTTGACATTTCTTACAACAGAGTAACATTTCATTACATTCATTAAGCTTATTTCAAAATAGAGATCATCATTCACATTATCTCAATTCAAATTATTTAATTAAAACCCATTAATATTAGATTAAATATATTTTCACATATTGTGCTATTAATAGTGCCAAACAGTATGGTTTTGTTTTTAGAAAAATGAAGTACTGAAAAGGAATGAATACTTTGTATTTGAGAGCTTTCCTTAGAATCATAAAGATGTATACTTATACATGATTTAGAATAGTTTATCCAACTTTCTCAACTGTGGAGACCCTTTTTAATGTCAAACCTTCCTGAAAAATTTCACATCACAGCAGTTTTATTGTTTGAGAAAAAACATTACAAAAAGCTACTAAAATCAACTAGGTCTTTTTAATTGATTTGATTTTTTGAGACACAATAATTATATATATATATATATGTATATGTATATATATATTTAAAAATATCAACAAACGTTTATACAACACGTATACTTTGTCTAGTCAATAGAAAATATGTTTACAAGGTTACTTATTTCTTACACTTACTCATATTGCAGATATCATTGGCATATATCATTGCTTACTTAGTGATCAAATATAGTCCTGAAAGCATCCCCCATATTTGGAGAATCATTGAATTAGACTTTTATTCTTATTTCGTATTTAATTAATATGTTTTTATTTAGCTGAAATATATGAAAACTTTGGGCATAAAACATTATAAAAATCCTTTGATTCATTTATATCCAATAATGTGATTTAAGTTTAAACCAGAAACATATCTCTAACAGTACTAATAACTAACATTATTTTTAGGGCTTTTAAAATACTTTACATATGCAACATCATTTTATTTTCACTGCTACCACAAAGCCTGTGAGCTAAGTTTTGTGAATTACTGCATTTTATATGTGAGGAAACTAAAACTGTAAATTACAATTGTAACTAAATGTTCCTTTCAAGTCCTATGTGTCACACATTTCTAAAAGCCTTATTTTCTTTGCTAATAACTTGAAACCCCTAAAATGAAAGTGTTTGGAATGAGAAGGAAGTTAGGAGAAACTAAGGTTTTCAGCCTGTTTCTTCAAGACATTTCAACAAATATCTCTTAAAATAAAAAGAAATATTTCAGGGCCCCATTCTTGATGGAAGTAGCATAGGGAAGGATTGCGATAGTATTTAATCTTATCCAAAGTAAGTCATCTCTAAATGCATTTGTATCTGATTATATTTCCTTATGAGGCTTGTAATTGATGCAGAGTACATATTCCCTTCTGTAAATCTGTGCTGAGAACAGACATAAAGAGAATTTTCTGAGAGTGATGTTGATTCCTAGTTTGTAACCAGAGGCTTCCATCTTTTTCCACTTGAGCATAGGTAGTAAGAAAGTGGCCACCACAAAAGAAAGAAGGCAAAAGAAACTTGCAAGATCATGAGGTTTGATTTTTATAAGAGAAGTTTAAATAAATCTTCCAGAGGGAAAAATTAATCAAATTTATTAATCACTTTCATCTGCTTAGTGATGGTAAAGTTAAATAAGAGATTACAATCAATACACAGAGATAAAAGCTTCTTATGAATAAATGAAAGGAACTAATAAAAGACTTGATAAGCTTGAAGTACCTCATATCAACAGCAACTGATAAAACCATTGACACAAGACTGCCTAGCCCAGTGTGCCCTCATCAGAGAAGGTGCTGTCAAAGCAGAATTGAAATGGCTCAAAAGAAATGTGAGACGTGCAAAGTTAGAGCACAATCCTCAATACTCATATGAACTCTTTGTGCCTGACCTGTGGTAGAGCATTCCAATCTGCCATTGATGTGATTGGTCACATTCCCACCACTTTAACTGGACTCTAATAGTGATGTCATTTTGGCCCTCTTCAAGAATGAAGGGCAACAACCAACTATGCTTGTTCTGTTTATATACTACTTATTTAGCAGTGTCATAACTCTGATGAACTAGTTCAATTCATTGTTATCCTTTATTCTTGAATTATCTATTCTCTTGTACTATCACTGATGTCCTATCACATCAAGGCAATCCCCAACTCATCTTTTGTCTACTTCATTCTTAAACTGTTATTTGTTGTTGAGTAGCTTTGTTTTTCCCAAGAAACAAGTGCTATCACTTGTATATCTATGTATCTTGTATACCCCCCTCTCTCTCTCCACCCAACAGACAACAACCTAGTTTAATTCATCATTTCTTATTGTCTATAATATTGAAACTGCATTCTAATTGTACTTCTTGCCTCAAGTATCTTCCTACTCTAACTTATACCGTACTTTGCTGCCAAAATAATTTTCTTAAACCATAAGTTTGACCATTTTAGCCCCTATTCAATAATATCTATTACTTTTAGGATCAAAGATAAGCTCTTTTGTCATTATCGTCATACAGTACCTCTTCTCACTTTTATAGTTTGCTTATATCTTCCCTTTCCTAGTCACTCTAAGGTTAAGCCATAATAGCCTGCTTGTTCCTTACAAATGATACTTCATTTCTCATTTTTGCAATGACTGTCCTACATCATCTGAATGCTCTCTGTCTTCACTTCTAACTCCTAATGTTTTGGATCCTTTCATTGCTCAACTCAAGTGCTGCTGTCTGTGGGAGACATTTCCCAGTATTGCCAACTAGGTGCTTTCCTACTAAAGTTACTTTCTATCCAGTGTGTTCTCACTTTTCCCCGATGCATTAGAATGTAGCAACTATTTAATAAGCAACAATTTTTGCCTTTTTTTTGCTTTTCTTCATGTATCTCCAGACTTAACAATATGTCTAGTACATAATAAGCACTTAATAAATGCTTATTGATTGGTTGACACAGACAATATAGAGATTGTGATTGAAAACTTGTGTGAGTTTTCCATAAAATAATCTTTTTGACAAGAATATATTTGGCATTTGAACATGGTAGCTAGCCCAATGGAGTTGTGTTCTCTGGAGTAGATTTCGAATGGTTGGCAAATACTCCCACTATGATTGTCACAGGACAATCTATTTGCTTCATCTTTATAAAGATGAACAATGGCGATATTCTTGAATTTGCAGAACATATGTCTCTTGCCAAATAATCTGGAAATTTTATCAGCTTTTGTATGAGCAATGGACCTCCCACATTGTAAATCTCAGCTGGAATGGAATCAGCACCTGGTGTTTTACCATACAAAGTAATATAATGGCATTCAAAATCTCATCTTCAGTTGGAAGATTATCTATAATCTATAATATATATCTAAAAGCTATGGAGTGACTGATTTCAACTTGAGGTAAATGGTCAATAGCATTAGCAATGATTGATGATGGTCTGTTGAGAACACTATGAAAGTTCAGCCCATCTTTCTAGCATCATGTGTTTGTCACATGTCATTATCACCAACTACTGAGATCCTTTTTCAAGTTATACAGACAAACATTAAAACCCTGCTGTAATTTCTAGTGCAATTCTGTTAGGCTGATCACATTGTTCAAATGCCAAAAGTATGTTTACTTAAAAGACTAAATACATAAGGAAAACTCTAACCCAGAAGTTAGAAGAAGTGATCCAAGGACATGCTCAAAGTCTGCATGAATAACTATGGTATGAATTGTGAAATGTAGGAGACATTAGCACAGAAAGGGCTATGCTCTAAAAAGCAAAGCAAAATTGCAGTAACAAAAGAAATGTGAGATGTACAAATTTAGTTATGTCCATTTCATATGTTCATATGGACTATTTCTGTCTGATCTCTGGTTTCCAAGCTCATATTAGTCCAACAGCTACATAAGGGTCACAGTACCTTGGCCCTAACATAATGGTGTAATTTCTTTCTCTTCAAGAATGAAAGATAACCACCAAGTGGTTTCAAACCACAATGAGTAAATATCAGAGATGGATTATAATCTTAGGTTTTCTGATTTACTGAATAGTAGAATCAATTTTTCTACTATATTTCTACTAATTCAGCCTTAGCCATAACAAGCCCTTGAAAACCATCCAAACTAAAAGAGTGGTGGCCTTTATTAGTTGGTCACTGGTGGCTAAGTGGAATATGGACTAACGTGGGGAAAGACTTGTCAGAAAAAACAAAACAAAACAAAACAAAAAACTAATAGGCTAGTATTATAGATCATGGATAAAGTAAAGAATGTCTCCACCAGGGTAGAAGTAGTGAAAAGGAGATAAGGTATCATATATAAGATATTACACAGGTAAAATTTATAGATCATAGGAATGGGTTGTATATTGAGAATTATAGAGAGTGTGAAGTGAAGGATTTTTAGCTTGTGCCAGGGTATCTGGAACAATGATAGTGCTGTCCACAATAATAGAAAAGTTGAAAAGAAGGGAAGAGTGGGGGAAAATATAAGATGTCTTGGGGACATCCAGTTCCAGAGATTCAATAGTTAGTTGGAGATGCAAAACTGATGATCAATAGAAAGATTAGGACTAGAGAACTAAATTTGACAATCACTTGTACTTGAAAATTATCACCATGGAGGTACCACCTCATACCTCTCAGATTAGCTAAGATGACAGGAAAAGGTAATAATAAATGTTGGAAGGGATACAGGAGAAGTGGTACACAAATGTATTGCTGGTGGAGTTGTGAAATGATCCAACCATGGAGAGTAATTTGCAACTATGCCCAAAGGCCATCAAACTGTGGATACTCTTTGACCTAGCAGTGCCATTCCTGGGTCTGTATCCCAAGGAAATAATAAAAGATGGAAAAGGACCCACATGTGCAAAAATGTTAATAGCAACTCTTTTTATGATAGCAAAGAATTGGAAATGGAGTGGATGCCCATCAACTGGGAAATGGCTGAACAAGCTGTGGTATATAAAGGTAATGGGATATTATTGTTCTATAAAAAATGGTGAACAAGCTGATTATAGAAAGGTCTGGAAAGATTTACATGAACTGATGCTGAGCAAAACAAGCAGAACCAGGAATATGCTGTACACAATAACTGCAAGATTGTGCAATGATCAACCATGAAAGACTTGATTCTTCTCAACATTTCAGTGATTCAAAGCAATCCCAATAGTCTTTGGATAGAAAATGACATCTGCACTAGAAAAAGATTTAAGGAGACTGAATATAAATCAACACATGCTATATTCACTACTTTTATATATTTTTTATCTGTCTCATGATTTTTCCCTTTTGCTTTGATTTTTTCTCTCCCAACATGATTCATAAAGCAATGTGTATTAAAAATAAATAAATTTACTACAACAAAAAGAGGTTGTTATTGAAAACTTCAGGGATTATTCTATGGATGAAATCATTGAAGTACTGAAGAAATTCAAGAAATTATGTATAAAAGCTTCAGAAGTTTCCTTTTTCTTAATATGGATTTGGTTAAAAACATTAGTTGATTTTTTGTTAACCTTTGTAGTTCCACTACTTTGTAATGGAAAGTGTTATCAGAGAGAGAGAGAGGGGGGGGGGGAATTGTCACCATAATAATTTAATTCATGGGAGCTAATGAGATCACTAATATGGCATGTTAGATATTAGAAATAGCAGAAAATGTCAAGTCTATGTTTGTCTATGCCAAAAAAATTAAAAGACAGTAAGCAAATAAAGTTCATCTGTATGAATTTTATTTCTGCATCAAATAATTGCTCAAAAGTTGTATAGATAATAACAGGAAACTATGTGGTGGTGAAGAGACTGTGTTTTTGTTGTTGTTTTCTAAGTTTTTTGTTGCTTTATTTTTTTTCCTTGTAGGTTAATTGTGTAAAAGACATGCCAATTTCTACTTAATTGTGGAAAGAGTTAAAATTTTCCCATAAAAGATGGGCTCATGTTTATACACATATATCCCAGAAAAAGAAGTTTACCAAATACATCTTTATATCTGCAGGAAGCTGGCTTATAAGCAAATGTAAACAATTTGTTGTGTCCAAAGATCTATATTATCAATGGACTTGCTTTCCTATTATTAGAACTTACAGAAAATTCCAAGGTAGTGATCCAGGTTAAGGACCAAAAAGATAAAAAAATTTATCAAATGAGACTTAACCAAAGCTAAAGAAGGATTTTTAAAAAGTGAGACTGAGAAATGTCATAGAAAAACATGTATATTTGTGTTCCAAAGCTCATATTGGTCTGATTAGTGACAGTTGGACATACTGTCACTTGATACTAAAATAATGATGCCATTTTTGGTCCTATCTGAAGATAAATGACAACAAATAAACAATCAAGCAATCATTATTAGATATATTATTTTGCCAGGTGATCTTCAGAATCTTCCTAAGACAATTCAAATGCAAACAATTCAGTTTCCTGGCATGGTACTTGTATACTAAGTATATAGACATAAAGTAATGAAGTCAACACAACAATTCTGTAGAACTTCAGTTTGATAGGCAGCTTGAAACTTCTTTTTCCATCTTTTTTTTGAGCCTCCCAAATACTGAATTAATTCTGGCAATGCTTGCATCAACCTCATCTATGTACATCCCTGAAAAGTATACTGGCAAGGCAAGGTGTTAAGGGACAGGTCAATTCTCCAAGAGCCTCCACAGCTGTGAATCATTACATCTGAAGGAGCAGGACAGCCTTTGCTGACTCAGGTGTTGTGGACTGGGAATGAGATAAATTGGAGGCAGAGGGAAGAGGAGAAAGGTCAGAAAATGCAATGGCTTCTCAGTCAGAGAGGTCAGAGAACAGCAACTGTCTCTCAGTCTCCTAGTATCATCTTCTCACAAGAGGAGATCCATTCTGCAGGTCTGGGTTGGATCTCCAGCAGCCACTGTCAGGTGGCTTCCGTGTATTTCAATATCTCCTGTGAATTCCAACAGTAAGGAAATTTATCCACAGCACTCAAACTTTCTCCATTTGTTGAAATCAGTGGTTCCAAATGCAGATAGTGTTGTGCTGGCTGGTGGGAGACCTCTGTTTCCTTGATGATGTCAGTCCCAAATTGGCACAAGTCACAGAGAATCCATCCATATTCTTTTACATCTCAGACTCAGAGACCATATTGACTGAAGAAAAAGTACAAATAAAAAGTCAGATATCAACTCTCCTTTAACTTTACATTTGGTTTATAACCTTTTCAAATTCAATGATTTATTGTCAGTGTGATAGCTGACTCGATGCCATTTTCATCTTCAATAAAGGTATTTTACAATACTATTGAAAATATGCTAAAAAAGCATAGGAACAAGCACAGAGCCTTGCTTCACACACTCCTGATTGGGAAAAAGCATTGTCTATTATTCAGAATCCATGTAAGCAGGCTATTATAGAACTGGCATAAAATACTGATAAACTATTTTTGAGCAACCAAATTTTGTTTTTATCTCCCATGAGCCCTCATCAAAAATCTTGATCAAGTAAATGAATATGTATAGACTTATGTTCTGTTCCTAGCATTTTTCCTGTAGTTATAAGGCAGCAAACATCATACCAGTCATTCCTTAGCCCTTTCTGAATTCACAATGGTTTTCAGGTGAAAAATTAGTTTACTAAGGAAGACTCAGGTAAGTTTTGTTAGCAATAATTAAGTGCACCATGGTCTCCTGTTATTCCCATAGCACAAGCTTTTCCTTTAGAGATGAACAATGGAAGTATCCTTAAACTCTTCATTGATAATCTCCTCTTGTCATTTAATACAGAAGATTCCAGTAAACTTTTGTATAAGCAGGGGGTTCCTTTGATATGGGAAAGCATTGGGTGCTGATTCTATTCCAGCTAGATTTATAAAGCAGGGAGTCCTTGCAAAAACAAAAACAACAAAACTAAAAAAAAGTATGAAAAATAAAATTTGAAAATTGTTTACAAAGCTGTTAGGTTATTTTATCAGTCTTGCTGACTATATACTGTGATATTCTGTAATTGTAATTAAGAGTTTGTTTCCCATTTTGCTTATAAATAAGAGTAATTTTTGACTAAAATTATTTGGCTGTCATTTAATGTGTGGGAAAAGGTACAAAGAACATAACTTGTAAATTTTTTTTTATAAACTTACAATGATTCTTGGAACCATTGAGTCACAGATATTCATCAATCCTATGCAAAAAGTTACTCCTACTGTGTAAATGGAATGTAAATGATCCTTGTAAAAATGGGAGTATAATTTCCAATCCATGTTTATCATGTAGAAAGATTTTCATTTAAGGAATATATAGAAATACACACATATATGTGTTCATATATACATACATGTATACACATACACATGTATATATACAACAAAGCCTATCATCAATTATGAAATGCATTTACAAATTTTGTTAACAGAAAATCATTCATCTCATCACCATTGTCATTGTATACTGATAACATCTAAAAACTCATATAACATCAAGTATGAAGCAATTAGAGAAACAATAAAAAGAATTAATATTCATATAGCATTTACTCTATGTGAAACACTATGTTAAATATCTTAAAATCATGTGATCCTTATAATCTTGGAAGTGTGTGCTTTCATTATCCCTTTACAGAACAGTAAATTGAGGTAAAGAGACAGCTTAACTTACTTGGGGCCACACAGCTAATAAGTTTCTTTATGCCAAACAACAAATGTCTTTGATATTAGTTTTAATTATTCTGAAAAGAGAACAGAATATATTCTTATTTTCTTCAGAACAGATTTTGGCTTAAATAAATTTCATATTTTAATCACTTATAGCAATATTTAAATTTCCAAGGCTCAGTATTCTTAGTACTTCAAAAGCAAAAAAAATATTATTAGGCATAAATTCATATATTTTCTTTTTCTCCTCTAAAGGCATATCTTGACAATTCCCAGCTGTTTTTTCCTCTATTTCCTTAAAGGACTGGATCAATTTTCAATCCCCTGTTTTGTTTTGTTTTTTTACCTCTCTTTGAGACTTTTTCAGATAAAGAACTAACTGAAGCACCTAGCTTCCAATTTCCATCCTCATCGAAATTTCAAGCTGCATATATTAGGAAGTACTTATATTTTACTAATATTTTATCAATATTTTATATTCACACCTGTTATTATTAGGTTAATTTAAAGTGTGATGGGTTAAAGTATCATGAGATTTTAAGTTGAACAACTGCTTTCGGACCAAGCAAGGATGAGCTGTAGAGAATCTGATTTAATGCTTTCAGAATGTGGTCAGTTTCATCAAGCAGAAACCTTCAGAGGCTTTTATAGAGGAAATTATTTTAACCCAAGCATGAGGCTAGATCCTGAAATCTTAAAGTAAAGACAAAATTTAATGCCACTGATTTTTGTTAAAATTTTAAACAAATCTTTTGGCAGTTAAATCCATAACCCAAAAAAAGAAGTAAGAAGAGTTCACATTTCTAACAGTATTTCTAGTAAATTTGCAAAATAATACTGGACACTTCTTTAACACATTACAAATCATATTTACTGAAAAAACTTGACTTACTAACAAACTCTCTGACCCATATAATAATAATAATAATAATCATAATAATAATGACACAAAATAAATAGTTTCATTTAAAATGAGAATAGAACCAATTCTATCATATCTGTAGTATTTTGCAGTTAATATGAAAAAGAACCTTAATTTATAATCTCAATGATTTAGTATTGCATTTTAGCCAAAGGTTTTTTATATTATGGAGTTCAATACTTTAAGCAAATCAGCTGCCAAAGATTTTAAAATTGACTGTACATAATATATTTTAATTATCACACTTAGGAATATTAAATTCCTCCTAAACCTATATAACAGACACTGTCATTTGGAATAAGAAGGGCTTGGAACTTTTTCAAGTAAGAACATCACTACTGAATCAATCAAGCAATCAATCCATGAAAGGCATTAAATCAATATATATTCTATCATATTTTTTGATTCTTCAATAACTAATTTGGGGGGCAGCTAGGTGGCACAGTGGATAGAGCACCAGCCTTGAATTCAGGAGGACCAGAGTTCAAATCTGGTCTCAGACACTTAACATTTCCTAGCTGTGTGACCCTGGGCAAGTCACTTAACCCCAGCCTCAGAAAAAGAAAAAAAAATTAATTTGGAACCTGACATTATTCAATTGCCATGTCTAAAACTTTTAAAAAATTGGGGGAAGAGGTGACATTTTGGATGGGTGAGATATTAAATATTGTGTATAGTTTATATAACATTGGATAAATGTAATATAATACTTCATAATATTTATGATTTCAACATTGTGAATGTATACAAATTGAAGCCCATCTATAACTTTTATGTAATTCATGTCCATTTCCTCCCTTTAATTTAGATATGTGTAGATAATTCTTATTAATAGTTTATAGAAATGACAAAGTATGTTTTTGAGTCAGTAATCACTGTGCTTTTGATCATTCCTTTTTTTTTTTTTTTTTGATAGTAATACCATCCTTGATTTCTTTGAGTTGTTTTGTATCTTCTTCATTTTGAGATACCTACATGCTTTCAAAAATATCTTGTCTCCAGGAATAATTTCTTCTGTTTCCATTCTAGTCAGGCACCTCAACCTAACTATTATTTGGAGTGGCATTTCCCTTTCCTCCTATTACCACTGGTGAAAGCCTTCAAACATAACCCTTATGAGGGAATTACTTGAGGAGCTAAGTGGAAACGTCTTATTTTATTTCCCCTGCCCCCATCCAAAGGAGCTTCAGAGGGACAGAGAATTAAAATTTTTAATATAATCTAATCCTACTTTTTTGGGAATATTTTGTACCTCCTGTTCTTACATCTTAGTAAAATGCCTGTTGTAAAAAGGAAATGATGTTTGGCTGGTCAATTATTATCAATTGATAATTATTTGAAGGAAACATATTAAGTTAAGTGATTTGCCCAGGGTTACACAACTAATAAGTGTTAAAAGTCTGAGACCAGATTTGAACTAACTTCAGAGCCAGTACTCTGTCCACTGTGCCATCAAGCTGCTCTATTGATGAGCTTTTGATCATTTACTTTTGGGAATAAAGCCATCCTTGATTTCTTCCAGTCATTCTATGTCTTCCTCAATTTAATTTATTTGGGAAATGATCCCTACCTACATTCAACATTGTATTGCTTTAAGAAATCATCTCTTTTCATTTCAGACTAGCCGTTCTAACCATCTTTATTATTTTGAGTGGCATTTCCCTTTCCTCTTATCAACCACTGGGGATTGCAATATAAGAGTATGAATTAGATCATCTCATTATCTTGGTATAATGAATATGGGTCACAACAAAAAGTCTAGCATCCTCTATTTCATTTATCACCATTTCCCCCTTGATATTGAAGAAATTCTTTTTTACCTCAAGTTTGAAAAATCCTGAGACATATTTATGTTTTCTTTTGTTTCATGCATTGCCATGGCCAAAAAAATTCATTACCTAATATCCAACTCATTAGTGATAAAACTTTCTTTATTTTTCTAGTTTCATCTTTGAGTAATAGATATAGAGTGTTACTAGGACCATTCTTAAATCATCTCTAAAATTATAAAATCTATCAAATATCCCATTTCCCTATCCCAGATCTCACACATACAAACCACTTCTGTATTACCAAGAGACATCATGGGGAAGATGTGGAAGACCACTTTTAAAAGACTTCTCACATTCTTAATTACAGTAGAAAAATCTTATAAAATGTTGGTAGACTAACAAGAAATGAATAGTATGGGAAATGAACTTTAGGCTTTTCCACTATGAAGCTTGTTGGTTCTTTGCAGTAATTATTTTTTTACAATAATTTTAAGATTCCTAATTAAATCAGTCCATATATCACCATTATCATTACTCTGACTGTCCAGATTCAGCATCATATAATAGTTGATATTTTCCCCACTTATTATGGTAATTGTTTTTTGCATAGGTAATATACTAAATTGCTACATGTCAGCTGTATTGAAATAGAAGGCAAGACTAATAATTCTTGAGTAAATTGTCCAGGATTCCCCAACACAGGCAAGTGTCCGACTTAATGATAAGTCTATATTGATGATTCACTGACTTTTGGAGGTTGTTTAGTAGTAGATTGTCAAAATGAATTACTTTCAACTGATTTAAGAAATAGCCTATTTTGAAGAATTTCCTATGTAGAAGGCTATTAGCAATTTTAGAAATAGAAATAATTGCTAGGCTCATTCTTGAACAAAAAACTTTTGAAATAACTGAATGGGAAGGTACATTCTTTGATCTTTCAAGTGTGCAATTGCCCTTATGGCTAGGGATTAATATAAAGATGTGCTGGAACTAATAAAATTTATTTTGATTTTCTAATAGGTATCTGATTTTGTACTAGAGGTGGGCTCTATTTTGAAGACTGAAGTAGAAGATAATACACAACTCAAGAAAATGTATATGTATGTGTATTTATTATATTTTTTGCTGCAGCAGTCGGAGTTAAGTGACTTGCCCAGGGTCACACAGAGAGGAAGTATTAAGTGTTTGAGGTCAGATTTGAACTCAAGTTCTCCCGATTTCAGGGCTGGTGCTCCATTCACTATACCAACTAGCTGCCCCTAACTCAAGAAAATTTAAAAGTAGACAGCATTATATTAGTTTATCATGTGTACTGTGAGGGAATTAAAAAAAAAGTGAACTGACAGTAGATCAACTGTGTAGTCATGGACAGAGTATTGGGTCTGAGTTTGGAAAGATAAGTTTGAATCTTGTTTCAGATACTTTCAGGCTCTATGTTACCTTGAATAAGTCATTTGACCTCTGTCTTCCTCAGTTTCCTCATCAGTTGTTATTCAGTTCTGTCTGACTCTTCAAGACTTCTTTTAGAGTTTTCTTGGCAAAGATAAATTCTAGCTATTTGTCTATAAGTCTATTATTATTTTTTTGTTAAACAGAGGCTCACATGTTTGATAATCTTAAGGAATGTGTGTGGAACACAAAGTAGAATTCTATTGGAAATGAAACCACTTGGATTTGATAAGACCATAAGTACTTATTCATTTATCAATGATTTATTGATGATTTAACAAATATTTATTAAGTGCTTCTAGATTGTCAGGCATTCATAACTATGCAGAATACAAATAAAAAGCAAAATTATCTAAATATATTTACAGTACGTTTACATTGTGTCTTGAATGTATACATGAATGGTTACACACATACATACATATATAGTACATACAGAATACATTTGTTATAACCTTATAGGAGAAGACATTAGCAACTCAGGGATTGGAAAAGATATCTTACAGAAGATGAGAATTGATCTGAGTCTTGAAACCAGAAAGTGGGTGAAGAAACAGGGAATTTGGGGTTTGGAGGAAATCCTTTGTAAAGGTATAGAAATAGGAGGTGGGAGGCTGTATTGAAATCAATTGATGTGATGTAATCTTGTGAG
Source organism: Sminthopsis crassicaudata (assembly GCF_048593235.1). Taxonomy (NCBI): domain Eukaryota; kingdom Metazoa; phylum Chordata; class Mammalia; order Dasyuromorphia; family Dasyuridae; genus Sminthopsis; species Sminthopsis crassicaudata. The sequence goes on from NC_133619.1 coordinate 422,356,269, forward strand.
TTTGTAGGTTTGAATAATATTCTAAGAACATTTGAAAGGTGGGAATCAAGTGTAAATGCCTAAGAGAGTAATTTATATACCAGGAATAGTAATTTCTGCACCAGAGTATTAGAGAATTTTAAAATGAATTAAACACTGGCATCAAGAACTTTATATTTTATTGGGAAACAGGGAAGATGAAAATAACAAAGCAAATAGAAAATTTCTGAAAACCAAATACAAAATAATTTTGGGATAGACAGAGCACTAATGATTGGAGTAATCAGGAAGTGATACTTGAGCTGAAGTTTGAAGGGAACTCAGGGAAAGGAATGAAGTCCTACTGCTTATTTTATTTTTCTATTTGATCCTTTCATTGCTGTGATGATAAAGGGAAAGTCAGATAGAAAGAATGTATAAAGGCCCATTGATTGATTTTTCCAAGGCATATGAAACTAGAATTAGAAGTTTGTTTAATTGGTTAGTCAGAATTATAAAATTTCATTGGAATTAAGAAATAGTTATATGATGCTCAGAGAAAATTAGCCTGAATTAGGAAATATCCTTTAACTCCAATATTTCAGAATGTGATGAAATGAAAATTCAATCTTGATCCTCATTATTTTTGTTGTCACTGAATGAAAATTATTTTAGTATTACATATTATGTAATAGTAACTAAGCTTTTTTCATAAATGTTTTTATTTTTAGTTATTTTCTTTTGCTGCAAGTAGCAACAAAATTGAAAAATTACATTGATTCTAATGGCTCAAATTATTTTGCTTGCTAAAACTTTTTATGCATAGTTTTACCTTGCATTCATAATATGATCACTTATGTTGTCATTTAACTCAAATTACTTTCTCTAAAGAAGTTATCTATCTGGCTTGTCACAATTTTCTTGTTGTCAGATTAAAGATCTTTCTCCCAAACTATCATTTGCTCCTGGATATGTTTATGTTTCACAAAGAGTTCTGGATTTGACATCCAAACTCTGTTAATACTTGTAGTCTTAAGATATTTAAAGCTTTCTAAGTCTCAGTTATCAATTTCCTGTATGATCTCTTCCAGTCATAAATCTATAACGTATAATCTTACTCCTGGAGCTGGGTGCCACCATTACATAGACATTTATTAATTTATTTTGTAATTCATAACATATTATTTACAATAGCTATTTCAAATGTTCTTACGTTTTTTAAGCTTTTTTATTTTCAAAACATTTGCATAAGTGTTTTTCGATATTCACCCTTGCAAAACCTTATGTTCTGAATTTTTCTCCCTGCCTTCCCCCACTTCCTCTCCTAAACAGAAAGTAATCCAATACATGTTAAACATGTACAATTCTTCTATACATATTTCCATATTTACTATGCTGCACAAGAAAAAGCAGATCAAAAATGAAAAAAAATGAGAAAAAAAATAAGCAAGCAAATGACAACAAAAATGACTATGCTATGATCCACACTCAGTCCCTAAAGTTCTCTTTCTGGATACAAATGGTTCTCTCCATCATAAATCTATTGGCATTGTTTGATCTGATTTTTCTTGTGCAGCATCTATCAGTATGATACTTGTGGAAATATATAGAAGAATTGCACTTACTTAACATAGATTAGATTACTTGCCTTCTAAGAGAAAGAGTTGGGGGAAGAAAGGGAGAAAAAAATTTGGAATGCCAAGTTTTGCAAGGGTAAATGTTGAAAACTATGTATATATTTGGAAAACTAAAAGCTTTAAAAATAAAAAATAATAATGTAAAATAATTATTTGTCAAATCCTTTTGTAAAATTTAGAAAAAAACTGACTATAAAACATTTCCATAAAAAGCACTAGCCGAGGAAGTAGGGAGACCTGAGATTTAGTCATGGCTATCATTGATTGCTCCTGGACAAATTATTTAAGCTTTCTGAACTATTTTTTTTAATAAAATTGTAATAATAGTAATTGTCCCATGTAAACCATAGGATTGTTCTAAGAAACACAATATATATAAAATTGATTTTCAGTATCTAAAATATTATATGTGTAATATTATAATTTAGTAGAAACAATATAAAGCTTATTAATTTCTCAAACAAGATATTTTTATTTTATATGCTTTATATTACTTTTATATTGTATTCTTTTAATACTATGCATTGTCACAACATATTTGAGAGACCAGATAATATATATGTAGCATCATTTAAATGACTTATGTTCATCAATCAGAATTTAAAAAATTTATTAACATAAGGTTGAATGGATAATGTTTAATTCAGAGACAAATGACCCATTGAAATTCCCCCTAGGTTATATTACCTGGATTCAATTGAAAATAAATTAGATGAACTCTCTAGTTATGGGCTCTTAACATTTAAGAAACAAATCTTATTTAAAGATCTATTTGCATCATTGTGAAAATTTTGAACTTTTCACATTAACCTCAAATTATGGTCTTCCTACCTACCTAGATATGAGTTTTTCATTGATTTCAACTTGGTCATTGATATTCCTCAGTATTTTAGTCTAAAACAAATATCTCAAAGTCCCTTTCCACTACCTTACATCTTGTATATTCCCTTAGTACTTTTATATATGATTCAAACAGTTGTTATTAAAGGAAACCTCTATCTACCTATTTCATTGTTGTTTAGTTGTTTCAATTGTGTCCTACTCTTTAAGACCTTATTTTCTTGGCAAATATATTGGAGTAGTTTGCTATTTCATTCTTCAACTTATTTTATGGATGAGGAAATCAGAGTAAGTGACTTGACAATGATCATCCAGCAAGTATCTGAGGCTGCAATTGAATTCAAATCTTCTTAATTCCAGGCTTGACACTTTATTCACTGGACCACTTAATACTAAAATGTATACAACCATAACTTCCCCCAAAAGCATTTATCCTTGCCTATTTCTCCTCTAAATTAATTGAATTATGCTTTTCCAAAATATATTGTGCAGATCAGACTATGCCCAGATTCTTGATTATATCACAAACTTTAGGATGGAGAAGCACTTCCTTTCAAGCTTCTCATAATTTCTCTCCAAACAGTCAGGTACATAATTTATTTCTATCACACTTTGAAGAATGAAATCATTAGTAAAACAAATAAAAACTTACTTAACTGTTCTGTTTGTGATACATAAAAAAGGAGAAGGCAAAGGAGAGGGAGAGAGACAGGAAGAGAGAGAGGGAGGGGGAGAAGGAAAGAGGAGGGAAAGAGGGAGAATATCTTCCCTTTGTGACAGTCTTAAAATTTTCAGTCTGAAGATTTGTTCAATCATCTTGCCCATTTTAGATCATCAAAAGCAAATACTCTCTAAATTTCTGTCTATATGTAAGTTTGCCATCATATAAGAGAAATTAAAAGATAACCCATTCATAAAACTCATTATTATAATAAAGTTTATTGAAGCATATGGATTATAGGCTACATGAATTATCAATTAAGGACACATGTGCTAGGTTTTTTCCACATATTTTTAAGTAGAAAAAAGTAGACTTGTTCATCGCAAACATTTGTCACCCATGTGCCAGCTTCTCAATTCCATGTAAAAGTCACAACAGTACAAAATGATGCATATGAGTTCAGATCTATATAGAGAAAATTTGATTTCTGATGTATATTGGTATATAATCTTTCTTAAACTTACTTGAGATTATAGGACATTTTAATTACTGTAAAGGAGTATTAGCTTTGAGATCTTTTAGTTCCAAAATTGGTTGATATAATGTTCTGGTTTGTTTTCTGGAGGTCTTTGGACCAGCCTTCATTTCAGCAGAGTAACCACCATGAAAGTAGCCAGGGATAAATTCCAAATTCTTTATTGTCTCCTTGCCTGGGGCTCAGCTAGCTTTCTGGAGGCCCTTCAGACCAGCCCTGGTTTCAGTGGGGTGAGCAAGAGGACAGGCCAGCCACCACAGTGTTGGTAGATGGAGTGAATGTCTTTCATCCAGTCCTTGTTGGCTGTTATATACTCTGTTATAATTATATCATCATAGGTGTGAATCTTGTAGAATAGATGTCAATTTTGTAGAACTATATTAAGTACTAAGTACATGTACTGAACTAGAGAACTAGTAATCACCATGCTAAACTAGATAATCATTATATTATCAATTCCGCTGAGTTAACACTTTTCTCCAGAATTCTGACAGGTTAGAGGGTTAAAAGAGGAAAAAAGAGGTGTGGAGCCGAGATGGCAGAGAAGATACACGTGAATTTGTATGCTCTCTTCTTCCCTCAATACCAACTAGTTAAATCAGCCTCAAAAATAACACTGGACTGATAAAAAAACACAAGGATTAGAAAGACAACTTACCTGCTGAAGAGAATCTGGAATTTCAACAGAAAAGGTTGATTCCAAGGGGAGGAAAAAAAGATCAGCATAGACAGGGTTAGGTGCTAGTACACTGTGCCAAATGGGGTGGGGAGAACTCTGGGATCAGAGAAGCCACTGAGATAGAGGAATCTGTCACAGGCTGATAGCTCTTCTCTGATTATAAAACAGCAGATCAGAAGAGAAATCAAGCCACTTTAAAATATAAAGCCAGATCCTAGAACCACCTCAATTCAGAAGTGACCTAACACCAATCTTGGCACGGCTGTACAGCCACCTTCTGGTGTCCGGGCTTCTCCTTGGGGTAGTTAAGAACCTGAACAATGGAGGGCACAGCACAGGGAAGCCTCTAATCCACATAGTGCGGGGTTCGGCCTGAGGCAGTGGAATTCTAGCAGTAGTGAAAGTCCAACAGCAGTGGAACTCCGAGAGCAGCAGAACCTCCACAGCACAGACCATAGTTTCCGGTCAGATACTTCCAGTTTGAGCACAGGGGCTTTTTGCATCAACTGCTAATATCCACAGCCCCACGGGAGGCTTTGGCTGGGGTTTGTGACGCTTTAACTATTCAGCCTTAAACCTCAGGGCAGTAGCTACACCACACAGCGGGGTTCCTCACTGGGCACACCTCACAGAGCAGAGGTGCTAACCACCTCTGAGGCATTTCCATGGAGGGGGGAGGAGAACTCTTTCGCAGAGCACTTTCTTATCCCAATCACACAATTGCTGCATCCATCCTGTCTGGGAGGAAGCTGATAAAGAAATTTCTTACCCAAGGACAGACCCCCCACAGAGTGTTAATGATAAGTAATAAGCTGAAAGGAACAATTGAGAAAGAGCAGGTATCCAACCCCGAGGAGGCTAACAGCAAAGAGTCTCCAGATAACAACCTAAAGGGGAATGATACCTGCACCCTAGCACATAACTCTCTCCTAGAAGACACTATTAAAAAGTTAAGAGAGTTTAAAGAAAAATGGGGAAAGGAAAGAGAAGCTATGATAGAGAATAACAACAACTTGAAATTTGAGTTGGAAAAAAATAAAGAATTCACAGGAGGTGCAGGGAAACAAAATTTATGAATTAGAAAAGGTTAAAAAATCACAGGAAAGTAGGATTTCTGAATTGGAAAAGATAAAAAATTCCCAAGAAAGTAGGATTTGGAATTTGGAAAAAGAAAATAACTCACGAAAAGAATAGTGAAATGGGGAAAAAAATTCCACAGAGAAAAATAATTCATTTAAAAACTCAATTGGACATATAAAAAAGAATTAAATATGTGAATGAAGAAAATAACTCATTAAAAATCAGGATTGAACAAATAGAAATGAATGATTCATTGAGACACCAAGAATTAAGTCAAAAAAAAAAAAAAGAAAAAGAAAAGCTGGAGAATAACGTCAAATATTTACTGGGAAAATCTATAGAACTGGAAAATAGATCTAGGAGAGATAATGTGAGGATCATTGGACTTCCTGAAAATTATAATGAAAAAAAGAGCATAGATTCTATTTTATAGGAAATCATCAAAGAGAACTGTCCAGAGATAATAGAAAGAGAAAGGAAAATAGGCGTTGAAATAATTCATCAAACACCTTCTGAAAAAGACCCTAAAAAAAAGAACTCCACAGAACAGAGTGGCTAAGCTGCAGAACCACAAAACTAAGGAAAAATATTGCAAGCAGCTAGGAAAAAACAATTCAAATATCGAGGTGCCACAAAAAGGGTCACTCAAGATCTGGCTGCCTCCACATTAAAGGACTGAAGGGCCTGGAACCTGATATTCTGAAAGGCAAAAGTACAAGGATTGCAACAAGAATAAACTACCCAGCTTAGTTTAGCATTTTCTTCCATGGAAAAAGATGGTCATTTAATGAAACAGAGGAATTCCATTTGTTTCTAAGGAAAAAAACAGACTTAAACAAAAAAAATTTGATTTATATCCACAAGACTAAGAGAAACAGAAAAAGGAAAAAAGAACTATTGAGAACTGTATCTCTGTGTTGTGGATTTATAGAAAGTCCACATGGATAATTTGATTTTACTGATATATAAAAAACAAGGGGGAATAGTAAAGGGAAGGGGGTAGTATCAGAAAAAGGGGAAGGAGTGATAAAAAGAGGGAAACTACATCCCAGGAAGAGGCATAGAAAATATACGATATCTGAGGGAATTTAGAGAGGGGGAAAAACATTATGTGAATCTTACTCTCATCAGAATAGGCTCAAAGAGTAAATAATTGACATATTTGTTTTTTCAGAGAATTCTCTCTCACCTTAATAAAAGGGGGGAGAAAAAAAGGGAAAAGGAAAAGGGGAATAAGGGAAGGAACTTGGAAGAAGGGGTGAGGGATACTAAAAAGGGAGGGCTGTGCGTCACAAGTGGGGTCTATAAATTAAATATTGGAGAAGGGGTTCAGGGGGGTCAAGGGAAAAAGCATAATTTGGGGATAATATGACAGCAGGAAATACAGAATTAGTAATTTTGACTGTAAATGTGAATGGGATGAACTCTCCCATCAAAGAGAGACTGATAGCACACTGGATCAAAAGTCAGAACCCTACAATATGTTCTTTACAGGAAACACACTTAAAGCAGGGAGATACATACAGAGTAAAGGCAAAAGGTTGAAGCAGAATCTATTATGCTTCAGGCAAAACCAAAAAAGCAGGAGTAGCCATCCTCATCTCAGATCAAGCAAAAACAAAAATTGATCTAATTAAAAGAGATAAGGAAGGGAAGTATACCTTCTAAAGGGCAGCACCAATAATGAAGCAGTATCAATATTAAACATATATGCACCAAGTGGTGCAGCATCTAAATTCTTAAATGAGAAATTAAGAGAGCTGCAAGAGGAAATAGATAGCAAAACTATAATAGTGGGAGATCTCAACCTTGCACTCTCAGAATTAGATAAATCAAACCACAAAATAAATAAGAAAGAAGTCAAAGAGGTAAATAGAATACTAGAAAAGTTTGATATGATAGATCTTTGGCGAAAGCTAAATGGAGACAGAAAGGAATATATTTTCTTCTCAGCAGTTCATGGAACCTATACAAAAATTGATCATATACTAGGGCATAAAAACCTCAAAATCAAATGCAGTAAGGCAGAAATAGTAAATGCATCCTTTTCAGACCATAATGAAATCAAAATTACATTTAATAAAAAGCCAGGGGAAAATAGACCAAAAAATAATTGGAAACTAAATAATCTTATACTAAAGAATGATTGGGTAAAACAGCAAATCATAGACATAATTAATAACTTCACCCAAGAAAATGACAATAATGAGATATCATACCAAATGTGTGGGATACAGCCAAAGCAGTAATAAGGGGAAGTTTTATATCTCTACAGGCCTAGTTGCACAAAATAGAAAAAGAGAGGGCCAACGAATTGGGCTTACAACTAAAATTGCTAGAAAAGGAACAAATTAAAAACCCCCAGACAAACACAAAACTTGAAATTCAAAAAAATAAAAGGTGAGATTAATAAAATTGAAAGTAAAAACAAAAACTATTGAATTAATTAATAAAACTAAGAGTTGGTTCTATGAAAAAACCAACAAAATAGACAAACCCTTAGTAAACCTGATTTAAAAAAGGAAAGAGAAAAAGCAAATTGTTAGTCTTGAAAATGAAAAGGGTGAACTCACCACTAATGAAGAGGAAATTAGAACAATAGTTAGGAGCTACTTTGCTGAACTTTATGCCGATAAATTCAATAACTTAAATGAAATGGAAGAATACCTTAAAAAATATAGCTTGCCCCAATTAACAGAGGTAGAAGTAAGTAGTCTAAATAGTCCCATCTCAGAAAAAGAAATAGAACAAGCAATTAACCAACTTCCTAAGAAAAAGTCCCCAGGACCAGATGGATTTACATGCGAATCCTACCAAACATTTAAAGAACAACTAACTCCAATGCTATGTAAACGATTTGAAAAAATAGGGATTGAAGGAGTCTTACCAAATTCCTTCTATGACACAGACATGGTACTGATACCTAAACCAGGTAGATCGAAAACTGAGAAAGAAAACTATAGACCAATTTCCTTAATGAATATTGATGCTAAAATCTTAAATAAGATATTACAAATAGAGTTCAGAAAATCATCCCCAGGATAATACACTATGACCAAGTGGGATTTATACCAGGAATGCAGGGCTGGTTTAATATTAGGAAAACTACTGGTATAATTTACCATATTAATAATCAAATTAATGAAAACTATATGATCATCTCAATAGATGCAGAAAAAGCATTTGATAAAATGCAACATCCATTCCTACTAAAAACGCTTGAGAGTATAGGAATAAATGGACTATTCCTTAAAATAACAAGGAGCATATATTTAAAACCTTCAGTAAACATCATATGTAATGGTGATAAACTAGAACCTTTCCCTATAAGACGAGGAGTGAAACAAGGTTGCCGACTATCACCATTACTTTTCAATATAGTACTAGAAACTCTAGCCTCGACAATAAGAGCCAAGAAAGAGATTCAAGGAATTAGAGTAGGAAATGAAGAAATCAAATTATCATTTTTCGCAGATGACATGATGGTATACTTAGAGAACCCCAAAGACTCTGCTAAAAAGTTATTAGAAATAATTCAGAATTTTAGCAAAGTTGCAGGATACAAAATAAATCCACATAAATCCTCAGCATTTTTATACATTAACAACACAATCCAACAGCAAGAGATACAAAGAGAAATTCCATTCAAAATAACGGTCGATAGTATAAAATATTTGGGAATGTATCTACCAAAGGAGAGTCAGGAATTATATGAGCAAAATTACAAAACACTTGCCACAAAAATAAAGTCAGATTTAAATAATTGGAAAAACATTCAGTGCTCTTGGATAGGCTGAGTGAATATAATTAAGATGACAATACTGCATAAACTAATCTATTTATTTAGTGCTATACCAATCAGACTTCCAAGAAACTATTTTAATAACCTAGAAAAAATAACAACAGAATTCATGTGGAACAACAAAAGATCAAGAATTTCAAGGGAAGTAATGAAAAAAAAATTAAGTGAAGGTGGTCTAGCTGTGCCAGATTTAGAACTATATTATAAAGCAACAGTCACCAAAACCATTTGGTATTGGCTAAGAAATAGACTAGTTGATCAGTGGCATAGGTTAGGTTCACAGGGCAAGATAGTGAATAAAAATAGCAATCTAGTGTTTGACAAACCCAAACATCCCAACTTTTGGGATAAGAATTCATTATTTGACAAAAACTGCTGGGAAAACTGGAAATTAGTATGGCAGAAACTAGGCATGGACCCACATTTAACACCACATACTAAGATTAGATCAAAATGGGTCCAAGATTTAGGCATAAAGAACGAAATCATAAATAAATTGGAGGAACATGGGATGGTTTACCTCTCAGACTTGTGGAGGAGGAAGGAGTTTGTGTCCAAGGGAGAACTAGAGACCATTATTGATCACAAAATAGAACATTTTGATTACACCAAATTAAAAAGTTTCTGCACAAACAAAACTAATGCAAATAAGATTAGAAGGGAAGTAACAAATTGGGAAAACATTTTTACAGTTAATGGTTCTGATAAAGGCCTCATTTCCAAAATATACAGAGAATTGACTTTAATTTATAAGAAATCAAGCCCTTCTCCAATTGATAAATGGTCAAAGCATATGAATAGACAATTTTCAGATGATGAAATTAAAACTATTTCCACTCATATGAAAGAGTGTTCCAAATCACTATTGATCAGAGAAATGCAAATTAAGACAACACTGAGATATCATTACACACCTGTCAGATTGGCTAAGATGACAGGAACAAATAACGATGAATGTTGGAGGGGCTGTGGGAAAACTGGGACACTGATGCATTGTTGGTGGAGTTGTGAAAGAATCCAACCATTCTGGAGAGCAATCTGGAATTATGCCGAAAAAGTTATCAAAATGTGCATACCCTTTGACGCAGCCATACTACTACTGGGCTTATATTCCAAGGAAATACTAAAGAAGGGAAAGGGACCTGTATGTGCCAAAATGTTTGTGGCAGCCCTTTTCATAGTGGCTAGAAGCTGGAAGATGAATGGATGTCCATCAATTGGAGAATGATTGGGTAAATTATGGTATATGAATGTTATGGAATATTATTGTTCTGTAAGAAATGACCAACAGGAGAAATACAGAGAGGCTTGGAGAAACTTACATCAACTGATGCTAAGTGAAACGAGCAGAACCAGAAGATCATTATACACTTCAACAATGATACTGTACGAGGATGTATGCTGATGGAAGTGGATATCTTCAACATAGAGAATAGCTAATCCAATTCCAATTGATTAATGATGGACAGAATCAGCTACATCCAGAAAAGGAACAATGGGAAATGAGTGTAAACTGTTATTTTTACCTTCTGAATCCAATTCTTCCTGTGCAACAAGAAATTCGGTTTTACATACACATATTGTATCTAGAATATACTGTAATATATTTAACATGTATAAGACTGACTGCCATCTGGGGGAGGGGGTTGGGGGAGGAAGGGAAAAAATCTGAACAGAAGTAAGTGCAAGGGATAATGTTGTAAAAAATTACCCATGCATATGTACTGTCAAAAAAAAAAAGGTTATAATTATAAAATTAAATAAAAATTAAATAAATTAATTTAAAAAAATAAAAATGTTATTTTCAAAAAAAAAAAAAAAACAAATAAGAAAGAAATTAAAGAGGTAAATAGAACATTAGAAAAACAAGGTATGATAGGTCTTTGGAGAAAACTGAATGGGGATAGAAAGGAGTATACTTTCTTTGCACCAGTTCATGGAACCTATACAAAAATTGACCTTATATTGGGACATAAAGATTTCAAAATTAAATTCAGGAAGACAGAAATAGCAAATGCTTTCTTCTCAGATCACAATTCAATCAAACTACATTCAACAAGAAGTTAGGGGTAAATAGACCAAAAAGTAATTGAAAACAAAATAAACTCATCTTAAAGAATCACTGGGTGAAACAGCAAATTATTGAAACAATTAATAATTTAACCCAAGATGATGACAACGATGACACATCATACCAAATTTTGTGTGATACAGATAAAGTGGCAATAAGGGAAATTTTATATCTTTAGATGCTTATTTGAATAAAATAGAGAAAGAGAAGATTAATAAATTAGGCCTGCAACTTAATAAGCTAGAAAAACACCAAATTAAAAACCCCCAACCAAAAACTAAACTTGAAATTCTAAAATTAAAAGGAGAAATCAATAATATTTAAAGCAAAAAAAAAAAAACAAAAAAACAAAAAACAAAAAACTATTGAATTAATAAATAAAACTAAGAGTTGCTTTTATGAAAAAGGCAATAAAATAGATAAACCTTTGGTAAATCTGATCAGAAAAAGGAAAGAGGAGAGGAAGATCAGTGGCATAGTGGATAGAGCAACAGCCTTGAATTCAGGAGGACCGAGTTCAAATCTGACCTCAGACACTTAACAATTTTGAGCTGTGTGACCCTTGGCAAGTCACTTAACCTCAGCCTCAGGGGGGAAAAAAAAAAGTAAGGAGGAAAATCAAATTGTGAGTCTTAAAAATGAAAAGGGGGATCTTTCCACCAATGAAGAGGAAATTAGAGAAATAATAAGGAGTTACTTTGCCCAACTTTATGCCAATAAGTTTGATAACTTAAGTGAAATGGATGACTACCTCCAAAATATAGGTTTCCTAGATTAACAGAGGAGGAGCTAAACTGCTTAAATTGTCCCATTTCAGAAAAAGAACTAGAACAAGCTATTAATCAACTCCCCAGGAAAAAATCCCAAGGAGCCAGATGGATTTACATATGAATTCTACCAAACATTTAAAGGACAATTAGCCTCAATGTTATATACACTATTTGAAAAAATAAGGGATGAAGGAGTCCTATCAAACTCCTTTTATGAAACAGACATGGTACTGATACATAAATCAGGTAGGGCAAAAACCGAGAAAGAAAACTATAGACCAATCTCCTTAATGAATATTGATGCTAACATCATAAATAAGATATTAGCAAAACGACTTCAGAAAATCATCTCCAGGATAATACTCTATGATCAAGTAGGATTTATACCAGGAATGCAGGGCTGGTTTAATATTAGGAAAACTATTAGTATAATTGACCATATTAATAATCAAATTAATAAAAACCATATGATCATCTCAATAGATGCAGAAAAAGCATTTGATAAAATACAACATTCATTCCTACTAAAAACACTTGAGAGTATAGGAATAAATGGACTATTCCTTAAAATAATCAGGAGCATATATTTAAGACCGTCAGTAAGCAAAATATGTAATGGAGATAAACTGGAACCTTTCCCAATAAGATCAGGAGTGAAACAAGTTTGCCCACTATCACCATTACTATTCAATATTGTATTAGAAATGCTAGCCTCGGCAATAAGAGATTAAAGGAATAAGAGTAGGTAATGAGGAAATCAAACTGTCACTCTTTGCAGATGATATGATGCTATACTTAGAGAACCCCAGAGATTCTAATAAAAAAGTTATTAGAAATAATTCACAACTTCAGCAAAGTTTTTGGATGCAAAATAAATCCACATGAATCCTCATCATTTTTATACATCACCAACAAAATGCAGCAGCAAGGGATACAAAAAGAAATTAGATTCAAAACAAATGTTGAGAGTATAAAATATTTGGGAATCCATCTATCAAAGAAAATTCAGGCATTATATGAGCAAAATTACAAAACACTTACCACAAAAATAAAGTCAGATTTAAATAATTGGAAAGACATTTAGTGCTTGTAGATAGGCCTAGCGAATATAATCAAAATGAAAATACTCCACAAACTAATCTATTTATTTAGTGCTATACTAATCAGATTCCCAATAAACTATTTTAATGACCTAGAAAATTAACAACAAAATTCATATGGAAGAATAAAAGGTCAAGGATTTCAAAGAAATTAATTTTAAAAAAGTCAGATGAAGGTGGTCTAGCTATGCCTGATCTAAAGCTATATTATAAAGCAGCAGTCACCAAAACCATTTCATATTGGCTAAGAAATAGACTAGTCAATCAGTGGAACAAATTAGGTACACAGGATAAAATAGGGTACAAGTATAGCAATCTAGTGTTTGACAAACTCAAAGATACCAATATTTGTGATAAGAATTCATTATTTGAAAAAAACTGTAGGGAAAACTGGAAATTAGTATGGGATAAATTAGATATGGACCTACACTTAACACCATATGCCAAGATAATATCAAAATGGGCCCATGATTTAGGCATAAAGAATGAGATCATAAATAGATTAGAAGAACAGAGGATAGTCTACCTCTCAGACCTGTGGAGGAGGAAGGAATTTATGACTAGAGGAGAACTAGAGATCATTATTGATCAAAAAATAGAAGATTTTGATTACATCAAATTAAAAAGCTTTTGTAACAAACAAAACTAATGCAAACAAGATTAGAAGGGAAGTAACTAATTGGGAAAATATTTTTACAGTTAAAGGTTCTGATAAAGGCCTCATTTCCAAAATATATAGAGAACTGTCCCTAATTCATAAGAAATCATACCATTCTCCAATTGATAAATGGTCAAAGGATGTGAACAATTTTCAGATGATGAAACTGAAACAATATCCACACATATGAAAGAGTGTTCCAAATCACTACTGATCAGAGAAATGCAAATTAAAAACAACTCTGAGATACCACTACACACCTGTAAGATTGGCTAAGATGACCAAAACAAATAATGATGAATGTTGGAGGGGATGTGGCAAAACTGGGACACTAATGCATTATTGGTGGAGTTTTGAAATTATCCAGCCATTCCGTAGAGCAATTTGGAACTATGCCCAAAAATTATCAAACTGTGCATACCCTTTAATCCAGCAGTGCTACTACTGGGCTTATATCCCAAAGAAATATTATAGATGATAAAGGGACCTGTGTGTGCCAAAATGTTTGTGGTAGCTCTTTTTGTAGTGGCTAAAAACTAGAAAATTAATGGATGTCCATCAATTGGAGAATGGTTGGGTAAATTATGGTATATGAATGTTATAGAATATTATTGCTCTGTAAGAAATGATAAGCAGGATGAATACAGAGAGGTTTGGAGAGACTTACATGAACTGATGCTTAGTGAAATGAGCAGAGTCAGAAGACAACAATACTCTATGAAGATATATTCTGATGGAAGTGGTTATCTTCAACATAAAGAAGATCCTACTCACTTCCAGTTGATCAATGATGGACAGAAACAGCTACACCCAGAGAAAGAACACTGGGAAGTGAATGTAAAGTATTAGCACTACTGTCTTTCTACCTAGGTTACTTATACTTTTGGAATCCAATTCTTAATGTGCAACAAGAAAATTGGATTTACACACATATATGTAGTGTCAAAAATTATAATTATAAAATTAATTTAAAAAATTCAAAAAAACCCCCAAACAACAAATTACCTAACATTTTGGAAGGGAGAGAGGGAGAGAGAGAAAGGGAGAAAGATTCAGAATTAAAAATCTTATAAAATGAATGCTAAAAATTAGATTGTCATGTAATTGGGAAAAAATAAAATACTATTTTAAAAAAAAGAAGAAAACAAGAACCAAAAAAACTAAAAGGACACTAGGAGAATGTGGTTTATTCCATTGTCTCATGTTATAATCTATAATATAATCTTATCTGTACATTCCTAGTCACCAAACCCACTTCCCTGCTCAGGTGACCATGACCATGATTTCTTGGATATTTGAACAATGGTTTTATGGATGAAGAAAAATAAATACAAAAATAAAAAACCTCAAATTTTAAAACTTTATCATTTGTACAAAAATATAACAATTCTCAATAGAAATGACTGAAAGTCTCATACTTCATTGGATCATCGCCTCCCCAGAAAAAAATTATGCTCATTCTCACCGGATAGTTAAATTTTGCTTGTAACACCAGGCCCTTTGTCTTCCAGAATATGGTATTTCAGACTATAATTCTTTCTTGTAGAAATTGTCAGATACTGGGTAATCCTGACTGTTGCTCCTTGATCTTTGTTTTTGTATTTTTGGTTTTGTCTGGCATCTTGCAGTATTTTTATCTTGCGATGGTAGTTCTGAAATTTTGTAACAATGTTCATTTGGCTTTTCTTTATGGTATCTCTTTTTGAAGGTGAACAATGGGTTCTTTCAATGGCTATTTCCCCCTCTGTTTCTATAATTTCAGGGTGGTTTTTGTTAATGATCTCTTGAAGAATGTTATACAGATTCCTTTTTTATTTTGGTAAACCAATGATTTTTAAATTGTGTCTTCTGGATCTATTTTCCAAATTGGCTGTTTTCCCAATGAGGCATTTTATATTTTCTTACATTTTTTAACATTCTTTTTAGTTTGTTTGACTATTTCTTGATGTCTCACAGAGTCATTAATTTCCACTTGTCATTCTAATTTTTAATGTGTGACTTTCTTCACCTAGCTTTTGTATCTCTTTTTCCATGTGGTTTATTCTTTTGTTTAAGTAATTGTTTTCTTCAGTGGATTTTTGTTTCATTTGGTCTAATTATATTTTTTATATAATTGCCTTTCTTTTATAAGCTATTGAATCTCTTGCATACCTCTCATTTCTTTTCTCATTTTTTCTCTACCTTTCTTATTCTTTGGAAGGAGGTTCTTTGGAAGAGTCTTGGTCTCAGCAGGATAGTCACCATGAGGACAGCCAAAGAAGGAATGTCTCGTTTCCAGTCTTTCTCAGCCCTTACATACCCTAATACTGTTACATCACTATAGCATACTGAACGTGTGAACTAGAGAACCATTACATCACCATGCTAAGTACTAAGTATATGTATACTAAAGAATCATCATCTCATCAATTCCACTGAGTTAAAGCCTTGTTATAAATATCCTTGTTTCAAGTATACTTCTCCAGAGTTACAACCCTTTACATGTCATGTTTTCTTTTGTTTTACAGCACAGGGAGGTGAGAATGCTGAATCAGATATTGTTAGCAGGTTTCCTCTGGACTAAAGAGTCTTACTTGAAACAGGTATACATAAATCCATCAGCATAGGAGGTATTACACAAGCACATAGTAATATAACACAGGCTAGTAGTGCTATAACAAACAACATGAATCAATATGAGGAAAATGCATGTCCGTAAGTCCTAGAAATAGTCTAAAACCAATCTATTGTCCATTACTTTATGTCTCAGGGAATCCAATGATTCCTGCTGGTTTTAGAAGTCTTGCAACAGTCTCATTATCAATTTTTGATGTTCATGAGTCAACTGCCATACATATTGGGTTAACAACCATGCTCTTTCAGTGGCACATGTAGTCAGAGATGGAACCACCAGTTGTTTCTCGAGTCTTTTCCTTTGTTTCAAGGGTCTTCTCTTTTTCTGTCTTTCTCTGGTGGACAAAGTGAATACAGCTCATTGATACCCATCTGATTCCTTCTCTATCTGTAGAGATACAATCAAATCCTCTCCCCCAAGCAGTTAACCTATATGGTCCCTTCTATTCACCACTTTCTGGAACTCTCCACATCACCTGGTAATTATCTAAAGATAGTGGAGCTGCTCACACTGGACACTGCTCTTCTGGTGGATTATAAAACCTGTCTGCTGGAGCCAGTGCATCTTTATCAAAAATCAAAAAATTAATAGTGTAAAGAGTTAAATTTAAAAGTTCTCTAGGGTTACCTGTGGCTCCCCCTTTCTTTTGTTTTTGGAGAAGCATCTTGATGTTTCTGTTTCTCCTCTCTACTATTGCCTGTCCTTGAGGATTAAAGGGTATGCATGTGGTGTGTAAAATCTAATACTGTGAACAAAAATGTGCAAAATGTTTAGAAGTATATGCGTGTCCATTATTTGTTTTTATTGCTTGTGGCACACCCATAATTGCAAATGCTTGTATAAGGAATTCAGTGACCACTCGGGCTATCTCTTTTGTTGCTGGTATTGCAAAGTAAATCCTGAAAAGGTGTCTACTACAACATGGATAAAAGACATATGACCAAAAGATTTATAATGGGTCACATCCAATTGCCAAATTTCATTAGGTCTCAAACCACAAGGGTTTTTCCCTAGAGGGAGTGTAGGAGTGTGGAAAGGAAGGCAAGCTGTACAGGTTTTTACTATGCTTCTAGCTTCCTCTTTTGCTATCCCAAATTTCAAATGTAAAGCTCGAGCAGCCTGATGATATTTAGAATGAGATTTTTGGCCTGTCTGAAATAAAGGTGTATAGGCTAACATGGTTAGGAGGTGATCTGCCTTTGAATTTCCATAAAAAAATAGGATTTGAAAGTCCACTATCAGAGTGGACATGAAAGATATAAATCTTCCCTGGATTTTTTCTCACTTGTTTTTGAAGTTCCTTAGAGAACTGATATATATTGGAAGCTACAAATTTTATTTAGGCTGTGGCAATTATTTGTACTACACCTACTGAATAAACTGAATCAAATATTATTTTTACATCTCCTTTATAATAATAAAGAACTAGTATGATTGCATACAATTCATTCTGCTAAATGGACTGAAAATTTACATTACATTTAAAAGGGAGAAACTGCTTTAAATTCTCCATGCCAACTTACAAAAGAATCTCAAGAGACTGTGAGAGAGGTTGAACTGGTTTTAACCAATGTGATTGAAAGTTACTCAAAAACTCTTGGAAATATCACAGTTTTTGCTATAAAAGAGGCACCCACAGCAGTCCTTCATCAAGGAGATAGTGTGATAGTGTGGGTGAAGCTCCCAGCACAACTAGAACTAAGCCTTATTCCTTACCCAGCACTTGTAACTGGAATCTTATTAATGGTCATTATGCGAGTAGTACAATTATCTGAGATAAGACCTCAGAAGATATACACCATTTATACCAATGCACAAATTAATGTGTGCTGTGAAACCATCCCAGAATGGCAAATTTTATTGGCCATAGCTACAAATTTTACACACGGGTTTCCATTAAAGATAACTGGCTATTACATAATTGGCAATGGATTTTTGAAGAAAAGGTTTCTATGGTTCCTCTTAAAAGAGCAACTGTCTTTATAGATACATCCAAACATAGCATTTGAGCTATATACTCTCATGATTTAACTATAGAGTAGTCAAAACTCCTTTTCAGTCCATTTAACAGAATTAATTATATGCAATCATACTAGCTCTTAATTATGGGTTTTGGGTCTTGTTCTTCCACTCCAAATTTTATGCCAACATTGAGTTTTCAGATGCCCTAATTTACCACACTGAAAGCATTGATGAGTCTCTCTGGAAGCCCCTTGCAAAAAGGGATTCTGTTTTCCTATGTTTGAATCTTGAGAAGTCTGCATCATAGCCTGTGTATAAAAGGTATTTGTGCTCAGTGTGGCACAATGTCTTATGATCTCCTCTAAGGTAGCATCCTTATGCTATTAGTTCTTCTATAAACCTCATTAGCACTTTCTCTAGCAAGTTGTCTTATCATAATTTCTGTTGCTGCATTTTCACCAATAGTTCATAGGACAGCTGTATGCAGATGTCCCACAAAATCATCAAAGGGTTCATTTGCACCTTGTCCTATTTTCCAAAAGGCTTCCCCTCTATCTTGTCTGCCTGGGAGGGTGCCCCATGCTGGCATATTAACTCCTGGTTGCCTATTTTGTTGGGCTTGTATACTACAGAGTTCATTATACTCAGAAAGCTACAACAAGTTTTTTCCAGGGTCTAAACATGACCTTGCTATAAATTTCCAATCATTAGGAGTTCAAATTTCATAAGCCAAATTTTCTAATAACATTTTAACATAAGATGTTATTAAATACATAAATAGTGTAAGCCCTTTTCAGATCTTTGATAATTTCTAAATTAAAAGGAGTGTATCTTCTTCTTTATTGACCTGAAGAGTCAAACTCTTCAATCATAAGGAATGCTTCTATTTTCAAATCAGATGTATCATGTACTTCATTTTTAGCTTTAATTAATGCCTTTTGTAATTGTGCCATAGAGGGTGGACAAACCTGCTGCATGGGTAGTGCTGATTGATAAGGACCACACTCCTTAATTTCATCAGCACTATACTTAACTCCTTTCTTGTCCAATTCTTCATGCTTTTCAGTTGTTTTGTCAGTACCATCCCCCTCCTGTTTTTTTTTTTCTTTCTCTTTTCTTATTTTTAAAACTTATGGGATTCCTTAAAGCCAATTGTATTATGTTATATATATATATATATATATATATATATATATATATATATATATATATATATATATATATATATATATATATATATATATATATATATATATATATATATATATGTGTGTGTGTGTGTGTGTGTGTGTGTGTGTGTGTGTATGTATGTGTGTATATATATATATATATATATATATGTGTGTGTGTGTGTGTGTGTGTGTATGTATGTGTATATATATATATATATATAAAAATATATGTATATGTACATATATTATATATATATATATAAATAACTATACCTCTATCTCTATATCCATAACTATATCTCTATATTTATATATAGTTATGGATATAGAGATAGAGATAGATATAGATAGATAGATTTAAAGATATATATACATATATCTTTATATCTATATTTATCTATAAATAAATATCTATATTTATCTACAAATAAAGATATATATCTATATATATATACCTATATCTATATCTATCCATCTATCTATCTATATGTGTGTGTATATATTATATATACAGAGAGAGAAAGAGAGAGAGAGAGAGAGAGAGAGAGAGAGAGAGAGACAGAGACAGAGACAGAGAGAGAGAATGAATCAGGACCATTATCATTGTAATATTCAATTAATTGTTTTCCCACTAGTTTCCATTTATCTGGCTCTAATTTTTCTTCATGAAAGAACCAAGGAGATGTGAACTCTAATATTTCTAAGAGTTCAATTATCTGCTCCCAAGGTACCAGCAAACCTTGCTTCTTTATTAACCTAACTATGCATTCTACCCACTCCCCTCAGGGTGGGGAAGGTACTTTTCTTAGTATTTGCCTCATTTCAGTTGAAAAACGAAAATGACTAGTTTACTCACCCTATTTTTGGGTCACAGGGACTAATCCACTGAACTTATGACCATATCAGTCGAACTGCTGAGTGTAGGTCCTTAGATCCACGTTTGGGTGCCAAAATGTAATTTTCGGACTAGCTTTCTTGGAAGTCCTTCAGATAGGCCTTGGTCTCAGCAGGATAGTCACCATGAGGATGGTCAAAGATGGAATATCTCACTTGCAATCCTTCTCAGCCTTTAAATATCCTGGTACAATTACATCACTACAACATACATATGTATGAACTAAAGAACCATTACATCACCATGCTAAGTACTAAGTATATGTATACTAAAGAATCATCATCTCATCAATTCTACTGAGTTAATACCTTGTTATAAGTATCCTTGTTTCAAGTATATACTCCAAATTTCCTGCCCTCTACAGGTGAGCTTGAGCGGCTTCCTGGCTGCATACCACTATTTTGGTTCCATGTCCTGGAAGTGCCAAAAATATAACTCTCAACTCTTTTAAACTAGTCTCCAATTACTGAAGTATGTTATTTATATAGGCACATTAATTGGGTTGGCATTTATTGAGTTCTTTTGTTCATTATTTTAAACATAGGAGGATCTTGCTTATATAAATCAATAAGCAAAATTATAGACGGAAAATACTTCCATTTAAAAGTAGAATACTGATAATAGAAATTGCAGGATTGAATTTAAGTTTGATATAAGGAACATTTTCTAAATCAGAACTAGAATGAACATTTCCTAATTCATAACTAGAATGGATTAGAAAGATAGTGGATCGCTATTCTCTCTCCTCC
This sequence comes from Sminthopsis crassicaudata, assembly GCF_048593235.1. Classification (NCBI taxonomy): domain Eukaryota; kingdom Metazoa; phylum Chordata; class Mammalia; order Dasyuromorphia; family Dasyuridae; genus Sminthopsis; species Sminthopsis crassicaudata. Next base: position 422,377,452 of record NC_133619.1, read on the forward strand.
TCTCCCTCCCATCAAAACCTGCAAGCTGTTGTTGCTTCATTTTGTTAAATAAGCCATCAGAGACAAGGGAGAATCTGATTGTTTCTTCTCTGAAACTATGATTTTTTTATCTTCTCTCTGGGCATTTTTTTACTTTTCAATCTCCCATTTCATTTCTCTCTGCTCTTACACTTCTTGCTCCATTGAGGGTTGAAAAGCTTACATGTCTTTGAACTCTTCTATTATTTTCCTCATCACTGCTGTGACTTCCCATTTAAAAACTCTTCTCTCTGTTGTATCCAAAATTAGAATGCAAGCATCTTCAAAACAGATACTTTTAATTTTGTAAATTTATCTCCAACATTTAGCATGCTTGACATCTGCTAAGTGTTTAATAAATGTTCGTACATTTATCTTTCAGTGGGAAACTATATTACCAGTTGTTGAATATGCTTTAGAGGAGATGCTTGTTTTGTTACAGTTTGCACTAAATGGCTTCTAAGGTTCCTTCCAATTCTTAGATCCTTTCATTCTGTAAGAGCTGTAACATAATACCTCTGATACTATTTTTTTACACTGGCAAGGGGAAATTAAACAGTTTTTTAAGGTCTTGTAGCTAGTTAGGAATGAGCCCAACCTAAGTCTATGGTACTATATTAAGCACACCTTGTATAGTACTATGATATTTTTTGAGCATATAAGATCCAAGATACCTGGAATAGACTCTGAAATTAATTTTATACCCTGGTGCAGTATATAACTGAATGATATTTTTACATAATATATCACATAATATAGCATGATGAAGTTTAGAGAATGATGCTAACTAATGGACCTAATGGTAGAAAAACTAGGGAGAATGGATGAAGAGTCAGACAAAAAATACCCCATTGTCTTTGTCACTCATCCTTAAACTTAACTTTCCTTTCTTCCTGTTTCTGAATATCAGCATGCAAGAGTATGTTGCTGAGAAGTTAAAAATATATAGAATATGGGCGGTTTTACAGTCCCTACTACCCTCTGCAGTATCATTCCTCTTTGATCTGTTTCCATGGTAATACAGATTGCTTTACTTCTTTAGCTGCTCTCTTCTCAGGCAATGCCAAGGTCTGTAGCTGCAAGCACACCCAAAGGCAGCAAGTCTTGAGGGAGCTAAAATCTATTGGCACTTAGACTTGAGATAATAAGAAATCTTTGTGTCATGTTCTGCCACCACAAGAAAGTAGATATGAATAACAAATTGCATGAGGCCTGCTTCTGAGTGCTATAAAGCTGAATAAATACATTCTATCATTGCCCTATAGGTGTGTACAATCTAAGAGAGATATCAGCAATATAAATTCATGCATATAAGATATGACTGGCATTTAACTGCTGCTCATATGACGTTTTATAACTATGTTATGCCACTTAATCTTCACAACAATAACAACCACAAAAAGTTAGGTATTTCCTGTATCAGTTGAGTTTGGTAGTTAATTTTTTTACAGATGAAGTTGTTTGAAGGTAGTAAAATGACTTGTCTGAGGTCACATGACTATTATTGAGACACAAAGGATATCTTTTTTTTTTTTCCCTACAAACATAGCACTCTTTCCATTTCACAAAAGCATTAGGAAATTCATCTAAAATTAACTAACATAAAATAGATAGTAAGAGATTAAAAATAAGGGTAAATATATAAAGTGGTAGACAAGAGAAGAGGCCAGGAGATGGGAATGGGTAGTTCTTTTGTATTCTGCTCTAATTGATTACATTTTTATGATTATATTCTAGTCATATTTTAGGAGATGTGCTGGTAAATGTTTAACAACCTGCTTTCCAAGTTTTTTAAAGTTTAATTTGCATTTTAAAAACTCTTTCTTTGTCACTTTCATAAGTTCAGGTAATCAACAAAGTGACAAATCAAGCTCTGACTTTATCATTTGCTAATTTCTGAATTATTCACAAAGTGATCACACTGAATTTGTAACTCTAGTGAGTTTAGAGTCATAGAAGATCAGATGAAATCTTGGCTCTTTTCTTCTGTGTATTACTCCATTTTCTCAGTCCACATCTTCACGTTGGAGCTGGATCATTACTTACTGGGAAAGTTGTAGAAAGACTTTCTGAACAGGCATAAGTTATACAGGATAGCCTTCTAAATTGTAAGTTCCCTTATAATTCTGAGATTATGAGATGTTATAAAGTTCTACATAGATCATCAGCCAAAGATAACATGTCAAAGTAGGCCATTTGTTTTTAGTATTCTACTTCCCAACTACTTTGACATCCATCCAACTTTCGAGGTGTCTGCTGAGAAGCATTCATTTTGCTCTCAACTATTAATAATCTCCTTTAAGACTTCTGTCAACTGTATTTGCACTTTTAAAATAAATTCTTTACATCTCCAAATACTTCATGGCCTAATGCAAAGAATCTTTAATGATGAAACTTCTCATATTTTGGTAGGCTATTTGAAAGAGATATTGGACTTTCTTAATGTTATACACATGTATAAACACATATATGCATATGTAGTGTGTGTGTGTGTGTATGTGTGTGTGTGTGTACCTGAGTACTGATGAGGAAGACTGAGTGATCTAATCTTTGGCAAGAATGAATTGGACATGGGGCAAATCAGTCTGCTTCTAGTCAGTCTAAAATAGATACCTTTATAAGACAGTCATAGAAATGACCAATTCAATTCAGTCCAACAGGAGTAATTAAGTGAACACCATTTGCAAAATCCTATCTATTTTGGGGGGAACTCCCTCACAAAGGCTTATAGTCAATAAAACCACTAATTTCCATTCTAGCTCCTTCTACTCTTGAGTTTATGAGTTTAGACCACTTTAATATGGTGCCATGGAAATAGAAATTTTTTAAAAATGGTCTGACTTTGTATTTTTATTTTTCTCTTCTCATTGTTAAATAAGTTATAATATTCTAGTTTAATCTATATACTTCACATGAACAATTTCAGGCTGTTTGAACCAACTGTATCTCCTTTCAAGACAGCATGCTTTTGAAAGTAAACTTGACTGTTAAAAGTTGCCAGTTCAACTGCATATAGCTTATTCTTTTTCAATAACATTTTATCAATATAAGTAATTCAGTATTCTTGGTAATGCATTTGGAACTATTTCAAATATTATGATAAAGTATTTTATGTTTTAAAATTTATGATGTTTAATTTTTAAATTTTATTTATTTAAAAATTATATCAAAGATGTACTTTTCTGGGACTTATTCAGTTTTGTTATATTTATTAAAGATATGTTCTCCCACTTACTCCCAAAGGACTTGAAGTTACATGTCTTATAATACATTTGAAAATAAAACATCTAAGAATAAAAAAGAACTTTAAAAAAAGGCTGCTTGAGTTATGCAGATGTGGCACAACCAATACACTTGGCTCTACATTTGCAGATGGGAAAAACAGAAATACACAGCAGTGTAAAATTTTGTTTTTCTGACCCATGAAGAGCACAAATTAATCGGCAGAGACAATACTTTCCATGGAACTTAAAAACAGAAATTTGGAATAGTATTGTGTTTAGTTATAAGGCAAAAAACCCAATAATTTTAGGAAGATAGGTATTGTTACTTAGCAAGCCATGATATTTTTCCCAAAGAAGAGTTTATATATCCGCATTAACTGCCATCAGTCAACAACCATCAGGTGAGTACATTTAAAAGTCCTAATTGTAAAGACATTCATACAAGGGAGACTGAGAAATAGAAAATTAAATGAATAGTGGTAGAATTATATGTTATATATTATGTAGATGAAAACCACATTGTGGAAATGAAATGTGATCTCAATTAAATTGTATCAGAATGAAAAATAGGCACTTGGAGTTATATATTTCTAATTACTTCTTCCTGTAAACTCAGTAGGTAGTATTTAACATGTCTGAAATTATTATCTAATTGAGTAATAAATACAGGCTATGGCTGGTTTTCAGTTAAGTTTCATAGCTTCTTAATGTAAACTGCAATGATATTTCCTTTGTGAGCTCCATCTATAAGTATAAAATGGTATTTTGAGACTGAATTTATTAAACCTGAAAGTTTTATTATTTTTTAAACCAAAGTAGAATTTGTTCTTCCATTAACTTGGAGACAGGAAATACGTTAAGCAATTATTGACATTGAGAATGTTTGATAAATACCATTGTGGGAAATGAATGATTTGAAGTTAACCATCAAAAATATATGGCTAAATCATTTTCACTTATTTGACTTGGGAGTTGAGTTACAGAATTATGTAAGATTTATCAAGTTTAAAAGGATTTGAGATTCACAAAGTTTCCCCAGTGGTCATTTTAGTATAAAGTAGAATATGAATTAAGAGAAATAAACAAAAATATCAAGACAAAAAGCAAATCTTTTTAAATTTAAAAATGTATAAAATAGAGGTGAATTTATGTTGCATTTTGTTGACTATAAATGATAGCTTTTGCCCTCCATGATCAATTATATCAGGGTTCTGAAGCCTCTAAGTTTCACATGACAATCCTAAGCATTTGAAATGAAACTAGAATAGATCTGTGAAACCATTCATGGGGATATGTTGACACATTCTTTATGAATTTCAAATAATTTTGCTCTGTCATAGTTTTAGAATCTACCTTCTTTATCTTATTATGTGGAAATATTGAGAAATGGGAAACCTTTTCATTTCAGAGAATTTCTGTGATCAAGTCATTCCTCTACACAAAACTGCTTTTAATGTTCAGTTATATCTATGGAATAATTCCTGAAATGTTGATCCTGTTATTAAGGATTAGGACATTAAAAAATGAATGAATTACCATATAAATTGGTCTTCTTTTTCAGTGCCATATCAATCAAACTGCCAAAAATTATTTTATAGAGCTAGAAAAAATAATAACAAAATTTATCTGGAAGAACAAAAGTTCAGGAATATCAAGAGAATTAATAAAAAAAAATGCAAAGTATGGTGGCCTACCAGTATGAGATTTAAAACTCTATTATAATTACATCTTATGAAGAGACAAAAAAGAACTAGTGCAATTAAGGAAAAGAAAGAATGAGGATGAATATTGTGTGAGCCTTACACTTATGAGATTTGGTTCAAAGAGAGAATATCAGTCATATTTAGCTTCACAGAGTAAATTGTCTTACTATATAGGGAAGTAGGAGAAGGAAGGGGAAAGAAAAGAAGAAAGCTAATGGGAGGGAGAACAGAAGTAGAAGGGGAGGTAAAGGGAAAAGGAAAGACACAAGTAAAACTTGAGGAAAATAAGTTGGTGGGAGATACAGAGTTAGTCATTTTAACAGTGAATATAAATATGAATGGGATGAATTCTCCCATAAAAAAGATGTGGATAGCAGACTGGATTGAAAACCAGAATCCTACAAGATGTTGTTTACAAGAAACACATTTAAAGTAGAGTGATATATATATATATATATGTAGAGAGAGAGAGAGAGAGAGAGAGAGAGAGAGAGAGAGAGAGAGAGAGAGAGTAAAAGTAAAAGGCTGGTGTGCAGATTCTCTTATGCTTTAGCTAAAGAAAAAAAAAAAGCAGAGGTAGCAATCCTGATCTCAGATGAAGCAAAAACAAAAATAGATCTAATTAAAAGACATAAGGAAGGAAACTACATTTTACTAATAGGCACCATTAATGAAGTAATGAAGTAATACCAATACTAAACATATATGCTGAACGTGGCATAGAATTCAAATTCCTAGAGAAAAAGTTGAGAACTTCAAAAAGAATTAGACAGCAAAATTATACCAGTGGGTGATATTAAATTTGCTCCCTCAGAACTAAATAAATCAAACTACAAAATAAATAAGAAGCTAAGGAGGTATATAGATATGATACAGCTTTTGAGAAAATTGAATGAGGACAGAAAGGAATATGATTTTTTTCTTGGTGGTACACAGAATGTACACAAAGATTCACCATGTATTAGTGCATAAAACCTCAAAATCAAATGCAGAAAGGCAAAAATAGTAAATGTATCTTTGTCAGATAAATTATACCTAATAAAGGACTAGGGAAAAATAGACCAAAATATAAAATGGAAACTAAATAATCTAATCCTAGAGCAGGCAAAGCTACCCCTTATGCTCAAAGCCAAGCTCAAAGCTCAAAGTCAAGCTCAAAGCTCAACTCCACAGAACTTTACAGGAAGCTTGGGACAGGGTGAACTTTTCACCAATGAAGAGGAAATTAGAGCAATAATTAGGAGCTGTATACAAATAAATCTGATAATCTAAGTAAAATGCATGACTACTTACAAAAAAATATAAATTGCCCAGATTAACAGAGGAGGAAATAAATTATTTAAGTAGTACTATTTTAGAAAAAGAAATTGGAGATCAGTTGTGAGGGTAGAGCCAAGATGGTAGAGTAAAGTTAGGAAGCTGCTCAAGCTGTCCCAGTTTCCCTCAAAAGAAAAAAAAAATCACATGAAACCAAGGTTCTGAACAAAATCAGCTCAAGGTACACTGAAAAAACTTCAAGAAAGGTCAGTCTCACAAGGATGAAAAAGGTGTTCAGACAAGGTCATTTATACTCTGGGAAAGCTGGTGAGACCATTATAATAACAGCAAATCAGAAACTAGGACCCTCAATCCTAGCTCAGTAGAGGAGCAAATCAATGAGTCCAGTCCTAGCTCAAAAGTCAAACTCTGGGAAACCAGGCTATTTCATGAACAGAGCAGGCAAAGATACCCCTTATGCTCAAAGCCAAGCTCAAAGCTCAAAGCCAAGCTCAAAGCTCAACTCCACAGAACTGTACAGGAAGCTTGGGACAGTGTCCCCTTACCCTAGGAGCAGAGCTCCATCTTTAAAGTAAAAAAGAGGAAATGCCAAAAGAAAGGAAAAGAAAACGAGCAAGAAACATAAAAGAATCTTGGACATAGTATGATAATAATAAACAGGGCAGACCAAAACACAAACTCAGAAGAGGACAGAATGTTCACAGGAGAACTCTCAAAGACTGAGATAAGTTGGTCTCAAGCCAATTAACTCAATTAATACCAAATAAACTCAAGGCCAGAGAAGCTTCTTGGAAATGTTCATCAAAAGGAAAATATGACAAGTAGAAGGAAGAATTGAGAAAAGAAATTAAAAGGTATGAATAAGAGAGTCAACAGTTTGGAAAAGGAAGGAAAAAAAATTGTCCGAATAAAACAACTACTTAAATAGCAGGAATAAATTAAATAGGAAAAGAGATACAAAAGATAACTGAAGAAAATCACACATTACAAAGTAGAACAGAGCAAATTGAAGCTAATGATTTTGTGAGACAGCAAGAATCAGTCAAACAAATTAAAAAGAATGAAAAAAATGAAGAAAATACAAAATACTTCATTGGCAAAACAGACAATCTGGACAATAGATGCAGAAGAGAATTTAAAAATTATTGGACTACCTGAAGGCCATAACCAAAAAAAAAAAAAAAAAAAAAAGAGCTTAAATGGCATTCTATAAGTTGTCATTAAGGAAAACTGCCCCAATATTCCAGAAACAGAGGGGGAAATACTCATGGAAAGAATTCATTGTTTATCTTTTGAAAGAGATCCCACAAGAAAAACACTAAGGAACACTTGTGAAACTCCAAAACTAGAATCTCACACTGCAAGGTGCCAGAGATAAACAATTCAAATATCAAGGAGCAACAGTCAGGATTTCCCAGGAATTTGCAGCTTCTACAAGAATTAGAGGGCCTGGAATACCATATACCAGAAAGCAAAAGACCTTAGCTTACAATCAAGAATTAGTTACCCAGAAAGATTCAGCATCATCTTTCAGGAAAGGAGATGGAGCTTCAATGAAGTAAGAGACTTTCAATCATTTCTATTGAAAAAATCAGAACTACACAGAAAATTTAATCTACAAACATAGGATGCAAGAGAATCATAAAAAGATAAACAGAAGAAAATATTTATTTAAAGCTTAGGCTGTTTACATCCCTAGATGGAAAAACAATATCTCTAACTGTATCTGTCCCTGGGGAGTTCAATGAGGGGAGGTATCATGTGGACTGAGGGTGTGGTTGTTAAGGGACTTTTATGTGATGACATCAAAGGAAAAGACATTAAAGAGTAAAAAATGGTCTGTACATGAAAAAGAGGGAAGGAGAGATATAATGGGACAATTAGTTCACACCAAGAGGTTCAATAGATCTATTACATGAAGGGAAAAAAGAAAAGAATGAGCTTTGTTTGAAGTTTGAGCTCATCAGGTTTTGGTTCTAAGAGGAAATAACAATCATTAGTTGGATATAGAAATTTACCTAATCTATAATATAGTAGCAGGAGAAAGAGAAAAAGAAAAGGAAGGGACAGGATAGAAGGGATGGCAGAAACAATGGAGGAAAAGGTAAAAGAAGAAGGGAAGGGTTGATAGAAAATAAAGGTAATGCATGGAGTGAGTTAAAAATAGTAGTAAGAAAAGTGAGAAGGATGATAGGAGGTAAGAGTGAATGAGGTGGGTAAAAAAACACAGGACTAAGGACAGATAAGGAGAACAAAAGTATCTATAAGGGAGAAAATGGGATGGAGGAAAATATAGAGATGTTAATGCCATAAAATGGAAGCAAATAACAGAGTGGATTAAAAAAACAGAATCCTACAATATGTTGTCTACAAGGAATACTTTTGACACAGAGAGTCACATACAGAATAAAGGTAAAAGGATAGAACAGACTTTATTATGTTTCAATTGCAATATAAAAAGCAGGGTTAGCAATTCTGATCTTAGACAAAACAAAAATAAAAATAGATCTTATTAAAAGAGATAAGGAGGTAAAGGTCATCTTGATAAATTGTAGAGGGTCAGAACACTGAAAAGGTATACTTAAGATACTGACAGCAGGGTACTTATAGTTAAGCACCTACTCAGTATGATTGATGAGATAATGATTCCCTAGTTAAGCACATACTTAGTGTGATATGATGATGTAATGGCTCTCCAAATAGTTGGTGCATCCTCAGTGTGCTGTAGTGATGAAATCATACTGAGGTATTTAAGGGCTAAGGGATACAGAAGAGTCTCAGCCTCAGACACAGAAGACTCTCTCAGACAAAGACACAGAAGGAGTCTCAGATACAGACACAAAAGAAGACTCAAGACACCATCTCTGATCACCTCATCAGTCTCTTGCTTTCATCACTCCCCCACTAAGACCAAGTACTCAGGCTGGTCCCCAGATCTCCCAAAAGCTAGTCCAGACATTACATTTTGGCATCCAAATGTGGGGCCCTAGAAACACAGAGCCTTGAAAAGCAGGGCACAAAGCTTTCAATTGATGATATTGTAAGCTTAGTGGAGAAATCCCTGTGACCTGGAAATAGGGTGAGTATAAAAAGAGACAAGCAGGAAACTTTGGTAAGGGCTAAACTAGTCACTTTCATTTTTCAGCTAAAATGGGGCAAATACTAAGAGATGTAGAGTTTTGGCCCTTTACAATAAGGGGCACAGAAAGCAATGGAGTTACAATGATACTAAATGTGTATACAGCAAATGATATAGTAGGTAAATTCCTAGAGAAGATTTTAAGCCAGTTACAGGAAAAAATAGACAGCAAAAGTATTTTATTGGGGCCTTCAATATTCTCTCTCAGAATCAGACAAATCTAACCACAAAATAAAAAAGAAAGAAAATAGGGAATTTAATAGAAAAAACTATGTATGATAGACCTCTGGAGAAATTGAATAGAATAAAAAAAGAAATACACCTTTTTCTTGGCAGTACATGGCACCTAAACAAAAATTGACCATTAGGATATAAGAACCTCACAATCAAATGCAAAAAAGCAGAAATAGTAAAGGTTTCCTTTTCAGGCTACAGTGAAATAAAAATTATATTCAATAAAGATAGACTAAAAAACCAATTGGAAATCACAGTAATAATGCATAATTTAATCGAAGAAAATGACAATAATGAGACAACATACCAAAACCAATGGGATGCAGCCCAAAGCAATTCTTAGGGGAAATATTATATTTCTAAATAGTTACATAAACAAAATAGAGAAAGAGTAGATCAATGAATTAGGCATTCAACTAAAAAAAGCTAGAAAAATACAAATAAAAAATACCAAATTAGAAAATTTGAAACTCAAAAGAGAGATTAATAAATAGAGAATGAGTAAACAAAACAAAATTTTGCTTTTATGAAAAAAACTAACAAAATAGATAAACCTTTGGTTAATTTGATCAGAAAAAAGGAAAAAAAAATCACTATTATCAAAAATAAAATGGGTGAACTACCCACCAATGAAAAAGAAATTAAAATAATTATTAGGAGTTATTTTACCCAACTTTATGACAGCAAATCAGAAAATCTAACTGAAATGTATGAATATTTACAAAAATTACTCAGGTTAACAGAAGAGGAAATAAAATACTTAAATAATCCCGTTTTAGAAAAAGAAATTGAACAAGTCATTCATGAACTCCTTAAAAAAATCTCCAGGGCCAGGATTCACAAAGTAAATTCTACCAACGATTGAAAACAACAACAAAAAAATGATACTATGTAAAATATTTGCAAAAAATAGGCAAAGAAAGAATACTAGGGGGAATCTAGCTGGTGTAGTAGATAGAGCACTAGCCCTGAAGTCAAGGAGGACTTGAGTTCAAATATGACCTCAGACATTTAAAACTTTCTGGCTGTGTGATACTGGGCAAGTCATTTAACCCCAATTGCCTCAGCAAAAAAAAAAAAAAAGAGTACTGCCAAATTATTTCTATGACACAAATATGGCACTGATATTATATGATTATTAAGACAGTGCATGGTGGATTTGGGCAAATTGCAATGTAGCAAAGAAATTTGGAGAACAGGTAAATGATGTCACCGTGATCAATGATCAAAAAGGAAAAGTTAGAAAAGCCTTTATCATGTTAGGTAGACCTTCATGATGAACCTGGAGAAGGAAAAGAAGAATCTATAGAGTTTGTTGGCATAAAAGTGGCTGTACCCTGCTTCATTGTTAGAAATGATCAAAGAAATCACAGATTCATTTGATAACTGACTACTATATATTTCATAGGATTATTATGAAAAGTATGATTTCCAAACTATGAAGGACCACATAAATATATGTATTCATTATTTTTTCAATTATCAGTTTTCTTAACCTGTCAATAATTATAATGGTATTTTTGGTTTTGCAAAACAATTTACCTAAATTAAGCCATTTGATCCTCATAATAACCATGAGAGCAAACGGTATTACCACCCTATTTCATGGCTGAGGAGGATGAAGATGAGAAAAGTTAAGTAACTTACCAAGATTGTACAATTAGTATCTTAGAGAAGATTCTTGACATGGAACATCCTAATTTGCAACCTGACTCTATTCACCACGTCATGTAGCTGCCCTGAGTAAATGACTATCATAGTTCACTATAGCCTACATATTCTGATTCTCTGAATGTACAGAATATCAAGGAGAAGTAAGCTGAGATTGCAAATTAGCTCTGTTGTGAATTGTAACCCACAAATTGGATAATTTGAAGGCTGTAAGAATGGTGCTTTTCTATGAAGATCTCTCCAGTGGAATATTAGGTTCTTGTAAGCAGATTTTGTTTTTCTTTGTTTTTGTATCCTCAGTGCCTGATATTTAGTAAGCTCTTAGTAAATATTTATTGAATGAATGAATCAATTGCACTTCATCTTGTAAACTGTAACATATATATATATATATATATATATATATATATGTTACAGTTTACAAGATGAAAAAAAACCCCAACATATATATATATATATATATATATATATATATATATATATATATATATATATATATGTTGGGGGTTTTTTTCGATAGAGAGTAGAGTTGGTATATAAAAAAAGCATGGATTCTTGGAATAGTGTAAGTTTGGTAGACAAATTAATTTAATGTGACTTGTAAAGTATTATCTGATTTGGTGGCACTTTTCATAGAATCCCAAAGTGGTAGCAAATAGTCATGCATCTTGTGAGAAAGAAATTAACAACAATGGATTCGGCAACATTCCTGAGAGTGAAAGAATCAAAATTATGTCAGCACCTATTAATCTCTAAACAGGAGTGTCAGGAGTTTTCATATGAATAGGTTCCTTTTTTTGTTTGTTTGTTTGTTTGTTTGTTTGTTTTTTTGAAAATAGTATTTTTTTCCAAGTTGAGTGGATACTTTGATATTTAGATTACCTCCAGAAATCTACTTTTTAGGAACATAAATTTTAGGATTGTGAGGATATGCAGCAGCCATTTATATTTCTACTTTTTGGAAAACCATTTGAATAGTCACAAGTCTATGGCTTTTAATCTTTCCAGTGTTTAAATCTTCTTAGCCTGCTGGGAAGACTAAAATCAGTCTTTTTAGCACTCACATGTTTATCTTGGAACCCTACAGTTCAAAAAATTAATTTCTGTTGGAATCAAAATGTCATGATGAAGTTGGTTATTCTGACTGGGTTGCAAAGCAATCACTTTCTATTAATTATGCATCTTCTATCGGGATTGTCTGGCACATTTCCCTCAAAGCCTTCTAATTTTCTAACATTCTTGATGGTCTCTAATGAAAAAGAGTGGTGCTTTTGCCTTTAAATTAAGATTACTTTAATGTCAAAGATTATGAAAGAATTCATTTTTCCATGAAGTGTATTATCTTGTAAAAGGAAACACCATTACCTTTTAGAGTCAGTTTCTGTCTTTAATGCCATGAATAAAATTGAAGAAATTTCAACTATATGATGACTTGGTTATTTCATAAGGAATTTGAATTAAATGACACCAAATATTTCATATGAGAAAACTTTTGACTTGGCGGGAAAGCTATTTAAAACATTTGTTTACTGGACTTTTTCCATACCAAAAATAGTGCTTTTGTATCACAAATATGGAGGCTATTTTCAAAAATTATCTTTTTGAAAACAGAAAAAAAATGCATGTTTTCCTAAAGGTATTATTACTTAGTATTCACATAATTTGTGGTGAACTCACAGCTAATATTCAAAGTTCTTCAGTTGTAGGAATTGTGAAGATATAAGCCCCCCTGGATCTAGGGTTGTTATCTCTGCTATGTCTTGCATTTTTAACTGTCACTTCATTTAAGGATCTAACTTGAATTGAATTTGTAGTGTGATCATTTGTAGCTTGGAAACTGGCAAATGCAATAGATCAGGGTTTAATTTGTTGTTTTGTTGTTGGTTTAGACTTAAGAAAATGTTCAGAATGTAGATTAAATTAAATTTAAAACATGTCATGGATACATTTCCAGCTGCCCGTGATTCAATTGTCAAACATTTACCAGAGCAACCTGAATGCAATCTCATGAAGGAAAAGTGCTGTTTTTATTTTTCTTGAGTGTCTCTCATGGAGGCATATAATTGTCTTCCAACAAGAAATAATAATAATAATAGTAATAATTGTAATAGCAATTACAGGGTACTTTAAGGTTTGCAAATGCTGTTTCATTTGATCTTTCCAATAAACCTGTGAGATAGATACTATCATTATTGTCATTTTGCTGAAATTATAAATGATTAAATACTTTGTACACTATCACACAACTAGTAACCACTTGAGGCAAAATTCAAACTCAAGTTCAAATCCAACATTCCAAACAATGATTCACCCAGATCTAAAGAATCTTCAAGATTCTTATTAGGCAATGTTTCAGAGTAAGCAAAATGTGAGGCTATTAACTATTGCAATAGCCTTCTTATTGGTTTTCCTGTCTCAGATCTCTGCCCACTCTAATGTATTCTCCATGAAGCAGTGAACATGATCTTTATATAGTGACACTTTAAATATGTAACAACCCTAAAACAATTATATAAATTCCAGTTCCTTATTACCTCTAAACTCAAGAGCAATTTTTTTGTTTGTTTTTTTTGCTTTCAGTCTTTCATAAACTGGTTCCTTTTCATATTTTCAATCCTCTTATACTTTATTTGTCTTCACCTACTATCTCATACAATGCCACTGTCTACTTTCTGTTCTTTGTGCAAAACACTTCAGTTCTCAATTTTATGCATTTCCATTAGTTCTTGTGCATTCCAGGCTCTCTTTTTTGAACCTTCACTCCTGACTTCTCAGATTTGCTTTTAGTGCTAAAATCTCACCTTCCCCAAGAAGCCTTTTTCATTTCCCCTTAATGCTAGTACTTTCTTTCTGAAGGGACCTAGTGTTTTCCTGAGTTTATATTCAATTTATTCTAGATATATTTTGTTTGAGTGTTGTCTCTTCATTAAATTGTAAGCAATTTGAAGGTAGAGACTATTTTCTCTTTGAAGCTCTAATACTTAGTACAGTGCTTACTAAATGTTTTTTGACTTGGCAAGAATCTGGAAAACTAGCAAGAACATTAGAAATTTTTGAATCTAGGCCTTTCAATTTATGGATGATAAAACTAATGCTGAGAGAGTGCTTTTTGGCAAGATGGTATGACTTAGAATGCTCTAGAATTTTGTGGCAGAGAACCAGGTTTCATTCCAATAAATAAAATTGTTTTACTTTAATATTGTTATGATTCTTCTCCTCCCTTAAATACAGTATTCAATTATTTTATTTTAATAATAATTTAGTCTTAAAATTTACAAAACTTCTTCACCACCCTAAGGTACACAACACAATAGAAAAATGTTCTTTCTTTTCAGTTCAATTCATCACACATAGGTATTTCTGTATTGATGTATCACATCAATAAAACTAAATTCAGTGAATGACATTTTAATTGAGTACAGTATGATTACCTCATATGCCATTTGAAAACAATTTTAATCTTTAGCATATTATTTTGCCTTTGCATCACAATTATTGTTTTACATAACAAATTTGGAACAAAATGCATTTTGATTGTTATAATGTAATTCAGGCCTCATAAATAAAATTTATAATGGAAAGGCAATTGGATATTGATGAAATCAACATAATGGACTGGTCTATTTTGCTCTTACTGCTGAGTCTTTAAATTCTTCACACTGATGCATATGTTGATAATTAATCAGGTACACAATTATCAAGTTAGCAATAAGACTTTAAAATATTCTTCTATTTGGAACTAATAGATAATAAATGTAGCCACCAATAAAAAGTTGTGGATGACTTAAAATAATTATTGCTACTTTAACACAGATATAAAGAAAAAATAGTACTCAGCAAAATTACAGAAGTGTCATCTTCATCTTATATGCAAATAAATCATTATGAAAAGAATGGCTTCTCCATTGTTTATTGCTAGATGAGATGATCATGTCCTATGAAATATTTTCCCTTGTTTCTCTTATATGCAAGGCATAATCACCTTCTTTATTCTTTTCTATAAACCCATTCCTAAACAAAAACAAATAAAAAAATACTTGTGAAGCATTTTTCTGTTTAACTGTAATCTATGTCTTCTGATTCTGTTTGTAGGAGGAATGTTAAAGCACGTGGAATTAAGATTCAGTTCTTCCATTTGCTTGTTAGTTCATTTCTTTTGGGACAAAGATATCATATTCAGAGAATAATTAGATTTACATGTATCTTACATATTGTAAGATTCTTATCATCCTTTGTTTCATTTTGCTACTCTATCATTTTCACCAATGCTGCAGAATCATAATGGAGTGCAGATTATTTTGTATTTTTATTTTTTATTGATCTGCATAGTTTAAAAATTCACCAACTTATGTCTAGTTTAAAAGTAATGAGTCTTTCCATACTGAGTGAAGCTGATTTGTAGGCAGCAAACACAATCTATTACTGGGACAACATACATTCTTTCTAACTCATAGTCTAGACAAGCATTTAAGAGGTGTCTTATGATCATTTGTGGAGGTTTCTTATGCATATAGACATCTAGAGTTTAAAACTTCTTATTTTTTCCGGAGGTTTGTTCTATTGCAAAATTATTTAAAATATTAAAACTGATTTACCTTAAATGAATTAGCCCATTCATATAAGAATGGTTATTGACAAGCAAGATTAATTTTCTTTGAAGGAAAAAAAAAAGTAACAATTCTAGGAATTGATTATTATGTTTTATAGAGGTTAAAATATTGAAGAATGTTTCTTTTGATGCTCTGTTACTCCTACAGTATAACTATTCAAAGCTTTTTTATGATAGTTATGATAGTTTATAACCTTTCTTGAAATACCACACTTCCATGATTAAATATAATTATTTTATCCATTTATGACTTTACAATAACCAAGATTTTAGTTAACATTGTCACCTAGTAAGGTCTGAAAAAAGCTTATAATTTTAAATGAACAAGGAATTAATGATCTAGTAAATATGTTCATTTACTCCTGAAATCTTATATTATTTATATACATTTGGTAGAGTTTGAGATTATTTTATCCTTTTATGTAGAACCTAATGCAATAAATAGAAAGATATTTTATTGACAAAGAGTCAATGATAATAAAGGCTTTCATGATGTCAAATATATCTATTTGAAAATGTCAAAGTACAATGAAAAGTTAATGTAGCAAGCTAAATCTTTTGAATTTGTGATCATTTAACAAGAAACATCAATTGGCTACTACATTTTTGTGAGAAATGCTGAGATACACAGGAAAGTGAATTGGGCATTTTTCTGTTCTCATGAAACTTATTATCTAATAGAAATAATACATATATGAATATAAAGGCAGTCTATTTGATTTGTAAAGATTATATTTACTTTAATTTAACTAACATTTTAAATGCCTGTAGTGTACTTTCTGATATACTATGAAATAAGGTATATCAAATTGTTTTTTATCTACTGTTAGAATGACATGAAAAATAATAAGCATCTTTTATTCATTGTCATAGGAGAGATTAGAAAACAAAGAAGTGTAATAATTAAGAGGAAGTAATTAAGCTAGAAACTAATTTCATCCTTTTTATTAACTTCTTATTATTTCAAAACTTTTGATTCTACTTTCTAAAAGGGAAGAGCTATACAAAAGTAAACAAATAAAAATCATGGCCACCCATATGCCTTCCAAAAGGATGAGATTCTTATATTTCTTACTATTGGCACTCTTGAAACTACCTTGTGGGCCATGAAGGTTAAAAAACTCACCTATTTGGTCAAACAATTCATTATAGATTTCCTTTATAGACTTCACTTAATGATACATTTGAATATTACTCAAGATTTGCTTTTTTAAAAAATCAGGAATTTTTAATGAATGGGTATTTTCTCTTAGTTATGAAAACTTGGAGTTACAAATTATAGTTTTCTTGCAAAATATTGGCATTTAATATTTGTACAATTCTAGTGTCCTGGAATCAAATTGATTTTAAAAAGTGAAAATTTAATTTTTTATTCTACATTTGTTTACGATATGAATAATTGGGGGTGGAGCCAAGATGGCAGAGAAGATACATGCGAACATCTAAGCTCCCTGTTACTCTCAATACCAATTATCTAACAGCCTCAAAAATAATGCTGGACTGATAAAAATCACAAGGATTAGAAGCAAAATTTACCAGCCGAAGAGAATCTGGAATTTTGTCAGAAAAGATTGGTCCGGAGGGGAGGGAAAAAAAAAAAAAAGACCATATAGTAAGTCAGAACTATGCACTAACTTGTTCTTACTAGGGCTATGAAGATGTATGTTTTGGCTTTGAAAAACTGCTCCAAAGTATAATAACTTTGTTATTATATCTGATTTTCCCACAATTAAAAATCAGTGTACTTGGGTATAAGACATAGAGACCCCCTCATCTCCAAAATATATAGAGAACTGACCCTGATTTATAGGAAACCAAACCATTCTCCAATTGATAAATGGTTAAGGGATATGAACAGACAATGCTCAGATGATGAAATTGAAACTATTTCCACTCATATGAAAGAGTGTTCCAAATCACTACTGATCAGAGAAATGCAAATTAAGACAACTCTGAGATACCACTACACACCTGTCAGATTGGCTAAGATGACAGGAAATAATAATGATGAATGTTGGAGGGGATGTGGGAAAACTGGGACACTGATACATTGTTGGTGGAGTTGTGAAAGAATCCAGCCATTCTGGAGAGCAATTTGGAACTATGCCCAAAAAGTTGTCAAACTGTGCATACCCTTTGACCCAGCATTGCTGTTATTGGCCTTATATCCCAAAGAAATACTAAAGAGTGGAAAGGGACCTGTATGTGCCAAAATGTTTGTGGCAGCTCTTTTTGTTGTAGCTAGAAACTGGAAGTTGAATGGATGTCCATCAATTGGAGAATGATTGGGTAAATTGTGGTATATGAAGGTTATGGAATATTATTGCTCTGTAAGAAATGACCAGCAGGAGGAATACAGAGAGGCTTGGAGAGACTTAAATCAACTGTTGCTGAGTGAAATGAACAGAACCAGAAGATCACTATACACTTCAACAACAATACTGTATGAGGATGTATTCTGATGGAAGTGGAAATCTTCAACATAAAGAAGATCCAACTCACTTCCAGTCGATCAATGATGGACAGAAATAACTACACCCAGAGAAGGAACACTGGGAAGCGAATGTAAATTGTTAGCACTACTGTCTATCTACCCAGGTTACTTATACCTTCGGAAGCTAATAATTAATGTGCAACAAGAAAATGGTATTTACACACATATATTGTATTTAGGTTATATTGTAACACATGTAAAATGTATGGGATTGCCTGCCAAACTGGGGGAGAGAGTGGAGGGAGGGAGGGGATAATTTGGAAAAATGAATAAAAAAAAAAAAAGAAAATCATAAAAAAACCATTAACCCTTGTGTAACCTCACTCCTTTCCCTAGATGGCAAGTAATCTAATATATGTTAAACATGGTAGAAATTGTGACTTCAACTTTAATACTTTTCAGTCTTTATTTTAAACTATATCATGCTGTCACCATTTATGAATATAAGGAATATATGAATATAAGAATACAATAGATTGTATTTCTTTTTTGACAAACTGAATAATTTGACAAAGAAGAAGATAATTCATTCTGTTATCCTGAAGATATATATGGATGCAATTCACTTATTAAAAGAAAAAGGCCACTTGAAAAAAAAAAAGACATAGAGACCCCAACAAGCTTTTCCCCATTCCAATGTGAAAAATTCAAATTTCATCCTATCTAATTCTCCAAGCCATAGTTTCTGTTGTCAATGAGGGAGGGTGATTAATTCAGGCAGACTTCAGACTCTGCTTTCTGATACCTGTGAACACCCAGGCATCAAATTTCTTGTTATTCATGAAAGTCCTAGAACAAAGCCAAATAAACATCCCACCGGATTCTAGGACAGAAATGTTGATGTTATATGTTAAGAAGGGTAGAAGGGTGTGTAATTATCCACTTTCCTATGGCTAACCTGATTTCTACTCTTTCTTTTCAAATCTGTCAATGAATAGTTAAGAGCTACCTAACTTAAAAAAAAAAAAAAAAAAAAAAAAAAAACTTCTCTTCTCCTGTTAGTGCATGCCTCTCTATTTTAGTCCATCTTCTTCTTCCCTTCTCTATTCTTTTGCCATTTGGAACCATTTTTTTTGATTGAAAATTGCCCCTTGGATCAAATTTCTGTCTCACATGACATCAATCTTGTAGTCATAGAAACCTTGCCTTTGGAAAGATTCTTCATTACTGACCAGTACTGAATGCTGGCTACAGTACTTCATAAATTTCATAAGATTTTAGGATCATAATTTTAGGATTGTAAGATACCTTTTAGCTTCAATATAATGATATCATCATACTGAAGGAACTTTAAAAGAGTAAGAATCCATGCATAAGCCATTCCACAGAATGAAGGAGCTTACTGGATAATGTGTTACTATCTTATCATTAGATGTCTGTTATCTATGAGAAGCATTGTGAGATGTGACAGATGAGCCCCTTTATTTTTTTTCTGCTGAAATCAAAAAGCAAAATTTGGCAATATTAACACTGCACTGCAGCAAAGCACTCTTGCAAACAGAGTTTGATCTTAAGCTTTGAGATGTATAGATTTATCAAATGGCAAAAATCAAAACAAGTTGCTTTCTGTTTATTTGTCTTTTTGGTATTTGAGTGGATCCATTTACCTTTATCTTTGTTCCTGTTAAGAGAATCATTTTAGCTTTGATAAAATCTGCTAGAATAGTTTGTTTCCAAGGTAACATAGTTTGAACCAAAGTTGAATATAACAAAATACTATTAATCAGTTTAGAAGCTTTGTATGTTGTCTCATTTTTTACATTTTTCTTTTTATTGAGTGATAGTACCTTTTCAAAATTAAATATTCAGGTTTACATAACACCATTTATTTGAATAAGAAATGGAAAATTTTAATCACCCAGATGTTCTAACTTTTCTACATCTGGCTATCTTATCATTTTGTTGATATTATCTTGGTTTGTATTATTTAAACGAGATTGAAAAGACCAAGAGAGTTTATTTCTTCACTTAGTTTTCCTACAATTGAAAATATTTGCAGACTTTCCTTTTAGACTTAAAACTAGCATGGCATGTTTTTTTTTTTTTTTTTTTTTTTTAGTGTGGATTATCCCTGTTTTAACTTTTTGCAGTATCTGTCACAAACACATAGTACAGTTTTCTAAAAATCCTGATAAATGCATTTTAAGTATTAGCATTTTGTAGACAGTTATTTTTTCATTTTAAGAAACACATAATATTATGTTATAAAACTTGGAATGCTTTAGTTATAACTAGAAGAACTTCTTAAAAGCAGCATATTGGCAAGAACAGAAGGATAGGAATAGCAAGATAAAAATTTTAGTCTTGAGTTTTTGCTTGGTTAAGTCTTTGAAATCACTCTGACTCTTAGTTTTTTCATCTTTAAAATTGGGCTTCACATAGCACTGTAATGAGGCTTAAATGAAATATCATATGTGAAAGAATATTTATGACTTTATATATTGTGTGTATGTCTATACACATACACAGATACATATAATATCTTATATGTTTGTTATCTAGATAGAATATAATACATCTTTTGTTTATAGTTGCAATAACAGCTGTAGTACAGAACATATAATAAGCACATCAATATAGCTATATACAACTATTAATCTAGCTTATCAGTCTAACTATTTAAAGGCAATAAGGATATACTAAGTACTTAATATAAACTTGGCATTTTGCTAATTGCTGAGCATATAAAGAAAAGTCCCTATTCTCAAGGATATTATGCTCTAATGAGCATATTCAAACAACTATACACAAACAAACTAAATACATGATAAATTGGAGAAGAAGCATGTTAATAGTGGATCAAGGAGTTGAGCCCCAGCCTTAGAAAGAACTGGGTTCAAGTTCTTCTTCTGACACAGTATGTGTTTACTTATAGGTAAACACAGTATGTGTTTACTTATAGGTAAAGCTACTTAAACCACTTACTGCCAATTCTTGACATTCCTTCTGCCCCATTCCTATCCTCTGCAACCTACTAAAGCTATATTATCAGTGAGCTGTCATGTTATACCAGTGGTTCTATACTAAAAAAGTTTATTTGCCAATTACATTATAGCCTGGAACCAAAAAGTCTCCACATCATAAAATACCTAGCATTAATAGATAGAAAGTGAAGAAAATGCTTGATTCTAGACATCCTGGATCTTTGTAATTCTCAATTCAATTTCACTAAGCCTTTATTAAGCATCTCTTCAGTATAAGGCTGTGTGATAAGCATTGGAGATAGAGACAAATACCAAACAATCGTTGGTCTCAAGGAATTTATATTATACTGGTGGTATATAAGTGGTATACAAATATGTTTTCACATGATTATTTGAATAAAGAAAAAGTACTAACAATTGGGAGGATTAGTAAAAATTTCCTGTAAGAGGTTACAAATGAGCTCAATATGAATGAAGCATGGGTGTCTAGGGCAGGTGGGGGGGATGGTTGGGAGGAAAAGTAACTAAATTTCAGGAATAGAGCCATTCTATGCAAAGATATAGAGCAGAGAAAGGAAACTCATTTTTAGTTGAACAAAAAGAAGGCTAATTTGACTGGAACATATTTACATTTAAATATTTATATCATTGTAGAGGGAAATTTGAGTCAGATTATGAAGACTTTAAATATCAATCAGAGAAGTTTGTATTTTATCCTAAAAAGCAACAGGAAGTTATTGCAGCTTCTTGAACTAAGAAGTAATGATGTAGGAAAATTATTTTATCAACTTTTTGAGGAATTGGATGGTAGAACTAGAATGCAAGCTGGGAATCTAAGTAGATATTGAGATACTTCAAATGAGAGTTGATAAGTAAGTGGGAGGGTAATCATGTGAGTAGTTAAACATTAGGAGGCATATTGTATAAATAGAATTGATCAAACTTGACAACTCCTCAGATATGTGGAGTGAGGGAGTAAAGAATTGAAGTCAAAGATTATGTATGTAGATGAGTAAAAGAATGATAGTACCCTCAATTCTCACATTCTAGCATTTAGTTTAAGTATTAATGTACATATCTTTTCTTCCTACTCAGACAGAACCATATAACTACTTTGGGGTAAATATCTTATTTTTATTCCTCATAGCAGTTAGTACAATTGTTTATACAAAATAGATGCTCAGTAAATATTGAATTGAGTTGAATTTGTAGAAAATTAAGGAAAAGGTAACCTAACCAATTCCTTAAAAAGTTATCAGTTAATTGTATCAAGGATTTTTACCCCTAAATATGAAAACATTTTTGTGTCCTGATTATTTTTTTATTCCTATATAACCAAACTAAGCTATTTAGATTTCCAGAGGATATAAGGAAATTTTATTGATGATTTTGGTATTGTTTATGTGGACACTGGAAAAATAAATTATACATTTTCAATATTTTCTTATATCAAGTAAAATACTTGGATGATTGAAAATTCTCTAGACAAATCCTTTGTTAGATATATGTAGTTTGATGAACAAAAAACAAACAAAAATCTGAAAAGGGCTAGAACTGAGCAGATACACTTAACATAAGATAACCTAGCAATTAAAGCTAATTACCAACTGGACAATTTTCTATTAACATATGCTTGGAGGATGACCCTACTGTGCTGGCTCGATCTGTGGGTGTGGACAAAGAAGGGGAGGAGAGATCAGAGGGTGGAATAGGACAAGCAGAATCATGCTTTGGAAGTGGAGAGAGAGAAAGGAGATGTGTAGATTCCTATATCTAATCCACTGACTGCAACCCCAGAAGACCAAGAATAAAGACTTTTGCTTATCCTGACTCAGGCTGATTCTAAGATATCCAGGGTACTAATGTGGTCACAACATTTGGCGCCCAATGTGGGGCTGTTTTCATTCCCTGTGGCAAAACTGTCCATTCATTTCTTTTATAAGGCTCAGCTAAGTTAACGCTGGACACTGAAAAGGCAAATCTTTTTCATATCCTCCTTATCTAGAGGGATAAAATAGAAACAATCTTTAATGTCTATAACCCAAAGAGGCCATTCTCTAGGCAATTGAGTAGAAGATGGAAGTCCAGGTTGAAGAGTTCCCATAGTTTCCATCTATTCATTTACCTTTCTTAAATCAATCAACATCCTCCATTTTCCAGATTTCTTTTTTTACAACAAATACTGGAGAATTCTAAGGACTTAGAGAGGGTTGTAAATATCTTGGTCAAATTGCTCCTGTACTATATCTAATAAGGCCTGAATTTTATTGCTACCTAAGGGCCACTGTTTTATCTACACTGGTGTATCAGTTTTCCATTGGATAGGAATAGGTGAAAGTGTTGGAAGGCCTTCAACAGCAGCCCTGCCTAAAAAAAACAAAGTACTCATTTTTAACCCTAATTGTTGTAAAATGTCTCTTCCTCACAGATTGATAGGAATTTTTTCAAGTATAAAAGGACTAAAAACTCCCATTTTGCCTTCAAATATCCATCTCAAAGGGGTAGCACTAACTTTAGCTGCTATTGATCCTCCTAAACCAGACATGTAAGTGTCTGCCTTAAATCATTTAATGCCAATGCTTGACTCTCCTAATTCTTTCCCATTCCACTTCTCTGAACAATACTAAGCCAATATTATAATTGAGCTGACAATCTATTATCTGTGGTTTTACACTGAAAGTTTCCATTGCCAATTAAATCAAATTCAAATGTTTATTATAAGCACATGTTTTGAACAGAATTTTGGCTAAATGTATCTTTGATATACATTTTAAATCAATGTTATACCTCTCTGAAAATATTTAATATTAAATTGGCAATGTAGTACCAAGATCTTGTGAGCACCAAGTTAAAAAACACTTAATTAGCTCTTCCTCCTTGAGAAGATACTACAAAATTGTGTGAAATGGAAAAAAAAAAGTAACAAATTTAAAATAACCATTTGATTAATCAGGAAAGAATCAATTGCTTCTATTATTTAAAAAAAGAAAATTGGATGGGACATGAAAACATTTTTTACTCACAACAATGTTTTGCTGAACCTATGACTAATGTTGATTTTGTTTCAATTGTTTATTACATATTTCCAAAGCAATGCTTATAATAAAAATATTTTTTGAAATATTTTAGGTTCTGGAATGATTTCAATTTTTTTATCAACTATGTGTAAACTTCTAAACTTGTATATCATACTTTTCTTTAGATAAATAACATCTGAATTAATGCTTTCTGTTACTGCAGAAACCACTGCAGAGAGTTGAGTTGAGGGTAGATTATTTTTAAGTTGATCAAGTCAGTGAAAACCACATATAGTTTGGGCAGTTGCTTCTTGCTGCTTTGCTTTTATTATTAAGGAAGGGAAGTTATATCCTCTCTTAGGTGAATTTTTTTACGGGTAATGAAATTAAAATAATGGCAGTCACTTCTATAACTAAAAAGGGGCTCAAATAGATCTTTATTCTAGCATGTACATGAAGGAAATGGCAGTTTGATTCAGTGGATAGAATGCCAAGCCTGGAGTCAGGAAAATTTGATTGAAACTCTTGACTCAGACATTTACTAGTTGCATGTCTCTGGGTTAGTCATTTAGCCCTGTTGGCCTCAGTTTCTCTGTTGTAAAATGAACTGGAGAATGAAATGGGAAACTACTTCAATATCTTTCCCAAGAAAAACCCAAATGGCATTACAAAGAGTGGACACAACTGAAATGAATGAACAATGATAGCAATGACAATGATGACAACAATCAGGAAAAGAAGAAACAATTATTTCCTATCTGTGGAAAATACAGTCATTTTTGTCTTGCTGTCATGCAACCATTTCCAGGATATCACCCCTTAAGTCCTGTCACCATAGCAACACTGTCCTTGAACACAAATTTCTCTCTCTTCCCCACTTTTTTTCTAAGGTATTTAGGGCCAGAATTTTTGTTGGATACATTGCTTTCATTCTCATTGCAAATTTTAACTGCATTCAGACTTTTTCCCCTACCCCAACAATAACCATGTTGCTCTTTTCAACTCTAAGTACTAAAGGTGAAAAAAATCTCTAATTGTTCTTCAAATAAACTATGGCAATAATTAAACTAATTTGTCTACCTAGTCTCCTCCCTTGTCTCATCCTCAGAACAGAACTAAAAAACAATTCCTGAAGGTGTAGTTGTATAACAAACCCTTGGAGATCCAGCCAAACTGTTTTTCTAGTTAGTTCATCATTCTCAATATTTCCATTATGTGCCTTTGGCCAGACTATCTCTGCCTGGAACATTCTACTTCTTTTCCCCTATTTCCACTTCTTGGAATCCTTAGATTCCTTCAAAGCAGCTCAAATATCAGCTAATCCAAGAATCCTTTTGTTATCACCAACTCCATGATTATATCTTCCCTACCCAAAAACAAAACATCCAACCAATCACAACAAAAACTTGTATTTATTCTGTGTATATTTTTCTGTGTAAATAGTATTTCCCACAATAGAATCATTAAGGGAATTACTGTTTGTTTCTGTTTTTGTGTCCCACTACCTATATTTAAGTTTTTGAATGATGTAAGTGCTTAATAAATGCTTGTTGACTGTTGGCAAATGATTTTCCAATAAAGGAGAAAGAGAATATTGCATTCATTGTGAATAAGTACTGCTTTCTGTGGAGAAAAAATAGAAAAGCAGGTTTTAATAGAAAATAACAAGGAAGAGGTAAATATGTAAGCAAAATGGGAATAGAGGGAAGTATTTGAAATTAGGAGAAAATATCCAAGAGGCTACAGGGAATTCTATACCCAGAAAGAATTTGGAATATGAGATGACTAAAATGAAAATAGATCCATATGTCAGTGGGAAAGTAAAGAAATAAGGGAGAAAAGAGGACAAAGGTACATTGGACATATATCTTCTGGAAAGGAAGAGATTCTTCTCAAGGCTGAGTAAGCACATGAGTCAGCACATTAATCTAGTTTTGTTTTGCTGAAGCTTTTATTGCATGAATCAGTTTTTATTTCAAAATATATTGTATTTAAGTTTCTTCCTTACATTTTTACATCTTTTACAAAACCTTCATGTAAAATAATCTACTTTACTACTCATAGACTTTTCATTTTATTAATTTTGTATTAGTGGCTGCTATATTAGAGGCTTTTTCCTATATTTCTCTTTTCTTTAGCAGAGACATTTATAAAAGAGATAATAAAAAACTAATACAACTGAAAATATGATCCCTTAATCACTTATACACTCTAAGATCTTTCTAAAAATTGAATAGAGTAACTTAATTTAGATATCCATTCCAATTGAAATTGTATACATTTATCTCTTTAGTAAAGAAATGAGAGAAATGTTAAAAGAAAGAAGAAAGAAGAGAAAGGGAAAGATAAGGATTATAAAATAACCATCTGCTCACAGCTTGTTGGGATTGCAAGTTACTTTAGAGGTCATTTTCTTGTCCTCACATTTTACAGAAAAGATATATTCTTTCAGTAAATCCATAAAAGAAGGAATTATATTTTAGTATATTGACACCAAGCAGATTTAATGATTTTCTAAATGATTAGTGGTAACATTTAAAATGACATTTCAACTTAAAAAATATAGTGGAAAAATATTACATTGTCCTATAGATGGTGCTCTTGTTACTAGATAGTTTCAATTTGAGTTATTTTCACTTGAGTGCTCCTGCTTTTAAGTTATGATATTAAAAAAAAAATAACCAGCTTTTGTCTTAGTTTCTCCTACCCTCTTGTACATTATGCAATATATATATTTTTTTGTTTCTTAAAATATTTTATTATTAATTTATGGAATAAAACAAGAATTCCCATGCTGTAGCATGATAAAAAAAGATGATTGCTAATGAAATTGCAAAATTGTTATACACAATTTAATATGCCTTACAAATATACAGCAAAATTAGCATGTGATTTTTTTCTATTTTTTCTTCCATTTATCTTGCCCTCTGCCTAGAGATTACTCTTAACTAAAATAGGTACATATATATGTAAAATTATTCTAAACATGTGTTTCTTTATTAGTTCTTTTTCTGAATATACATAATGTCTTTTTTCACAAGTCCTTTTTAGTGAATTTGGGTGTTTATAAAATAGTCAAAATAACTTATTCACTCAAAGTTATTCTTAAAACAATATTACTCTTACTGTATACAGTGTTCTCTTAGTTTTTCTCATTTTGCTCTTTATTATTCATGAAAGTCATTTCATGTATATATATGTACATATATATATATATATATATATATATATATGTATATATATTTATATATTCTAAGTTGACCAGCTGAGGCAGCTAGATGGTATAGTAGGTAGAGAACCAACCCTGAATTCAAGAGGACCTGAGTTCAAATCTGACTTCAGATAATTAACACTTACTGTGAGACCTTGAACAAGTCACTTAATTCCTATTACCTTCCCAAAAAAAATGACCAGCTCATTTTTTTTAAATAGCACAGTAGCATTCCATTACAATTATATGCTACAACTTGTTCCACCAGCTTTTCCCCAATTGATGGGCATTTCTTCAATTTCTATAGATAATAAACACATTACCCTTGAACTACATGTATTACACAACAACTCTTGAGAGTGACTAGAACCTAGTTAAAATTATACTAGCAAAAAATCTAACTAAATGAATAAAATATTATAAAATTGATGTTAACAATGATATTATAATAAAAAGAGATGATATTATACTTTTTAAAAAAATTCATTATGTAGTCCATAAGTATTCTTATATATGGATTATTGGCCCCTGTTTCTATTTGAGTTTGCTACTACAGATATAAATATATTCATGATCAAGGAAAAACTTAGTACTGCTGTTAATGTGTTAATCACTGAATTTTTCTACAAATGTTAGAGTTTCAGAGTCTATGGATTCCAATGAGTAGACCTGAGTACTCACTATCTGAATAATGTGAAACTTTGCTTTTCTACTTAAACCTCAATCTAAAAAATCATATTAAAATATGTCAATTATGTAAAAAAGAACTGGAAAACCTCATTTTGTAAATGACATTTAAGAAAATAGAAAACAGTTTTTGTACTTGATTATATCTCTAAATTCCATTTTATTTAGCCTAAGGCATTCTCTATGTGCTATAACAGAAATTAAGGTTGATAAACAAGGTAGGTCAGAAATGAATGATTGTAGGGAATAAAAACATTTTTTCCTGCTAAATATCTGAAGCTATTGGATTAAATTTTTATTTTATAATTGTTGGACATTTTGTTCAAGGTCTTTTATATTTTGGTACTACCTTTTCCTTTTAACTCTTTATTTCCCATTAATGCCCTCCATACTCTGATCAAATTGAATTGTTACCTGATTACAAACCTATCTAGAATTCTATGTCTTTGATCACTCTGATTATCTCCTTGCTTGCTAAATTACAGTCTACACATCAAAAACTCAAATTAAATATCACTTTCTCCATGGTCTTCTTTGATACTCATAATTGGTAGTGGTCTTTCCTTTCTTATAGACAACTTGATTTTCCAGTAGATAGAGTGTTGGCCTCAATACAGAAGTATTCATTTTTCTGAATTCAAAGCTGACCTCAGACACTTATTAGGTGTGGCTGCCACTTAACCCTATTTATCTTAGTTTCCTTATCTATAAAATCAGCTAGAGAAGAAAATGGCAAATTACTCCAGTATTTCTTTGTTAAGAAAACCCCAAATTGAGTCATAGAGTGTCAGAAATTATTGAAAAAAAAATAGCTGACTGAATTTTTTCCTTTCCACACAGGTAGGCATCAGTTAGAACTTTTAAAATTTCTATGACACTTGTTATGTACATTTTATAGTGAAATTGTCTGTGTATAGATGTTAAATAAACAAGGTTTCTTTCTCCAACATTTAGCACATTTTCTGGAATATAGTAAGTACTAAATAAATATTGATGGATTGATTGACAGGAATAGTTTCTTTATTCAGCTATGTACCTTTCCCTGGAATTAGCACATTATTCTTCAAATAATAGATATTTGATAAAAGTTGACAGAATTTAATTCATTTTAGTGATTTATCTAGTTTATTATATAAGGATGACACAATACTTGTTTACAAGTATTTCAAAGGTTCTCTAAACTAAGGTACAGAAAATTGCACTCTTCAGGCCAAATTTAGTTTAAAGTTTGTTTTTTTTTCCCCACAGCCTTCAAACTAATTACAGTTGTTACAGTTTTGAATAATATCAGGTTGTACAGCATTGAGAGACTCTGAATTTGATCTTTGATAGTTTATCATACTCTGCTCTAGATTAGTCTTGCTTTGTTTTACTTTATAATAATTTCTTTTGCATCTGCTTTTTATTTACACCTTCCTTTGATTTAGTTTTTAATTTCCCCCCAATTATAAGTAAAAACAATTGTTATCATTTAAAAATTTTTAAAACTTCCAATTCTAGTCACTCTCAAGAGTTCCAAATTTTCAAATGTGAAGAAGGATTAATTTTGTTATTATTTTTGTAGCTTGATGAAATAATGTGTAGGCAGTTTGATTGATATGACAATGAATAAGTAAATTAATATATATCAAATTTTAATTTTTTTATATTAGATCAATGAGCAATTGATATTTTTTTCAATTGTTTAAGTTTGGCTTTGTTTGTGTGAAAAATGTTATATAATTGTGTTCATATGCTTCCTAAGATTATCTTGCTGAGTAGACTAACAAAAATATTTATAACTACAGTGATTTTACATAAATTCTCTCTAACTCTTGCTGTTGGAATTTGTTTTTAATATAAAGAAATGCTGATGTTTCATGTGGGTTTTTCTTGTTTTTTGCAACTTTTGCTAAAGATGCTAATTATTTCTGCTGATTCTCCAGGATTCTCTAAGTACACATTATATCATCTGCAAAGATAGAGAGTTTTGTTTCTTCATTGCTATTATAAATCTTCAATTTCCTTTTCTTCTCCAATTGCTAAAACTAACGTCGCTAGTACAATGTTGAATAATAGTAATGATAATGAACTTCTTTGTTTCTCTCCTTATCTTATTGGAAGGTTTCTGGCTGATTTTTGTTAGAAATAATGCTTGCATGTGGTTCTAGATGGATGCTATTTATCATTTTAAAGAAAGCCCCAATTTTTACTATATTATACAGATTTTATTTATAGGAATAGGTGCTGCATTTTGTCAAAAACATTTCTTTTGCATCTATTGAGATAATCATATGATTTCTGATGGTTTTGGTACTGATTAGTCAATTATACTAATAGTTTTCCTAATATTGAATCACTCCTACATTTCTCATACCACTTTTTCATGGTATATTATCCTTCTGACAATCTCTTTGATAATATTTTATTTAAAAATTTTAATTTCCATACTTTAGGGAAATTGGTACATAATATTTTTCTTTGTTTTGGCTCTTTCTGATTTAGATATTAGCTCCATATTTGTGTCACAAAAGGAATTAGATAGCACACTTTTATCTATTTTTCCAAAGAAATTATATAGTATTGGAATGAAATGTTCTTTAAATGTTTTATAGAATTCATTTGTAAATAGATTTGGCCCTGGAGATTTTCTTTTAAGGAGGTCATTAATGGTTTGTTCAGTTTCTTTTTTTTTTTTCCAAATGGGTTTTGCTTTCATTTTTTTTTTTACAAATTAAATTAATGAAATATTTATCTTATTATTTCATAAAACAATCTCTTATTTATTATTTTAACAATTTTCTTTCAATTTTATTACTCTCTCCTCTGTTTTTCATAATTTTTAATTTGTTCTATTTTTAGCCTTTTAATTTGCATGTCTGATTCATTGATCTCCTTTCTCTCCCTAATTTTTTATTCATATAAGCATTTAGAGATATAAAATTAACTTTCCTGAAATTCTATTCACTTTATCAATTTCTTTCTTGTTTATTTTGTGGCTACATTTACCTTGTCCCGAGAGGAGAAATTTGAAGTTACCCAGTAGTATAGTGCTTGCTATTTATTTCTTGCTGCAATTCACTTATCCTCCAAGAATATGGATGCTATGCCAATTATTGCATATGTGTTTAGCATTGCTATTATATCATTTTCTGTAGTCAGTTCTTTGCTACTATCACCATAAAGAACAAATGTTGCTCTAAGTGTTGTAGAATAAAAGAACTAGCTATCTTTGATTTTCCAGTGGCACATATTTAGTACTGGAATCTGTGACTATTTAAGAGTCTTATGTTTCGTCTATTTTTAAAAAGTAAGACATTTAATCAGAGTAGAAATAAATAATAGAACAATGCAAAACAATCTAAATTACATTCCCAAGCATATATGGCTTGATACCCTAATCTCCAAAGTAGTTTGAAATTCAAGTTTCTCTAAATTTGGTAGTTATTTAAGAAAATTTGTGAGAGATTTCCTTCTGTAGATAGAATATGCTCATTGATGGATGTTAGAATAATAATTTTTAGTGGATGGTTGAGTCTGTCTTTGACTATATGCTTCCTTACTGCTAGCTTTACTTGCCCACTCACTTCTGAGACCATGAAGCTTCTAGCTTATTTTGTTTCAGAAATTACATTATCCTTCCTCTTTCCCCAAAACAATTAAAAGCTACACCATTAAGAAATGGGCTCCACAAGATATGAAGCCACTATTTGCTTTTTACTTTTCTTTTTTAAAAAATGAATGACATATTTCTATAGGAGTCAGTTTAGGAAAGAAAAATTAGAACAAAAGGGAAAAACTATGAGAAAGAAAAACAAAAGAAAAAAAGGTGAAAATGGCTTTGATATATATTCATTCTCCATGGTTCTTTCTCTGTATATAGATGATATTTTCCATCCAAAGTTTATTGGAATTGCCTTGGATCACTGAAATATATCATAGTTGTTTCTATGTACAAAATTTTTCCGGTTTTGCTTGCTTAACTCACCATCAATTCATGTAAATCTTTCCAGGGATTTCTGAAATAATCTTGTTTATCATATTCTTATAGAACAATAGTATTCCATTACAGTTATATTCTAGAACTTATTTTGACATTCACAAATTCATTTTCTTATTCTTTGCTGGTTTTTTGGTCTAATTTTAAGTGGCTTTCTAGAATGGTTAGAACTAGTCATAATTCCATTAGCAGTATATTAGTGTACTTGTTTTTCTATAGCACCTACAATATTGATTATTGTCAATTTTTGTCATCTTTATAAGTTTGTTGGATGTGAGGAAAAGCCTAAGAATGGTTTTGATTTACATATATTTTATTAGTAGTGATTGGAACAGCCACATGTGTTTTCTAATAGTTTTCTGTTCTTTTGATAATTCTTTATTTATTTTGACCACTTATCCACTGAGGATTGATTAATGATCTTGTATTTTAATTGTCTAAGTTCCTCCTGTATTTTAGACCATTCTTCAATTTCTGAAAGGATATAAGTTAATATAGAGATATTATGGGAGAATGGATAGATATCTGACCTTGGAGTTAAGAAGGCTTGAATTTTTTGTTTTGTTTTGTTTTTTTAATTTTATAATTATAACTATTTTTTGACAGTACATATGGATGGGTAATTTTTTATAACATTATCCCTTGCACTCACTTCTGTTCCAGTTTTTCACTTCTATCCCTCTACCCCCTCCCCTAGATGCCAGGCAGTCTTATACATGTTAAATATATTATAATATATCCTAGATACAACATATGAGCGCAGAACCAAAATTTCTTGTTGCACAGGAAGAATTGGATTCAGAACGTAAAAATAATCAGGGAAGAAAAACATAAAAGCAAACAGTTTACACTCATTTCCCAGTGTTCCTTCCTGGATATAGCTGATTCTGTCCATCATTGATCAATTAGAACTGATTTAGATCTTCTCTTTGTCAAAGATATCCATCAGAATACATCCTCATACAGTATTGTTGTTGAGGTGTATAATGATCTAGTGGTTCTACTCATTTCACTTAGCATCATTTCACGCAAGTCTCTCCAAGCCTCTCTGTATTCATCCTGCTGGTCATTTCTTACAAAACAATAATATTCCATAACATTCATATACCACAATTTACCCAACCATTCTACAATTGATGGGCATACATTCATTTTCCAGTTTCTAGCCACTACAAAAAGTATTGGCACAAACATTTTGGCACATACGGGTCCCTTACCCTTCTTTAATATCTTTTGGGATATAAGTAGCAGCACTGCTGGGTCAAAGGGTATGCACAATTTGATAACTTTTTGGGCATAATTCTAGATTGCTCTCCAGAATGGTTGGATACTTTCCCAACTCCACCAACAATGTATCAGTGTCCCAGTTTTCCACATCTCCTCCAACATTCATCATTATTTTTCCCTCTCATCTTAGCCAATCTGACAGGTGTGTAGTGGTATCTCAGAGTTGTCTTATTTTGCATTTCTTAGATCAATAGTGAACATTCTTTTATATGATTGGAAATAGTTTCAATTTATTTATATGAAATTGTCTGTTCATATCCTTTGATCATTTATCAATTGGAGAATGGCTTGATTTCTTATAAATTAGAGTCAATTCTCCATATATTTTGTAAATGAGGTCTTTATCAGAACCTTTAACTGTAAAAAATGTTTTCCCAGTTTGTTGCTTCACTTCTAATCTTATCTGCATTAGATTCGTTTGTACAAAAACTTTTTAATTTTGTATAATCAAAATTTTCTATTTTGTGATCAATAATGATCTCTAATTATTATTATTTGAGATTTTTGGGTCCTAATATAAGGTCAATTTTTGTATAGGTTCCATGAACTGCTGAGAAGAAAATGTACTCCTTTTTGTCTCCATTTAGTTTTCTCCAAAGATCTATCATATTTAATTTTTCCAATATTCTATTTACCTCTTTGACTTCTTATTTATTTTGTGGTTTGATTTATCTAATTCTGAGAGTGCAAAGTTCAGATCTCCAAGTATTATAGTTTTGCTGTCTATTTCTTCTTGCAGCTCTCTTAATTTCTCTTTTAAGAATTTAGATGCTACACCACTTGGTGCATATATATTTAATATTGATAATGCTTCATTATCTATGCTATCATTTAGCAAGATACAGTGCCCTTCCTTATATCTTTTAATTAGATCAATTTTTGCTTTTGCTTAATCTGAGATGAGGATGGCTGCCCCTGCTTTTTTGGTTTCACCTGAAGCATAGTAGATTCTGCTCCAACCTTTCACCTTTATTCTGTATGTATCACCTTGCTTCAGATGTGTTTCCTGTAAACAACATATTGTAGGATTCTGGCTTTTAATCCACTCTGCTAACTGCTTCTTCTTTATGGGGGAGTTTACCCCATTCATATTTATGGTTAAAATTACTAATTCTGTATTATTTGGCATCTTGTTGATCCCTGTTTATGCTTTTGAACTTTCCTTTCCCCTTACCTCCCTCCCCAGTTTTAAACTTGTGAGTATCACTTGTTTCTCACAGCCCTCCCTTTTTAGTATCTCTCCCCCAACCTTAGAGTTCCTTAACCTATTTTATTTCCTTTCCTCACAATTTCTGTATTCCTTTCTGCTTAAATTAGTCCTTTCCTTTTCATTTTTCCCCTCCCAGTTTTCTTTTCTTTTTTTTTAATTAATAATTTTTATTTACCAGATATATGCATGGGCAATTTTACAACATTGACAATAGCCAAACCCCTTGTTCCAATTTTTTCCCTCCCCCCCCAGATGACAAGTTGACCAATACGTGTCAAATATGATAGAGTATAAATTAAATACTATATATATATATATATATATATATACATATATATATATATATATATATATATATGTATATATATATATATATATATATATATACAAACACACATACATACACATGATCCAGCAGTAGTTTTGCTGTACAAAAAGAATAGAAATTTGAAATAGTATACAATTAGCCTGTGAAGGAAATTCAAAATGCAGGCAGGCAAAATTAGAGGGATTGGGAATTCTATTCAGTGGTTCATAATCATCTCCTAGAGTTCTTTTGCTGCGTGTAACTGGTTCAGTTCATTATTGCTCTATTGGAACTGATTTGGCTCATCTCATTGTTGAAAATAGCCACATCCATCAGAATTGATCATCATATAGTATTGTTGTTGAAGTATACAATGATCTCCTGGTCCTGCTCATCTCACTCAGCATCAGTTCATGTAAGTCTCTCCAGGCCTTTCTGAAATCATCCTGTTGGTCATTTCTTACAGAACAATAATATTCTATAATATTCATATACCACAATTTATTCAGCCAATCTCCAATTGATGGGCATCCACATAGCTTCCAGTTTCTGGCCACCACAAAGAGGGCTGCCACAAACATTCTTGCACATACAGGTCCCTTTCCCTTCTTTAAGATATCTTTGGGATACAAACCCAGTAGCAACACTGCTGGATCAAAGGGTATGCCCAGTTTGATAACTTTTTGAGCGTAGTTCCAAATTGCTCTCCAGAATGGCTGGATGTATCCACAGTTCCACCAACAATGTATCAGTGTCCTTGTTTTCCCACATCCCCTCCAATATTCTACATTACCTTTCTCTGTCATTCTAGCCAATCTGACAGGTGTGTAGTGGTATCTTAGAGTTGTCTTAATTTGCATTTCTCTGATTAATAATGATTTGGAGCATCTTTTCATATGACTAGAAATAGTTTAAATTTCTTTATCCAAGAATTTTCTGTTCATATCCTTTGACCATGTATCAATTGGATATTGGTTTGATTTCTTATATATTAGAATCAATTCTCTATATATTTTGGAAATGAAGCCTTTATCTGAATCTTTGACTGTAAAAATGTTTTCCCAATTTATTGTTTCCCTCCTAATCTTATCTGCATTAGTTTTGTTTGTACAAAAACTTTTCAATTGGATATAATCAAAGTTTTTTACTTTGTGATAATTAATGATATCTAGTTCTTCTTTGGACATAAATCCATTCCTCTTCCACAGGTCTGAGAGGTAAACTATCCTATGTTCCTCTAATTTATTTATAATCTCATTCTTTATTCCTAGGTCATGAACCCATTTTGACCTGACCTTTTTAAGTGTGGATCAATGGCTAGTTTCTGCCATATTAATTTCCAATTTTCCCAACAATTTTTGTCAAACCTTGGGTTTCTCAAACACTAGGTTATTAGAGTTATTGATTATTTTGTCCTTTGGAACTAACCTATTGCATTGATAAACTAGTCTGTTTCTTAGGCAATACCAAATGGTTTTGGTAACCGCTGTTTTAAAATATAATTTTAGATCTGGTACAGCTAGTCCACATTCATTTGATTTTTTTTATCATTAATTCCCTTGAAATTTTTGACCTTTTTTTTTTTTAATATCAACTTTGTTGTTATTTTTTTCTAGGTCATTAAAATAGTTTTTGGGAGTCTGAGTGGTATAGAGGTAAATAAATAGATTAGTTTAGGTAGTATTGTCATCTTTAATATATTTGCTCCCCTATCCAAGAATATTTAATATTTTTCCAATTCTTTAGATAGGACTTAATTTGTGTGGAAAGTGTTTTGTAGTTTTGCTCATATAGTTTCTGATTTTTCCTTGGCAGATAGATTCCTAAATATTTTATACTATCTGTATTTACTTTAAATGGAATTTCTCTCTGTAACTCTAACTGTTGGATTTTGTTAGTGACATATAAGAATGCTGATTATGTATGTGGATTAATTTTGTATCCTGCAACTTTGTTAAAGGTGTGGATCATTTCTAATAGCTTTTTCGTAGAATATCTGGGGTTCTCTAAGTATGCCATCATATCATCAGCAAAGAGTGATAATTTGGTTTCCTCATTACCTACTCTAATTCATTTAATCTCTTTCTCAACTCTTATTGCCAAAACTAGCATTTCTAATACAATATTGAATAATAATGGTGATTGTGGGCAACCTTATTTCACTCCTGATCTTATTGGGAATGGTTCCAGTTTATTCACATTACATATGATGCTTACTGATGGTTTTAAATAGATGCTACTGATTATTTTAAGAAAAAATCCATTTATTCCTATACTGTCAAGTGTTTTTAATAGGAATGGGTGTTGGATTTTATCAAATGCTTTTTCTGCATCTATTGAGATGATCATATTGTTTTTGTTAATATGGTAATTTAAATGGTCAATTATACTAATAGTTTTCCTAATATTAAACCAGCCCTGCATTCTTGGTATAAATCCTACTTGATCATGATGTATTATCCTGGGGATGATTTTCTATAGTCTTTTTGCTAATATCTTATTTAAGATTTTAGCATAAATATTCATTAGGGAGATTGGTCTATAGTTTTCTTTCTCCCTTTTGTATCAGTACCATGTCTGTGTTGTAAAAGGAACTTAGTAGAACTCTCACTCCCTATTTTTTCAAATAGTTTGTATAACATTGGAGCTAATTGTTCTTTGAATGTTTGGTAGAATTCACCTGTGAATCTATCTGTTCCTGGAGATTTTTTTTCCTGGGAAGTTGATTAATAGCATGCTCTATTTCTTTTTCTGAAATGGGACTTTTTAAGCAATTTACTTACTCCTCTGTTAATCTGTAAAGCCTATATTTTTGGAGGTAGTCCTCCATTTCACTTAAGTTATCAAATTTATTGGCATAAAGTTGTGCAAAGTAACTCCTTATCATTTCTCTAATTTCCTCCTCATTGGTGGACAATTCTTCGTTTCCATTTTTAAGACTAACAATCTGATTTTCCTCTCTCCTTTTTCTAATCAGATTTAGCCAAGGTTTATCTATTTTATTGTTTTTTTTTCATAAAACCATCTCTTCATTTTATTTCTTAGTTCACTAGTACTTTTATTTTTAGTATTATAAATTTTTCCTTTTAATTTTAGAATTTCAAGTTTAGTATGGGGATTTCAAGTTTAGTGAATGGGGATTTTTAATTTGGTCTTTTTCTAGCTCTTTAATTTGCAAGCCCAATTCATTGATCTTCTCTTTCTCTATTTTCTTCTAGCAAGCCTTCAAAGATATAAAATTTCCCCTTATTACTGCTTTAGCTGCATCACACAAATTTTGGTATGTTGTCTCATCATTGTCATTATCTTGAGTGAAATTATTAATTGTGTCTATAATTTGCTTTTTAACCCAATCATTCTTTAAGATGAGATTATTTAGTTTCCAATTACTTTTTTGATCTATTTACCCCTAACTTTTTGTTAAATGTAGTTTTCATTGCATTGTGATCTGAAAAGAAGGCCTTTACTATTTCTGCCTTCTTGCATTTAATGTTGAGATTTTTATGGCTAGTATATGGTCAATTTTTGTATAGATTCCATGAACTGCTGAGAAGAAAGTATATTCCTTTCTGTCATCATTCAGTTTTCTCCAAAGATCTATCATACCTAATTTTCCTAATATTTGATTTACCTCTTTATTTTTTTTCTTATTTGCTTTGTGGTTTGATTTATCTAATTCTGAGAGTGCAAGGTTGAGATGTCCCACTATTATAGTTTTGTTGTCTATTTCTTCTTAACTTGTCCTTTAAGAAGTTAGATGCTATACCACTTGGTGCATATATATTTAGTATTGAAATTGCTTCATTGTCTATGCTACCCTTTAGCAAGATATAGTTTCCCTCCTTATCTCTTTTCGTTAGATCAATTTCTGCTTTTGCTTGATCTGAGATAAGAATAACTTCCCTTGCTTATTTTATTTCTCTTGAAGCATAATAGATTCTGCTCCAGCCTTTTATCTTTACTCTGTAGTTATCTCTCTGCTTTAAATGTGTTTCCTATAAGCAACATACTGTAGGGTTCTGACTTTTGATCCTGTCTCCTATCCACCTCCACTTAATAGGAGAGTTCCTCCCATTCACATTTACAGTTAAAATTATTAATTCTGTTTTTCCTGCCATCATATTATCCCGATTATGCTTTTTCCCCCTTGGCCCCGCTGAACCCCTTCCCCAATATTAAACTTGTGGGCCCCACTTGTGTCACTTAGCCCTCCCTTTTTAATGTTCCTCCCCTCTCCTTTTAAATCCCTTCCCCTCTCTTATACCTTTCCGTTATTACTCTTTTCCTTTTCCATTTTCATCTTTCCCCCCTTTTTTCACTTTTGTTTTCTTTTTTTTTTAATTAATTTTATAATTATAACATTTTTGACAGTACCTATGCATAAGTAATTTTTTTTTACAACATTATCCCTTGTACTCCCTTCTGTTCAGAATTTTTCCCCTCCTTCCCTCCACTCCATCCCCTAGATGCCAGGCATACCCATACATATTAAATATCTTATAGTATATGCTTGGTACAATATATATATATATATATATATATATATATATATATATATATATATATATATATATATGCAGAACCAAATTTTGTTGTTGTTGTTGCAAAAGAAGAATTATATTCAGAAGGTAAAAATAATCTGGGAAGAAAAACAAAAAACAAAAACAAAAAATGTTCACAGTTTACA
Organism: Sminthopsis crassicaudata; assembly: GCF_048593235.1. Classification (NCBI taxonomy): domain Eukaryota; kingdom Metazoa; phylum Chordata; class Mammalia; order Dasyuromorphia; family Dasyuridae; genus Sminthopsis; species Sminthopsis crassicaudata. Next base: position 422,417,131 of record NC_133619.1, read on the forward strand.
CTCATTTCCCAGTGTTCCTTTTCTGGGTGTAGCTGATTCTGTCTACATTGATCAATTGGAATTGGATTAGCTTTTCTCTATGTTGGAAGACATACTTCCATCAGAATACATCCTCGTACAGTATCATTGTTGAAGTGCATAATGATCTTCTAGTTCTGCTCATTTCACTCAGCATCAGTTGATGTAAATCTCTCCAAGCCTCTCTAAATTCCTCCTGCTGATCATTTCTTAAAGAACAATAATATTCCATAACATTAATATACCATAATTTACCCATCCATTTTCCAATTTATATACATCCATTCATTTTCCAGTTTCTAGACACTACAAAAAGGTCTGCCACAAACATTTTGGCACATACAGATCCCTTTCCCTTCTTTAGTATTTCCTTGGAATATAAGCCCAGTAGTAGTATGACTGGATCAAAGAGTATGCATATTTTGATAACTTTTTGGACATAATTCCAGATTGCTCTCAAGAATGGTTGGATTCTTTCACAACTCCACCAACAATGCATCACTGTTCCCACAGCCCCTCCAACATTCATCGTTATTTGTTCCTGTCATCTTAGCCAATCTGACAGGTGTGTAATGATACCTCAGAGTTGTCTTAATTTACATTTCTCTGATCAATAGTGATTTGGAACACTCTTTCATATGAGTAGAAATAGTTTTAATTTCATCATCTGAAAATTGTCTGTTCACATCCTTTGATCATTTATCAATTGGAGAATGGCTTGATTTCTTATAGAGTCAATCCTCTGTATATTTTGAAGATGAAGCCTTTATCAGAACCTTTAACTGTAAAAAATTTTCCCCAATTTGTTACTTCCCTTCTAATCTTGTTTGCATTAGTTTTGTTTGTGCAAATACTTTTTAATTTGATGTAATCAAACTTTTCTATTTTGTGATCAATAATGATCTCTAGTTTTCCTTTGGACACAAATTCCTTCCTCCTCCACAAGTCTGAGAGTTAAACTATACTATGATCCTAATTTATTTATGATCTCATTCTATATGCCTAAATCTTGGACCCATTTTGATCTTATCTTAGTGTGTGGTGTTAAATGTGGGACCATTCCTAGTTTCTGCCATACTAATTTCCAGTTTCCCCAGCAATTTTTGTCAAATAATGAATTCTTATCCCAAACGTTGGGATCTTTGGGTTTGTCAAACACTAAAATGCTACTTTTATTCACTATCCTGGCCTGTTATCCTAAGATATATCACTGATCAAGTAGTCTATTTCTTAGCTAATAGCAAATGGTTTTGGTGACTGTTGTTTTAAATATAGTTCTAGATCAGGTATAACTAGACCACCTTCATTTAATTTTTTTTTCATTACTTCCCTTGAAATTCTTGATCTTTTGTTGTTCCACATGAATTCTGTTGTTATTTTTTCTAGGTCATTAAAATAGTTTCTTGGGAGTCTGATTGGTATAGCACTAAATAAATAGATTAGTTTAGGGAATATTGTCATCTTAATTATATTCACTCGGCCTATCCAAGAGCACTTAATGTCTTTCCAATTATTTAAATCTGACTTTATTTTTGTGGCAAATGTTTTATAATTTTTCATATATAATTCCTGAATTTCCTTTGGTGCATATATTCCCAAATATTTTATACTATTGACTGTTATTTTGAATGGAATATCTCTATGTATCTCTTGCTCTTGGATTGTGTTTGTAATGTATAAAACTGCTGAGGGTTTATGTGGATTTATTTTGTATCCTGCAACTTTGCTAAAGTTCTGAATTATTTCTAATAGCTTTTTAGCAGAGTCTTTGGAGTTCTCTAAGTATACCATCATGTCATCTGCAAAGAGTGATAGTTTGATTTCCTCATTTCCTACTCTAATTGCTTGAATCTCTTTCTCGGCTCTTATTGCCAAGGCTAGCATTTTTAGTACTCTATTGAATAGCAATTGTGATAGTGGGCAAACTTGTTTCACTCCTGATCTTACAGGGAAAGGTTCCAGTTTATCACGATTACATATGATGTTTACTGATGGTTTTATATATATGCTCATTATTATTTTAAGGAATAGTCCATTTATTCCTATACTCTCAAGTGTTTTTAGTAGGAATGGATGTTGGATTTTATCAAATGCTTTTTCTGCATTTATTGATATGATCATATGGTTTTTATTAATTTAATTATTAATATGGTCAATTATACTAATAGTTTCCCTAATATTGAACCAGCCCTACATTCCTGCTATAAATCCTACTTGATCATAGTGTATTATCCTATGGATGATTTTCTGAAGTATTTTTGCTAATATCTTATTTAAGATTTTAACATCAATATTCATTAAGGAGATTCGTCTATAGTTTTCTTTCTCAGTTTCCAATCTACCTAGTTTTCCGTATCAGTACCATGTCTGTGTCATAGAAGGAATGTGGTAGGACTCCTTCAATCCCTATGTTTTCAAATAGTTTATATAGCATTGGAGTTAGTTGTTCTTTAAATGTTTGGTAGAATTAACATGTAAATCCATCTGGTCTTGGGGATTTGTTCTTAGGGAGTTGCTTAATAGCTTGTTCTATTTCTTTTTCTGAAATGGGACTATTTAGACTACTTACTTCTTCCTCTGTAAATTTGGGTAAGGTTTATTTTTGAAGGAATTCTTCCATTTCATTTCAGTTATCGAATTTATTGGCATAAAGTTGGGAAAAGTAGCTCCTAACTATTGTTCTAATTTCCTCTTCATTAGTGGTGAGTTCTCCCTTTTCATTTTCAAGAGTAACAATTTGCTTTTTCTCTTTGTTTTTGTTAATCAGATTTACTAAAGGTTTGTCTATTTTGTTGGTTTTTTCATAGTACTAACTCCTAGTTTTATTAATTAATTAAATAGTTTTTTTACTTTCAATTTTATTAATCTCACCCTTTATTTTTAGAATTTCAAGTTTTGTGTTTGTCTGGGGGGTTTTACTTTCTTCCTTTTCTAGCAATTTTAGTTGAAAGCCAAATTCGTTGACCCTCTCTTTCTCTATTTTATGCAAGTAGGCCTCTAGAGATATAAAACTTCCTCTTATTACTTCTTTTGCTGTATCCCACACATTTTGGTATGATGTCTCATTATTGTCCTTTTCTTGGGTGATGTTATTAATTATGTCGATGATTTGCTGTTTTACCCAATCATCCTTTGGTATAAGATTATTTAGTTTCCAATTATTTTTTGTTCTATTTTCCCCTGGCTTTTTATTAAATGTAATTTTCATTGCATTGTGGTCTGAAAAGGATGCATTTACTATTTCTGCCTTACTGCATTTGGTTTTGAGGTTTTTATGTCCTAATGGATGATCAATTTTTGTATAGGTTCCATGAATTGCTGAGAAGAAAGTATACTCCTTTCTGTCTCCATTTGGCTTTCGCCAAAGATCTATCATATCAAACTTTTCTATTTATCTCTTTGACTTTTTTCTTATTTATTTTGTGGTTGGATTTATCTAATTCTGAGAGTGCAAAGTTGAGATCTCTCAGTATTATAGTTTTGCTATCTATTTCTTTTTGCAGCTCTCTTAATTTCTCTTTTATGAATTTAGATGCTCCTCCACTTGGTGTGTGTATGTTTAATATTGATACTGCTTCATTAGCTATGCTACCCTTTAGCAGGATATAATGCCCTTCCTTATCTCTTTTAATTAGATTAATTTTTGTTTTTGCTTGATCTGAGATGAGGATGGCTACCCCTGCTTTTTTGGCTTCACCTGAAGCTCTACCCTTTTACTTTTAGTTTGAATGTATCACCCTGTTTCACGTGTGTTTCCTGTAAACAACATAATGTAGCATTCTGACTTTTAATCCAGTCTGCTAACTGCTTCTTCTTTATGAGGGAGTTTACCCCATTCACATTTATAGTTAGAATGACTAATTCTATATTGCTTGCCATCCTGTTAACCCCTGCTTATGCTTTTCTCCTTCCCTTCCCTCTTACCCCCCTACCCAGTATTAAATTTGTGAACACCACTTGCTTTTCACAGCCCTCCCTTTTTAGTAAAACTCCCCACCTTAAAGTTCCTCTCCCTATTTTACCCCTTTATCTCACAATTTCTGTATTGCCTTCCCCTTAGCTTACTCCTTCCCTCTCACTTTTCAATGAAGTCGAAGAGGTTTCATCATAAATGGAATATGTCTATTGATACACACTATGTTCATCTCCCTCCTTTATTTTTCTCAGATATAATAGTTAACCTTTGCCTCTTCATGAGATGTAGTACCACCACTTTACCCTTTTTTTATGATATAATTTTATTTCCACCTCTAATTTCTAGGACATATCTTTACATATCTTTATGTCAGAAATATAGTTCTTAAGATTTCTTTTTAACTTTTTTAGAAATCTCTTGAGTTATGTATTTCTATTTCTTTTTTTTTTTTCTTTTTCTCAGGCTGGGTTAAGTGACTTGCCCAGGGTCACACAGCTAGGAGGTGTCAAATGACTGAGACGAGATTTGAACTCAGGTCCTCCTGAATTCAGGGCTGGTGTTCTATCAACTGCACCACCTAGCTGCCCTGAGTTCTGTATTTGAAGATCAAATATTTTGTGTAGATCTGTTTTTTTCATCAAGAATAGATGAAATTCATTTATTTCGTTAAATATCCATCTTCTTCCCTGGAAAACGATGCTCATTTTTGCTGGGTAAGTTATTCTTGGCTGCATACCAAGTTCCTTAGCCTTTCACAATCATATTCCAGGCCATTTGGTCTTTTAATGTGGATGCTGCTAAATCCTGGATTATCCTTCTTGTGACTCCTCCATATCTGAATTGCTTTTTTTCTAGCAGCTTCCAATATTTTTTTCCTTGTCTGATGGTTCTTGAATTTGGCCACTACATTTCTTGGCATTTTGATTTTAGGGTCCCTTTTAGTAGGTGATCAATGAATTTTTTTCAATGTATATTTTACCCTCTGTTTTCAAAATGTCTAGGCAGTTCTCTTTGATAATTTCCTGGATAATAGTGTCCAGGCTCTTTTTTTCCTCAGATTTTTCAGGGAGTCTGTTTATTCTCAAATTGTCTCTCCTGGATCTGTTTTTCCAGGTCTGTTGTCTTTCCAATAAGGTAATTGACATTTTTTCAGTTGTTTCATTTTTCTGGTTTTGCTTGACTACTTCTTCGTTTCTCCTTGCATCATTCATTTCTACTTGTTTGAGTCTAATTTTCAATGATGAATTTTCTTCACTCACTTTTTTAATATCTTTTTGTAATTGTCCAATTGAGTTTTTAAGTGAGTTTTTTTTCCTATGGAATTTTTTTTCCATTTCATCAATTTCATTTTTAGAGAGCTGTTTTCTTTTTCCACCTCACTAATTTCATTTCTCAATGATTTGTTTTCTTTATCCACTCTGTTTTTAAATGTGTGGAATGACTTCTCCAGGTTCTCTTGCCAAGCTTCCCTTTCCTTTTCCCATTTCTCTTCTAGCTCTCTTGTGAGAACCTTTTTGATTTCCTCTATGAGATTCTTTTGTATTGAGGAGCAGCTCATATGTGCCTTAAGGGATTCCTCTGGAGACAATCTGCTTTTAGTGTCCTCAGTATTTGAAGTTTGCTCTCTCTCCATACAGAAGCTGTCAATGGTTAGAGCCCTTTTGAATTTTTTGTTCATTTTGTCAGAGTAGGATTCAAATAAAACAAATTGACAAGAGAAACAATTGGTCTGTTTTTGGGGGGCTGATGGGGCTGGATGGTGTATTGCATTTCCTCTACAGACTGAGGGAGATAGCAGTGAGACACTAACAGGAGAGCAATGGCTGAGCTGTGTCAGGGCTCTGAGGCTCAAAGAAAGCACTGAGTCACTCAAGGTTGGTGTGGGGGTGGCCAGGTCCCGAGAGAAGCTAGCTTTCTGGAGTTTTATTCTTTACCTCCAGTAATTACACCTTCTCTGCTGCTCCTGGCTTGCTGCCAATATGGAGTATCCACACTGGGGTAAAAGTCTTTTTGCAGAGGGGTGGAGCAAAGATGGAGGAGATAATACAAGCGATTTTATGAGCTCCTTTCTTCCCTCATTACCAATTAGTTAAATCAGCCTCAAAAATAACACTGGACTGATAGAAACCACAAGAACTGGAAGCACAACTTACCAGCTAACAATTTACATTCCCCTCCCAGTGTTTCTTCTCTGGGTGTATCTACCTCTGTCCATCATTGATCAACTGGAAGTGAGTTGGATCTTCTTTATGTTGAAGATTTCCATTTCCATCAGAATACATCCTCATACAGTATCGTTGTTGAAGTATACAGTGATCTTCTGGTTCTGCTCATTTCACTCAGCATCAGTTGATTTAAGTCTCTCCAACCCTCTCTGTATTCCTCCTGCTGGTTATTTCTTACTGAGCAATAATATTCCATAACTTTCATATACCACAATTTACCCAACCATTCTCCAACTGATGGACATCCATTCATCTTCCAGTTTCTAGCTACAACAAAAAGAGCTGCCACAAACATTTTGGCACATATATGTCTCTTTCCGCTCTTTAGTATTTCTTTGGGATATAATCCCAGTAGTAGCGCTGCTGGGTCAAAGGGTATGCACAGTTTGATAACTTTTTGGGCATAATTCCAGATTGCTCTCCAGAATGGCTGGATTCTTTCACAACTCCACCAGCAATGTATTAGTGTCCCAATTTCCCCACATCCCCTCCAACATTTGTCATTATTTGTTCCTGTCATCTTAGCCAATCTGACAGGTGTGTAGTGGTATCTCAGAGTGGTCTTAATTTGCATTTCTCTGATCAGTAGTGATTTGGAACACTCTTTCATGTGAGTGGATATAGTTTCAATTTCTTCCTCTGAGAATTGTCTGTTCATATCCTTTGACCATTTATCAATTGGAGAATGGTTTGGTTTCTTATAAATTATGGTCAGTTCTCTATATATTTTGGAAATGAGACCTTTGTCAGAACCTTTGTTTTTAAAAATATTTTCCCAATTTGTTACTTCCCTTCTAATCTTGTTTGCATTAGTATTATTTGTACAGAAACTTTTTAGTTTGATGTAATCAAAATCTTCTATTTTGTGATCAATAATGATCTCTAGTTCTCCTCTGGTCATAAATTCCTTCCTCCTCCACAAGTCTGAGAGGTAGATTATCCTCTGTTCCTCTAATCTATTTATTATCTCCCTCTTTATGCCTAAATCATGGACCCATTTTGATCTTATCTTGGTATATGGTGTTAAGTGTGGATCCATATCTAATTTCTGCCATACTAATTTCCAGTTTTCCCAACAGTTTTTTCCGAATAATGAATTTTTATCCCTAATGTTGGAATCTTTGGGTTTGTCAAAGATTAGATTGCTATAGATGTACCCTTTTTTGTCCTTTGTATCTAATCTGTTCCACTGATCTACCGGTCTATTTCTTAGCCAATACCAAATGGTTTTGGTGACTGCTGCTATATAATATAGCTTTAGATCAGGTACACTTAGACCACCTTCCTCTGAGTTTTTTTTCATTAGTTCCCTTGCAATTCTTGACCTTTTATTCTTCCATATGAATTTTGTTGTTATTTTTTCTAGGTCATTAAAATAGTTTCTTGGGAGTCTGATTGGTATAGCACTAAATAAATAGATTAGTTTGGGGAGTATTGTCATCTTTATTATATTCGCTCGGCCTATCCAAGAGCACTGAATGTCTTTCCAATTATTTAAATCTGATTTTATTTTTGTGGCAAGTGTTTTGTAATTTTTCTCATATAATTCCTGACTTTTCTTTGGTAGATGGATTCCCAAATATTTTATACTATCAACATTTGTTTGGAATGGAATTTCTCTTTGTATCTCTTGCTGTTGCATTTTGTTAGTGATATATAAAAATGCCGAGGATTTATGTGGATTTATTTTGTATCCTGCCACTTTGCTGAAATTTTGAATTATTTCTAGTAGCTTTTTAGCAGAGTCTTTGGGGTTCTCTAAGTATACCATCATGTCATCTGCAAAAAGTGATAGTTTAATTTCCTCATTTCCTACTCTAATTCCTTGAATCTCTTTCTCGGCTCTTATTGCCGAGGCTAGCGTTTCTAGTACTATATTGAATAGTAATGGTGATAGTGGGCAACCTTGTTTCACTCCTGATCTTACTGGGAAAGGTTGCAGTTTATTTCTATTGCATATTATGCTTACTGACGGTCTTAAATATATACTCCTGATTATTCTAAGGAATAATCCATTTATTCCTATACTCTCAAGAGTTTTTAGTAGGAATGGATGTTGGATTTTGTCAAATGCTTTTTCTGCATCTATTGAGATGATCATATGGGTCTTATTAATTTGATTATTAATATGGTCAATTATATTAATAGTTTTCCTAATATTAAACCAGCCCTGCATTCCTGGAATAAATCCTACTTGATCATAGTGTATTATCTTGGAGATGATTTTCTGAAGTCTTTTTGCTAATATCTTATTTAAGATTTTAGCATCAATATTCATTAAGGAGATTGGTCTATAATTTTCTTTCTCAGTTTTCGATCTACCAGGTTTAGGTATCAGTACCATGTCTGTGTCATAAAAGGAATTTGGTAGGACTCCTTCATCCCCTATTTTTTCAAATAATTTATATAACATTGGGGCTAATTGTTCTTTAAATGTTTGGTAGAATTCACATGTGAATCCATCTGGCCCTGGGGATTTTTTCCTGGGGAGTTGATTAATAGCTTGTTCTATTTCTTTTTCTGAAATGGGACTATTTAAGCAATTTATCTCCTCCTCTGTTAATCTAGGGAGCCTATATTTTTGGAGGAAGTCATCCATTTCACTTAAGTTATCAAATTTATTGGCATAAAGTTGGGCAAAGTAACTCCTTATTATTTCTCTAATTTCCTCTTCATTGGTGGAAAGATCCCCCTTTTCATTTGTAAGACTATCAATTTGATTTTCCTCTTTCTTTTTTTTGATCAAATTTACCAAAGGTTTATCTATTTTATTAGCTTTTTCATAAAACCAACTCTTGGTTTTATTTATTAATTCAATAGTTTTTTTACTTTCAATTTTATTGATTTCTCCTTTTAATTTTTGTATTTCGAGTTTAATTTTTGGTTGGGGGTTTATAATTTGGTCTTTTTCTAGCCTTTTAAGTTGTAAGCCCAATTCGTTAATCTTCTCTTTCTCAATTTTCTTCAAATAAGCCTCTAAAGATATAAAATTTCCCCTTATTACCACTTTAGCTGCATCCCAAAGATTTTGATATGATGTCTCATCATTATCATTATCTTGGGTGAAATTGTTAATTGTTTCTATAATTTGCTCTTTCACCCAGTCATTCTTTAAGATGAGATTATTCAGTTTCCAATTACTTTTTGGTCTATTTACCCCTAACTTTTTACTGAATGTAGCTTTTATTGCATTGTGATCTGAGAAGAAGGCATTTATTATTTCTGCCTTCCTACATTTAATTTTGAGATCTTTATGTCCTAGTATATGGTCAATTTTTGTATAGGATCCATGAACTGCTGAGAAGAAAGTATATTCCTTCCTATTGCCATTCAGTTTTCTCCAAAGGTCTATCATACCTAGTTTTTCTAATGTTCTATTTACTTTTTTAATTTCTTTCTTGTTTGTTTTGTGGTTTGATTTGTCTAAATCTGAGAGTGCAAGGTTGAGATCTCCCACTATTATAGTTTTACTGTCTATTTCTTCTTGCAGTTCTCCTAACTTTTCCTTTAGAAAGTTAGATGCTATACCACTTGGTGCATATATGTTTAGTATTGATATGGCTTCATTATTTATGCTACCTTTCAGCAGGATATAGTTTCCTTCCTTATCTTTTTTAACGAGATCTACTTCTGCTTTTGCTTGATCTGAGATAAGGATAGCTACCCCTGCTTTTTTGGCTTTACCTGAAGCATAATAGGCTCTGTTCCAACCTTTTACCTTTACTCTGTATGTATCTCCCTGCTTTAAGTGTGTTTCCTGTAGGCAACATATTGTAGGGTTCTGCTTTTTGATCCAATCTACTATCCGTCTCCGTTTGATGGGATCGTTCATCCCATTTACATTTACAGTTAAAATTACTAATTCTGTATTTCCTGCCATCGTATTATCCCCAGATTATGCTTTTTTCCCTTGACCCCCCTGATCCCCCTCCCCGATATTTAATTTACAGACCCCCCTTGTGACGCGCAACCCTCCCTCTTTTTTTTTTTTTTTTTTTTTTTTTTTTTAGGATCCCTCCCCCCTCCCTCCAAGTCCCTTCACTTATTCCCCTTTTCCTTTTCCCTTTTCCTCTCCCCCCTTTTAATGAGGTGAGAGAAAATTCTCTGAAAAACAAATATGTTAATTATTTACTCTTTGAGCCTCTTCTGATGAGAGTAAGATTCACACAATGATTCTCCCCCTCACTAAGTTCCCTCAGATATGGTGTATTTTCTATGTCTCTTCCTGGGATGTAGTTTCCCTCTTTTTATCACTCCTTCCCCTTTTTCTGAACCGACCTCCTTCCCTTTACTACACCCCCCTTTTTTTCTTTTATATCAGTAAAATCAAATTATCCTTGAGTATTTTTTATATACCCATAACAGAGTTACAGTTCTCAAGGGTTGTGTGTACCTTTTTCTGTTTCTCTTCAGTCTTGTGGATGTAGATCAAATTTTTTGTTTAAGTCTGGTTTTTTTCTTAGAAACATATAGAATTCCTCTGTTTCATTGAATGACCATCTTCTTCCGTGGAAAAAGATGCTAAACTTAGCTGGGTAGTTCATTCTTGGTTGCAGTCCTTGATCTTTTGCCTTACGGAATATCAGGTTCCAGGCCCTTCTATCTTTTAATGTGGAGGCAGCCAGATCTTGGGTGACCCTTATTGTGGCACCTTGGTATTTAAATTGTTTTTTTCTAGCTGCTTGCAGGATTTTCTCCTTTGTGTGGTAATTCTGCAGCTTAGCCACAATATTCCGTGGTGTTCTTTTTTTAGGGTCTATTTCAGAAGGAGTTCGATGAATTCTTTCCACATCTACTTTCCCTTCTGTTTCTATTATCTCTGGACAGTTCTCTTTGATAATTTCCTGTAAAATAGAATCTAGGCTCTTTTTTTGGTCATAGTTTTCTGGAAGTCCAATAATCCGCAGATTATCTCTCCTAGATCTATTTTCCAGGTCTATAGATTTTCCCAGTAAGTATTTGACGTTGTTCTCCAGCTTCTCATTTTTTTTGTTTTGTTTGACTGATTCTTGGGTTCTCTGTGAATCATTCATTTCTATTTGTTCTATCCTGACTTTTAAGGAGTTATTTTCTTCTTTCACAGTTTTTAGTTCTTTTTGTAAATGCCCAATTTCGTTTTTAAATGAATTATTTTGCTCTATTGAATTTTTTTCCATTTCCCTAATTTTTTTTTTGAGAATTATTTTCTTTTTCCAATTCAGAAATTCTATTTTCTTGAGACTTTTTTATCTTTTCCAATTCAGAAATCCTACTTTCCTGTGTTTTTTTAACCTTTTCTAATTCACTAATTTTGTTTCCCTGCATCTCCTGTGAATTCTTTATTTTTTCCAACTCCAATTTCAGGACGTTGTTATTCTCTATCATAACTTCCCTTTCCTTGCCCCATTTTTCTTCGATCTCCCTCATTTTCTTAAGAGCTTCTTCTAGGAGAGAGTTATGTGATGGGGGGCAGGAATCGTTCCCCTTTAGGTTGTTATCTTCTGAATCTTTGCTGTTAACTTCCTCGGGGTTGGGTACCCGCTCTTTCTCTGTATAGAAGGAATCTATAGTTTTTCTAGCTTTTTTGCTCATACTTAAAAAATGTTTTGGGGTCTGTCCCTGGGGTAGGAAATTATTTACTTCTTTACCAGCTTCCTCCCAGACCGGATGGATGCAGCGGCCCCTGCGCCTGCGCTAAGAGAGAGCTCTGGGAGAGAGTTCCCCACCCCCTCCCTGGAAGCGCCTCAGAGGTGATTAGCACTGCTGTGCTTTGAGGGCGTAGAATAGTGAAGACAGCAAGAAGCTCAGCCTATGTGTCCGGGTGGGGAGTGGATGTCTGCAGCAGGTGACGTGAGAAACCCCTGCGCTCAAAGTGGAAGTGTCTGCCAGAAACCGTGGTCCCTAGTTCAAAGGTTCCACTTCTCTGGGACTTCCTGGAGCTGAGTTCCACTCCCTCCAGCTAAGCTAGGCCGTGTGTGTTGCCTTGGGCCGTATCCACCCACTTGTCAGTCTCTTAACTATTCTCAGGAGGTAGCTGAGGCCACACCCCCTGGTGCTGAGTCTGCAGAGTCACCCCCAGGGTGGGGGGCGGGGGGATATCTTATCTGAGTTTTAAAATATTTTGGCTTTCTCTTCTGAACTGCTAAATAATTAGCAGAGAAGAGCTAACAGCCTGTGCCAGATTCCTTTACCTCAGTGGCTTCTCTGATCCCAGAGCCCCTCCCAGCGCAATGGGCGCAGTGTGCCCCTACCCCACCGTCTGTGCTGGTCTTTCTTATTCCTCCCCTGAGAACTGACCTTTCCTGTTGAAACTCCAGATTCTCTTCAGCTGGTAAGTCGTGCTTCCAGTCCTTGTGGTATCTATCAGTCCTGAGCTAATTTTGAGACTTAATTTATCTAATTGGTTGTGAGGGAGTGAGGACGTTCACTGAGTCGTGTGTTTCTTCTCCGCCATCTTGGCTCCGCCCCCAATTCCATATGTTTCTAAGAAAAAAACCAGACTTAAACAAAAAATTTGATCTACATCCACAAGACTGAAGAGAAACAGAAAAAAGTACACAGAACCCTTGAGAACTGTATCTCTGTTGTGGATATATAGAAAGTCTGCATGGATAATTTAATTTTACTGAGATAAAAAAAGGGGGGTGTAGTAAATATCAAGTAAATAGTAATACCAAGATAAGATCAAAATGGGTCCATGATTTAGATATAAAGAATGAGATCATAAATAGATTAGAGGAACAATGAATAGTCTATCTCTCAGACCTTTGGAGGAGGAAGGAATTTTTGACCAGAGGAGAACTAGAGATCATTGTTGATCACAAAATAGAAGATTTTAATTACATCAAACTAAAAATTTTCTGTACAAACAATACTAATGCAAATCAGATTAGAAGGGAAGTAACAAATTGGGAAAATATTTTTAAGGTTCTGATAAAGGTCTCATTTCCAACATATATAGAGAATTGATCCTAATTTATAAGAAATCAAACCATTCTCCAATTGATAAATGGTCAAAGGATATGAACAGACAATTCTCAGATGATGAAATTGAAATTATTTCCACTCATATGAAAGAGTGTTCCAAATCACTACTGATCAAAGAAATGCAAATTAAGACAACTCTGAGATACCACTATACACCTGTCAGATTGGCTAAGATGACAGGAACAAATAATGATGAATGTTGGAGGGGATGTAGGAAAACTGGGACACTAACATGTTGTTGGTGGAGTTGTGAAAGAATCCAGCCATTCTGGAGAGTAATTTGGAACTATTCCCCAAAAGTTATCAAACTGTGCATACCTTTTGATCCAGCATTGCTGCTATTGGCCTTATATTCCAAAGAAATATAATGAGGGGAAAGGGACCTGTATGTGTCAAAATGTTTATGGCAGCTCTTTTTGTAGTGGCTAGAAACTGGAAAATGAATGGATGTCCATCAATTGGAGAATGGTTGGGTAAATTATCGTATATGAAGGTTATGGAATATTATTGTTCTGTAATAAATGACCAGCAGGAGGAATACAGAGAGGCTTGGAGAGACTTACATCAACTGATGCTGAGTGAATTGAATAAAACCAGAAGATCGCTGTACACTTCAGTGTTGTATGAAGATGTATTCTGATGGAAGTGGATATTTTCAACATAAAGAAGATCCAACTCACTTCCAGTTGATCAGTGATGGACAGAAACAACTACACCCAGAGAAGGAACACTGGGAAGTGAATGTAAATTGTTAGCACTACTGTGTATCTACCCGGGTTACTTATTCCTTCGGAATCTAATACTTAATGTGCAACAAGAAAATGGTATTTACACACATATATTGTATCTAGGTTATATTGTAACACATGTAAAATATATGGGATTCCTGTCATCAATATGAGTGAGTAGAGGGAGGGAGGGGATAATTTGGAAAAATGAATACAAGGGATAATATTATAAAAAAAATTACTCATGCATATATATTGTGAAAAAAAATTATAAATTAAAAAAAAATGTCTTTTCACAGAAACGGAAGAGATAGTACCCCTCCCTGCTCTGGTCTGAGCTGTGTGAGCTGCCTGTCTCTCTCTGGCTGCCTGCCCTCAGTCTGTGCCCAGTCTGTTCCACTCTCCTCTGAGCAAACATAGACCTTCTCTTGTGAATTTTAAGGATATCTTCTGTTGGTGATTATTTGTGGGTTTCTTTTCCGGTCACGCATTAACTCCAACGATTGTCATGAAGTAAATCCTGAGAGAAATCACGGAGCTCAAGCAGCTGTCTGCCTCCACACTGCCATCTTGCCTGGAAGTCCACTCTTCCCCCTTTTGATGAGGTGAGAGAGAATTCTCTGACAAACAAATATGTTAATTATTAACTCTTTGAGCCTACTCTGATGAGAGTAAGATTCACACAATGTTCCTCCCCATTTCTAAATTCGCTCAGATATAGTAAATTTTCTTTTCCTCTTCCTGGGATGTATTTTCCCTCTTTTTAAGCTCCCCTTTACCCGTTTTCTGATACTATCACCTTTCCCTTTCTACTTCCCCCTTTTTTATGTGTATATATATATATATATATATATATATATGTATATATATATACAATCAAAATATAAATGTGGACTGTCTGTGTATCCATAACAGAAATACTGTTCTCAAGATTTCCTTTTACCTTTTTCTGCTTCTCTTGAGTCCTGTGGATGAAGATCAAATGTTTTGTTTAAGTCTGTTTTTTTTCTTAGAAACAAATGGAATTCCTTTGTTTCATTGAATGTTCATCTTCTTCCATGGAAGAAAATGCTAATCTTAGCTGGGTATTTTATTCTTGGCTGCCTTCCAAGTTCTTTTGCCTTTTGGAATATCAGATTTCAGGCCCTTCGATCCTTTAATGTGGATGCAGCCTGGTCTCGAGTGACCCTTATTGTGGCACCTCGGTATTTGAATTGTTTTTTTCCTGGCTGCTTGCAATATTTTTTTCTTTAGTTTGATAGTTCTGTAGCTTAGCCACTATGTTCCATGGATTTCTTTTTTTTAGGGTCTTTTTCAGAAGGTGTGCGATGAATTCTTTCAATGCCTATTTTCCCTTCTGTTTCTGTTAATTTTGGACAGTTCTCTTTGATAGTTTCCTGTAAAATAGAATCTAGACTCTTTTTTTCATCATAATTTCCTCAAATTATCTCTCCTAGATCTATTTTCCAGGACTATAGATTTTCCCAGTAAATATTTGACATTATTCTCCAGCTTTTCATTTTTTTGATTTTATTAGACTGATTATTGGTTTCTCAATGAATCATTCATTTCTATTTGTTCAGTCCTGATTTTCAATGTGTTATTTTCTTCATTCACATTTTAAAATTATTTTTGTACATGACCAATTGAGTTTTTAAATGAATTATTTTGCTCTGTGGAATTTTTTTCCATTTCACTAATTTTTTTTTTTTTTTTTTTTTTTTTAGTGAGTTCTTTTCTTTTTCCAATTCACAAATCCTACTTTCTTGAGAATTCTTTTCCAATTCAAAAATCCTTCTTTCCTGTGATTTTTAAATGTTTTCCAATTCACAGAATTTTTTCCCTGCATTTCCTGTGAATTTTTTATTTTTTCCAATTCAATTTTCAGGAGATTGTTACTCTCTAGCATAGCTTCTCTTTCCTTTTCTATTTATCTTCTAACTCTCTTTTCAGGTCTTTTATAGTCTCTTCTACAAGAGAGTTATTTGATGGGGGCCAGGTAACATTCCCCTTCAGTGCATTATCTGGAGACTGTCTCCTGTTTGGACTCCTCGGGTTTAGAGATCTGCTCTTTTTCTATATAAGCTGTCAATCATTCTCTTCAATTTCTTACTCATTTTTTATAATTTGAGGGGTCTGCTTTCTGATTAAGTGGTTCCCAGCTTCCTCTACCGAACAGAGATATGAAAGGCCGCACTCTTGTGAACCAGTTGGAAAAGGTACAAGAGTGCTCTGGATGAGAGTTCCATCCTCCTCCTCCGGAAGTAGTTCAGAGCTGGGCTGTGGGTGGCCCAGTGAAGGACCCCCCCACTTTGTAGTCTAGTGGCTGCTGTAATACTAGCAGCTGAACAATGAAAGCATCACAATTCCAGGCCAAAGCCCCCTGTGGGGCTATGGATATTAGCAGCTCATCAGCAAATAACCCAGGTGCACTGACCAGAAGTTTCTCCACCCCGGGATGCACAATCACTGGAGCTTTGCTGCTGTGGAAATTCCACTGCCTCAGGCCCCCCTGTGGGTTTAGAGGCTGCCCCAGGCTGTGTCTTCCCCACTGCCTTGCAGGTTTGTAATTGCCCCAAGGAAAAGCCCTAGACAGCAGAAGACATGCCCCAATTTGTGCTGTCTCACTTCCATTTTGGGGTAGCTATAGACAGTTTCTGGCAGTTTTTTTTTTCTGTTTTTTTTAAGTGTTTTGACTTCTCTGCTGGTCTGCTCTTTTGCAAGCAGAGTAGGGCAATCACCCTATGCCAGAATCTTTGTTAGATTTTCCCCAGGGACCTTTCCAGCCTGATTGGCACAGTAAGTTACCCTTAGTCTCTTTCCATCTGTGCTGGTCCTTTCCCCCCTCCCTTCATTACAGACCTTTTCTGATGATGTTCCAGATTCTCTTCAGCTGGTAAGTTGTTGTGTTTCTAATCTTTGTGATTTTTACCAGTCCAGTGTTATTTTTGAGGCTGAATTATATAATTGGTATTGAGGGTAAGGGTGAGCTTAGAAATTCTCCTGTATCTTCTCCACCATCTTGTCTCTGCCCCTACCCTCCCACTTTTCAATGAAGTGGAAGGAGTTTCACCATAAATCCAACATGTTTAATATTTTTCTCTTTAAGCAAATTCTGATGAGAATATGATATACACTATGTTCATTCCCCCTCCATTCTTTTTCCCAGATATAATAAGTTACCTTTGCCTCTTTGTGAGATAAAGTACCCCCACTTTACCATTTTACTGGTACAATTTCCTTTCCATCCCTAGGTTCTAGAACAAATTATATATGTGTTCTTTATTTATCTTTATAGCAGAAATATAGTTCCCAAGATTTATTTTTACCTTTTTAGGAATCTCTTGAGTTCTATATTTGGAGATCAAACTTTTTGTTTAGTTTTGTTTTTTTCATCAGAAATAGATGAAATTCAGTTATTTTGATGAATATCCATATTCTTCCCTGGAAAAAAAAATGCTCCTTTTGGCTGGGTAAATTATTTTTGGCTTCATACCAAATTCTTTAGCTTTTTGGAATATCAGATTCCAGGCCCTTCAATCCTTTAATGTGGAGGATGCTAGATATTGGGTAATCCTTATTGTGGCTCCTCTATATTTAAATTGATGTTTTCTAGCAACTTTTAATATTTTCTTTGGTTTGATAGTTATGGAATTTAGCCACTATTTTTCTTGGAGGTTTTGTTTTAAGGTCCCTTTCAATAGGTGATTGATGAATTATTTCTTTTTTTTAATTTTTGAAATTTGTGAAATTTTTATTTTTTTATTATTTTAATAGTTTTTATTTACCAGATGTATGCATGGGTAATTTTACAACATTGACAATTGCCAAATCTTTTGTTCTAATTTTTTCCCCTTCTTCCCCCTCCCCCAGATGGCAGGTTGACCAATACATGTTAAATATGTTAGAGTATAATTTAAATACAATATATGTATGCATGTCCAAACAGTTGTTTTGTTGTACAAAAAAAAAAAAAAATCAGACTTTGAAATAGTTTACACTTAGCCTGTGAAGGAGATAAAAATGCAGGCTGACAAAAATAGAAGAATTAGGAATTGTATATAGTGGTTCATATCATCTCCCAGAGTTCTTTCATTGAGTGTAGCTGGTTCAGTTAATTACTGCTCTATTGCAATTGATTTGGTTCATCTCATTGTTGAAAATGGCCACATCCATCAGAATTGATCATCATATAGTATTGTTGTTGAAGTATACAACAATCTCCTCGTCCTGCTCATTTCACTCATCATCAGTTCATGTAAGTATTTCCAGGCCTTTCTGAAATCATCCTGTTGGTCATTTCTTACAGAACAATAATATTCTATAATATTCACATACCACAATTTATCCAGCCAATCTCTTATTGATGGGCATCCATGTAGTTTCCAGTTTCTGGCTACCACAAAGAAGGCTGCCACAAATATGATGAATTCTTTCAATGTCTTTTTTATCCTTTGTTTTTATAACTTCCTGGAACTTCTCTTTGATAATTTCCTGAAAAATAGTGTCCAGGATCTTTTTTTCATCATATTTTTCAGGGGGTGTCCAATAATTCTCTGCTTGTCTCTTTATCTATTTTCCAGGTCTGTTGTTTTCCCAAGAAGATATTTGACATTTTTTTTCTATTGTTTTATTATTTTGGGTTCACTTGACTGATTCTTGGGGTCTCCTCAAGTCACTCATTTCCATTTGTTCAATTCTGATTTTTAATGAATTATTTTCTTCACTCTCTTTTTTATATCTTTTTTCTAATTGTCCATTTGAGTTGTCAAATGAGTTGTTTTGTTACATGGAATTTTTTTCCATTTCACCAGTTTTATTTTTTAAAGAGCTATTTTCTTTTTCCAACTCACTAATTCTGTTTTTCAAGTATTTGATTTCTTTATCTACTGTATCTTTAAATGAGTAGGATGACTTATCCAGATTCTCTTGCCAAGCTTCCCTTTCCTTTTCCCATTTCTCTTCTAGCTCTCTTGTGAGAGCATTTTTAATTTCTTCTATGAAAGTTTTGTGTGTTGAGGACCAGATCATATCCCCTTTGGAGTTCATCTAGAGAAAGTCCGTTTTTAGTCTCCTCAGTGTTTAAAGTCTGCTCTCTATCTACATAGAAGTTATCAATGGTTAGAGTCTTTTTTAATTTTTTGCTCATTTTTTCAGAGAAGAATCAAAGAAAATAAACTAACAAGAAAAAGAAATGTAGTCTGCTTTTTTTGGGGGGAGGGTGGATGATGTTATTGGGCTTCCTCTACAGACTTTGGGGGCAGCAGCAAGGCACTAGCAGGACAGTAATGGCTTTGCTCTGTCTGCATTCTGAGACTCTGAGGTTCGAAGAGTTTACTGAGACACTCTGGGTGGGGTGTCTAGGTCATGAGAGACACCCTAGCTTTTCTGGGTTATGGTCTTTATCTCTTCTGTTTACAGCTTCTCTGCTGATCCTGGCTTGCTGCCATGGCAAAATATCCACACTGTGGTAAAGTTATTTCCAAGAAATGACAGAGAATACACCCCTCCCCTCTGGTCTGCTCAGTGTGAGCTGCCCATCATGATTTTGCTGCCTGACCTCAGCTTATGCCCTATCTGGCCATCCCCATCCCTAAACAAAAACAGATCTTTTCTGTCAAATTTAAAGGATGTCTTCTGTTGTTAATTATTTGTGGGGTTTTTTTTCCAGTCAAGCACTAATTCCGAGGTTTGTCATGAAATAAATTCTGAGAGCAAAGATGGAGATTAAGTTGGTGTGTGTGTCCTCTCTGCCATCTTGGGCAGAAGTAGAAGGCTTGAATTTAAATCTTTATTCCATCATATGGTAATTGTATGGTTCTGGGCTAGTTTATTAATTTCTTAATGTCCATGTAATTCTTTAGGGCTATATTATACATTGGCTAATATGACAGAGAAGGAAAATGATAAATATTGGATGGAATATGGAAAAATTGGTACACTAATTCACTGTTGGTGGAATTATGAACTGAGTCAACCATTCTGGAAAGCAATTTGAATTATGTCCAAATGGTCCATATCTTGTCTTCGTTGGCTTAATTTGTACAAAACCTTTTTAATCTAATATAATCAAAATTATACATTATGTGTTCAATAATACACTTTAATTTTCTTTGGCTAGATTAATTTAGGCAGTATTATAATTTTTATTATATTCACTCAGCCTATCCAGAGCACTTGTTTTTTTTTTTTTTCCAGTTGGTGATCTTTATTTCTGTGGAAAGTGTTTTATAATTGTATCTCTATAGTTCCTTTTGTCTTGGCAGGTGGACTCCCAAATACTTTATATTATCTATAGTTATTTAAAATGGAATTTATTTTTGTATCTCTTGCTGCTGGACTTTGTTGGTAATATACATAAATCCTGATGATTTATGTGGATATTTTGTATCCTACAAATTTGCTAAAGTTGTGAATTGTTGCTAGTAGTTTTTTAGTTGATTCTCTAAAATTTTCTAAGTTATACCATCATATCATATGCAAAAATTGACAATTTGATCTAATTACCTACTCTAATGCCTTTAATCTCTTTTTTTCCTTATTGACAAAGCTAACATTTCTGATACTATATTGAACAATAATGGTGATACTAGGCAAACTTATTTCACTCCTGATCTTACTGGTAATGATTCTATTTTGTCCACATTACATATAATGCTTGTTGATGGTTTTAAATAGATGTTATTGATCATCTTATGGAAAACTCCACCTATTCCTACACTCTATAGTGTTTTGAATAAGAATGGGTGTTAGATTTTGTCAGATTTTTTTTCTTCATCTATTGAGATAATCATTGATTTTTGTTAATTTGGTTATTGATTTGGTTATTATTTGGTTATTGATATAGTCAATTATGATAATAAGTTTCCTAATGTTGAAACAGCTCTGCATTCCTGGCATAAATCCTACTTGGTCATAGTATATTATCCTCAGGATAATTTACTGTAATCTTTTTGCTAATATTTTATTTAAATTTTTTCCATCAATATTCATTAGGAAAATTGGTCTATAATTTTTTTTCTTTGTTTTGACCCTACCTGGTTTAGGTATTGGTACCATGTCTGTGTCATAAAAAGAATTTGGTAAGACTCCTTCTTTCCCTATTTTTTCAAATATTTTGCATAGTATTGGAATTAATTGTTCTTTAAATGTTTGATAGAATTCACATGTAAATCCATCTGGCCTTGGAGATTTTTCTTAGGGAGATGATTAATAGCTTGTTCAATTTCTTTTTCTAAAATGGGACTATTTCAGTAATTCACTTTCTCTGGGCAATCTCTATTTTTTGTAAGTATTCCTCCATTTCACTTAGATTATCATATGTATTGACATATAGCCTGTGCAAAAGAGCATAATTATTACTCTAATTTCCTCTTCAATGGTGGAACCTTATTTTCATTTTTAATATTGTCAATTAGATTTTCTTCTTTCCTTTTTCTAATCAAATTTACTAGAGGTTTGCCTATTTCATTGTTGTTTCACAAAACCAAGTCTTACTTTTGTTTATTAATTCCATAAATGTTTTACTTTAAATTTCATTAATCTCCCCTTTTATTTTCAGAATTTCAAATTTGATATTTACTTTGAGGCTTTCAATTTTTTTTCTAGCCTTTTTACTTGCAAGCCCAATTCAGTGATCTTCTCTTTATCTATTTTATGCAAGTAAGCACCTAGAGGTTTAAAACTTGCCCTAAGAACTGCTTTGACTATGTAGGGAAAGCATTTTTAAAATTTTCTATTACACATAACAGTGGCTGATATGTCCTGGAAGAGTGAATCTTCTCATTGGAGCAGAGTTTCAAGGAAATCAAAGGTCAAATCAGAGGAGAGAGAAGGAGGTACAAAACCCTGCAACAACAAAAATGAGCTTTACATTTATAGTACTCTTTCAACATTGCCAGTATAATATTTACCTTTATTTTTTAAAACTGTATATGAAGATCCTAATGGAAAGGAATGGTAACTATGTTCTTATGACAACAGAACATTTAGATGAAAAATGTGCTCAAGATGCTTCTAGATGACAGTTCAAAGCTGTTTGGCATCTAAGAAAAAATGGATATCAGTCATTTGGTGAATGCTTAGATAGCCAAAATGTTTGTTTAGTCCTGGCACTGTTTGGGTCTTCCTGTGTTAGAAGCTGCCTCCCAACATCTGTGCTTCTCTCTTCTCCCAAATAATACCACTAGTCATATGGCTCCATCTTAGTTATAAAATTTCAGTATTGGCTGTATTCTTTATAGGATACTTGTGGGTAGAGGTCCTTGATGAATTTAATAGTGGTAAGATGGAATATGAGGGGGGTGGAAAATAAGTTTATGTTCTATTATGACCATTCCTTTTTCATTTATAGATTAAAAAAAAAACAGTACCATTTGCCATTCACTTCCAAGGTGAAAAGAACCAAATGGTGGTGATGTCATGGTAAGCTAAGGATCTGAGGGAATTCTCACTGAGTAAATCAGAATGGGAAAATGAGGCCAGTCAGATTATGAAAGATGCAAAAGGGAAAAGGAGAAAGAGAGAGATGGGGAGAGAGAATAGCTTCTGAATACTGGAATATTTCAAGATTCTTTGTTCAAATCTAGGTCATTTAACATTTTTACTTAAAGGCAGCAATGGTATGTTTATCAAATTTACAGGTGACACAAAGCTGAGAGGAACATGTAGTACACTGGATGATAGCAACCTGACCCTTTCTTTTGCTTTCCTGGGCTTTACCAATAAGAATCTCCAATTTGCTGATATCCATTCAGTAGTTTAACAAATCTGAACTCTGGAATTGTTTAGAACAAAAAATGATATTCACACAATTAATAGAGTATCATCTTTTCACTTTGAAACCTTACTTGTCACCTTTCCAGTTCTCCCTTCTACCTCTATTTTCTTCTCCTTGATTCCAGACTTTTAATTTCTTGGGTTTGGGAGATCCTCCAGTGAGGAAAGTCTTTCTATTTTTGCTAATCCTTTCCTTCTCTTTAACTTGCATTTTTAGGGAGTGGTGAGGTACTGGAAATTTAAATAGTTTGACCAGGTTCACATAGCTACTATATGTCAGAAATGGAACTTGACCTAGGGTATCCTGGCTCTATGGTTGCTTTTCTATCTCATGTGCTATACTATCTCTTTTTAAAATAATAACAGTCTTCTCATTATGGTGGAACAGAGAAAAAAAGTATAGGGCTTGAGCACCAGAAGGATGGACATCTCAAAGAGTTAAGAGAACAGTTGAAAGAACTTAACAAGCAATATGAAAAAATCTGATAATGATCTGAAGGTCTTACAAAGTTTTGGGTAGATTGTGGGTAAAGTGCTTAAGCCATTATCAGAAGTAAAATTCCTTGTAAAAGCAACAAATCAACCAAGACACATTGTGGGTTGTCAATATCAGCTTGACAAAAATAAGCTGAAAACAGGAACAAGAGTTGCTCTGGTTATGATTACACTATCATGAGATACTTACCAAAAGAAGTTGATCCCCTGGTTTACAACATGTTTAATAAGGACTCTGGGAATGTTTCTTATTCTAAGATTTGAAAGCTATCTGAATATATCAGAGAATTGGGAAAGGTAATTGAATTACCCCTTATAAACACTGAGTTATTCCAGCATGTAGGAATAATAGCTCCAAAAGGTTGTTTGCTATATGGGCTACCATGAACTGGAAAAAACACTTTTGACAAGAGCTGTTGCTATCCAGCTAGCTTGCAATTTTTTAAAAGGTGCATCTTGTTCTATTGTAGAATTATCTATTGTATTATTGAAAGTTGTAATTTGATTAGAGAAGTGTTCAATTATGTCAGGGATCACCAACCATACATCATTTCATGGATAAAATAGATGCTATATCGTTTTTCTGAGGGTACTTTACTGAATCAAAAGGATGGATTTGATACTTTACAAAGAGTAAATATTATCATGGCTACAAACATATCAGCCACATTGGATCCTGCTTTATTGTGTCCAGGAAGATTAGATATAATATGTATACATATTACATATATATATATATTTACCAAATGAACAAGAAATATTAGACATATTGAAAATTCATGTAGGTCCTATCACAAAACATGAAGAAATACAATATGAAACAATTGTGAAGCTCTCAGATGGCTTTAATGAAACAGATTTGAAAAATGTTTGCACTGAAACAGGTATGTTTGCAATTTGTGCTGATCATGATTTTGTAGTACAGGAAGATTTCATGAAAGCAATAAGAAAAGTGACTGATTCTAAGAAGTTGGAATCTAAATTTGACTAAAAACCTAAGTTATACTTTTTTTTTTTTTTTTTTTTAGCCAGGAAATGATGCTTTAATTATTTTTTTTAATTTATATATATATATATATATATATATATTTATAATATTATCCCTTGTATTCATTTTTCCAAATTACCCCCCCCTCCCTCGATTCCCTCCCCCCGATGACAGGCAATCCCATACATTTTACATGTGTTACAATATAGTCTAGGTACAATACATGTGTGTGAATATCATTTTCTTGTTGCACAATAAACATTAGAATCCGAAGGTACATGCAACCTGGGCAGACAGATATTAGTGCTAACAATTTACATTCACTTCCCAGTGTTTCTTCTCTGGGTGTAGCTACCTCTGTCCATCATTGATCAACTGGAAGTGAGTTGGATCTTCTTTATGTTGAAGATTTCCACTTCCATCAGAATACATCCTCATACAGTATTGTTGTTGAAGTGTACAGTGATCTTCTGGTTCTGCTCATTTCACTCAGCATCAGTTGATTTAAGTCTCTCCAGGCCTCTCTGTATTCCTCCTGCTGGTCATTTCTTACAGAGCAATAATATTCCATAACCTTCATATACCACAATTTACCCAACCATTCTCCAACTGATGGACATCCATTCATCTTCCAGTTTCTAGCTACAACAAAAAGAGCTGCCACAAACATTTTGGAACATATATGTCTCTTTCCGCTCTTTAGTATTTCTTTGGGATATAATCCCAGTAGTAGTGCTGCTGGGTCAAAGGGTATGCACAGTTTGATAACTTTTTGGGCATAATTCCAGATTGCTCTCCAGAATGGCTGGATTCTTTCACAACTCCACCAGCAATGTATTAGTGTCCCAATTTCCCCACATCCCCTCCAACATTTATCATTATTTGTTCCTGTCATCTTAGCCAATCTGACAGGTGTGTAGTGGTATCTCAGAGTGGTCTTAATTTGCATTTCTCTGATCAGTAGTGATTTGGAACACTCTTTCATGTGAGTGGATATAGTTTCAATTTCTTCCTCTGAGAATTGTCTGTTCATATCCTTTGACCATTTATCAATTGGAGAATGGTTCGGTTTCTTATAAATTATAGTCAGTTCTCTATATATTTTGGAAATGAGACCTTTGTCAGAACCTTTGTTTTTAAAAATATTTTCCCAATTTGTTACTTCCCTTCTAATCTTGTTTGCATTAGTATTATTTGTACAGAAACTTTTTAGTTTGATGTAATCAAAATCTTCTATTTTGTGATCAATAATGATCTCTAGTTCTCCTCTGGTCATAAATTCCTTCCTCCTCCACAAGTCTGAGAGGTAGATTATCCTCTGTTCCTCTAATCTATTTATTATCTCCCTCTTTATGCCTAAATCATGGATCCATTTTGATCTTATCTTGGTATATGGTGTTAAGTGTGGATCCCTAAGTTATACTTTTAAAAATACATTAGCATATATGAAAGTAAAGTTGAGGAAAATAAAATAATAACTTAATTATTTACTGGGGACTTTATTAGATTCATAATTCTTTATGTTGTCTACTGAGAAATAGTTTACTTTGAAATGGTGCAAATGTAGTTCCAGCATTTGCAAAATAAGTGAATGAGACATCTAATCTAGTTATTTATGAGCACTATGTAACAGTCTTTTTCAAAATTGCCTAAAGAGTGTCTGAAATTGTGCTAAAATATATGCAATGTATTTGGTTTAAAGAAATTGGAAATTGAGAAATCTATTTATAAGATAGATACAAGGAATCTTAACTATCCAGGCAGACAATCTCTTCCCAATGCTAAAGGAAAATTTCATTTTAATTAGAGCCAAGAGAACTGAAGGAAAATAAAACTTCCCCAATAAGCAAGTACCTCCTTGGAAAAAAAATCCATTTAATAGTGAGTCTTGAATTGTAGAACTGAATCAAACTGAAGGAAAATGTTATTTTCTTCTTCCTTTTAGTATTTTGTTTTAAGGTATATGATATTCAATAATAATTGAACCATTAGGGAAAATAAACATACAAAGTCCCTTTAAAAATGCAAAAAATAATCCAGGGATTTTAAGAATGGCCCTCTCCTAAGACCTCAATTCTTTAAATCATAGTCTTATTGGGGCTAAAATCTCTATGCTGCTTGATACCAAGCCACATTGAAAGGTATCCTTTTATTTGGAGATATGCTTATTTGATTATTAACAAGATTGAAGAGAGATATTTAAACATTTTTTAGTCATAGAATATTATTATTAGAAAGAACTTCAGAAGTTTTCTAGTCCTCCTTAGTTTACCCTTTTAAGAACACACTATGGGACAGGTTTATTGTAATACCTGTAAGTTTATTGTCATGGATCAACTTTACTATTTAGCATTGTCAACAACTGTCTTTCTGGATTAATAATTCCTATATTCTACATCAAGGAAGAAACATACTTTTTCTTTTATTTTTTCTTTTATGTGAGGCTTTTTATACAAAATAACTAATATGGAAATGTTTTATATGACTGCACATGTACAACTGACACTGCCTTAGGGAGGAAGAAGGATTACAAGGATGAAAGCTTGAGTCCAGGTCAAAGAAGCTTGAATCCCTATCCATATGTTATGCAATGGTTATGACCAAGTGAAAATTGAATGACAGATTGTTGGGGATGCTGTTGTAAAGATTGATGTTGAAACTCTGTGATCTCTTAGAAAGGAATATTTTATAAACCAAACAAAAGGATTTTTGTTTTCATAATCATCTCTGCCTCAATCTTCTCCTCTCTAGGCAATGATCAACATCCTTCACTCCTCTCAAACTTCTGGTTCCTTCTAGAAGTTAAGGGCAGTAATGTCAGAGAGGGAATTCTAGGCTTGGTTGGACTCTTTGATTGAAGTCTTCAGTATTCTGCCTCTGACATGCTGCAGGTTGCCTTGTAAACTGATTACCCATGAGAAAAATGTTTCTTGCTCCCCAGGAGATTTTACAGTCAGGGAAACTTAATCTATTCTTGATTCTGCAGCAAATATCAAATGAAATGTCCCTGCAAGCTAATTACTTTAATAACCAACGAGCATCATATATTCTCAGGCAACCACAGAGACATCTTAGTACTGTATTAAGCCAGGTATATAGAACAGGTTATATCTATATAGACAGAAGAAGAATCTTCCCCTGAGGGGAGGTCACTGCAGGTAATGTGGTTAAAAAGGTAATAATTGGGTAACTGGACAGGATGAAAAGTCAGAATAAAAGCTGGTCAATGGACTTATATGGAAGTTCCATATTTTAAATTGTAGAACTGAATCTACAATTCTGTAGATTCTAAGAACTCCTAAGCCCTTATGGAGTTGAAATGAAGACAAGTTGAATTTAGAGTTTATTTTTTGCTGTGATCTTTGCTAAAAACTGCAAATGGGGAGTTGAGTGTTCCTCTTTCTGAAGCATTTCCTTTCCCCTCCTCTAGGATCCTGTTCAAGTAATCCTAATTTTTCTTAAATAGATCTTCAGATTCTTCCTCTTCACTGACGCATTCCTATCTCCCTAAAACATATTTAATTGTCCCTAATCCTTCAAAAAAGTATATAAACAAAACACTTCTCTAAACCTTTGTAAAGTCCGAGCTAGCTCCTCTAAAGGACTCACAATAAGTCCTTGCCCCACTTTGGCCAACAAAATGTAATATCCTGTTGTCTCTCAATTGTAATCCTTCTCTGGGAGGAGGTTTCTTTTCTGTATAATCTTTTCCTCTGTGAGCAGGTTTCTTGGGAGTCTTCTGGGGCCTCCAGCCAGAGCTAAAGTAGAATCTTGAATCCTCTTCTTCCCCTCCAAAAGTGTGGGATTGCTGGACTTGCAAATCCACGGGACATCTTCTCCTTGACCCAATCCAGAATTGACTCTAGATTCAATGTTCCTCTTTTTATCCTCCCAGAGAATGGGCTTGTGGGTACTCCTACAGCCAAAAAACTTGCTCCTTTTTAAAGGTGTGTAAACTCCTTTTTAGAACTCCTTTTAAAGGTGAATAAAGGTGTGAACTCTGAGCTAGAGAATTGTTCAGACAACCTGAGTTAGCACCTTGTAATCCTAATGACCCTTCTATACCATCTGTCTAATAGTTCTGTTACCACTTTTGCTATAGCCAAATTTTCAAAATTCAGTCAATAAAAATTATAAGTGAATACATAAATAAATTAAAAATAATAGATTCATGAATAGACAAATAAACCATTTATTTTTTATATTATGAACATTATTTTTATCTAGCTGCTTAGTTAGCGCTGCAGGGATTGGACCTGCTCTAATCTATCTAAGAGATGATTTGTCCAATTGCTAATTTAGAGTCTTACTTCCTTTAATAGTTTCTTCAAGCTATTTCCTAATGTGAACCATATTGGGATAACCACAACTTGCTTTTCTCAACTTATGGCCCTAAAAATGTTCCAATTTTAGTTGGACTATTAATATGAATTTTTCACTGGAAATAATTCAACAATTATTTTTTCCAAGGGGACAAATGTTGCCTATGTTCTATTTTCTTGCTTTCCACTTTGTCCTTGACCCTTCTTACTTTAGCTTTTGCTTTCACTACTATGTCCATCTATGTATGTTCTATCTGGGTGGTACATTAATTAGAGTGCAGAGTCTGAAGTAGAGAAGATATGAGTCTCAGCCTCAGCCACTTACTAGTATTATGACCTGCAATAAGTCTATTAATCCCTGTTCACCTACCTCCCAAGGATATTGTATTATATGAGATATTTTAAAGATATTTTAAAGGCTGGCACTAGTTATTATTGTTATTTTTTTAAATTTTGTTCTCCATAAATTCAATGATGACCTGATTACCTGCAAATGTACAAGGACAGCACTGATGAACATAAAGGGTATAGTGCTTCTCACTTTCATAACTCAGTTACACCCCAGCAGGCATCTTCAGGTCATTACCCATCTTTTCACCATCTTCCCACCCAGGAGGATGGAGGGAAGAGGAGAAGGGGGAAGGGCAGTGACACCATCAGCAGCACTCATGTAGCAGCTTTGTCCACCCCTTAAGACCTGATTACAAAGAGCACTAATTAAAGCTAAAAAAGAAGGGCATGATATATCTGATTTAAAAGAAGTATACCCTGTGATTGAAGAGTTTGACTCTTCAGATCAAGAAAAAAGAAAATACACTCAGCTTAATTTGGAAATTATCAAAAATTGGGGGCAGAGCCAATATGGCGGAGAGGACACATGCTTCATTCTGAGCTCCCTTCTATTCTCACTACTAATTACCAAATTCAGCCTCTGAAATAGTGCTTGACTGGTAGAATCCACAACTATTTGGAGTACAGCAAATTACCAGAAAATAATCTGGTGCCAGAAAAGGTCTGTTTTGATCTGAAAGAAGGAGGCCAGCACAGGCAGGGAGGCAGAAAACAGAGGCCAGCGCATGCTGAGTGAAACTGGGGACAGGGGGCCCCAGAAAGAGAATTTGCAGAATTTACAGGTTGGCTGTTCTGTTTGGTTGCAAAGCAGTAGGTCAGCAGAGAAGTTACACAAATGCCAAAGCTAGAGTATACCCCAAAACATCAGAGTTTCATAGGACCTGGCCACATCATCACAGTGCAGTCCCAGGGCAGTGGTGCTTGTCCACTCTTCACAACCTATTCCAGGACCGCCATTGTCCATTGACCCTTGCCCTAAAAGCAGACCCAAGGTTTTTTTTATGAGTAAAAAAAATAATGATCTCTAACTATAGATAGCTTCTATATTGAAAGAGAACAGATTTCCAACCCAAAGAAGACTAATAGCAGAGAGTCTCTAAACAAAACTTCAAAAGAGGATGTAACTTGATCCCCATCACACAAGGCTCTCCTAGAAGAAATTTAAAAAGATCTTATAAGAGACCTAGAAGAAAAATGGGGAAAGGAAAGAGAAGATCTGCAAGAGATTATGGAAAAGGAATATAACTTATTAAAAGAAAGATTTGATAAGGTGGAAAAAGAAAACATTCCTGAAATGTGAAATGGAAGAGGTAAAGAACTTCCAGGGAAAAAGAATTTGTGAATTGGAAATGATAAAGAACTCTCAGGAAAGTAGAATTTGTGAACTGGAAAAAGAAAATAACTCATTAAAATATGAAATGGAAAAAAATTCATAGAGCAAAACAACTCATTTTAAAATTCAATTAGACATGTACAAAAAGAAGTAAAAAAATAAATGAAGAAAATAACTCATTAAAAATCAGAACTGAACAAACAGAAATTAATGGTTCATTGAGACATTAAGAATCAGTCAAGAAAAACCAAAAAAATGAAAACAATAGAAAAAAAATTAAATAGCTATTTGGAAAAACAATAGACCTAGAAAATAGATCTAGGAGAAATAATCTAAAAATTATTGGGCTTCCTGAAAACCATGATGAAAAAAAAGAGCCTACACACAATTTTTCAGGAAATCATCAAAGAAAACTGCCCAGATGTAATAGAATCAGAAGGTAAAATAGGCATTGAAAGAATTCATTGAACACTTTCTGAAAGATACTCCAAGATAAAAACTCCAAGGAATGTTGTGGCTAAATTTCAGAACTACCAGACTAAGGAAAAAATATT
This sequence comes from Sminthopsis crassicaudata, assembly GCF_048593235.1. Taxonomy (NCBI): domain Eukaryota; kingdom Metazoa; phylum Chordata; class Mammalia; order Dasyuromorphia; family Dasyuridae; genus Sminthopsis; species Sminthopsis crassicaudata. Next base: position 422,447,805 of record NC_133619.1, read on the forward strand.
ACAAGCAGCCAGAAAAAAAAATCAAATAGCGAGGAGCCACAATAAGGATCACTCAGGATCTGGCAGCTTCCACATTAAAGGATTGAAGGGACTGGAATCTGATATTCCAACATGCAATAGAACTTGGAATGAAGTAAAGAATAAACTAATATACTACCCAGCTAAGCTGAGTGTTTTCTTCCACAAAACAAGATGGAAATTCAAGGAAACAGGTGAATTCCATTTATTCCTAATGAAAAAACCAGAGCTAAATAAACAAACCAACAAAATTATCCTCCAAATATAGGACTCAAAAGAAGAATAAAAAGAACTCTTGGCTACTATATTTATGTTATATCCATACATAAAAAGTGCATGTATAATTTGATTTTACTGTTTTAATATTTTAAAAAGGGAATTAGAAGTGGAAAGGGGATTGTATCAGAAAAAGTGAAATGTGGAGGTAAAAGCAGGGAAATTACATCTCATGAAGAGGCCAAGGAAATCTATCATATATGAGGAAATTAATGGAGGGGGAGGAATATTGTGTGAATCTTACTTTCATCAGATTTTGGCACAAAGAGAAAATATTAGACCTATTAGGTTCAAAGAAAAACTTCTCACCTCATTACAAAGCGGGAGAGGAAAAGGGAAAAGGAAAAGAGTAGGCTAAATAGAAGGGAATACAGAAATAATAAGGGAAAGGTATAAGAAAAGGAGAGTAACAAAGGTGGTGGGAGGAATTCTAAAGAGGGAGAGCTGTGTGAGGCAAGTGGTGCAGATACGTTTAATACTGGGGAGGGGTAAAAGGGAAAAGAAAGAAAAAAGTATAATCTGGGGATAATAAGATGTCAGGAAATACAGAATTAGTAGTTTTAACTATAAATGTGAATAGGATGAACTCTCATAAAGCAAATGCAGATAGCAGAGTGGATCAAAAGCCAGAATTCTACAATATGTTCTTTACAGGAAACATATTGAAAGCACTGTGATACATATAGATTAAAGGTAAAAAGGCTGGAGCAGGTGAAGTACAAACAAAACAAAACAAAACAAAACAAACAAACAAAAAAAAAAAACAGGGGCATAGCCATCCTTATCTCAGATCAAACAAAAGCAAAAATCGATCTAATCAAAAGAAAGAAGGAAGGAAACTATGTTGCTAAAGGGTAGCATAGACAATGAAGCAATATCAATATTAAATATATATGCACAAGTAATATAGTATCTAACTTCCTAAAGGAGAAGTAAAGAGAATTGCAAGAAGAAATAGACAGCAAAACTATGATAATGGGAGATCTCAACCTTTCACTCTCAGAATTAGATAAATCAAACCACAAAACAAATAAGAAATTAAAGAGGTAAATAGAATATTAGAAAAATTAGGTATGCTAGATCTTTGGAGAAAACTGAATAGTGACAGAAAGGAGTATATTTTCTTCTCGGTAGTTCATGGATTCTATACAAAAACTGACCATATATTAGGACATAACGACCTCAAAATTAAATGCAGGAAGGCAGAAATAATAAATGCATTCTTTTCAGATCATGATGCAATAAAAAACTACATTCAACAAAAAGCTAGGGGAAAATAGACCAAAAAGTAATAGGAAATTAAATAATATTATTCTAAAGAATAAATGGGTGAAACAGCAAATCAATATAGACAATTAATAATTTCACCTAAGAGAATGACAACAAGGAGACAATATAACAAAATGTGTGGGATGCAGCCAAAGCAGTTATGTGGTGAAATTTTATATCTGTAGAGACTTACTTGAATAAAATAGAGAAAGAGAAAATCAGTGAATTGGGCTTTCAACTTAAAAAGCTAGAAAAAGAACAAATTAAAAAACCCCAATCAAAAACTAAACTTGAAATTATAAAATTATAGGGAGAAATTAGCAAGATTGAAGGTAAAAAACACTATTGAATTAATAAAAAAACCCAACAAAATAGCTAAACCTTTGGTAAATTTGATTAGAAAAAGGAAAAAGGAAAATCAAATTGTTAGTCTTGAAAACGAAAAGAGAGAACTCTCACTAATAAAGAGAAAATTAGAGTAATAGTTAGGCATTATTTTGTCCAACTTTATGTCAATATATTTGATAATCTAAGTGAAATGTATAACTACCTTCAAAAATATAAGCTTCCCAGATTAACAGGGGAGGAAGTAAATTGCTTAAATAGTCTTATTTAAGAAAAAAGATATATAACAAGCTATTAATTAATTGTCTAAGAAAAAATCCCCAGGACCAGATGGATTTACATGTGAGTTCTACCAAACATTTAAAAAACAATTAACTATATATATATATATATATATATATATAATATATATATATATATATATATATATATATATATATATATATATATATATATATATATATATATATGTATATATATATATATATATATATATATGATGTTATATAAACTATTTTTAAAAATAGGGAATGAAGGATTCCAATCAAATTCCTTTTATGACACAGACATGGTACTGATACCTGAAAGAGGAAGGTTGAAAACAGAGAAATAAAATTATAGACCAATGTCCCTAATGAATATTGATGCAAAAATCTTAAATAAAATATTAGCAAAAAGATTACAAAAAATCATTTCCAGGATAATACACCATGACCAAGTAGGATTTATACCACAAATGCAGGGCTGATTCAATATTAGGAAAACTATTAACATGATTGACTATATTAACAATTAACAAAAACCATATGATAATTTCAATAGATGATGAAAAAGCATTTGATATAATCTAACATCCATTCCTATTGAAAACATTTGAGAGTATAGGAATAAATGGACTTTTCCTTAAAATAGTCAGTAGCATCTATTTAAAACTGTCAGTAAGCATCATATGTAATGAGGAAAACTGGAACCATTCCCAATGAGATCAGGAATGAAACAAGGTTGTCCACAATTACAATTACTAGTCAATATTGTATTAGAAATGCTAGCTTTGGCAATAAGAGTTGAGAAAGAGATTAAAGGAATTTGAGTAGGTAATGAGGAAACCAAATTATCACTTTTTGCAGATTATATGTTAGTATAATTAGAGAACCCCAAAAATTCTCCTAAAAAGCTTTTTGAAATAATCTATAACTTTAGCAAAGTTGCAGGATGCAAAATAAATCATCATATTGTTAACATAAATCATCAGCATTCTTATATATAAATAACAAAATCCAGCAGCTAGAGATACAAAGAGAAATTCCATTTAAAATAACTGCCGATAATATAAAATATTTGGGAATATATCTGCCAAGGGAAAATCAGGAACTCTATGAGCAAAACTACAAAACCCTTTCCAACAAAAAAAGTCAGATCTAATCAATTGGAACAATATTAAATGCTCTTGGATAAGTTGAGTGAATATAATAAAGATGACAATAAACTAATTAATAAACTAAACTAATCTAGTTAAAATAACTGGGAAAACATTTTTACAGTCAAATTTCTGATACAGTCAAATTTACAGTCTCATTTCCAAAATATATAGAGAATTGACTCTAATTTATAAGAAATAAAGCCATTCTCCAAATGATAAATGGTCAAAGGCTATGAAAAGACAATTTTCAGATGAAGAAATTGAAACTATTACTAGTCATATGAAAAGATGTTCCAAATCATAATTGATCAGATAAATTAAGACAATTCTGATATACCAACACACCTCTCTGATATACCAACACTCCTGATTGGAATAGATAATGATGTGGGAAAACTGGGACAGTGGATCTTGGATAGGCCAAGCGAATATAATAAAGATGACAATACTTCCTAAACTAATCTATTTATTTAGTACTATACCAATCAGACTCCCAAAAAACTATTTTAGTAACCTAGAAAAAGTAACAAAATTTATCTGGAAGAACAAAAGCTCAAGACTTTCAAGGGAACTAATGAAAAAAAAAAGTCAAATGAAGGTGGCCTTCATTGGTGGTTGGTGGAATTGTGAATGCATCCAACCATTCTGGAGAGCAATTTGGAACTATGCTCAAAAAGTTATTAAACTATGCATAACCTTTGATCAAGGAGTGGCTCTACTGGGTTTGTATCCCAAAGAGGACCTAAAAAAGGGAAAGAAACTCATATGTGCAAAACTGTTTGTGGCAGACCTTTTTGTATTGGATAGAAACTGGAAATTGATTGGATGCCTATCAATTGGAGAACGGCTGATAAGTTGTGTTATATGAATGTTATGGAATATCAATGTTCTGTAAGAAGTGACCAGCAGGAGGATTTCAGAAAGGCCTGGAGAGACTTACATGAACTAATGTTGAGTGAAATGAGCAGAAGTAGGTAATCAGTATACATTTCAATGACAATACTATATATTTATCAATTCTAATGGGTGGGGCTGTCTTCAACAATGAGATGAACCAAATCAGTTCCAATTCTTCAATAATAAAGAGAACCAGCCAAATCCAGCAAAGGAACTATGGGAAATGAGTATGGATCACAACATAGCATTTCCACTCCTGTTTTTGTCCACTTGCACTTTTGTTTTCCTTCTCAGGTTATTTTTACCTTATTTCCAAATCTGATTTTTTTTTCCTTTTGTGCAGCAAGATAACTGTATAAATATGTATACATATATTGTATTTAACATATACTTTAACATATTTAACATGTATTGGTCTACTTGACATCTAGGGAAGTGCCTGGAGGAAAGGAGGGGAAAAGTTGGAACAAAAGATTTTGCAAGGGTCAATTCCGAAAAATTACCCATGCATATATGTCTTGTAAATTCAATTTAAGCTAATATATATATTATTATATATATATTATAGAGGAGAAACTTTCATGAAAATATCAGAAGGGCCAAATGAACCCTTTGCTGATTTTGTGGGACATCTGCAGACAGCTGTCATATGAACTATTGGTGAAAATGCAGCAACAGAAATTATGATAACTTCCCAAAGAAAATGCTAATGAGGTTTGTAGAAGAATTATACCAGGACTACACAAGGATGCTCCTTTAGATGAGATTATAAGATGCTGTGCCACAGTGGGCACAAATATCTTTAATACCCAAGCTATGATGCAGACTTTTCAAGACTGGAACATGGGAAAACAGTGTCCCTTTTGGCAAGGGACTTCCAGAGAGACTCATCAATGCTTTCAGCATGGTAAAGTGGGGCATCTGAAAGCTCAATGTAGCATAATAAAAGGGTGAAAGAAAAAGACCCAAAATCCTATGTCCAAAATGCAGCAGAGGCTTCCACTGGGCATCAGAATGTAGATTAATTCAGGTAAATAGGAAGCAGGGCCCATCTATAGGGCCCCAGGCAAAACAAACAAACAAACAAACAAAAAAACACTTGGAGCATGATGGCAGCCAGTGTTAAACCCAGAAAGTCTTTAGAAATTCAATAATTAGACATGACCAATCAACTAATAAGTAACTTGATGGGAGAAAGAGATTAAAGTTGGGCAGAATGCAGTTGTATTCAGCTGGGACTACTGAAATATCACCTGGAGAGATGAAATCTGTCCCTGTACAGCCTATGGATTTTTTGCCTCCAGGCACAGTGTGCTTGAACATTTCACTTCCTGAGAGTGCTTACAAAACAGTATTCATCCATCTGACTTAGTAAACTAGAGAATGTGTAAATAATATCCCAGTGACTAATACAGGTAGAAAACATGTGACTTATCAACCAGGAGAAGTAATAGCATCAGGGTTACTGATACACACTCCTGATATGCAATTTGGTGATATTTGACCAGATTTTTGACTCCCAACAACAGAATCCAGGAATATTCGGGACTGCAGCTGTTACAACTGACCATCCTATGCTCACTATCTATGTAAATGACCTATCATTGAAAGGGTTGGTAGACACAGGTACAGACTACAATCATTAGAGGTGACAACCTCATTGTCTTCTTACTATTCGCATCCAATGTTCTCACCAAAATGTAATGTTCTCTGTTGAGGTTTTCTTGGGGTCTCTGGAAGCAGCCTTCATTTCAGTACAGTAATCATCACAAATATAGCCAGATGTTAAAGTCCAAATCCTTTATTGTCTCTTTCAAAGTCTTGTCTCCTTTCCTGGAGCTTGGTTAGTTTTCTTAGAGGCCTATTTCTCTCCTTGGTCCTGAGAGCTTGAGTTACTGCCACCAGTCCTTTGCCTCTCTCCAAATGTCTCTGAATCTCTCTGGCTGAGACTTCTAGATTATATGTTCCACTGAGCACAAACCAATCATTGTATCACTAGGAAACCATTATTTGTTGTAGGATTAAATCAATGATAAACTAGATTTAACCATTGTCTCCTCAATTCCACTTAGTATCTTGTTTCAAGTTCTGGCCCATAACATCTCCTTGTAGGATTAAATCTATCATACTAAACCATGCTGAATTAGATAACTATTGTCTCTATCAATTTCACTGACTTAGTACCTTGTAAGAATCCTTTGGTTCAAGTTCAGAGTTCTGGCCTATAACATCTCTCACTTTCTTTTGTTTTAGAACATGTGTGGTCATGACCTCCTTGACTTCTCAAGGAAGTGAGAATCTCCCAAAAGGAAGTGATCACATCTACCCTGACATCTCAGGAAGGGAGATGAAAACACCAAAGGAAATGGGAAATCAAATTAGATTAGCGAGATTCTGAAAGGTCTCACTCTTAAAACAGGTATACACAAATCCATCAATTATTACACACAATTACATAAAATATATAAAATATATTAGCATTTAGCAATATAACATAGGCTAGTAGTGTTGTAACAAATAATATGAATTAACATGAGGAATTATACATGTCTATAAGTCCTAGAAATGGTCTAAAAAGAATATATTGTCCATTTCTTCATGTGCCAGGAATCCAAGGATTCCTGCAAGTTTTGAAGACCTGCAACAGTCTTATCAACAATTTTTCATCTCAGGAAATCCAATGATTCCTGGTGGCTTTAAAGTTCTTTAACAGTCTCATTAAGAAATGAGATGAAAAATTGTTGAGCATGCTCTTTCAGTGTCAGATTTTTTTTAGGTCTTCCCCTTTCTTTTGAGATTTTTTTCTTTTTTTTATTTCTCTCTGATGGACAAAGTGAATACAGCTCATTGACCCCAATCTGATTATTTCTCCATATGTAGAAATACAAGCAAACCCTCTTACCTATCTGGTTCCTTCCATTCACCACTTACTGGATCTCTTCACATTACATGGTGATTATTTAAAGATGGTGGAGCTGCTCGCATTGGATACTGCCTTTCTTGTGGGTTATAAAACCTGTCTGCCAGAGCCAGTGAACCTTTATCAAAAATTAAAAGATTAATAGTATAAAGAACTAAATTTAGTTCTCTAGGGTTACCCATGGCTTCCCCTTTCTTTTGTTTTTGGAGGAGTATCTTAATGTCTGTTTCTCCTCTCTACTATTGCCTGACCTTGAGGGTTAAAAGGTATGCCAGTGATGTGTAAAATCTTATACTGTGCACAAAAGTGTGCAAAATGTTTAGAATTATAGGCAGGTTCATTATCTGTTTTTATTGCTTGAGGCACACCCATAATTGCAAAAGCTTGTATAAGGAATTCAGTGACTGTCTCTTTTGCTGTTGGCATTGCAAAAGTTAATCCTGAAAAAGTGACTACCACAATGTGGATAAAAGACAGACAACCAAAAGATTGATAATGGATCCCATCCAGTTGTCAGATTTTATTGGTTCTCAAACCATGAGAGTTCTTCCCTGGAGGGAGCATAGGAGTGTGGAAAGAAAGGCAAGCTGTACAGGTTTTTACTATGCTCCTGGCTTCCTCTTTTGTTATCCCTGAGCAGCCTGATGATATTTAGAATGAGATTCTTGGGCTTCCTGAAATAAAGGAGTACTGGCTAACATAGTAAAGTAACATAGTAAAAAGACTATTTGTCTTTAAATTTCCATCAAAAATAAGGCCTGGAATTCCACTATGTGAGTGGACATGCAAGATATAAATCTTACATGGATGCTTTCTCACTTGCTATTTAAGTTTCTTAAAGAGCTGATAAATATTACAAGATGAAAATTTTATTAGGGCTGTAGCAATTCTTTGTATCACACCTACTGAATAGACTGAATCAGATATTATATTTAAATCTCCTGCATGATAAATAAGAGCTAGAATGATTGCATATGCAATGATTCTTTATGGCTAAATCATGGACCCATTTTGATCTTATCTTAGTATGTGGTGCTAAATGTGGGTCCATGCCTAGTTTCTGCCATAATAATTTCTAGTTTTCCCAGCAGTTTTTCCCAAATAATGAATTCTTATCCCTGAAGTTGGGATCTTTGGGTTTGTCAAACACTAGATTGCTATTTTTATTCACTATCATGCCCTATGAACCTAATGTATCCACTGATCAACTTGTCTATTTCTTAGCCAGTACCAAATGGTTTTGATGACTGCTGCTTTATAATATAGTTCTAGATCAGGTACAGCTAGGCCACCTTCATTTGATTTTTTTTTTTTTTTTCATTACTTCCCTTGCAATTCTCAACCTTTTGTTCTTCTATATGAATTTTGTTGTTATTTTTTCTAGGTCATTAAAATAGTTTCTTGGGAGTCTGATTGGTATAGCACTAAAAAATAGATTAGTTAAGGAGTATTGTCATCTTGATTATATTCGCTCAGCCTATCCAAGAGCACTTAATGTCTTTCCAATTATTTAAATCAGACTTTATTTTTGTGGCAAGTATTTTGTAATTTTGCTCATGTAATTCCTGACTTTCCTTTGGTAGATATATTCCCAAATATTTTATACTATCAACCATTATTTTGAATGGAATTTCTCTTTGTATCTCTTCCTGTTGGATTGTGTTGGTAATGTATAAAACTGCTGATGATTTATGTGGATTTATTTTGTATCCTGCAACTTTGCTAAAGTTCTGAATTATTTCTAATAGCTTTTTAGCAGAGTCTTTGGGGTTCTCTAAGTATACCATCATGTCATCTGCAAAGAGTGATAGTTTGATTTCCTCATTACCTAGTCTAATTCCTTGAATCTCTTTCTTGGCTCTTATTGCCCAGGCTAGCATTTCTAGTACTCTATTGAATAGCAATTGTGATAGTGGGCAAACTTGTTTCACTCCTGATCTTACAGGGAAAGGTTCTAGTTTATCGCCATTACATGATGTTTACTGATGGTTTTAAGTATATGCTCGTTATTATTTTAAGAAATAGTCCATTTATTTCTATACTCTCAAGTGTTTTTATTAGGAATGGATGTTGGATTTTATCAAATGCTTTTTCTGCATCTATTGAGATGATAATATGGTTTTTGTTAATTTGGTTAATGATATAGTCAATTACGCTAATAATTTTCCTAATATTAAACCAGCCCTGCATTCCTAGTATAAATCCCACTTGTCATGTATTATCCTGGGGATGATTTTCTATAGCCTTTTTGCTAATATTTTATTTAATATTTTATCATCAATATTCATTATGGAGATTGGTCTATAATTTTCTTTCTCTATTTTCAGCCTACCTGGTTTGAGTATCACTATCATGTCTGTGTCATAAAAGGAATTTGGTAGGATTCCTTCAATCCCTATTTTTTTCAAATAGTTTATATAGTGTTGAAGTTAGTTGTTCTTTAAATGTTTGGTAGAATTCACATGTAAATCCTTCTGGTCCTGGGGATTTTTTCTTAAGGCCTTGGTTAATAGCTTGTTCTATTTTTTTTTTTTTTCTTCTGAAATGGGACTAGTTAGACTATTTATTTCTTCTTCTCTTAATCTGGGCAAGCTATATTTTTGAAGGTATTCTTCCATTTCATTTAAGTTATCAAATTTATTGGCATGAGGTTGAGCAAAGTAGCTCCTAACTATTGTTCTAATTTCCTCTTCATTAGTGGTGAGTTCTGCCTTTTCATTTTTAAGACTAACAATTTGCTTTTTCTCTTTCCTTTTTTTAATCAGATTTACTAATGGTTTGTCTATTTTGTTGGTTTTTTAATAGAACCAACTCTTAGTTTTATTATTTAATTCAATAGTTTTTTTACTTTCAATTTTCTTAATCTCATCATTTATTTTTAGAATTTCAAATTTCGTGTTTGTTTGGGGTTGTTAATTTGTTACTTTTATAGCATTTTTAGTTGTAAGCCCAATTCATTGATCTTCTCTTTCTCTATTTTATGGAAGTAGGCCTCTACAAATGTAAAACTTCCCTTTATTACTGCTTTGGCTGTATCCCACACATTTTGGTATGATGTCTCATTATTGTCATTTTCTTGGGTGAAATTATTAATTATGTCTATGATTTGCTGTTTTACCTAATCATTCTTTAGTATAAGATTATTTAGTTTCCAATTATTTTTTTGATCTATTTTCCTCTGGCTTTTTATTAAATGTAATTTTCATTGCATTGTGGTCTGAAAAGTATGCATTTACTATTTCTACCTTACTGCATTTGATTTTGAGGGTTTTATGTCCTAGTATATGATCAATTTTTGTATAGATGTATACAGAAGAAAGTGTACCCCTTTCTGTCTCCATTTAGCTTTCACCAAAAATCTATTATATCAAGCTTTTCTAGTATTCCATTTATCTCTTTGACTTCTTTCTTATTTATATTGTGGTTTGATTTATCTAATTCTGAGAGTGCAAGGTTGAAATCTCCCACTGTTATAGTTTTGCTATCTATTTCCTCTTGCAGCTCTCTTAATTTCTCTTTTAAGAATTTAGATGCTGCACCACTTGGTGCGCATATGTTTAATATTGATATTGCTTCATTATCTATGCTACCCTTTAGCAGGATATAATGCCCTTCCTTATCTCTTTTAATTAGATCAATTTTTATTTTTGTTTGATCTGAGATGAAGATGACTACCCCTGCTTTTTTGGGTTCACCTAAAGCATAGTAGATTCTGCTCTACTCTTTTATTTTTAGTTTGAATGTATCACCCTGTTTCAGGTGTGTTTCCTGTAAACAACATATAGTAGGATTCTGGCTTTTAATCCAGTCTGCTAACTGCTTCCTTTATGAGGGAGTTTACCCCATTCACATTTATAGTTAGAATGACTAATTCTATATTGCTTGCTATCCTGTTAACCCCTGCTTATGCTTTTCTCCTTCCCTTCCCTCTTACCCCCTACCCAGTATTAAACTTGTGAATACCACTTGCTTTTCACAGCCCTCCCTTTTAAGTATAACTCCCCCACCTTAAAGTTCCTCTGCCTATTTTACCCCTTTTTTTCACAATTTCTGTATTCCCTTCCCCTTAGCTTACTTTTCCCCTCTCACTTTTTAATGAAGTGGAAGAAGTTTCACCATAAATCAAATATGTCTATTGATACACACTATTTTTATCCCCCTCCTTTCTTTCTCTCAGATATAATAGGTTACCTTTGCTTCTTCATGAGATGTAGTACCACCACTTTACCCTTTTTTATGATATAATTTCCTTTCCACCTCTAATTTCTAGGACAAATTATACATGTGTTCTTTACATATCTTTGTGGCAGAAATATAGTTCTCAAGATTTCTTTTTACCTTTTTAGAAATCTCTTGAATTCTGTATTTGAAGATCAAACATTTTGTATAGATCTGTTTTTTTCATCAAGAATAGATGGAATTCATTTATTTCGTTAATGTCCATTTTCTTCCCTGGAAAACGATGTTCATTTTTGCTGGGTAAGTTATTCTTGGCTGCATACCAAGTTCCTTAGCCTTTCACAATCATATTCCAGGCCCTTTGGTCTTTTAATGTGGATGCTGCTAAATCCTGGATTATCCTTCTTGTGACTCCTCCATATCTGAATTGCTTTTTTCTAGCAGCTTCCAATATGTTTTCCTTTGTCTGATGGTTCTTGAACTTGGCCACTATATTTCTTGGCATTTTGATTTTAGGGTCCCTTTCAGTAGATGATCAATTAATTTTTTTCAATGTCTATTTTACCCTCTGTTTCCAAAACGTCTGGGCATTTCTCTTTGATAATTTCCTGGAAAATAGTGTCCAGGCTTTTTTTTCCTCAGATTTTTCAGGGAGTCCAATTATTCTCAAAGTGTCTCTCCTGGATCTGTTTTCCAGGTCTGTTGTCTTTCCAATAAGGTACATTCTTTTCAATTGTTTTGTTTTTCTGATTTTGCTTGACTACTTCTTGGTTTCTCCTTGACCCATTCATTTCTACTTGTTCCATTCTAATTTTCAATGATGTATTTTCTTCACTCACTTTTTTATATCTTTTTGTAATTGTCCAATTGAGTTTTTATCTTCTATGGAATTTTTTTCCATTTCATCAATTTTATTTATTAGAGAGCTATTTCCTTTTTCCAGCTCACTAATCCTGTTTTCCTTGGAGTTGTTTATCTTTTCTAATTTACTAATTTTATTTCTCAGTGATTTGTTTTCTTTATCCACCCTGTCTTTGAATGCATTGGATGATTTCTTCAGAGTCTCTTGCCAAGCTTCCCTTTCCTTTTACCATTTCTCTTCTAGCTCTCTTGTGAGAGCCTTTTTGATTTCCTCTATGAGAGCCTTATGTATTGAGTAGCAGATCATATCCCCCTTAGGGGACTCCTCTGGAGACAATCTGCTTTTTGTCTCCTCAGTGTTTGAAGTCTGCTCTCTCTCCATACAGAAGCTGTCAATGGTTAGAGCCCTTTTAAATTTTTTGTTCATTTTGTCAGAGTGGGAATTGAAGAATACAAATTGACAACAGAAACAATTGGTGTGTTTTTTGGGGGGATGGAGCTGGAGCCAGACTGCGGGAGCCAGCAGTGAGGCACTAACACAACAGTGATGGCTGTGCTGCATGTGCACTGTAAGGCTCTAAGAATGTGCTGAGTCATTCTTGGTGGGGGTAGGGGTGGCTGGGTCCAGAGAGACGCTAGCTTTCTGGGGTTTTATTCTTCATCATTGTTGTTTATACCCTCTCAGCTGCTCCTGGCTTGCTGCCAAGATGGAATATCCACAGTGGGGTAAAAGTCTTTTCGCAAAAACGGAAGAGATCGCACCCCTCCCCCTTCTGGTCTGAGCTGTGTGAGCTGCCTGCCTGGCTCTCAATCCTGGCCTCAGTCTGTGCCCAGTCTGTTTGTCCCCTCCTCCAAGCACACACAGACCTTCTCTGGTGAATTTCACGGATGTCTTGTGTTGGTGAATATTTGTGGATTTCTTTTCCGTTCAAGCATTAATTCTGAGACTTGTCATGAATTAAGTCCTGACAGAAAACACAGAGCCCAAGCGCTGTCTGCCTCCATGCAGCCATCTTTCTTCCCCACAGATTGATGGGGATTTTTTCAAGTGCAAAAGGAGTAAAAACTCATGTCCATCTCATAGGAGCAGCACTAACTTCTGCTGCTTTTGATCCTCCTATGCTAGATATATAAATGCCTGTTGTAATCTTTGGCCAGTGACCAGGCCAGTTGGCACCTCTAATGACAGTATGATCTGCACCCATGTCTACCAATCCTTCTAATAGTATACCATTTATATAGATAGTGATTATAGGTTGATCAGCTGTCACAGCTGCAGAGTAGAATATTCCTGGACTCTGATGCTTGGAGTCAGAGTCTGGGCAACTAACATCAGATTGCATATTAGGGGTATGTAACATTAAACCTGATGCTACTACTTCTCCTAGTCGATAAGTCACACATTATCTATCTGTGTTAGTGACTGGGATATTAGCTACATTCTCCAGTTTCCCACATCAGTGTATGGGTGAACACTGTTTTGTAAGCACTCTCAGGAGGTAAAATGGTTAGCTTGGAGGCGAAACATCCATAGGCTGGACAGGAACTGATTTCACCTCTCCAGGGGATATCTCAGTAATCCCTATTGCATACAACTCTATTTTCCCTAATTGCAATCCCTTTTTTCCCTCTGATAGCTTCTTGGCTGATAAATTATGTAATCCCTTTCTCCCATCTGATTCCTTTTTAGCTGATTGATCACATCAGAGTCTTGAACTTCTAAAGGTTACACCTTTAGTTGCCATCATGCACCACCTGTCTTTTCTTTGAGATCTTGGAACTAGGCTTCGCCTCTCATTTCCCTGGGTCAATATACATTCTGAGGCCCAATGAAAGTCTTGGTTGCATTTTGGACACAGGGTTTTGGATCTTACTCTCTCACCTTATCTTCTCATTTTATCTCTATACCTATACTGGGCTTTCAGATGTCCAATTTTTACATACTGAAACTAGAGTTTCTCTAGAAGTCCCTTGCCAAGAAGGACCCTGTCTTCCCATGTTCATCATAGTCTGTTATAATAAGTACTTGTGCCCACTGTGGCACAGCATCTTATGATCTCCTTTAAAGGAGCATATTTGTGTAGTCCCAATATAGTTCTTCAGAAAACTTAACATTTTCCTTAGCCAGTTGTCTGATCATTATTCTTGTAGCAGCATTTTCTCCAATAGTTCTTGTGACAGATGTTTGCCAACATCCCACAAAATCAGCAAGAGGTTCATTGCGACCCTGCTCTATTTTGTAAAGGCTTCCCCTCCATCTTTCCCTGGGAGGGTGCCCCAAGCTTTTATAGCAGCAGTAGCAATTGGTTCATAAGCTGCTACGGGGTAATTAGTCTGTGCTAAATTGTCTAACCTTCACATGCTAGTTGGTCAAAGGTTACTTGTATATTAACTCTGGTTTGCCTATTTCATTGGGCTTATAACCTACAGAGTTCACTATATTCTGAAACCATAAGTTTTGTCCAGTTTCTAAGAATGTCCTTGCTATAGATTTCCAATTACTAGGGGTTAAGATTCTATAAGCCAATTTTTCTAGTAACATCTTAACATGATGATGTAGCTCCATAAAGATTACAACCATTTTTCAAATCCTTAATTTTTTCCAGAACAAAAGGAATGTATCTTCTCCTTTGTTGACCTAAAGAGTCAAACTCTTCAATCACAGGGTATGAATTTATTAAATCAGATATATTTTGTCCTTTTTTTGCTTTAACTAATGCCTTTTGTAATCTTGTCATAGGTGCTTCATAGGTCATGCTGATTGTGTTACTGTCTCTCCTCCCCCTCCTTGTCCCTCCACCCATGAAGGGTTAATTGAGGGAGATAGGTCAGGGGATAAAGAATGCCCTAATTTCTCTTGCTGTAAAGCACCACACTCAGAATTGTACTTAACTACATTCTTCATCCTTTTCACTTAGATTATCTGGATCCTCCCCCTCCTGCTCTTTTTTCTTTTTTCTTATTCTAACACTGATAGAATTTCTTAAAGCCAGTTGTATTAAATTATATGTATAAAGTGCTTCTTTGGAATCTGAGTCAGGTCCATTATAATTATAGTATTCATGTAATTGCTCTCTTACTAATTTCCACTCGTCTGGATCTAATTATTTTTCCTTTGAGAACCAAGCTGATGTGTACTGTACTGTTTCTAAAAGTTCAATGTTCTGCTCCCAAGTTACAATTAAACCTTGATTTTTTATCAGTCTGACCAAGCTTTCAACACATTTTCCTTTCAGTGGAGAAATCTTTTTTTTCTAAATATTTGTCCCATTTTAGCTGGAATATTATTTTAGCTCTTTACAAAGTTTCCTTTTTATACTCACCCTGGGTCAGGGAGACTTTTCCATTGAAATCAGGATCATGTCAGTCCCTGTTCAGGTGTCAAAATGTAATGTTCTTGCCAAAATGCAATGTTCTCTGTTGAGGTTTTCTTGGGGTCTCTGGAGCCAGCCTTCATTTCAGTTCAGTAATAATCACAAATACAGCCAGATGATAAAATCCAAATAGTTTATTGTCTCTTTAAAAGTCTTGTCTCCTTTCCTAGGGCCCAGTTATCTTTCTTAGAGGCCTATCTCTCTCTTTGGTCCTGAGAGCTTGAGCTCCTGCCACCAGTCCTTTGCCTCTCTCTAAATGTCTCTGAATCAGAAAGTAGATAGAAATAAAGAGGAAGAAAATGAAATAAATTTGAATATATATATATATATATATGCATATATATATATATATCCTTATATACACACATATCTACCTATCTATCTATCTAATCACAGAGGGAAGTTTATGAAAAATATAGGTGATCAATACATGTGAAGAGAGTTACAAGAACAATTCCAACAAGTATTATTAAAGATCTGCCTTGTTAACATTTCTAAAAGACTATGGTGATATCTATAAACTACCAGATTTATTAAGAACAGGAAATGCCATATTAAAAATGCAATTATGTGCAAAAAAGATGGAAAATAGGAAAAAGGACAAAATATTTTGTTTGAATTTCACCATTTCTGCAAAAATATAATTGTTAAAAATGTTGCTAAAATAAAGAAATCAGAAAGAACCCAGAAATCATCACACCCAACAAACACTTAATCTTCCAGACAAACAATTGTTGCAGATAAGGGTAATGGTAATTCATTTCTAAAACATTATAGAGAAAAAAAATGGAAGGATATTTTGAAAAAAAATTATCCTGTAATATTTATCAATAGAACTAAATAAAGATCTACATAGAATTGGTGTGAAGTTTAACTTAATCACATCACTCCAAAAACTTAATTAAAAAAAGTAGAGAGAAAAAAAGAGGAAGAAAATGAAACAAATTTGAATATTTCATGAACAAGACACTCCACCTTTTGGTTGTGGGCATTTTCTTTGATTATCATTGCTGAACCCTTATTTTTATTTACTGATGTTTTTTGATTCTTTTAATTTTCAACTAAAATCTTGTCTTTTACTGGAAATCTTACTTATCCCCTGTTGATTATAGTTATTTCTTTCTGTTAATGTTTTTCCTTTTTATCCTGTATATCTTGCTTTGAATATAATTGTTTGCCCATTGGTTTCTCATTAAACGGTAAACAAGCACAAGGATTAATTTTTGTTTGTTTGTTTCTTTGTATCTTTAGCGATTAATCAAGTATTTGTTTCATAGTAGAGTTAGAAAGCTTGGCAATTTAGTTCAAGAAAAGAACTCAGTGTCTGGTACCTTATCCTGCCAGGTGATCTTCATAATCTTCCTAAGATTCAAATGGAAGTGATTCAGTTTCCTGCCATGGCAGTGGTATAGAAGCCAGATTTCACAGGCATACAACTATGAAGTCAGCACAATAACTCTGCAAACCTTCAATTTGGTAATCAATCTAATACCTCTCCTCTCTCACACTTTCCTTTGGAGCCTCCCAAACACTGAGCTAGGTCAAGAGTTATAAAGAGTAACCATGAAACCATATGGTGAGTTAGGGGGTGTCTACCTCAAGCATGTGAAGAATTCCCCTGGTCTAATGGGTGGATGAGAACAATTTGTTCCAATGTCCATGACACCAGATGAAGCAATTGTAGAATGCTTAAAGCTTGGTTAGACATCAAAGACACAATGGTCATCCAATGTGTTTTGAATCATCACTAGTCAGACTGTCTTGCCACTGGATTTTGGAAGAAAGAGTGAGGCTGATTACTTCATGCAACTCTGCCTCACTTAAATGCAATTTACACAGAAATCAAAAGATATCATATCATTTTACCATCTCTATCTTTTTCAAAGTCCTGTAGTTATGGGCAAGTGATGAAGTGGCAGGTGCAAATATACTGGGAGCTGTAGTCACAATCCTGCACACAAGTGGCACAGGCGATAGGATCATCTTCTCACTGGAAGCAGCAATGGGAATCCCCTTGTCTGAGCAGTTTCTTTGTCTGAGAAACCTTTTAAGGATAATATGCCTCTCCTCCAATTTTGAGGAATTGGATAGAAAAGGTGCCCTAACAATTGTATAATTACCCAACTCTGGCCTGATAACTGCAACAGGTGGAGATCCTACTTTGTGGTCCAAACACTAAAAAATGTACAAAAACTTTTGCAAAGTTGATTCTATTCATTATTGGTATATGGGATGTCTGCACATTTATAGACAACACAAAATCTAGTAGATCTGAAAGAATGGCTCTTGTTATGAGAGAATTCAACAGTTAACACATGGAAATAGCATCACTGAGTGAACGAAGGTTGACAAATGAAGACCAGTTTACTGAAGTAGGAGCTGGTTATATGTTTTTCTGGAATGGCAACAAGTGAAAGGGAGTGCTAGAGCTGTTGTGAGTTTTTCACTAATCTAGTAAGCAGGCTTGTTTGACCTCTGAAAGGGGTGAATGATATGCTCATATCAATGTGGTTGCCATTTGCAAGAAAATGCCATGTCAGAAATATCAATGCTTATGCTGCTTCTATTATGATGAACACTGATGAATTCAAAGAAAAATTTTATGAATACCTGCAGACCCTTAACATCAATGTGCCAAAAGAAAACAACTTTATAATTCTGGGTGATATATAACATCAATGGGAAATATTAGGATAAAAAAGACCAGATATAAGGTATTCAATAAGATCAAATGATTTATATGTGACAATGTTATCAGTGCTTTTATGACTATCATCTCTGTTTTTTGGAATTTTGAAATAAAGACTTGATCTGAGCTGAAAATAATGCATTGATTCAAAAAATCATGGAGAGAAGTAATTTATTATTTCATACAAATCAGGCATAAAATTTTAAAAAATTGATATAGAAGAAGCTAGTATTGGAGAGAATGGGTAGTGCTGGAATCTTATTCTCATCTGGAATGGCTTAAAGAGGAAACAAGAAATATATCTAGAAGAGTATTAAGAGCATTGTTGAAGTGTACAATTCATAATTTTGATTATTTAAAATTAGAATTTTATTGCATAACATAAATAAAACCAATATAGTCAAGAATAGAAAAAATGCAGAAAAATTGAGGGAAAGTTTCATGTACAGTTTCTCAGATAATACGGGACTGGCTTGGGATATTGTTGTGATATAGAAAATTATGAGCTGACATGGAAAAATATTGAATTATGAAAGAAGATGCTATCCATCTTCAGAAAAGGAAATGGCAAGTGGAAATAGCATAGTACCAACTTACACATATGTATATGAGTATATATGTTATTTTTTATTGATGCCATTCTATATCTATCTGTCTATTTATCTATTCATGATTTATTGCAACTTTCTTTAGTATGGGAAGGAAAATGCAGTTTTTTCATGATTTCAGGCTAGATAGTAGAACAAAACTTTATCTTTTTCTAACAGAAATGTGAGTCTTATGTAACAAGTTGATCAGATAGTATTAGGTAGTCCCTTGCAGTATTAGTTCCATGACATTGAGGGAAACTTGATTGACTATTAGAAGTACCAAATAATAAATATTAGCTTAATTGATAATATATTAATTTAATATTGAAGTGAATAAACTACCACTTTTAAAAAGGAGTGATTAATTAGTAAAAAAATTAAAAATTGATCATTGGAAAAGATTCAAAACACATAGAAATGAATGAATTAGTAATCAATAAATTTGAAGACTTTAATTTTTGGTACTTTTTTTTTTCTTTCCTGAGGCAATTGGGGTTAAGTGACTTGCCCAGGGTCACATAGCTGGGAAGTGTTAAGTGTACGAGACCAAATTTGAACTCAGGTCCTCCTGACTTCAGGGCTGGTGCTCTATTCACTGTGCCACATAGGTGACCCCCTTCATTAATTTTAACTTTTTATATCTAGCCTAACTTTGGACTTTGTTTTTGATATACTGTTTCTTTATTCCAACATTTTAATTATTCCCTCCTAGTTGTATGTTTTCTCCAAAACTTATAAACATGTTCTTTGGCTTCAACCAAGCTGTTATAATATGTTTGAGATTTGGTAGTGCTATACCATTTTTCTTCTCAATTTTTCATTATTTATCAACCTGCAGCATGTTTTCTAATTAAATGGCGTGGGACCCTCTTCTAGGTTCTGTTCTGTTTAATAATTTTTTTTCTTCAAGAACTTGGGTGAAAGAAGAAAAGGTATAATATGCACAAGATCTTATATGTCCAAAAATATTTATACCCACTTTTTTGTAGTGACAAAGAACTGGAAAGTAAGTGAATACTCATCAATTGGATAATGGCTGAACAAATTTCATGTGAATATAATTAAATATTATTGTCTTGAAAAAATAAAAATGATTTCAGAGAGACTGATTCATGTAGATTGATGTGTGTAGAACTAAGAGAACAACTAATATTATAATGTAAATATTGTAAAAAAAAGACTTTTGAAATATCTAAGACTGTCATCAACACAGTCATCCACCATAATTCCAGAGGTTTTATGAAAAAGAATACTGTTGTTCTCATGACAGAGATATGAAAAATCACTATGTAATCTGAGGAATATATTTTTGGAAAAGGGCAAATGAAAAATTATTTTGCTTGCCTAATCTTGTATAATAAAATTATTCTTCCTCTCTTTCTTCCTCCCTTTCTCCCTCTTTCTCCTTCCTTCCTTCCTTCCTTCCTTCCTTCCTTCCTTCCTTCCTTCCTTCCTTCCTTCCTTCTTTCCTTCCTCCTCTCTCTTTCTCTCCCTCTATTCATTCCTTTTCTCTTTGTTCATTGGTTGAAGGAAGTGGAAGAGAGAAAATTTTTGAGAATAATTATATTGAAATTAATTTATTGATATGGGATTCAGATTAGCAAATCTCAATGTTTTTTAGATTATTATTAATAAAATATATTTGGTGGATGTACTTAAATGAGGAATTTTCAGTTTTGTCTGTAGAAACAGACTCCTTAGCATAAATACTTTCCCCAACCTTATCTTTGAACCTTAATACAGTCATTGATTTTTAAATAATAAAAAGCTTCTAGGATTGCCAGATGATTTCAGATATCATACTTATTGGGTACATAGAGAGAGCTTTTCCCATTATCATTTTTGCTTTTAATATCAATTTAATATAGCTACCAATATTTATTCTTGATAATTTTTTGAATCACACTACATAGAAAGAACTTTGATTAAAATGACTACATTATAAAATAAATTAGTAGATGGTAAGTTATACACTCCATGATGACAGGAGCAAGTATCAATTATTTTATTTGTATTTTTAAAACTACAAATAACTTTCCCAGTTTCTAAGAATCTTGATTAGCACATGTTGGTCCCTCCTCCTTCTCTTCTAGAATCATTTGTAAGGATGTATAGTTAGTTATCTGGTGATTCCAGGGCAAAACTGGAGTTAGAAAGACAATTTTGAGCATTTTTATTTTTAGCAAATACCATTTTATTCATGTGAGATTGATATTATAATCTACAATTATAGCACTAGCTATTGAGTGAATTCATGGCATCATTCAAATTTATCAGCATATATTTGTCCTGGTTTTATAACCCACTTTGATTTCACATTGTGAAGTAAATTCAATGGCGTAATAGTCCCACATTTTGAAAGTGATTTCATGATTCAGTAACTTTTGATTTCACTTACAATAATATATTTGACTTTTCTCCTGCTCTTGATGATTTTAAGCAGCTCCCAAATAGGATTAAGTCATTTATAGCAGCAGACATTTCAACTTTAGGATGAATTCCATGGGGGGGGAAGGCAGAAACAACACAATAAAATGAAGAATCCAGACTTAAAAGTTTGATTTATATTTCTGAAAAACAAAAAAAATGCACTGATCTCAATGCATTTTCCCAGAATTGAAACAGATTGCAACCTGTAAAAACTGCTGTTCCTCAATAAGATTTTGTTATTTGTGATTAAGAAAAGGATTTCAAAATTTTGTTTCAACTATGTTGGGATGTAAAGAGTGAAAGTGCTATGCCTATTGAGCCTCACTAAAAAGCCAGTGATTTTATTGGGACTTGGTACTGTTTGTGTAATTTGAAGGATCCATAACCAGGCAGGCTGCATAAAAGTCCTCAACAGGCTGCATCTGGGCCATAGGACTTAGTGTGAGAATCCCTGGATTAGACATTACTAAATATTCCTAATTAGGACTCAGATATGGATTTTTTGGTCTGTTTTCCCCAAACAAAGAAAAATTTGGAAAAAAAAAAACACAAAAGATTCTTTTGTGTATGTTATTAAATATTGAATATTAAAAATGATGGTATTAATTTGAAGGCAATCTTAGAAATGAAGGTAAAAAGCAGACAAATAATAACACAGATATTTGTAAGCCTGACATGTATGTAAAATGCTGAAACAAATGAAGATTAATGTTGAGCTATTTTTTTCTGTTCTGTCAGGTGCCTATTGTTCTCATGTCCTTCCCTTGATGGTTTAGAACTACTTTCACATCTGTGTTCCTCAAGCTTCATAACTTTCTTTTTTATTTTTTTCTTTATATTCTTATATAGGGACCAGTCTTAATCTCTGAAATTTATCTTTGACCAAAATACATGCAATTAGTCTTTAATTAAAATGACTATAGTAAAAACAAATTGGTAGATGCTAGATAATACATTTCATAAGGGCAAAATCTTTTGTTATCTATTTTTTGTGTTTCACAGACTAAAAATTTGAAATATTGGTCATTTTGTAGGCATCTTTATAGGTTATGTTTTTTACTCCTTTTGCCTTTTTTTCTTCTAGAAGCATTTATGAGCAATTTAAAAAAATTTCTCCAAAGTTTCCAAGGTAATATTAAATTTTGGAGGAAACATTGTGAAGAGATCTGAGGTACATTTCTGAAATCTGTGATCAGAAGGACATGCTGATATGTTAAAAATATTTGACCCACATATTAAAGGAGAAAGGATCCAGGTAACAATAATCACCACAAACCTAATTAAAGACATGCATTTGCTTCAATACTGAAAATGTGATTCTCAGTAAATAATGTATTTCAATAACAATCCATATTCCTTTTTTCAAGCCCAGTAATTGAGGTTTGAGAAACTGTGTTCCTCATTTCAAAAGCTTAAGAATAATAGAAGATTTTCAGAAACTGTCTCAGAGAGATTTAGAGAAGCATAAGCATTACTTCCAGTAGAGGAGATGAATTGTGGAGAGTGGTGGGTAAGAAAACAGTAGAAAGGTAAATAACAACAGGAGAAATCCTGAATTATGCAAAGTAATAAAGTAGAGCATGAGTTGTGTGCACTAGAAATATGATCTATACAGGATAGTACCTTACAGAAAAGAATTAACAGTTGCTGATAGTACAAGACATCCGTAGTGTAGTAGTGGATGTAGAAAGCAAGAAGATTTTTTAATGTCTCAATGAATTGATACCTATGAAGAGTTCCAGGAACTTTGATTTTCTGGCAGCAAGCAACACAGTGCAAATAAGAACTATAAACGAGAAAGATAAATTTTGACTAAAAGCCCCATCTACATTTCCTGTAACCATACCTTGAAAACTATTGTAAATTATAGAGAACCTTTTGAGGGTGGTAGTAGTTGTTCTTTGGTTGATATTGCTTTCAGTAGGCACAGATATAAGTTTTATTTATTTCCATTGACTTGTAAAGCAAAGCTGTCCATATTTTGATCCATGTGATTTTGTAGGCTTGTAAGGGAAATTTGATGACTTCTCTTGGCAAATATAAGACATTGAAGTTTATAGGTCATTTAGGTAGGTATAATGAATCAGAGAAGTGTAAAGTATCCAAGGTTTCCTTTGTGCCAGGAAGGAGCCTATGTGACCCACAGTATCTCTCCTCACATTTTTACTCATAATAGATATTAAACCAATGTTTGTGAAATGAATGAATGATACAGGATAATAAAATTTGATCTTAATAAAGCAGATATCCTTGCTTAAACAAGTCTTTATGACAATCTGCTTCTTGATCACATTTGGAAACAAATACCAAAATAATCCTCTAATTTATTTAGCATTGATTTTCTGACTCCAAGACGCCAAGAATCTTTAATGTAACATTTTATCTTATGTGTCTGGTTTAATTTTAACTGCTAGTTATTGCCACAGAAGTCTTTTTAGTGTTAGGGAGTTAACTGTAATTTCTTGAGCTGTATTCTAACTTGCTGCTAAACTGGAAAACTAAAGGTCCAATTAATAGAATGACATGATTAAAATATAATGTGAAACCATGAAAAAATTTGGAGAATAATTCTAATGAATATCAAATAACTACTCTGTGAAAAGGCTTTGCTTTACTTTGAAGTGCCAAATAAATATTTACTAAATGAATTTGTCAAACCATAAACAACTTACCCTAATCAATTTTGAATGAATGTTTATTAGAATGGTAGTGGTTATAGTAATGACTACAATGGGTTTTTGTTGTTGGTGGTGTTATTCATCTAAAATATAATTTATACTAGGGCTATGCATTAGAAAGATAATTGACCAGATATGGCTATATAGTTACGTGGTGATCGAATAAACATATACATAAACACACAGAGAAACAGACTTATACACATATAATCAATTAAGAGAGAAAAGAGGATATAATAGAAGATGTTAATGCCATAGATTAGCTTAGATATAGATGAGGGCTTGACTACAGTGGTAGCGATGGGGGAAAAGAGAAAACAATGGGATTGAGAGTAAGTGGAGAAGAATTGGGAGGCGTGATTTTCTATGGAAAAAAATTAATTATCCTTAAGAGCAAGGATTAATATTGGGTTTTGGGATTTTTTTTTTGTTCCCATGCCCATGTACTTAAATTGTGCTAACCAAATGTTGTTTTTGTTTTTGCGTTTGTTTTTTGGTTGGGGGTGAACATTGGTTTGGGGGAGATACAGATAAAATTCACAGATAATTTTAATTTTTGACTCTTGAGTTGTGGGATAATTATGATGCTATTAATAGCACCAGAAGAACCAGTAGGAGGATTCTGAATAAAAGAACAATGAAACCATTTTTGTACATATTGAACTTTATGTCCAAGCACTGCATTTTTTTTGGAAAATGTCCAGATATAGTTGAGAATGTGGAATTTCAGCTCAGAATGATATTTTAATTGCTAAATAAATAGAGAATCATCAACCTATGGACAATAATGAGATTTAAGAATGGATGAGTTTATGGAAGGAGAGATTAAAATTAGTTGAGAATAGATGCTTTAAAAATATCTGTATTTAGGAGGAAGAGGAGAGGCCACCAAAACTAACAGTAGCAGTGAGAGAGGTACAAATGGATAGAATATAAGAAATGAAGACATATCAAATTTCTTTTTTATGTTTAATGAGTGATTTATACTAATTAATATCACTCTATACATTTTATTTACCAATGTTTTATATTATTTCTTGAAGTATTCACCTTTCCAACAAATGACACCCTTTACACAGCACTTCAAAATAGCAAGAATTTAGGGTTTGGTAAAGTGTATAAATGTATCACACAGGCAACATCATTTTAAATCTTTGACCTATTTTAATAAGAATATTTAATTCAGATGCAATAAGTATTGTATTAGGGCAAAGGTTGAGTTTTTCCTTCATTTGTTCTGAACTTTTAAAATCATTTTTTAAAGAGAAAATATAAAATATAATTAAAAAAAACATTTTTAAAACACTATGTTTTGGGGGGAGTTTTAGAGGGTAGAGAAACAAAGCTCAAAAATAGTTTTCCTATTTCAACAATTTTTTTAGTAGAAAATGAACAAAATATTTACTGAAGAAAAATAGCTTATCTACTTGGGATTTTTTTCAAATATAATGGTGTTAGTTGCTTACTTAAATGAATGATAGAAAAGACTGAAATAATATATTCAACAGATTTTAATTTCCAAAATATTCTTTGTCAAAATATGATTGCTCAAAAAAAAACCCTTCTGTAAGAACAATTACTAATTTTATTGTATCTGGTTCCTATTTATAATTTACTTGAACTAATATATCTTTTTTTTTCCATTTCACAAATGCTATAGGGACAAAACATAGCACATTCACAGACCCTTGGTTGAGGGCTATTAAGTACTTTGACATTCACAAAATACAGTTTTACAAATAAGTACAATAAATAGATATGTTCATATATATCTATGTATGAGATTGGGAAAGTCTTTTATGTTCTCTGGAATTCAGTTTCCTCATTTATAAAAGGAGTAAGATTAGACTAGATAACCTGAAGTCACTTCTTGCTCTAATTTGTTAATCTTAATGTAAATGACATTAAATATCATTTAATTTATAAGTTTTCTGAACTACACTCTTCAATATTAAAAATCAAATGCTGATCCTCAAAATGGATTTTCCATTATTTATATGTTAAATCCCCCTTTATTGAAATTTCCATCAGGATAGTTTCCTACTTTATAATATCTCAGAGGGTCCTCATTATTCTTCTTTCTTTTAATGTATTTTTGTAAACAGGCACCTGAGGGGAGCTCTTAATACTTTTCTATATGTAATGTATCAACCTTGAGGTTCAATTGCAAAATGATTTTAAGATGCGCTGCAAAACTCATTAGCGCCTTCCTTGCTGGCACTCCTAAAATGTTCATTTCTTATTCCCATGTGGTTTTCTAGCTGTTCTGCTTTGCTCTTGAGTGTTATATTCTTTTTAATTAATACCTATGTGTGGTTTTTATGCCAAAGTACCTTTTCTTATAATAATATGCCCTCATACTTTAAATCTAAATGCTTTTTCTGTATGTTTCAGGATGTTCTTTCCTTATTTATTAGCAAGTTTTGTGTGTGTGTGTGTGTGTGTGTGTGTGTGTGTGTGTATGTATTAGTGTTTCAACTTCTAAAGCTAGTCTAAGTTTAGCTCTTTACCCAGAAGCCAAGTTATCTGCAGGGAATTTGTCTTTTTCTTTTGACATAAGGATAACTGTTTTTCATTTAAGGTAAGTGAAAAGTTGGTTTCTCAGAGGACCTCAATTTAATTTCATCTAAAGCTGCTTGGTTTCTTTGTTTGCCCTTCCTGGGCCATTAGACTTAGTAATGTCCTTGGGGCTATAATTTACTTTTAAAGAAATTTGCCCACATACTCTTCAAAGACATTTTAGCAGTAAAAAAAAAATGAATAGGTTTTGACAGTTTAATGCTGACAGTATAGGATAACTGAGTAGTTATAAATTTAGAGGTAGAAACAACCTTAGGGATATATCAACAAATTCAATACCCTCATTTTATACTACAACTGAGAGGTTAAGATGATAACCTCTTAGTTAACTATAATATGAACTAAGTCACATAGGCAAATGTGTGATCATAAGATTTCAATATGTTTCCTTTGATTCTTAATCTAGCGGCCTTTTCACTTTACCATATTACCTCTAATATTCCCCATTTTCTTTCTTTCCTTTAATCATTTAAAATTTATTTTCCCTCTTTTAAAAGAACTTATGGTGTATTTTATGTTATGATGAATTTTTTAATGTTTCTTTACAATGTGGATTCTCTGATGTAAAATAAGTGCTCTTCTTTTTTTTTTTTTTTTTTAATAAAAGTCTTTCCACATTGATTACATTCATTAAGTTTATCTTCAATATGGACTTTCTGTTGTGAAATAAAGTATTTCTTCCCACTAAAAACTTTATCACATTGGTTACATTCATAAAATTTCTCTCCACTATGGATTCTCTGATGTTCAATAAGATAAGCGTTCCATGTAAAAACCTTTCCACATTGTTCGTGCTCATCTTGTTTGTATCCAGTGTGAATTTTCTCATGTGTAGTACAGATTTTGTTCCCACTGAAGTTACATGGAACATATTTTCATTCAAATTTACACAAATCATGGTTATTGTAAGGATGAGATTGTTTATAAAGTGTTCAGCAAACCTTAAAGTATAATATAAATGCTAGCTCTTATACTTTCCATTGCATCATGATGTCTGACTCCCTGGAAGTTTCAAGCAGTTTAAAACATAGTTGTTTAAAAAACTCAGGGCATACATTAAATATTAAATTATTTTCTATTTTATTGATTCAAGAAGCCAAAGGATATATAGTTTAGTTTACTTAATATTCAATGTCATAAGACTCTTTCAACAATAATATTACTGATAAAGTATTGCATCTAATACATTAATTTTCCTGTACAATGAATTTGTATTTTAATATGCTCTCTTTCTCAAGCATTGTTTAGTTGAGACTTCTATTTGTGCTCATCAGGATGCTCTAATTCTCTTTTGGATTCTGAAATCTTTTATCCAATATAAAGTTATATTCCCCAAAGGTATCCCAGGCTTTCTTTCTTTTGTGTACTATTTTGTGAAGACCATTCAATATGGTAACTGTGTGTGTTTTTTAATGTATGTATATATATATATATATATATATATGTATATATATATACACACACACATGCATATACGTATATATGTATAACATTTTTTCTTTCCAGTCTTTGGATTTTTTAATTGACTAGATTTGGTAAGAATAGGTCATTGCATTCTTAATAAATGGGTTCTGTGTGCAATTTAATAATGAAAAAAAAGCTTAGCTATTTTTGGCATCTGGTTATCTCAAGTAGCTTTTTTATAAATTTCAAGTTTATTGATTCCAATTCTATTCAGGTTAGTCAATATCAAAAGTCATTAATCTCTTCTCTTTTTTCAATCTTACCCAGAAAAGTATTTATATTTGTCTTTGTTCCTGATTGACAGGAGTCCAAAACAAGAAAAATAAAATCTCATATAGATCTTGACCTTTGTTGATCATTTAAGTCTAGAGGTTCAGAATTCAATAATGACTGCTCTTCCACCATTCATCCCCAATCCTAGTTTTCATTGAGGAAGTTAAATGGTGGGAGTTATATAGTAACTTACAGAGTGTGTCAGGGAATTGATGACTTTCATCTCCATAGAAGTTATCTCCCCTCATCTAAAGAATTAAGAAGATAAGTTAGTTGATCTGAATTGTTCCCGATCTATCTAAGGAATATCAAAGTTTAATTGGTCATGGCAATCAAAGCAAATGTTGTGTATCTTACGCTGAAGTATGTAAATTTAAACTTTGATGCCTGCCTGATTGCACATACTTTTAATATCATCAAACATTATTTATTAATAATATTCTCCTATTTATCAAACAATAAAAACATCATGATTGGATTAAATAAATAAGTTTATAATTGGAGAATTTAAATGTATCTATTTTATGTGAGACTAATTTTGATACTGAGCTATAATTTAATTTGTCTAGTCCCAGAGAATGTATACTTGTACTTTGGGTAAATTGTGTATTTACCAGTGCTGCATCTTTTTCCTTAGGTTCCAACAGGAATGAATAAATAAAGTAAAGGAAAATATTCTATTTATTTTACTATATGTAACTTATAGTCAGTACTGGAAATGCAAATGGAAAAGGAATAAATTCCTTTTCATCAAGAAAGTTCAATTCTGATGGGAGACAATACATACAAACAGGTTGCAGTTGCATATCAGATAGGAAAGACTCATGTTCTTTAGGGCAGGGATTCTTAATTATTTATTTATTTATTGATTGATTGATTGATTTGTGACCTTTTTTTGCTTGAGAAATTTTTATGTGACCTTGCATATATAGATGCATGAAATATGTATTCAAATCAAATATTTACTTGTCATAAATCATAAATTAACTTTTCCCAAGTTCAGTCAAGAAACAATTGAAGATGCTTTGCCTTAGATCAAAGTAACAAAACAGATAGTAACATATTTATTTAGTATCACTTCTACTTACAAAAATATTCATGTTTGATATTAAGTAATTGCAAAAGTTAAGGACTTAGGTGGTAAGAATTTAGTTTTCCAGATCTTAAGTAGTTGGGTCCCATCTCCACCTGGCTTAATTGATTAGTTAGATGATGATTGTAATACCTGGATTAGAAGTTAGATCAGTGTTCTCTTTCTCATATCATTAAGCCACGTTATAAAGGCTATCTATAAAAACATAGAAGGCTTGTGATGTTTGTCAGTTGAGAAGATAAAATTTAATAAAATCACAAATCCTTGAAACACTGAATCCAATGGAGATGTATATTAACTGGCCATATTGCATATTCAGCATAATAAAGAGGCCAGAGAATTTGCCTTCTTTGTGAAACACTAGTATGCAATCCTATCATGTATGTTGGCTGTATGATGTGAAGCCAAATACCTTTAAAGGAGGGAAAGGGACCAATATGTGCAAAAATTTTGTGGCAGCCCTTTTTGTAGTGGCAAAAAACTGGAAACTGAGTGGATGTCATCAATTGGAGAATGTCTGAATAAAGTATGGTACATGAATGCTATGGAATATTATTGTTCTGTAAGAAACGACCAACAGGATGATTCAAAAAGACCTGAAGAAACTTATATGTACTGATGCTAAGTGAAATGAGCAGAACCAGGAGATCATTAAACATGACAACAACAAGATTATACGATGATCAATTCTAATGGACATAGCTCTTCAATAATGAGATGATTCAAACCAGTTCCGATTATTTAGTGATGAAGAGAGCCATCTACACCCACAGAGAGGACTGTGGGAACTGAATGTGGATCACAACATATATTGGGTTTAACATATATATTTTAACATATTTAACATGTATTGGACTACTTGTCAGTTAAGGGAAAAGGTGGGGGAAAGAAAGGAAAATTTGTAACAAAAGGTTTTGCAAGGGTCAATGTTGAAAAATTACCTATACATATGTTTTGCAAATAAAAAGCTTTAATAAAAAAGAAAAATATATCCAAACATATATTTTGAAAATAAGCTTTAATAAAAATGATAAAAAAAAGTAAAAAATGAAAAATTTGAGCCTACTCTAACTTAGGCTTTTTATATTTGCAAGGGAAGTGTCAGTGACTTTTTTGGATAATATTTTATGCCCCAATCTAGTGCAGACAAGATTGGAAGGGAAGCAATAACCTGGGGAAAATTTTATATTCAAGGCTTCTGATAAAAGCCTCATTTCTAAAATATATAGAGAATTGACTCAAATTTATAAGAATTCAAGCCATTCTCCAACTGATAAATGGTCAAAGGATATGAACAGAACATTTTCAAATAAAGAAATTAAAACCATTTCTAGTCATATGAAAAAAATTCTCCAAATCATTATTTATCACAGAAATGCTAATTAAGACAACTCAGGTACAAACTACAGAACTCTCAGATTGGTTAAAATTACAGAAAAAAAATGATGAATTTTGGAGGGGATGTAGGAAAACTGGGACACTAATACATTGTTGGTGGAGTTGTGAAATAATCCAAACATTCTGCAGAGCAATATGCAACTATGCCCAAAGGGCTATCAAACTATGCGTACCCTTTGATCCAGCAATGTCTCTACTTGGCCTATATCCTAAAGAGATTTTAAAAAAGAGAAAAGGAACTATGTGTGCAAAACAGCCCTTTTTGTAGTGGCAAGGAGCTTGAAGATGAATACATATCCATAAGCTGGAGAATGGTTTAAAAAGTTATGATATATGAATGTTATGGAATATTATTGTTCTATTAAAAAAAAAAAAAAACAATCAGCAGGATGATTTCCCAGAGGCCTAGAGAGACTTACATGAACTGATGCTAAGTGAAATTGAAATGTTCTGTTGTCTCCAGAAACTGCAGATTGCTCTCTGGGAGGAGATCTGCTGTCTCAACTCAATCCCCCGGCCAGACTCTTCTTTCTATAGAGAGCCATCCCAACTCTGACCTAGAGTAGACTCCTCCTCCAGGCCCAATGTTGCTTCTTTTATGCTCCCAGAGAATGGGCGTGGAATAACTCAGGGGCTTGTGGGAAAAATACTTCAACCAATGAACTTGCTCGCTTAAACATGTAAGCTCCTCCCCAGAAGTTCAAAGGGGTAAAACTCCCCTTAAAGGCCCGGAAACCAAAAGGTGTGGATTAGAGAATTGTTAAGGACTTAGCACTTAATAAGAACCTAACATCTCATTATCTCATTAGCATTTAGTAAGAACCTAACATCAAATGACCAGAATCAAAAAAACATTGTATATAGCAACAGTAAGATTATGATAATCTTTTCTGATGGATATGGCTCTTTTCAACTTTGGGGTGATTCAGGCTAGTTCCAATGGTCCTGTGATGAAAAGAGCCATCTGGACCCAGAGAGAGGACTGTGTCAACTCAGTGTGGATAATAACATATCATTTTCATGTTTTTATTGTGGTTTGCCTGCTTTTTTTTTTCTAATTTTTTTTCCTTTTTGATTTGATTTTTCTTGTGCAGCATAATTGCAGAAATAAGGACAGAACAATTCCACATATTTAATATATATTGGATTATTTGTCATCTAGGAGAAGAGATGGGAGAAGGAAGAGAAAAATTTTGGAACACAAGGTTTTGCAAGGGTGAATGCTGAAAATTATCTATGCATATGTTTTGAAAATAAAAAGCATTAATAATAAAAAGAGGATAGTTTGTACCAGCTGTTCTTACTATATCAATTTTGTAAATATATCTTACTAAATAACAATTAAATATGACTGCATCATTCAGGAAAGCAAACAAATGAGGGAACGTGAAGTAAAGAAGTATAATCACCCCAATTCTTCAAGGATACTCCTCTATTCTGAGAGGACCAATAGACACTTATCTGGAGACTTGAGACCTACCCTGCCATTTTGAGTCAGAGTTGAAAGAGTAACTCTAGATTCTATATAATCTGCATAGTTGCCCAAATATCTCTTTCCCTTCTTTTCTCTCCACCAGAATGTTAGACATATCAATGCCATATCTAGTTGGATTTACATATGGAACAAATAATTAAGCTAATCACAATACATTTAAAATCAATCATAATTAGTTATAAAATAAATATTAGAGAATATTTCTGATGAAAACTGGGATATATTGGGACTTGAAGGAAACCAGGAGGAAAAGATGAGAAAAAAAGAAAATTTCAGGCATAGGGGAAAACCAATGAAAATGCAATGTTCACTTTATATAATTGTTATTATATATAATGAAGAGTCATGACCTGTAATGTCCAGGCTAGCTTTCTGGAGGATCTCTGGATAGGATCAAAGATGGAGTCCAGAGTCTGGGATCTGAAGTCTGGAGTCTTCTCTGTGTATGTGGCTGAGAAAGTCTTCTGTTTCTGAGACTCTCTTAAATACCTCAGAATGATCACATCACTACAGCACACTAAGCATGCACCAACTGTTTAGGAGAGCCATTACGTCACCATATCATATTAAGTGTATGTTTACAGAACCATTATCTCACACTGAGTAGATGCTTAACTATAAGCACCCTGTTGCCCTTGATTAAAGTATATCTTTTCAGAGTTACAACCCTCCAAAATGACCTTTGAATAATATAATATTAGTAAAAAAAAACTGAATATATTAATTTTTATTTTAAAATAGTCCCTGGAAATCTTAAGTTTCATTTTATTACACAAAAGAATGCATTTATTTTTAATTTTTGCATTACTAAAATATTATCCTTAATGGAATTATAACTTTTTTTTTTCTTTATCTGGCATAGATCTATAATAACTTGAGCAAATATTGAAACTTATTTTTTTACTCTGATTTCTGAAACTATTTTTGCCACTTAAGATGAGATTCTAAAAATTTACAATAAAATAGATTCAGTGGAATATATTAGATTTACAATAAACAGAATTAAATGAACAGAATAATATGTTTTATAAATGTCATCAAAATGTTTTGAGGAAAAATGAACTCTTTGACAAATATTCCTAGAGAAAATGGAAAATAAATTGTCAGAAACTATACCAATATTAGGTTAAAATGCATTTACTATTGCTGCCTTTCTTCATTTGATTTTGAGGTTTTCCCTAATATATGGTGAATTTGTGTATAGGTTCCATGAACTGCTGAGAAAAAAAGTAAACTCCTTTCTGTCTCCATTCAATGTTCTCAAAGATCTATCATACCTAACTTTTTTAACATTTTGTTTACCTCCTTAACTTCTTTCTTATTTATTTTGTGGTTGAATTTATAAGGTTCTGAGAGAGCAAGGTTGAGATTCCCTATTAGTATCTTCCAATATTAGGTTAAAATGAATGCATGATTTAGATACAAAAGATACTATTAAAAGCAAATTAGAGATGCATGGAAAATTTTACATTCAGATATAAGGATAATAAATACATTTATAAATAAACAAGAGATAGGGATTCAAAGAAAGATAAATGGATAATTGTGATTCCCTAAATTAAAAAAAAAAACACAAACTATACAACCAATGCTAATATAACTAAGATTAGAAGGAAATAAGAAAATTGGGGAAAAAATTATAGCAGATTTTTCTGATAAATGTCTCACTTCTCAAATCTATAGAAACTAGAAGCAAATTTATGAGAATATGAGTAATTAGGCATTGAGAAGGGGGCAGAGCCAAGATGGTGAAGAGCAGACATGACTTTCTGTGACCTTCTGACTTTGTCTCAAACCAACATCAGATTAAGCCTCTAAACTGGTTTTGGAGTCAAAGAACCTGTAAATATTTGGAGTACAACACATTCTCAGAAGATGATATATTTGAAAAACTTCTGAACAGGTCTGTTTCAAACAGGCAGGGGAATAGATTGCTAAACCCAGATTGCACACAGGGAGACCAGGGTAAGGGGTTGGGGTGGGGAGTCAGAGCATTGCAAGATCTACACACCTGGGAATCTTCTGTGAACCTCTTAGGCTACTCTGTCATGGTTTCAAGCAGGTGATTTGACAGATTGCTACAAAAGGCAAATTGTAAAAGGGGGGGAGGGGCTCTAGAGGGGAAGGGCTGGTTGAGGGAGGTAATCATCAAAAGCAAAATACCAGAGAAGAGAGAAGGAAAGGAAAGAGAAAAGCATAATTTAGTATGCATAAGATAGCAGGAAACACAAAATTAGTTATTTTAACTGAGAATGTGGATGGGATGAACTCTCCCATAAAACAGAAGTAGATAGCAGACTGGATTACAAGCCAGAATCCTACAATATGGTGTTTACAAGAAATACATTTAAACCATAGTGATGCATACAGAGTGAAGGTAAAGAGCTGGAGCAGAATCTGTTTTGCTTTAGGTGAAGTCAAAAAAAAAAAAAAAAGCAGGAGTAGAAATCCTGATTTCAGATAAAGTAAAAAATGGACCTAATTAAAAGAGATAATGAAAGAAACTATGCTCTACTAAAGGGTACCATAGATAATGAAGCAATACTATCAATACTAAATATATATGCACCAAGAAGTATAACATTCAAATTCCTAGAGGACAAGTGAAGGGAGATGCAAGAAGTATATGACAAAATTATACTAATAGGGAATCTCAACCTTGCTCTCTCAGAACTATATAAATTCAACCACAAAATAAATAAGAAAGAAGTTAAGGAGGTAAACAAAATGTTAGAAAAGTTAGGTATGATAGATCTTTGAGAACATTGAATGGAGACAGAAAGGAGTTTACTTTTTTTCTCAGCAGTTCATGGAACCTATACACAAATTCACCATATATTAGGGAAAACCTCAAAATCAAATGAAGAAAGGCAGCAATAGTAAATGCATTTTTTTTCAGATCGTGATGCAATAAAAATCACATGCAATAATATAAAACCAGGAGAAAATAGACTAAAAGTTAATTGGAAATTAAATAATCTAATACTAAAGAATTAATGGGTGAAACAGTAAATCATAGACATAATCAATAATTTAATCCAAGAAAATGACAATAATGAGACAACATAGAAAAATTTGTATGTTGCAGCCAAAGTGGGATAAGGGATAATTTTATACCTCTAGATGCTTACTTGCATAAGATAGAAAAAGAGAAAATCAATGAATTAGGGTTACAATTTAAAAAGCTAGAAAAAGAACAAATTAAAAACCTTCAATTAAATATCAAATTTGACATTCTGAAATAAAAGGAGAGATTAATAAAATTGAAAATAAAAAACAAATGAATTATGGATATGAATTAAACTATGAACTGGTTTTATGGAAAAAACAAAATAGATAAACCTTTAGTTAATTTGATTAGAAAAAGGAAAGAAGAAAATAAAATTCATAGTCTCAAAAATGAAAAGGGAGAACTTTCCCACTATGGAGAGGAAATTGGAGCAATAATTAGGAGTTATTTTGCCCAACTATATATCAATAAATTTGATAATCAAAATGAAATGGAGGAAAACCTATTAAAATATAGATTGTTCAAGTTAACAGAAGAAAAAATAAATTATTTAAATAGTCCCATTTTAGAAAAAGAAATAGAGTAAGCTATTAATCAACTCCCTAATTAAAAATCTTTGGGGCTGGGGCAGCTAGGTAGTGTAGTGGATAGAGCACCAGCCTTGAATTCAGGAAAACACGAGTTCAAATCTTGTCTCAGACACTTAATAATTCCTAGCTGTGGACCCTGGGCAAGCCACTTAATCCCAGCCTCAGAGAAAAAAAAATCTTTGGGGCCAGATAGATTTACATGTGAATTCTACAAAATTTTCAAAGAACAATTTATTTCAATACTATATAAACTAGGGAAATATTGAAAAAAGAGGGAAATAAGGAATCCTACCAAATTACTTTTATGACAGAAATATGGTTTTGATAGTTAAATAAGGTAGGGTGAAAACAGAGAAAGAAAATTATTTCCCTATTGCATATTGATACAAAAATCTTAAATAAAATATTAGCAATGAAATTTCAGAAAGTTATCCCCAGGATAATACACTATGACCAAGTAGGATTTATGCAAGGAATATAGGGCTGGTTCAATATTAGGACAACTATTAGCATGTTCAACTATATCAATAATCAAATTAACAAAAAATATATGATTATACAATTGATGCAGAAAAAGTATTTGATAAAATCCAACATGCATTCCTATTAGAAAAACTAGAGAGTATAGGAATAAATGTATTTTCTTTGAAATGATCAGTAGCATCTATTTAAGACCATCAGCAAGCATCATACATAATGGAGACAAACTAGAACCATTCCTAATAAGATCAAGAGTGAAACAAGGTTGTCACTGTCACTATTACTATTCAATATTGTATTAGAAATATTACATTGGCAATAAGAGAAGAAAAAGAGGTTAAAAGAATTCGAATACCTCATGAGGAAACCAAATTATCACTATTTGCACATGATGTGATGGTATACTTAGAGAACCCTAGGGAATCAATTAAAAAACTACTAAAAACATTTCACAACTTTAGCAAAGTTGCAAGATACAAAATAAATTCACATAAATCATCAGCATGCTTATAAATTACCTACAAAGCCCAGCAGCAAGAGATACAAAAAGAAATTCCACTCAAAATAACTGTTGATAGTATAAAATATTTGGAAATCTATCTGCCAAGGGAAAGTCAGGAACTATACGAACACAACTACAAAATACTTTCCACACAAATAAAATCAGATCTAATGAGTTAGAACAATATCAAGTGCCCATGAGTAGTATGAGTGAATATAATAAAAATGACAATGCTACTTATATTATTCTACTTATTTAGTGCCATACTAATCAAACCCCGAAGAAATTATTTTACAGATCTAGAAAAAAAGTGGTAACAAAGTTCATCTGGAAGAACAAAAGATCAAGAATTTCAAGGGAATTAATGGGGGAAAAAAGGAAATTAAGGTGGCCTAGCTATATCAGACTAAAACTATATTATAAAGTAGTGATAATCAAAACCATTTTGTACTGGCTAAGAAATAGAGTAGTCAATCAGTGGAATAGGTTAGGATAACAGGACAATATAGTCATTGACTATTTTATATTTATTTTATATAGTTATTAACTATAGCAATCTAGTGTTTGACAAACCCAAATATCTTGGCTTTTGGGATAAGAATTCACTATTTGACAAAAAACTGCTAGGAAAATTGGAGAAAATTGGGAGAAATTATAGCTTGACCCATACCTAACACCACACACCAAGATAAGATCTAAATCGGTTCATTATTTAGACATAAAGAGAGATATTATAAGTAAATTAGACAAACATAGGATAATTTACGCTCTGATCTGTGGAGAAGGACGGATTTTGTGTCTGAAAAAGTGGAACTCATAATTGAACACCAGATAGATAATTTTGATTATATTAAATTAAAAAGTTTTTATACAAACAAAACTAATTCAGATAAGATTAGAAGAGAAGCAATAAATTGGGAATCATTTTTACATTTAGGGGTTCTGATAAAGGCTTCATTTCTGAAATATATAATTGACTCAAATTTATAAGAATTCAGGCCTTTCTCTGATTGAAAAATGGTCAAAGGATATCAACAGACAATTTTCAGATGAAGAAATTAAAAGCATTTCTAATCATATGAGAAAGTGCTCTAAATCACTATTGATCATAGGAATGCAAATTAAGATGACTCTGAGATACTACTACATACCTCTTAGATTGGCTAGATGAGAGGAAAAGACAATGATGAATATTGGCAGGGATGTGAGAAAACTGGGACACTAATACATTGTTGGTGGAACTATGAACGGATCCAAAAATTCTGGAGGAAAATTTGAAACTATGTTCAAAAAGTTACCAAACTGAGTATAATCTTTGATCCTGTAGGGTTTTTATTGGGCCTAATATCCTAAAGAGATCTTAAAGGGAGGAAAGTGGCCCACATGTGCAAAAATATTTGTGGCAGTTCTTTTTGTAGTGGCAAGAAACTGGAAACTAAGTGGATGGCCATAAATTGGAGAATGGCTGAATAAATTATGGTATATGAATGTTATAGAATATTATTTTTCTATAAGAAATGATCAGGAGGATGATTTTAAAGAGGCCTATGGAGATTTACATGAACTAATGCTAAGTGAACTGAGCAGAACCAGAAAATCCTCATACACAGCACCAGCAATATTACACAATGATCAATTTTGATGAATGAGATGATTAAAGCCAGTTCCAATGATTTTGTGATGAAGAGAGCCATTGACACCCAAAGAGAGACCTGTGGCAACTGAGTGTGGATCACAACATAATATTCTCACTCTTTTTGTTGTTGTTTGCTTGCATCTTGTTTACTTACTCATTTTCTTTCCTTTTTTTTGTTTTTATATATATTGAATTTAACATATATTTTACTGTTTTAACATATATTGGATTTTTTGCCATCTGGGGGGTGTGGCGGGAAAAAAGGAAAAATATCTAAAACACAAGGCTATGCAAGGATCAATATTGTCAAATTATTTGTGCATATGTTTTGAAAAAAAGCTTTAAATAATTTTAAAAAGGAAATGAGTAATTACTGATAAATGATCAAAGTGTATGATCAGAGAGTTTTTAAGAGAAGAAATCAAACCAATCTAAAGTCATATAAAATACTCTAATCTCTATTAATTATAGAAATACATATCAAAACAAGTGTGATGTAGCACCTCCTATCTATTAAAATGACTCACAGAGCAGAAAAAGAAAAATGAAATGCTGTAGGAAAATGTTGATATGGAAAAACTTCACAATTTCACTATTGGTGGAGTTGTCAACTGGTGCAATTATTCAAAAGAACCTTTTGAAACTGTGACTAACTTTTTGTAGTGGCTAGAAACTGGAAAATGAATGGATGTCCATCAATTGGAGAATTGTTGGGTAAATTGTGGTATATGAATGTTATGGAATGTTATTGTTCTGTAAGAAATGGACAGCAGGATGAATACAGAGAGGCTTGGCATGATTTACATGAACTGATGCTGAGTGAAATGAGCAGAACCAGGAGATCATTATACACTTCAACAACAATACTATATGAGGATGTATTCTGATGGAAGTGGGTATCTTTGACAAAGAGAAGATCTAATTCAGTTCCAATTGATCAATGATGGACAGAATCAGCTACACCCAGAGAAAGAACACTTGGAAATGAATGTGGACTACTTGCATTTTTGTTTTTATACCCAGGTTATTTTTACCTTCTGAATCACATTCTTCTTGTGCAACAAGAGAACTGTACGGTTCTGCACACATATATTATATCTAGGATATACTATAACATATTTAACATGTATAAGACTGCATGCCATGTAGGGGAGGGAGTGGACAGAGAGAATGAAAAAGTCGGAACAGATGTGAGTGCAAGGGATAATGTTGTAAGAAAATACCCATTCATTATTGATGCTAAAATCTTAAATAAGATATTAGCAAATAGACTTCAGAAAATCATCCCCAGGATAATACACTATGACCAAGTGGGATTTATACCAGGAATGCAGGGCTGGTTTAATATTAGGAAAACTATTAGTATAATTGACCATATTAATAATCAAATTAATAAAAACCATATGATCATCTCAATAGATGCAGAAAAAGCATTTGATAAAATCCAACATCCATTCCTACTAAAAACGCTTGAGAGTATAGGAATAAATGGACTATTCCTTAAAATAATAAGGAGCATATATTTAAAACCTTCAGTAAACATCATATGTAATGGTGATAGACTAGAACCTTTCCCTGTAAGATCAGGAGTGAAACAAGGTTGCCCACTATCACCATTATTATTCAATATAGTACTAGAAACTCTAGCCTCGACAATAAGAGCCAAGAAAGAGATTCAAGGAATTAGAGTAGGAAATGAAGAAATCAAATTATCACTTTTCACAGATGACATGATGGTATACTTAGAGAACCCCAAAGACTCTGCTAAAAA
Source organism: Sminthopsis crassicaudata (assembly GCF_048593235.1). Taxonomy (NCBI): domain Eukaryota; kingdom Metazoa; phylum Chordata; class Mammalia; order Dasyuromorphia; family Dasyuridae; genus Sminthopsis; species Sminthopsis crassicaudata. The sequence goes on from NC_133619.1 coordinate 422,488,043, forward strand.
GCTATTAGAAATAATTCAGAACTTTAGCAAAGTCGAAGGATACAAAATAAATCCACATAAATCCTCAGCATTTTTATACATTACCAACACAATCCAACAGCAAGAGATACAAAGAGAAATTCCATTCAAAATAACAGTCGATAGTATAAAATATTTGGGAATCCTTCTACCAAAGAATAGTCAGGAATTATATGAGCAAAATTAGAAAACACTTGCCACAAAAATAAAGTCAGATTTAAATAATTGGAAAGACATTCAGTGCTCTTGGATAGGCTGAGCGAATATAATAAAGATGACAATACTCCCCAAACTAATCTATTTATTTAGTGCTATACCAATCAGATTCCCAAGAAACTATTTTAATGACCTAGAAAAAATAACAACAAAATTCATATGGAAGAATAAAAGGTCGAGAATTGCAAGGGAACTAATGAAAAAAAAGTCAGAGGAAGGTGGTCTAAGTATACCTGATTTAAAGCTATATTATAAAGCAACAGTCACCAAAACCATTTGGTATTGGCTAAGAAATAGACTAGTTGATCAGTGGCATAGGTTAGGTTCACAGGGCAAGATAGTGAATAAAAATAGCAATCTAATCTTTGACAAACCCAAAGATCCCAAATTTTGGGATAAGAATTCATTATTTGACAAAAACTGCTGGAAAAACTGGAAATTAGTATGGCAGAAACCCATGGCAGGGGCATGGACCCACATTTAACACCACATATTAAGATTAGATCAAAATGGGTCCAATATTTAGGCATAAAGAATGAAATCATAAATAAATTGGAGGAACATGGGATGGTTTACCTCTCAGACTTGTGGAGGAGGAAGGAGTTTGTGTCCAAGGGAGAACTAGAGATCGTTATTGATCACAAAATAGATAATTTTGATTACACCAAATTTAAAAAAAATTTCTGCACAAACAAAACTAATGCAAACAAGATTAGAAGGGAAGTTACAAATTGGGAAAACATTTTTACAGTTAAAGGTTCTTGTAAAGGCCTCATCTCCAAAACATACAGGGAATTGACTTTAATTTATAACAAATCAAGCCATTCTCAAATTGAAAAATGGTCAAGGGATATGAACAGACAATTTTCAGAGGATGAAATTAAAACTATTTCCACTCATATGAAAGAATGTTCCAAATCACTATTGATCAGAGAAATGCAAATTAAGACAACTCTGAGGTATCATTACACACCTGTCAGATTGGCTAAGATGACAGGAACAAATAACGATGAATGTTGGAGGGGCTGTGGGAAAACTGGGACACTGATGCATTGTTGGTGGAGTTGTGAAAGAATCCAACCATTCTGGAGAGCAATCTGGAATTATGCCCAAAAAGTTATCAAAATGTGCATACCCTTTAACCCAGCCATACTACTACTGGGCTTATACCCCAAGGAACTACTAAAGAAGGGAAAGGGACCTGTATGTGCCAAAATGTTTGTGGCAGCCCTTTTCATAGTGGCTAGAAGCGATGTCCATCAATTGGAGAATGGTTGGGCAAACTATGGTATATGAATGTTAGGGAATATTATTGTTCTATAAGAAATGATCAACAGGAGAAATACAGAGAGGCTTGGAGAGACTTACATCAACTGATGCTGAGTGCAACGAGCAGAACCAGAAGATCATTATACACTTCAACAATGATACTGTACGAGGATGTATGCTGATGGAAGTGGATTTCTTCAACATAAAGAAGAGATAATCCAATTCCAATTGATTAATGATGGACAGAATCAGCTACATCCAGAAAAGGAACACTGGGAAATGAGTGTAAACTGTTATTTTTGCCTTCTGAATCCAATTCTTCCTGTGCAACAAAAAATTCGGTTCTACACACATATATTGTATCTAGAATATACTGTAATATATTTAACATATATAAGACGGCTTGCCATCTGGGGGAGGGGGTTGGGGGAGGAAGGGAAAAAATCTGAATAGAAGTAAGTGCATGGGATAATGTTGTAAAAAATTACCCATGCATATGTACTATCAAAAAATGTTATAATTATAAAATAAAATAAAAATTAGAACTTCAAAAAAAAATAAAATACCCATTAATATGTTCTGTCGATAAAAAGGTATAATTAAAAAAATAAACTATGGCTAAAATTTTATAGCAATAAAACTGTGCATATCCTTACCCAGGAATATTACTGTTCAATCATTAACCCAAAGAAATTAAAAAAAAAAAGAAAATGACATAAACATAACTTTATCTATAAATATATAAAACTATGTACATATCTATATCTATATCTATATCTATCTATATCTATCTATATCTATATCTATCTATATCTATATCTATCTATATATAATATATATGTATATATATTATATCTATCTATCTATATCTATATCTATCTATATCTATATCTATCTATCTATATCTATATCTATATCTATCTATATATATGTGTGTATATATATGTATATATATAGGCTTTTAATGGTAGTTAGGAATTGGAAGTTGAGAAAATGTGCATTAGTTGGGGGATAGCTGAGCATGCTTTTGTTTACGATTTTGATGTAATCATATTGTACTATAAGAAAGGAGAAGCAAGATGACTACAGAAAAACTGGGAAGACTTCTGAATTGATACAAAGTGACAAGGGCAGATCCAAGGTAACATTGTACCTATAGTAACAGCAATATTGTAATGATGATCGACTATGAAAGTCTTATTAATTCTACTCAAGGAAATAACTCCAAATAATTCCAAAGAATGAACAATGTTCATGATGATGTTCATGTTGAATGATGCTATCATCCCCAGAGAAAGAAGTGATAAACTCTGATTAAAGAGTGAAGTATAATTTTAATTGCCTTTTTAAAAAATGATTAAAATTGAATTATGCTTGTATAATTTCACATGATAGTGATATCATATTGCTTGTTTTCTTAATGGATGAGGGAAGTACTGAAGGTAAGAAGAGAATTCAGAACTCAAAGTTCATTTTTGAAACATATTAAAATTAAATAAAGAATGCAATTAATTTAAAAACTAATTTGATCAAAGCTTTTACCCACTGGAAAATCTTGTCAAAATTGTGTCTAATGTATTGTCATCTGCCTTTTTAGAGGTTTTTGTGAAGGGGAGTTAGTCTCTTAATTTCTCATTAGATTTATATTTTTTATTATTTGAGAGTATTTCTCAGTAGATTTGATTGTATTTTAAAGTTCTTTTAGAGGATAAAAGGGTTAGACTAAAGTAAATTTCATTTATTCAAGTCATACTTTACCATATTCTTTCTATTGGAGAAATTAAAAAATGAGGAATAATGAAGAAAGACTCTGTGGTGAATCTGTATACAAAGAGAATAAAATAAATAATTTTGACTACTAGTATTTACAATAAACTCTGTTATCTATTTAGTTCTTTGTCTAGAAATTCTGCACCCATAAAGGTCAATTCAAACTTCTGTTAATATAAATTATCTTGTTATACTATATGAAATGATTAAATATGTAATTATACACACAAACACACACATATAAGACATTTTACAAGTTATGTGATAATATTGGAATATATCACAAAGGCGACTATCATGAAGAAGAGTGTTTAAAGTACTGATACAGAATAAAGTTTTCCTCAGAATGTATTTATTTAGAAATGTGGAATAATTATGATGTATAAAATAATATTTTTAAGATTGTTTTCCCCAGTTACAGGCAAAAACAACATTTATACAAATATATTCATTTTTTCTTAGTTTTTATGAATCAGGTTAGAAGAGAAAAATCAGAACAAAGTGAAAAACCACAAAGGAAAAAAAATGGAAAAAGTAAACATAATATATGTTGATCCATAGTTCTCTCTCTGGATGCAGATAGCATTTTCTATCCAAAGTTTATTGTGATTGCCTTAGATTTCTGAATTGCTGAAAAGTATATCATAATTGGTCATCATACATTCTTGCTGCTGTTGTGTACATTGTATTCCTGATTCTGCTTGTTTTGCTCAGCATCAGAATATGTAAATATTTCTAGGCTTTTCTAAAATTATCCTATTTATCATTTTTTTTCTAAAAAAAACATTGCTCCATAATTTTAATGTCATAACTTATTTAGCTTTTCCCCAATTGATGAGCATCCACTTACTTTCCAATATTTGTCACCACACAAAGGACTATTATAAATATTATAAATATTTTTGCACATGTGCATCATTTCCCCCTTTTATAATTTGGAGGTACAGACCCAATAATGGAACTGCTAGATTGAAGGGTATGCACAGTTTTGTTGCTCTTTAGGCAGAGTTCCAAATTGCTTTTCAGAATGGTTTGATCACTTCATAACTCCACTAGCAATGTATTAGTGCCCCAGGTTTCCCATACCGCCTCCAAAATTTACTATTATTTTTTTCTTGTTGTCTTAGCCAATTGAGAGATGTGAGGTGGTACCTCAGAGTTTTTCTAATTTGCATTTCTCTAATCAATAATGATTTGGAGATTTTTTCATATTGTTATAGATGGCTGTAACTGCCAAAAATTGTTTATTCATATCCTTTTACCATTTATCAATTGAGAAATTACTTATATTCTTATAAATATGACACAGTTCTTTATATATTTTACAAATGAAGCTTTTGTCAGAAACACTGTTTGTAAATTTCCTCCCAATCTTTGTGTTTCCCTTCTAATCTTCTTTGTGCTGTTTTTATTTCTTCAAAACATTTTTAATTTAATGTAATCAGTTATCTATTTTGCATTTCTTCTTTGGCTATACATGTTCCCTTTTCCAAAGAGCTGATAGATATACAATTCCTTAATCTCCTAATTTGCTTTAAGTGTCCCCCTTTATCATATACCCATTTTGACCTTATTTTGATATGGGGTGTGAAATGTAGGTCTGTGCTAAGGTTTTGACATATTATTTTCCAGTTTTTGCAGCAATTTCTAGAAATAGTGAGTTCTTTTCCAAGAAGCTGGAGTTTGGAGGCTTATCAAACACTAGTTTTCTACAATAATTGATTATTGTGTCATGTATCTAACCTATTCATTGATCCACCACTCTTATTTCTTAGCCAGTACCATATGATTTTGACAACTCTGCTTTAAAATAGAATTTTAGGTCTGGTACACTAGATCTTTGTATTTTTTTCATTAGTTCCTATACCATTTTTGACCTTTGGTCCTCCATTAGTATAATTTTAAGGTCTATTTCTTCCTGTAACAGGTTTAACATTTTCCCTAAGAATTTGGATGATGTACCACTTAATGCATATACATTTAATATTGATACCACTTTATTGTCTATGGTACCCTTTAACAAGAGGCAGTTTCCTTTCTTATTTCTTTTAATTAAATATACTTCTACTTTTTGCTTTATCTGAGATCAGAATTGTCACCCATGATTTTTTTCTTTTTTTTTTTTTGGCTTTAGCTGAAGCATAATAAATTCTGCTACAGCTTTTTATCTTTACTCTATATTTATCTCTCTGTTTCAAATTTTTTCTTATACACAACTAATTGTAGGATTTTGTTTTGAAAACACTGTGTTATTTGCTCCTACTTTTGAGAGTTTATCCTATTCACATTCACAGCTATGATTATAAGCTATTCATTCCCTTCAATCTATATATTCTCTGTGTATATTTTTTTCTTTCCACCCAGTCTGTCCTTTAAAAATCAAATTTTCTGTTTAGCTTTTTTTTGTATATAGAAATGATTGAAAGTATCTTACTTTATTGAAAACCAATTTTTCTGAAAGATGATGTGGTTTCTCTGGATAGTTGATTCTTGGTTGTAAACCATGATATCTTATTCCAGGCCCTCTGATCATTTATTGTAGAAAGTGTTAAATCCTGGGTAATAGTGTTTGTTGCTCCTCAATAACTTGAGTTCTTTTTCTCCTGTAGTTTGTAATATGTTTTACCTGAGATTATTATTCTAGAGCTTTCCAACAATGTTTCAAAGATTTTTTCTTGTGGGATCTCTTTCTTGAGGTGATAAATGAATTCTTTCAATGATTAATTCGCTCTTGTGTCCTAGTGTATCAAGATAGTTTTCTTTTTTATACTTTTTTTATTAAAGGTTTTTATTTACAAAACATATTAATGGACAATTTTTAAACACTGATCCTTGCAAAACCTTCTGTTCCAAATTTTCCCCTTTCCCACCACTCTCTCCCCTAGATGACAATACATGTTAAATATGTTAAAATATATGTTAAATAATATATATATATATACACATACATATATGTATAAAATATGTACATACACACACAGTTATACAGTTATCTTGCTGCACAGAAAAATCAGATCAAGAAGGAAAAATAACTGAGAAAGAAATGCATGCAAACAACAAAAAGTTTGAGAATGCTGTTGTTGTGGTTCACACTCTGCTCCCACAGTCTTCTCTCTGTGCATAAATGGCTTTTTTCATCACTGCTTTGAATCATCCCATTTTGAAGAAAGCCATATCCATCAGAATTGATCATTGTATAGTCTTCTTCAATTGATGGGCATCCATTCAGTTGCCACATCCCCTCCAACATTGGTCATTATCATTTCCTGTCATCTTAGCCAATCTGATGAGTGTGTAGTGGTATCTCAAAGTTGTCTTAATTTGTGTTCCTCTGATCAATAGTGATTTGGAGAACCTTTTCAAATAACTACAAATAGTTTCAATTTCTTCATCAGAAAATTGTCTGTTTCCTTTTACCGTTTATCAATTGGAGAATGGCTTGAACTATTATACATTTGAATCAATTCTCCATATATTTTAGATAGGAGGCCTTTATCAGAACCTTTGAATGTAAAAATGTTTTCACAGTTTATTGTTTCCCTTTTAATCTTGTCTGCATTAGTTTTGTTTGTACAAAAATATTTTTTTAACTTAATATAATCAAAATTATCTATTTTATGATCAATGATAATCTCTACTTCTTCTTTGGTCACAGATTCCTTCCTCCTCCACATATTTGAGAGGTAAACTATCCTATTTTCTTCCGATTTGTTTATAATATCATTCTTTATGTCCAGATCATGAACCCATTTTGATCTTATCTTGGTATATGTTGTTAGGTGTGTGTCAATGCCTAGCTTCTGCCATACTACTTTCCAATTTTCCCAATAGATTTTGTGTAATAGTGAATTCTTATTCCAAAAACTGTGGTCTCTTGGTGTGTCAAACACTAGATTACTTTAATCATTGACTCTTTTGTCCTGTGAACCTAACTTTTTCCACTGATCAACTGCTCTATTTCTTAACCAATACCAAATGATTTTGATGATCACTGCTTTATAATATTTAGATCTGGTTATAGCTAGGCCACCTTCATTTCCTTTTTTTTTTTTTCATTAATTCCATTGAAATTTTTGCCCTTTTGTTCTTCCAGATGTATTTTGCTGTTATTTTTTCTAGGTAATATTTCCTTGGGATATAAGCCCAGTAGTAGCACTGCTGGATCAAAGGGTATGCACAGTTTGATAACTTTTTGGGCATAATTCCAGATTGCTCTCCAGAATGGTTGGATTCCTTCACAACTCCACCAACAATGCATCAGTGCCCCTGTTTTCCCACATCCCCTCCAACACTCATCATTGTTTGTTCCTGTCTGACTTTCAATTTAAAATTTTCTCTCCTGGATTTATTTTCCAGGTTGGCTATTTACCCATTAGGGGAATTTTACATTTTATTTCACTTTTTTATTCGGTTTTAAAATTTGATTGATTGATTCTTGATGTCTCACAGAGTCATAATCTTCCATTTACCTTGTTATTTTTAATGTGTGATTTTATTCCCTTAGCTTTTGTATCTTTTTTCTTCAATGAACTTTTTTTTTTTTTTTTGCATTTCACCAGTTATATTTTTAAGGAATTATTTTCGTCAGTTTTTTTTCTTTTTTTTTTAATTTTACTTATAATTTTTGACAGTATATATGCATGAATAATTTTTTTAGATAACATTATCCCTTGGATTCATTTTTCCAAATTATCCCCTACCTCCCTCTACTACCTCCCATTGATAACAGGAAATCCCATAAATTTTACATGTGTTACTATATCACCTAAATAAAATATATGTGTGTAAATACCATTTTCTTGCTGCACATTAAGTATTAGATTCCGAAGGTATAAGTAACCTGGGTAGATAGACAGTAGTGCTAAAAATTTACATTCACTTTCCAGTGTTCCTTCTCTGGGTGTAGTTGTTGTTGTCCATCATTGATCAACTGGAAGTGAGTTGGATTTTCTTTATGCTGAAGATATCCACTTCCATCAGAATACATCTTCATCAGGTTATGGAATATTATTGCTCTGTAAGAAATGACCAGCAAGAGGAATACAGAGAGGCTTGGAGAGACTTACATCAACTGATGCTGAGTGAAATGAATAGAACCAGAAGATCACTGTACACTTCAATGCTGTATGAAGATGTATTCTGATGGAAGTGGATATCTTCAACATAAAGAAGATCCAACTCACTTCCAGTTGATCAATGATGGACAGAAATAACTACACCCAGAGAAGGAACACTGGGAAGTGAATGTAAATTGTTAGCACTACTGTCTATCTACCCAGGTTACTTATACCTTCGGAATCTAATACTTAATGTGCAACAAGAAAATGGTATTTACACACATATATTGTATCTAGGTTATATTGTAACACATGTAAAATGTATGGGATTGCCTGTCATCGGGGGCAGGGAGTGAAGGGAGGGGGGGATAATTTGGAAAAATGAATACAAGGGATAATATTATTTTAAAAAATTACTCATGCATATATACTGTGGAAAAAAATTCTAAAAAAAAAAAAAAAAAAAAAAAGAATACATCTTCATCCAACATTGAAGTGTACAGCGATCTTCTGGTTCTATTCATTTCACTCAGCAACAGTTGATGTAAGTCTCTCCAAGCCTCTCTGTATTCGTCCTGCTGGTCATTTCTTACAGAGCAATAATATTCCATAACCTTCATATACCATAATTTACCAAACCATTCTCCAATTGATGGACATCCATTCATCTTCCAGTTTCTAGCCACTACAAAAAGAGCTGCCACAAACATTTTGGCACATATATGTCACTTTCCCCTCCTCAGTATCTCTTTGGGATATAAGGCCAATAGCAGCAATGCTGGATCAAAGAGTATGCACAGTTTGATAACTTTTAGGGCATAGTTCCAAATTGCTCTCCGGAATGGCTGGATTCTTTCACAACTCCACCAACAATGTACTAGTGTCCCAGTTTTCCCACATCCCCTCCAACATTCATCATTATTTGTTCCTGTCATCTTAGCCAATCTGACAGGTTTGTAGTGGTATCTCAGAGTTGTCTTAATTTGCATTTCTCTGATCAGTAGTGATTTGGAACACTCATATGAGTGGAAATAATTTCAATTTCATCATCTGAGAATTGTCTGTTCATATCCTTTGACCATTTATCAATTAGAGAATGGTTTGATATCTTATGAATTAGGGTCAGTTAGCTACATATTTTGGAAATGAGACCTTTATCAGAACCTTTAACTGTAAAAATATTTTCCCAATTTGTTACTTCCCTTCTAATCTGATTTGCATTAGTATTGTTTGTACAGAAACTTTTTAGTTTGATGTAATCACAATCTTCTATTTTGTGATTAATAATGATCTCTAGTTCTCCTCTGGTCATAAATTCCTTCCTCCTCCACAGGTCTGAGAGATAGACTATTCATTGTTCCTCTAATCTATTTATGATCTCATTCTTTATATCTAAATCATGGACCCATTTTGATCTTATCTTGGTATATGTTGTTAAGTGTGGATACATTTCTTATTTCTGCCATACTAATTTCCAGTTTTCCCAACAGTTTTTTTCCAAAAAATGATTTTTTTTAAATCCCTAATATTGGTATCTTTGGGTTTGTCAAAGACTAGATTGCTATAGATGTACCCCTTTTTGTCCTTTGTACCTAATCTGTTCCACTGATTGACCAGTCTTTTTCTTAGCCAATACCAAATGGTCTTGGTGACTGCTGCTAAATAATATAGCTTTAGATCAGGTACACCTAGACCACCTTCATCTAACTTTTTTTTTCATTTCTTCCCTTCAAATTCTCGACCTTTTATTCTTCCATATGAATTTTGTTATTTTTTCTAGGTCATTAAAATAGTTTCTTGGGAGTCTGATTGGTATAGCACTAAATAAATAGATTAGTTTGGGGAGTATTGTCATCTTTATTATATTCGCTCAGCCTATCCAAGAGCACTGAATGTCTTTCCAATTATTTAAATCTGACTTTATTTTTGTGGCAAGTGTTTTGTAATTTTTCTCATATAATTCCTGACTATTCTTTGGTAGATGGATTCCCAAATATTTTATACTCTCAACATTTGTTTGAAATGGAATTTCTCTTTGTATCTCTTGCTGTTGCATTTTGTTGGTGATATATAAGAATGCTGAGGATTTATGTGGATTTATTTTGTATCCTGCAACTTTGCTAAAATTCTGAATTATTTCTAATAGCTTTTTATTAGAGTCTTTGGGGTTCTCTAAGTATACCATCATGTCATCTGCAAAGAGTGATAGTTTGATTTCCTCATTTCCTACTCTAATTCATTGAATCTCTTTCTTTGCTCTTATTGCCGAGGCTAGCTTTTCTAGTACTATATTGAATAGTAATGGTGATAGTGGGCAACCTTGTTTCACTCCTGATCTTACTGGGAAAGGTTGCAGTTTATTTCTATTGCATATTATGCTTACTGATGGTCGTAAATATATGCTCCTGATTATTCTAAGGAATAGTCCATTTATTCCTATACTCTCAAGCGTTTTTAGTAGGAATGGATGTTAGATTTTATCAAATGCTTTTTCTGCATCTATAGAGATGATCATATGGTTTTTATTAATTTGATTATTAATATGGTCAATTATAGTAATATTTTTCCTAGTATTAAACCAACCCTGCATTCCTGGTATAAATCCTACTTGATCATAGTGTATTATCCTGGGGATGATTTTCTGAAGTCTTTTTCCTAATATCTTATATAAGATTTAACATCAACATTCATTAAGTAAATTGGTCTATAATTTTCTTTCTCAGTTTTTGATCTACCTGGTTTAGGTATCAGTACCATGTCTGTGTCATAAAAGGAGTTTGGTAGGACTCCTTCATCCCCCATTTTTTCAAATAATTTATATAACATTGGGGCTAATTGTTCTTTAAATGTTTGGTAGAATTCACATGTAAATCCATCTGGTCCTGGGGATTTTTTCCTGGGGATTTGATTAATAGCTTGTTCTATTTCTTTTTCTGAAATGGGACTATTTAAGCAATTTGTCTCCTTCTCTGTTAATCTAGGAAGCCTATATTTTTGGAGAAAGTCATCCATTTCACTTAAGTTATCAAATTTATTGGCATAAATTTGTGCAAAGTAACTCCTTATTATTTCTCTAATTTCTCCTTCATTGGTGGAAAGATCCCCCTTTTCATTTGTAAGACTAACAATTTGATTTTCTCTTTCCTTTTTCTGATCAGATTTACCAAATGTTTATATATTTTATTGGCTTTTTCATAAAACCAACTCTTGGTTTTATTTAATAATTCAATAGTTTTTTTTTTTACTTTCAATATTATTGATTTCTCCTATTAATTTTTGTATTTCAATTTTGATTTTTGGTTGGGGCGTTTTATTTGGTCTTTTTTCTAGCTTTTTAAATTGCAGGCCCACTTCATTAATCTTCTCTTTCTCTATTTTGTTCAAATAAGCCTCTAAAGATATAAAATTTCCCCTTATTACCACTTTAGCTGCATCCCACAAATTTTGGTATGATGTCTCATCATTGTCATTATCTTGGGTGAAATTATTAATTGTTTCTATAATTTGCTCTTTCACCCAGTCATTTTTTAAGATTAGATTATTCAGTTTCCATTTACTTTTTTTGTCTATTTACCCCTAACTTCTTACTGAATATAGCTTTTATTGCATTGTGATCTGAGAAGAAGGCATTTATTATTTCTGCCTTCCTACATTTAATTTTGAGATCTTTATGTCCTAATATATGGTCAATTTTTGTATAGGATCCAGGAACTGCTGAGAAGAAAGTATATTCTTTTCTATCACCATTCAGTTTTCTCCAAAGGTCTATCATACCGAGTTGTTCTAATGTTCTATTTACTTTTTAAATTTCTTTCTTATTTGTTTTGTGGTTTGATTTGTCTAAATCTGAGAGTGCAAGGTTGAGATATCCCACTATTATAGATTTACTGTCTATTTCTTTTTTCAGTTCTCTTAACTTTTCTTTTAGAAAGTTATATGCTATACCACTTAGTGCATATATGTTTAGTATTAATATGGCTTCATTTTTTATGCTACCTTTTAGCAGGATATAGTTTCCTTCCTTATCTCTTTTAATTAGATCAACTTCTGCTTTTGCTTGATCTGAGATAAGGATGGCTACCCCTGCTTTTTTGGCTTTACCTGAAGCATAATAGATTCTGTTACAACCTTTTACCTTTACTCTGTATATATCTCCCTGCTTTAAGTGTGTTTCATGTAAACAACATATTGTAAGGTTCTGACTTTTGATCCAGTCTGCTATCCATCTCCATTTGATGGGAGCGTTCATCCCATTCACATTTACAGTTAAAATGACTAATTCTGTATTTCCTGCCATCATATTATCCCCAGATTGTGCTTTTTCCCTTGACCCCCCTGAACCCCTTCCCCAATATTTAATTTATAGACCCCCCTTGTGACACGCAGCCCTCCCTTTTTTTAGTATCCCTCAGCCCTCCTTCCAAGTCCCTTCCCTTATTCCCCTTTTCCATTTCCCTTTTCCTCTCCCCCCTTTTAATGAGGTGTAAGAGAATTCTCTGAAAAACAAATATGTCAATTATTTACTCTTTGAGCCTCTTCTGATGAGAGTAAGATTCACACAATGTTTCTCCCTCTCTCTAAATTCCCTCAGATATGGTATATTTTCTATGCCTCTTCCTGGGACGTAGTTTCCCTCTTTTTTCACTCATTCCCCTTTTTCTGATACTACCCTCTTCCCTTTACTACTCCCCCCTTTTTTATATCAGTAAAATCAAATTATCCATGCGGACTTTCTATATATCCACAACAGAGATACAGTTCTCAAGGGTTCTGTGTACCTTTTTCTGTTTCTCTTCAGTCTTGTGCATGTAGCTCAAATTTTTTGTTTAAGTGTGGTTTTTTTCTTAGAAACAAATGGAATTCCTCTGTTTCACTGAATGACCATCTTCTTCCATGGAAGAAAATGCTAAACTTAGCGGGGTAGTTTATTCTTGGTTGCAATCCTTGATCTTTTGTCTTTTGGAACATCAGGTTCCAGGACCTTCAATCTTTTAATGTGGAGGCAGCCATTTCTTCAGTGACCCTTATTGTGGACCCTTGATATTTGAATTGCTTTTTTTCCAGCTGCTTGCGATATTCTTTCCTTTGTGTGGTAATTCTGCAGCTCTGCCACAATATTCCATGGAATTTTTTTTTTTTTTTTAGGGTCTTTTTCAGGTGTTCAATGAATTCTTTCAACGCCTATTTTCCCTTCTCTTTCTATTATCTCTGGACAGTTCTCTTTGATGATTTCCTGTAAAAAAAATTCTAGGCTCTTTTTTTCGTCATAGTTTTCGGAAGTCCAATGATCCTAAAATTATCTCTCCTAGATCTATTTTCCAGGTCTATAGATTTTCCCAATAAGTATTTTACATTATTCTCTAACTTTTCTTTTTTTTTTGTTTGACTGATTCTTGGGTTCTTAATGAATCATTCATCTCTATTTGTTCTGTCCTGATTTTTAAGGAGTTATTTTCTTCATTCACAGTTTTTAATTCTTTTTGTATATGCCCAATTGAGTTTTTAAAGGAATTATTTTGCTCTATTGAATTTTTTTCCATTTCCCTAATTTTTTTAGACAAGTATTTTCTTTTTCCAATTCAGAAATCCTACTTTCTTGAGACTTTTTTTTTATCTTTTCCACTTCAGAAATCCTACTTTCTTGAGAATTTTTTATATTTTCTAATTCACAAGTTTTGTTTCCCTGAATCTCCTGTGAATTCTTTATTTTTTTCCAACTTAAATTTCAGAATGTTTTTATTCTCTGTCATAGCTTCTCTTTCCTTTCCCCATTTTTCTTCAAATTCTCTTAATTTTTTAATAGTCTCTTCTAGGAGAGAGTTATGTGATGGGGGCCAGGTATCATTCCCCTTTAGACTGTTATCTGCTCACTCTCTGCTATTAACTTCCTCGGTGTTGGATACCTGCTCTTTCTCTGTGTAGAAGGAATCAATAGTTCTCTTTAGCTTTTTATTCATATTCAAAAAATCTTTTGGGGTTAGTTCTTGGGATAATAAATTATTTATTTATTTCTTTACCAGCTTCCTCCCAGACCAGATGGATTCAGCGGCTCCTGTGCCTGAGCTAAGAGAGAGCTCTGGGAGAGAGTTCCCCTCTCCCTCACTAGAAGTGCCTCAGAGGTGATTAGTACTGCTGAGCTGTGAGGGTTGCCCAGTGAAGGACCTGATGTGTGTCCTAGTGACTTCCCTGAGGTTTAAGACTGAACAGTAAAGGCGACACAAACCCCAGCCAATGCGTCCCATGGGGCGTGGATATCAGCAGCTGAAGTGAAAAGCCCCTATGCTCAAACTGGAAGTGTCTGCCCAGAAAACGTGGTCCCTATTCCAAAGGTTCTGCTTCTCTGAGACTTCTGTGGCTGAGTTACACAGTCTCCAGCCAAGCCAGGCACCATGTGAATTATATGTTGCCTTGGGCTGTGTCCCTGCTTTCAAGCTCTTAACTACCCCAAGATGAAGCTTCAGACAGCAGATGGAGGCTTCACAGCCTTGCCAAGATCTGTTCAGTGTCTTCCAGATTGGGGTGGTTCTGGTATCTGGCTTTATATTTTAAAGTGGCTTGATTTCTCTTCTGGACTGCTGTTTTATGAGCAGAGAAGAGCTAACAGCCTGTTCCAGATTCTTCTATCTCAGTGGCTTCTCTGATCCCAGCGTTCTCCCCACCCTGTTTGGCATAGTGTGCTAGCACCTAAACCTGTCTGTGCTGGCCTTTTTTTTTTCCTCCCCTGGGAACTGATCTTTTCTGTTGAAAGTCCAGATTCTCTTGGTAAGTGCTGTTTCCACTCCTTGTGATTTCTATCAGTAGAAGTTATTTTTGAGGCTGATTTAACTAATTTGTATTGAGGGAAGAAGGGAGCTCACAAAATTGCGTGTATCTTCTCCTCCATCTTGGCTCCGCCTCCCAGTTTTTTTTTTTCTTTTTCCAAGCTATTGACTTTCTCTTGCATACCTCTTGTTTCTTTGCCCAATTTTTCTACTACTTGTCATATATGTATTTTAAAATCTTTTATTAGTACTTTAAAGTAGAGTTTCTTGGCCTTGAGACCAATTTATATCAATCTGAGGTTTTCCTGTAATGGGCATTTTGTCCTTTTCTGAAATGGTGTTTTGATCTTTCTTATCCTTAGTCACTTTGTATGGTTAAGATTCTTTTCTATTTCTTGCTCATTTCATTTATTTCTTTTGTCACCATTTTTTTTTTGACTTTTATGGTTGAGCCCTGCTCCTGCAGTATAGGGGGCATTTTCCCAAGATTCTTGTGCTGCTCTGAGCGTTGGCTTTGAGCACAGGGACCCCTAATGTTTGGCATCTTGTTTACAACAAGGAGTAGACATACTTACTCTCTCCTGGTACTTTGATTTTTGACCTAGGACTAGAGACTGTTTCATTAATCTGCTCTGCTACTGAACTAGGACTAAGGATCTCAGTTGCTTATCTGTTGTGATTAAGACTCACATTAGCTTTCCAATACACTTTGTGCTGGGCTAGGCTTTTTTATCCCAGTGAAAGTGACCTTTCTTAAAGTCCTAATCTTCTTGAGCTGGCAAGTATTTTCATTCCATGAGATTCTGTTCAAAGGCTTGATTTCCTGTATTTTCTAAGGAAACTTGGAAAGCTCCATCAACTCCTTTGCTTCCTTCCATCATATTGGCCCTTGAATTGGAACTGTACAGAAGAATATTCTAAAATGAGTTGGAAATATAATACTAAATGAAACCTGATGTTTTTGAAATAACGGATGTGACATGCTCTCTCTAAAGACCAAAGAAATTACCTAAAATATTATATATAGTAGCAATATGCATACAATATATTGGTTGAATTTTCCTCAAAGTAGTACGTTGTCTTTATGTCTCATTGCCCTCTCATAGTCTATATCAGGGGTCCTCAAACTATGGCCCGCGGGCCAGATGCGGCCCACTGAGGATGTTTATGTGACCCGCTGGATTATGGCAATATCAGATCAGAAGTGACTTTCTACCTAAATTGGTGTTAGCAAGGCACACTTCCACACTTGGCTGAGGCAGTGGAGACAGATATTAAAGTTAACAAGTGACTACATTAATACATGAACTTGTTGATCACATATTTTCTGTTATAAACTTCTTGAATGAAGGATAATGATGTGGTGATTGTGCATAACTAATACTTTTCTGAGTGAAACCATTTTCAAATAAGGTTTTTTTTTTTTTTTTTTTGAACACTTTCCTTTGATTGGGGACCCAATTTTGCTTTGAAGCAAAGAAAGTTATATAACATTTAGTGTAGACTGTTCCTCTCAACGACTATCTACTAGAATATATTCATTTTATGGAGATTTAAAAATTTTTATTATTATTTAATTTTAGTAAGGCAATTGGAGTTAATTGATTTGCCCATGATCACATAGCTAGCAAGAGTTTAATGTCTAAGTTTGAGTTTGAACTCAGGTCTTCCTGACTTCAGGGCCAGTACTATATCCATTGAACTAGCTAGTTGACCCAATAATTTTTAAAAATCAATTTGTTGTATCAAACTTACTCATACAGCTCACATGCTAATTGCATTAGGCATCAAGCTATTCAGTCACATACCTTAGTTAAATTGAGAAAAATTCTAAATTATAAACACTGTGGTAGCTGGTTGGAAGATAGAGACTTCATGAACAACACTAGACATAGTCTCTGTAAATCCTTAGATAATCCATAAAAAATAAGCTATATAGACTATTTTCTGTTCATTTAAAATATTGAGAACATAATTTACGCCTGAAAATTGATATAATTTAGGGCTGTAATTACAATAAGAAAAACAGATGTGCTTCCTGGATCAGTACATATTCATCAAATGTCTGATCTTTAGAGTACAAGTGTCATTCAGTAATATAACAAAAACAAATATTTATAAAAAATTTAATCTGGGAAATATGATAGTTTTAAGGTTATAAAAAGTAAAATTGTTCCTATTTTCAAAGAGCTTATGGTCTAACAAGGGGATATAGAATGTGTCCATATAAAAGAAGTTCAAAAGAAATGTTTTTAGTGAGTGTGATATTGTTCTTAGACTTTTAGTACAAGTAAATGGGACAGTGGAGTGCTGGACCAGGCAGGCATAAGAAGACTTGATTTCAAATCTGACTTCAGACACTTACTAACTCTGTGACCCCTTTTTCTCAACTCTAAAATGAGGATAATAACATGTACCTTCCAAGATTTTAATAAGGATCAAAGGAGAATTTAAAATACTTAGCACTTTACCTGGCACATAGTAACTGCTATATAATACTAGTTATTAATTATCATTATTGCTATTTTATTTTACCTCAGGAAATAAAGGAAAGTTTAATAAAGGAATTATAAAATCTCCAATTTTTGAGAGACTTGAAAAAGAACTTATTCTACTATATTCACAAGTTATCATCTAGTATCTGGCATATTGCTCTCAAGACATTCCATTCCAATTTTGGACAAGTCTAAATTTTCAGTTTTTATTTTTCTCTTTTGCTTAGTTATTTCAGTGTGTCTAACATATTATGATCCCATTTGGGATTTTCTTGATAAAGATAGAAAAGTGGATTGTAATTTCCTTCTCTAACTGATTTTACAGATGAAGAAACTAAGGCAAACAAGTTTAAGTGATTTACTTGAGGTCATTCAGTTAATTAGTGAGGTAGAGTTTAAACTCAGATCTTATTGACTCTAGGCCTGACATTCCATCCATTGAATCATCTAGCTGTAGCTGCCCTGATTTTTCTTCTTTCATCAGACCCAAATAGTTTTCTTTTCAATTTGTACTCATAGACCTTATGCTTTGGGGGGCAAATAAAGTTAGTTTAATCTCTCTTCAATTTTAGAGCTCTTCAAATCCTTAAGACTATTACCCTGTTGCCCTCTGAGCCTCTTCTTCCTTGAGATGGCATGATCTTGAATTCTCTCACTATTCTGGGTGCCCTTTTCTAAATAATCTGTAGCTGGTTTGTTTTTCATAAACTAGAACATTCCTAGAATTGAAAACATACTGCTTAATCAGAAGAGTGAATTTTACCCCCTTTGTTGAGACATAATGACTCCCTTAATGCAGTTTAGGAGAATGCTAAAATTTTGTTTCATCCTTTTGGAAGGAAGCTGCCCGTGTCAACATGTTTATTCATTTAAGTTTGTAGTACAATAAAACCTCAAATAATCTCCACAAGTTTTGTTTTTTTTTCAGTTAACTATAGGACTTTGCATTTGTCCGTATTAAATATGGCTCATTTTTAAGCTGCTATTAAAATATAAATGTATTTAGATCCTTGATTTATTCCCAACTTCCCAATTATACAATAAAGTCATTTGGAGGGATTATTTTAAAATTTTTTATTAAAGCTTTTTTTATTTACAAAACATATGCATGGGTAATTTTTCAATATTGACCCTTTGAAATTTTTCTGTTCCAAATTTTCCCCTCCTCCCCCCCTCCATAGATGGCAGGTAGCCCAATACATGTTAAATATGTTAAAATATATGTTATATACAATATATTTATACATATTTATATAGTTATCTTGCTGCACAAGAAAAATCAGATCAAGAAGGAAAAGAAAAACCTCAGAAAGAAAACAAAATGCAAGCAAACAACAACAGAAAGAGTGAAAATGGTATGTTGTGATTCTCATTTCACACAATTGATGGACATCCATCCATTCAGTTTTCAGTTTCTAGCCACTAGAAAAAGGCCTGCCACATACATTTTTGCACATGTAGGTCCCTTTCCCTCTTTAAGATCTCTTTGGGAAATAAGCCCAATTGAAACACTTCTTGGTCAAAGGGTATGCAGTTTAATAACTCTTTGAGCACAGTGCCAAATTGTTTTCCAGAATGGTTGGACCTGTTCACAGTTCCACCAACAATATATCAGTGTCCCAGTTTTCCAACATCCCCTCCAACATTAGTCATTATTGTTTCCTGTCATCTTAGCCAATATGACAGGTATGCAGTGATATCTCAGAGTTGTATTAATTTATATTTCTTTGATCATTAGTGATTTGGAGCACCTTTTCATATAAGTAGAAATAGTTCCAATTTTTTCATGTGAAAATTGTTTATATTCTTTGACCACTTATCACTGGAGAATGGTTTGAATTTTTATAAATTTGAGTCAATTCTCTATATATTTTAGAAATGAGGTCTTTAACAGAGCCACTGAATGTAAAAATGTTTTTCCAATTTATTTACTATTATTATTTTCTAGTTTATTATTATCTCAGTTATTTTGTTTCCATTAGTTTTGTTTGTACAAAAACTTTTTTACCTTATTATAATCAAAACTATCTATTTTTTGATCAATAATAATCTCTGATATTCCTTTGATTACAAATTCCTTCTTTCTCCACAGATCTGAGAGGTAAACTATCCTATGTTCTTCTAATTTGTTTATAATATCATTTTTTATGTCTTAAATCATGAACCCATTTTGATCTTATCTTGGTATATGGTATTAGGTTTGGATCAATGCCTAGTTTCTGCCATACTAGTTTCCTATTTTCCCAGCAGTTTTTGTTAAGTAGTTAATTCTTCTCCCCAAAACTTGGGTCTTTTGGCTTGTCAAACACTAGATTACTATAGTTGTTGAATCTTTTGTCCTGTGAACCTAATCTGTTTATTGATCAACAACTCTATTTCTTAGCCAGTATGGTTTTGATGACCATTGCTTTATAATATGATTTTAAATCTTTTGCTATTTTTTCTGTCAGTAAAATAGTTTCTTGGGAGTTTGATTGGTAAGCACTAAATAAAATAGATTAGTTTAGGTAGTATTGTCATCTTTATTATATTCATTTGACCTATCCAAGAGCACTTGATATTTTTCCAATTGTTTAGATCTAACTTTATTTGTGTGGAGAGTGTTTTATAGTTGTGTTCATATAGTTCCTGACTTTCCCTTGGCAGATAGATTCCCAAATATTTTATACTATCAACAATTATTTTGAATGGAATTTATTTTTTATATCTCTTGCTGCTGGCCTTTGTTGGTAATATACAAAAATGCTGATGATTTATGTAGATTTATTTTGTATTCTGCAATTTTTCTAAAGTTATTGATTATTTCTAATAGTTCTTTAGTTGATTCTTTAAGTATACCATCATATCATCTGCAAAGAGTGATTATTTGGATTCCTCATTACCTGCTCTAATTCCTTTAATCTCTCTTTATTCTCTTATTGCCAAATCTAGCATTTTTAATTCAATATTGAATAGTAATAGTATTAGTGGGCAACCTTGTTTCACCCCTGATCTTATTGGGAATGGTTCCAGTTTATTCGCATTATAGATGATGTTTGCTGATGGTTTTAAATAGATGCTATTGACTCTTTTTTTTAATAAATAATTTTTTATTATATATATATTTTTTATAATATTATCCCTTGTATTCATTTTTCCAAATTATCCCCCCCTTCTTCTATTCCCTCCCCCCGATGACAGGCAATCCCATACATTTTACATGTGTTACAATATAGTCTAGATACAATACATGTGTGTGAATATCATTTTCTTGTTGCACAATAAACATTAGATTCCAAAGGTACATGCAACCTGGGCAGACAGATATTAGTGTTAACAATTTACATTCACCTCCCAGTGTTTCTTCTCTGGGTGTAGCTACCTCTGTCCATCATTGATCAACTGGAAGTGAGTTGGCTTTTCTTTATGCTGAAGATTTCCACTTCCATCAGAATACATCCTCATACAGTATTGTTGTTGAAGTGTACAGTGATCTTCTGGTTCTGCTCATTTCACTCAGCATCAGTTGATTTAAGTCTCTCCAGGCCTCTCTGTATTCCTCCTGCTGGTCATTTCTTACAGAGCAATAATATTCCATAACCTTCATATACCATAATTTACCCAACCATTCTCCAACTGATGGACATCCATTCATCTTCCAGTCTCTAGCTACAACAAAAAGAGCTGCCCAAACATTTTGGCACATATATGTCTCTTTCCGCTCTTTAGTATTTCTTTGGGATATAATCCCAGTAGTAGCGCTGCTGGGTCAAAGGGTATGCACAGTTTAATAACTTTTTGGGCATAATTCCAGATTGCTCTCCAGAATGGCTGGATTCTTTCGCAACTCCACCAGCAATGTATTAGTGTCCCAGTTTCCCCACATCCCCTCCAACATTCATCATTATTTGTTCCTGTCATCTTAGCCAATCTGACAGGTGTGTAGTGGTATCTCAGAGTTGTCTTAATTTGCATTTCTCTGATCAGTAGTGATTTGGAACACTCTTTCATGTGAGTGGATATAGTTTCAATTTCTTCCTCTGAGAATTGTCTGTTCATATGCTTTGACCATTTATCAATTGGAGAATGGTTCGGTTTCTTATAAATTAGGGTCAGTTCTCTATATATTTTGGAAATGAGACCTTTGTTAGAACCTTTGTTTTTAAAAATATTTTCCCAATTTGTTACTTCCCTTCCAATCTTGTTTGCATTAATATTGTTTGTACAGAAACTTTTTAGTTTAATGTAATCAAAAATCTTCTATTTTGTGATCAATAATGATCTCTAGTACTCCTCTGGTCATAAATTCCTTCCTCCTCCACAAGTCTGAGAGGTAGATTATCCTCTGTTCCTCTAATCCATTTATTATCTCCCTCTTTATGCCTAAATCATGGACCCATTTTGATCTTATCTTGGTATATGGTGTTAAGTGTGGATCCATATCTAATTTCTGCCATATTAATTTCCAGTTTTCCCAACAGTTTTTTCCGAATAATGAATTTTTATCCCTAATGTTGGTATCTTTGGGTTTGTCAAAGATTAGATTGCTATAGATGTACCCTTTTTTGTCCTTTGTATCTAATCTGTTCCACTGATCGACCGGTCTATTTCTTAGCCAATACCAAATGGTTTTGGTGACTGCTGCTATATAATATAGCTTTAGATCAGGTACACTTAGACCACCTTCCTCTGACTTTTTTTCATTAATTCCCTTGCAATTCTCGACCTTTTATTCTTCCATATGAATGTTGTTGTTATTTTTTCTAGGTCATTAAAATAGTTTCTTGGGAGTCTGATTGGTATAGCACTAAATAAATAGATTAGTTTGGGGAGTATTGTCATCTTTATTATATTCGCTCGGCCTATCCAAGAGCACTGAATGTCTTTCCAATTATTTAAATCTGATTTTATTTTTGTGGCAAGTGTTTTGTAATTTTTCTCATATAATTCCTGACTTTTCTTTGGTAGATGGATTCCCAAATACTTTATGCTCTCAACATTTGTTTGGAATGGAATTTCTCTTTGTATCTCTTGCTGTTGCATTTTGTTAGTGATATATAAAAATGCCGAGGATTTATGTGGATTTATTTTGTATCCTGCCACTTTGCTGAAATTTTGAATTATTTCTAGTAGCTTTTTAGCAGAGTCTTTGGGGTTCTCTAAGTATACCATCATGTCATCTGCAAAAAGTGATAGTTTGATTATCTCATTTCCTACTCTAATTCCTTGAATCTCTTTCTTGGTTCTTATTGCCAAGGCTTGCGTTTCTAGTACTATATTGAATAGTAATGGTGATAGTGTGCAACCTTGTTTCACTCCTGATCTTACTGGGAAAGGTTGCAGTTTATTTCTATTGCATATTATGCTTACTGAAGGTCTTAAATATATGCTCCTGATTATTCTAAGGAATAGTCCATTTATTCCTATACTCTCAAGCGTGTTTAGTAGGAATGGATGTTGGATTTTGTCAAATGCTTTTTCTGCATCTATTGAGATGATCATATGGGTCTTATTAATTTGATTATTAATATGGTCAATTATATTAATAGTTTTCCTAATATTAAACCAGCCCTGCATTCCTGGAATAAATCCTACTTGATCATAGTGTATTATCCTGGAGATGATTTTCTGAAGTCTTTTTGCTAATATCTTATTTAACATTTTAGCATCAATATTCATTAAGAAGATTGGTCTATAATTTTCTTTCTCAGTTTTCGATCTACCTGGTTTAGGTATCAGTACCATGTCTGTGTCATAAAAGGAGTTTGGTAGGACTCCTTCATCCCCCATTTTTTCAAATAATTTATATAACATTGGGGCTAATTGTTCTTTAAATGTTTGGTAGAATTCACATGTGAATCCATCTGGCCCTGGGGATTTTTTCCTGGGGAGTTGATTAATAGCTTGTTCTATTTCTTTTTCTGAAATGGGACTATTTAAGCAATTTATCTCCTCCTCTGTTAATCTAGGGAGCCTATATTTTTGGAGGAAGTCATCCATTTCACTTAAGTTATCAAATTTATTGGCATAAAGTTGGGCAAAGTAACTCCTTATTATTTCTCTAATATCCTCTTCATAAGTGGAAATATCCCCCTTTTCATTTGTAAGACTATCAATTTGATTTTCCTCTTTCTTTTTTCTGATCAAATTTACCAAAGGTTTATCTATTTTATTGGCTTTTTCATAAAACCAACTCTTGGTTTTATTTATTAATTCAATAGTTTTTTACTTTCAATATTATTGATTTCTCCTTTTATTTTTTGTATTTCAAGTTTAATTTTTGGTTGGGGGTTTATAATTTGGTCTTTTTCTAGCCTTTTAAGTTGTAAGCCCAATTCATTAATCTTCTCTTTCTCTATTTTCTTCAAATAAGCCTCTAAAGATATAAAATTTCCCCTTATTACTGCTTTAGCTGCATCCCACAGATTTTGGTATGATGTCTCATCATTGTCATTATCTTGGGTGAAATTGTTAATTGTTTCTATAATTTGCTCTTTCACCCAGTCATTCTTTAAGATGAGATTATTCAGTTTCCAATTACTTTTTGGTCTATTTACCCCTAACTTTTTACTGAATGTAGCTTTTATTGCATTGTGATCTGAGAAGAAGGCATTTATTATTTCTGCCTTCCTACATTTAATTTTGATATCTTTATGTCCTAATATATGGTCTATATTTATATAGGATCCATGAACTGCTGAGAATAAAGTATATTCCTTTCTATTGACATTCAGTTTTCTCCAAAGGTCTATCATACCTAGTTTTTCTAATGTTCTATTTACTTTTTAAATTTCTTTCTTGTTTGTTTTGTGGTTTGATTTGTCTAAATCTGAGAGTGCAAGGTTGAGATCTCCCACTATTATAGTTTTACTGTCTATTTCTTCTTGCAATTCTCTTAACTTTTCCTTTAGAAAGTTAGATGCTATACCACTTGGTGCATATATGTTTAGTATTGATATGGCTTCATTATTTATGCTACCTTTCAGCAGGATATAGTTTCCTTCCTTATCTTTTTTAACGAGATCTACTTCTGCTTTTGCTTGATCTGAGATAAGGATAGCTACCCCTGCTTTTTTGGCTTTACCTGAAGCATAATAGGCTCTGTTCCAACCTTTTACTTTTACTCTGTATGTATCTCCCTGCTTTAAGTGTGTTTCCTGTAGACAACATATTGTAGGGTTCTGATTTTTGATCCAATCTGCTATCTGTCTCCATTTGATGGGATCGTTCATCCCATTTACATTTACAGTTAAAATTACTAATTCTGTTTTTCCTGCCATCATATTATCACCAGATTATGCTTTTTCCCTTGACCCCCCTGTTCCCCCTCCCCGATATTTAATTTACAGACCCCTTTTGTGATGCGCAACCCTCCTTTTTTTTTTTTTAGTATCCCTCCCCCCTCCCTCAAAGTCCCTTCACTTATTGTCCTTTTCCTTTTCCCTTTTCCTCTCCCCCCTTTTAATGAGGTGAGAGAAAATTCTCTGAAAAACAAATATGTCAATTATTTACTCTTTGAGCCTCTTCTGATGAGAGTAAGATTCACACAATGATTCTCCCCCTCTCTAAATTCCCTCAGATATGGTGTATTTTCTATGCCTCTTCCTTGGATGTAGTTTCCCTCTTTTTATCATTCCTTCCCCTTTTTCTGAAACGACCCCCTTCCCTTTACTACACCCCCCTTTTTTTCTTTTATATCAGTAAAATCAAATTATCCTTGAGTACTTTTTATATACCCACAACAGAGTTACAGTTCTCAAGAGTTCTGTGTACCTTTTTCTGTTTCTCTTCAGTCTTGTGGATGTAGATCAAATTTTTTGTTTAAGTCTGGTTTTTTTCTTAGAAACATATAGAATTCCTCTGTTTCATTGAATGGCCATCTTCTTCCATGGAAAAAGATGCTAAACTTCGCTGGGTAGTTCATTCTTGGTTGCAGTCCTTGATCTTTTGCCTTACAGAATATCAGGTTCCAGGCCCTTCTATCTTTTAATGTGGAGGCAGCCAGATCTTGGGTGACCCTTATTGTGGCACCTTGGTATTTAAATTGTTTTTTTCTAGCTGCTTGCAGGATTTTCTCCTTTGTGTGGTAATTCTGCAGCTTAGCCACAATATTCCACGGTGTTCTTTTTTTTAGGGTCTATTTCAGAAGGAGTTCGATGAATTCTTTCCACATCTACTTTACCTTCTGTTTCTATTATCTCTGGACAATTCTCTTTGATAATTTCCTGTAAAATAGAATCTAGGCTCTTTTTTTGGTCATAGTTTTCTGGAATTCCAATGATCTGCAGGTTATCTCTCCTAGATCTATTTTCCAGGTCTATAGATTTTCCCAGTAAGTATTTGACTTTGTTCTCCAGCTTCTCATTTTTTTGTTTTGTTTGACTGATTCTTGGGTTCTCTGTGAATCATTCATTTCTATTTGTTCCATTCTGACTTTTAAGGAGTTATTTTCTTCTTTCACAGTTTATAGTTCTTTTTGTAGATGCCCAATTTCGTTTTTAAATGAATTGTTTTGCTCTGTTGAATTTTTTTCCATTTCCCTAATTTTTTTTTTTGAGAATTATTTTCTTTTTCCAATTCAGAAATTCTATTTTCTTGAGACTTTTTTATCTTTTCCAATTCAGAAATCCTACTTTCCTGTGATTTTTTAACCTTCTCTAATTCACAAATTTTGTTTCCCTGCATCTCCTGTGAATTCTTTATTTTTTCCA
Source organism: Sminthopsis crassicaudata (assembly GCF_048593235.1). Taxonomy (NCBI): domain Eukaryota; kingdom Metazoa; phylum Chordata; class Mammalia; order Dasyuromorphia; family Dasyuridae; genus Sminthopsis; species Sminthopsis crassicaudata. The sequence goes on from NC_133619.1 coordinate 422,514,319, forward strand.
ACTCCAATTTCAGGACGTTGTTATTCTCTATCATAGCTTCCCTTTCCTTTCCCCATTTTTCTTCAAACTCCCTTAATTTTTTAATAGTCCCTTCAAGGAGAGAGTTATGTGATGGGGGGCAGGAATCATTCCATTTTGGGTTGTTATCTGCTGTCTCTCTGCTGTTAACTTCCTCGGGGTTGGATACCCGCTCTTTCTCTGTGTAGAAGGAATCTATGGTTTTTCTGTTTTTTTTGTTCATATTTTAAAAATCTTTTGGGGTCTGTCCCTGGGGTAGGAAATTATTTATTTACTTCTTTACCAGCTTCCTCCCAGACCGGATGGATGAAGCCGTTCTAGTGCCTGAGCTAAGAGAGAACTCTGGGAGAGAGTTCCCCACTCCCTCCCTGGAAGTGCCTCAGAGGTGATTAGCACTGCTGTAACCTGAGGGCGCTGTGTTTTAGCGGCTTCCCTGAGGTTGAGACTGAACAGTAAAGGCAGCACAAAGCCTAGCCTATGTGTCCCGGTGGGGTGTGGATGTCTGCAGCAGGTGATGTGAAAAGCCCCTGTGCTCAAACTGGAAGTGTCTGCCAGAAACCACGGTCCCTAGTTCAAAGGTTCCACTTCTCTGGGACTTCCTGGAGCTGAGTTCCACTCCCTCCAGCTAAACTAGGCAGTGTGTGTTGCCTTGAGCCGTATCCACTCACTTGTCAATCTCTTAACTATTCTCAGGAGGTAGCTGAGGCCACGCCCCCTGGTTCCCAAGATCTGCTGAGTCACCCCCAGGGTCCTGGAAAATCTAATCTATCTGAATTTTTAAGGTATTTTAGCTTTTTCTTCTGAACTGCTATATAATAAGCAGAGAAGAGCTAACAGCCTGTGCCAGATTCCTTTATCTCAGTGGCTTCTCTGATCCCAGAGCCCTCCCCAGCCCAATTGGCACAGTATGCTAGCACCCAGCCGTCTGTGCTGGCCTCTCTTCTTCCTCCCCTGGGAACTGACCTTTTCTGTTGAAACTCCAGATTCTCTTCAGCTGGTAAGTCGTGCTTCCAGTCCTTGTGGTATCTATGAGTCCAGGGCTTTTTCTGAGGCTTAATTTATCTAATTGGTTGTGAGGGAGTGAGGACGTTCATAGAGTCCTGTGTTTCTTCTCCGCCATCTTGGCTCCGCCCTGCTATTGACTGTTTTAAGGAAAAATCCATTCATACCTATACTCTCTAGTGTTTTTTTTTAATCAGACTGGATGTTGGATTTTTCAAATGCTTTTTCTCTATCTATTGAGATAACTATATGCTTTTTGTTAATTTAGTTATTGATATAGTTAATTATGCTATTAGTTTTCCTAATAATAAACCAGCCCTGTATTCCTACTATAAATCCTACTTGGTAATAATGTATTATATTGGAGAAGATTTTCTGTAATCTCTTTACTAATATTTTATTCAAGATTTGTGCATCAATATTCATTAGCGAGATTGGTCTATAATTTTCTGGGAGAGCTCTGAGCAGTTTTCCTGCCTTCACTAAACCATCTTGACTTCACTCCCCCAGTGTCATTCTTCAGAAAACATTGTTCTCTTTGTTTACTCATTTCATTCTTCTTTAGTTTGTGTAAGTCTTTATATGCTTTTTCTAAGTTCGTAGGACTCATCATTTCTTCTATCACAGTAGTATTTCATCAGAATCTTATATCACAATGTGATCAGTTATTACCCAGTTCATAAGCCTGCCTGCAATTACCAGTTCTTTGTCACTACAAAGAGAGTTACTTTATTTTTTTTTTATTCATTTTTCCAAATTATCCCCTCCCTCCCTCCACTCCCTCCCCCCGATGGCAGGTAATCCCATACATTTTACATGTGTTACAATATAACCTAGATACAATATATGTGTGTAAATACCATTTTCTTGTTGCACATTAAGTATTAGCTTCTGAAGGTATAAGTAACCTGGGTAGATAGAAAGTAGTGTGAACAATTTACATTCGCTTCCCAGTGTTCCTTCTCTGGGTGTAGTTATTTCTGTCCATCATTGATCAACTGGAAGTGAGTTGGATCTTCTAGAGAGTTACTTTATTTTAAAACATATAATTCATTTTCCTTTTTCACTACTCATTTTTGGAAATAGACCTAGTATTGTTATTGCTGGGTGAATAAACATTTTGATATCCCTTTGGGCATAGTTCTAGATTGCTTTCCAAAATAGTTGGATAAGTTCACCATTCCAGCATTAATGATTTTTTCTATATCTTTTCCAACATTTGTCACAGTTTGTTTTGATCATTTTAGCCAATCTGATAAGTATGAAATGATCTCTCAAGGTCATTTTAGTTTTCATTTTTTAAATGATTTAAAGCATATAATATTTCTATAAATTTTTTTGGCTTCTTTGATGGAAAATTGCCTTTGACATTTATCAATTAGGGAATGATTCATATTCTTACGTATCTGACAAAATTTTTATATAATTGAAATATGAGACCTTTAAAGGGAAGCTAGATGGGCAACAGATAAGAGCACCAGCCCTTGGAGTCAGTGAGACCTTTATCTGCTACACTTTTTTACCTCTGTTTTCCTTTACTATTCCCTCTCCTCATCATATGCTGATGAAAAATATTTTTTTTCTATTTCCATTAAGATTTCACAAATATTAACCAGATTTTCCATCAGTCCTACCTTAACTTTCAATATTTTTCACTGCTCAGTTTCCATTCAAACAAGTCACCAGTTTTGTTTATGCCACTTCTTATAAACAATTCATTTTTTACAATGTACTTCTATGTATTTAATCTACCATGAAACTCTACAATGTCTTTTCAGGATATATGGCAAATAAATGCCTACCAATGTAGTTCATGTTAACTTGAAGTATTAAAAATTTACATGCAGGAAGGTTATAAATGATATTTCCGTGATCATAGTCAGTATAAGTCAAAGAGAGATTCAAACTCAGGTCTTTCTATCTTCAACAAAAGCTATCTCTTCATTAGAGAACTCTAAGAGCATATTTTCAAATCTGAAAAAAAAATATTTATTTATTCATTTTTGCAAAAGAAAATGTCTCAGGATAATTGAAAATGCTGTATAATTTCTCAAATGCTTCTTTAAGAAACATCTCAGTCATGCCATCTACATAAGACTTCACCAAATCCATTCACTTTTTGCTTCAGATAGATTTTAAATTGCCTTGTAGGTTTATAGTTATATTTCCTTAGTGGAATATAAACTCCTTAATGGCAATCACTGTTTCATTTTGGTATTTCTAATATGTAGTGCACAATCTTGGATATTTATTCACCCTGATAAATTCCAATTGAAAGAATGCTATTCAAATCACCCTGGTATTCTTCTTCTAGTCAATTCCAGGTCCATATCTTTGTCTCTTTAAAGGATTTGTATAGTTCTTATCCACTAAGGAGCTAGGTTAATGTCACCTTGCATAATGCAGTCTAATTCAGTGGTGTCAAATTTCTATTCAAAACAGGACGCAAGACTAAGTTGTACTTACGGATCCCTATGGGCCTCATGTTGGCTTAGTTTTAAATTTTCATTGTATCAGTTTTTTATTTGTATTTTCATTTATTTTATTAAATATATTCCAATTACATTTTAATCTGCTTGAATGTTGTGCGCTGCATATGACCTATAGGCCACTTGCTTGACACTGTTTTTCTGAAATATTTGTAAATTCAATGAGATTACCATGATATAACATAATTGGGATCACCTAAAAATCCATCTACTTTTAGAGACTCTATTGTATTTGAATTTTGTTAGGCATCCTCTAGAACACCAGAGAAAATATTAGGTGAACCTATAACTTTTGTTTTTGTCTTATTGATGGAGTGTTACATCTATAGTTGCATTCAATATTATCTTCACATGTGAAAAACATCTTGTCCAGTAAAAACCTGGAGTGTTTGTGTTGGTTTTCTGGAGGTCTCTGCACAGCCTTCATTTCTGCAGGTTAATCACCATGAGAATAGACAGGTGTTAAAGTCCAAATTCTTTATTTTCTCCTTCACAGTCTAGTTTCCTTACCTGGAACCCAGTTAGTCTTCTTGTGGCTTTCAGATGGGCCTTGTTCTCAGTGGAGAAATGCATGAGGGGGGACTTCCGGCCAAGATGGCGGTGTGGAGGCAGACAGCTGCTTGACCTCCTCGTTTTCTCTCAGAACTTACTTCATGACAAGCCTCAGACTTAATGCTTGACCCAGAAAGAAATCCACAAATAATCACCAAGAGAAGACATCCTTGAAAGTTGCCAGAAAAGGTCTGTTTTTGCTCGGGGGAGGGTCAATCAGACTGGGCGCAGACTGAGGGCAGGCAGCCAGAGCAAGACAGGCAGCTCACACAGCTCAGACCAGAGGGGGAGGGGTGTGATCTCTGCCATTTCTGCGAAAGGGCTTTTGCCCCAGTGTGGATGCTCCCTCTTGGCAGCAAGCCAGGAGCAATGGAGAGGTTGTAAACATGGGAGGTAAAGATTAAAACCCCAGAAAGCCAGTGTCTCTCGGAGCCCGGCAACCCCCAACCCCCACCTGGACTGACTCGGTGCATTCCCAGAGCCTCAGAGCGCAGACTCAGTACAGTCATTGCTGTTCTGTTAGTGGCTCTCTGCTGCCCTACCCCCAGTCTGTAGAGAAAGCCCATTAATACCATCCAGCCCCATCCCCCGCAAAACAGACCAATTGTTTCTCTTGTCAGTTTGTTTTCTTTGATTCCTACTCTGACAAAATGAACAAAAAATTCAAAAGGGCTCTAACCATTGACAGCTTCTGTGTGGAGAGGGAGCAGACTTCAAATGCTGAAGAGACTAGGAACAGACTGTCAACAGATGTATCCCCTGGGAGGGATATAAGCTGCTCCTCAATACAAAATAACCTCATAGAGGAAATCAAAAAGGCTCTCACAAGAGAGCTGGAAGAGAAATGGGAAAAGGAAAGGGAAGCTTGGCAAGAGAGCCTGGAGAAGTCATCCCATGCATTCAAAGACAGAGTAGATAAAGAAATCAAATCATTGAGAAACAAGATTAGTGAGCTAAACAACTCCAAGGAAAATAGGATTAGTGAGCTGGAAAAAGAAAACAGTTCTCTAAAAAATAAAATGGATAAAATGGAAAAAATTCCATAGAAGATAAAAACTCAATTGGACAATTACAAAGAGATATAAAAAAAGTGAGTGAAGAAAATACATCATTGAAAATTAGACTGGAACAAATAGAAATGAATGACTCAAGGAGAAACCAAGAGGTAGTCAAGCAAAACCAGAGAAATGAAACAATTGAAAAGAATGTCAAGTACCTTACCAGAAAGACAACAGACCTGGAAAACAGATCCAGGAGAGACAATTTCAGAATAATTGGACTCCCTGAAAAATGGGAGGAAAAAAAGAGCTTGGACACCATTTTCGAAGAAATTATCAAAGAGAACTGCCCAGACATTCTGGAAACAGAGGGTAAAATAGACATTGAAAAAATTCATCGATCACCTACTGAAAGGGACCCTAAAATCAAAACGCCAAGAAATATAGTGGCCAAGTTCAAGAACCATCAGACAAAGGAAAACATATTGGGAGCTGCTAGAAAAAAGCAATTCAGATATGGAGGAGCCACAATAAGGATAACCCAGGATCTAGCAGCATCCACATTAAAAGAACACAGGGCCTGGAACATGATATTCCAAAAGGCTAAGGAACTTGGTATGCAGCCAAGAATAACTTACCCAGCAAGAATGAGCATTGTTTTCCAGGGAAGAAGATGGACATTTAACAAAATAAATGAATTCCATCTATTTTTGATGAAAAAACCAGACCTACATAAAAGGTTTGATCTTCAAATACAGAACTCAAGAGATTTCTAAAAAGGTAAAAAGAAATCTTGAGAACTATACTTCTGTCAAAAAATATGTAAAGAACATATGTACAATTTGTCTTAGAAACTAGAGGTGGAAAGGAAATTATATCATAAAAAAGTGTAAAGTGATGGTACTACATCTCATGAAGAGGCAAAGGTAACCTATTATATCTGAGAGAAAGAAAGGAGAGAGATGAACATAGCATGTATCAATAGACATATTCGATTTATGGTGAAACTTCTTCCACTTCATTGAAAAGTGAAAGGGAAGGAGTAAGCTAAGGGGAAGGGAATACAGAAATTTGGAGGAAATGGGGTAAAATAAGGGGAGGATCTTTAAGGTGGGGGAGGGATCCTAAAAAGGGAGGGTTGTGAAAAGCAAGTGGTGTTCACCAGTTTAATACTGGGTAGGGGGGTAAAAGTGAAGGAAAGGGGAAAAGCATAAGCAGGGGTTAATAGGATGGCAAGCAATATAGAATTAGTCCTTCTAAACATAAATGTGAATGGGGCAAACTGCCTCATAAAGAGGAAGCAGTTAGCAGACTGGATTAAAAGTCAGAATCCTACTATATGTTGTTTACAGGAAACACACCTGAAACAGGGTGAGACATTCAAACTAAAAGTAAAAGGGTGGAGCAGAATCTATTAAGCTTCAGGCAAAATCAAAAAAGCAGGAGTAGCCATCCTCATCTCAGATCAAGCAAAAACAAAAATTGATCTAATTAAAAGAGATAAGGAAGAGCAGTCTATCCTCCTAAAGGGCAGCCTCAATAATGAAGCAGTATCAATATTAAACATATATGCACCAAGTGGTGCAGCATCTAAATTCTTAAAAGAGAAATTAAGAGAGCTGCAAGAGGAAATAGATAGCAAAACTATAATAGTGGGAGATCTCAACCTTGCACTCTCAGAATTAGATAAATCAAACCACAAAATAAATAAGAAAGAAGTCAAAGAGGTAAATAGAATACTAGAAAAGTTTGACATGATAGATCTTTGGCGAAAGCTAAATGGAGACAGAAAGGAGTATACTTTCTTAGCAGTTCATGGAACCTATACAAAAATTGATCATATACTAGGGCATAAAACCCTCAAAATCAAATGAAGTAAGGCAGAAATAGTAAATGCATCCTTTTCAGACCATAATGCAATCAAAATTACATTTAATAAAAAGCCAGGGGAAAATAGACCAAAAAAAATTGGAAACTAAATAATCTCATACCAAAGGATGATTGGGTAAAACAGCAAATCATAGACATAATTAATAACTTCACCCAAGAAAATGACAATAATGAGATATCATACCAAATGTGTGGGATACAGCCAAAGCAGTAATAAGGGGAAGTTTTATATCTCTACAGGCCTACTTGCATAAAATAGAGAAAGAGAGGGCTTACAACTAAAATTGCTAGAAAAGGAACAAATTAAAAATCCCCAAACAAACACAAAACTTGAAATTCAAAAAATAAAAGGTGAGATTAATAAAATTGAAAGTAATAAAACTATTGAATTAATTAATGAAATTAAGAGTTGGTTTTATGAAAAAACCAACAAAATAGACAAACCCTTAGTAAATCTGATTTAAAAAAGGAAAGAGTAAAAGCAAATTGTTAGTCTTGAAAATGAAAAGGGTGAACTCACCACTAATGAAGAGGAAATTAGAACAATAGTTAGGAGCTACTTTGCTCAACTTTATGCCGATAAATTCAATAACTTAAATGAAATGGAAGAATACCTTAAAAAATATAGCTTGCCCAGATTAACAGAGGAAGAAGTAAGTAGTCTAAATAGTCCCATCTCAGAAAAAGAAATAGACCAAGCTATTAACCAACTTCCTAAGAAAAAGTCCCCAGGACCAGATGGATTTACATGTGAATTCTATCAAACATTTAAAGAACAACTAACTCCAATGCTATGTAAGCTATTTGAAAAAATAGGGATTGAAGGAGTCCTACCAAATTCCTTCTATGACACAGACATGGTACTGATACCTAAACCAGGTAGATCAAAAACTGAGAAAGAAAATTATAGACCAATTTCCTTAATGAATATTGATGCTAAAATCTTAAATAAGATATTAGCAAATAGAGTTCAGAAAACCATCCCCAGGATAATAAACTATGACCAAGTAGGATTTATACCAGGAATGCAGGGCTGGTTTAATATTAGTAAAACTATTAGTATAATTGACCATATTAATAATCAAATTAATAAAAACCATATGATCATCTCAATAGATGCAGAAAAAGCATTTGATAAAATCCAACATCCATTCCTACAAAAACGCTTGAGAGTATAGGAATAAATGGACTATTCCTTAAAATAATAAGGAGCATATATTTAAAACATTTAGTAAACGTCATATGTAATGGTGATAAACTAGAACCTTTCCCTGTAAGATCAGGAGTGAAACAAGTTTGCCCACTATCACCATTACTATTCAATATAGTACTAGAAACTCTAGCCTCGACAATAAGAGCCAAGAAAGAGATTCAAGGAATTAGAGTAGGAAATGAAGAAATCAAATTATCATTTTTCGCAGATGACATGATGGTATACTTAGAGAACCCCAAAGATTCTGCTAAAAAGCTATTAGAAATAATTCGGAATTTTAGCAAAGTCGCAGGATACAAAATAAATCCACATAAATCCTCAGCATTTTTATACATTACCAACACAATCCAACAGCAAGAGATACAAAGAGAAATTCCATTCAGAATAACAGTCGATAATACAAAATATTTGGGAATATATAGAGTCAGGAATTATATGAGCAAAATTACAAAACACTTGCCACAAAAATAAAGTCAGATTTAAATAATTGGAAAGACATTCAGTGCTCTTGGATAGGCTGAGCGAATATAATAAAGATGACAATACTCCCCAAACTAATCTATTTATTTAGTGCTATACCAATCAGACTCCCAAGAAACTATTTTAATGACCTAGAAAAAATAACAACAAAATTCATATGGAAGAATAAAAGGTCAAGAATTGCAAGGGAACTAATGAAAAAAAAGTCAGAGGAAGGTGGTCTAAGTGTACCTGATTTAAAGTTATATTATAAAGCAACAGTCACCAAAACCATTTGGTATTGGCTAAGAAATAGACTAGTTGATCAGTGGCATAGGTTAGGTTCACAGGGCAAGATTGTGAATAAAAATAGTAATCTAATCTTTGACAAACCCATAGATCCCAAATTTTGGGACAAGAATTAATTATTTGACAAAAACTGCTGGGAAAACTGGAAATTACTATGGCAGAAACTAGGCATGGACCCACATTTAACACCACATATTAAGATTAGATCAAAATGGGTCCAAGATTTAGGCATAAAGAACAAAATCATAAATAAATTGGAGGAACATGGGATGATTTACCTCTCAGACTTGTGGAGGAGGAAGGAGTTTGTATCCAAGGGAGAACTAGAGACCATTATTGATCACAAAATAGAAAATTTTGATTACACCAAATTAAAAAGTTTCTGCACAAACAAAACGAATGCAAACAAGATTAGAAGGGAAATAACAAATTGGGAAAACATTTTTACAGTTAAAGGTTCTGATAAAAGCCTCATCTCCAAAATATACAGAGAATTGACTTTAATTTATAAGAAATCAAGCCATTCTCCAATTGATAAATGGTCAAAGGATATGAACAGACAATTTTCAGATGATGAAATTAAAACTATTTCCACTCATATGAAAGAATGTTCCAAATCACTATTGATCAGAGAAATGCAAATTAAGACAACTCTGAGGTATCATTACACACCTGTCAGATTGGCTAAGATGACAGGAACAAATAACGATGAATGTTGGAGGGGCTGTGCGAAAACTGGGACACTGATGCATTGTTGGTGGAGTTGTGAAAGTATCTGGCCATTTTGTAGAGTAATCTGGAATTATGCCCAAAAAGTTATCAAAATGTGCATACCCTTTGACCCAGCCATACTACTACTGGGCTTATATCCCAAGGAAATACTAAAGAAGGGAAAGGGACCTGTACGTGCCAAAATGTTTGTGGCAGCCCTATTCATAGTGGCTAGAAGCTGGAAGATGAATGGATGTCCATCAATTGGAGAATGGTTGGGTAAATTATGGTATATGAATGTTATGGAATATTATTGTTCTATAAGAAATGACCAACAGGAGAAATACAGAGAGGCTTGGAGAGACTTACATCAACTGATGCTAAGTGAAACGAGCAGAACCAGAAGATCATTATACACTTCAACAATGATACTGTACGAGGATGTATGCTGATGGAAGTGGATATCTTCAACATAGAGAAGAGCTAATCCAATTCCAATTGATTAATGATGGACAGAATCAGCTACATGCAGAAAAGGAACACTGGGAAATGAGTGTAAACTGTTATTTTTACCTTCTGAATCCAATTTTTCCTGTGCAACAAAATATTCGGTTCTACACACATATATTGTATCTAGAATATACTGTAATATAATTAACATGTATAAGACTGCCTGCCATCTGGGGGAGGGGGTTGGGGGAGGAAGGGAAAAAATCTGAATAGAAGTAAGTGCAAGGGATAATGTTGTAAAAAATTTCCCATGCATATGTACTGTCAAAAAAAAGTTATAATTATAAAATAAAATAAAAATTAAATTATATAAAAAAAAAAGAGAAATGCAGGAGGCCAGTCACCATGGTGGTGTGAGATGGAGTGAACCTGTCTCTGAGTCTGAGGGCTTGTCCTTCGCCCTCCAGCCACCACAAAGGTGGATGATGGAATGAATCTGTCTCTCAGTGCCCTGTCTTTTCTGAGTCTGACCCTGGCTGAGTTTGTCTCAGTTTATAAGCTCTCTTATAATTTCATTATCATAGGTATGAATCTTATAGAATAGGTGTCAATCTTGTAGAACTGTATTAATTACTAAGCACATATACTGAACTAGAGAACTATATAACCATTGTCTTGTCAATTCCACTGACTTAACACCTTGTAAAAATTCTTGTTTCAAGTACATAGTTCTAGCCCACAGCAAAAACCCATTACCATGCTTTGTTCCAATGATTCATATATATATATATATTTAGTAAATAAGAAATAATGACATAAATGTTATCTTATTTATATTTCTTATTTTACTTTGTTATGGTACTTTCATATGCTCTAGAAATTTTATGTTTTTGTGAATGCCTTCTTGTTTTCTTATGATTTTTCCATCAATAATATTTAGATTGTCAAGAATACTCTTAAAAGTTTTATAGAGGTATAAAAGTTAGAATATCAGCTATTAAGTGTTCACAATTTTTCTCATTGCAACTTTGGTAACAATACTATATGTGATATTTTATATCTAGAGCTCAAAGAGACTTTTCAGGCAAATAAGTCCAACCATTTGATTTTACAGAATATACTGAGGCCATGAGTTACTAAATGAGTTCCCTAAAGTCAAAACAATTAAGAAATATCTGAGATGATTATTAAATTGTGGTCTTCCTTAATTCCAGAACAACGTTATTTTTGAAAATTTCCCCCTTTCAGGATATATAAAAATAGATTCTTAAGTAACTTTAAAATTATATCCTTAATAATTACTATCTATAATTAGATAAATTATATCTTTATTTATGGATTTATTCCATATATATTTAATCTATTCTAGGCACTCTTATTGAATTCATTTTCTTCACTATCATCTCTATCTTTTTATGCCAAACAAACCTAAATGATAGATTCTAATGGTGCTGCTTCTACTATTAATGATTATGAAAGTATATTACTATTATAATTCATGCCTACTTGTTTTCTGCCTTCCATTTTCATCTATAAGTATTTTTGGGATGATCTAGCTTAATCAGTTTTCAGACTGCTTCCCTCAGCCTTGCTTTTATTTTAATATCATTAACTATGTTTATCAAACAAAATTTTCCATAACTCTTCCAGTGCCCTCATGTGTAAAGTGTTATGAATTAACTTGTACTCTAAACCAAATTTTACTTTCATTACCATGCTTCTCTGCATAGAAAGAGAATCAAGGGTTAACTTTTGTATGCTCTTAACTGTAGTTTCAACAGTTTCAGACTGGTTTAACTTTTCTGAGAAATGAAAATGATTATGGTCAATGTCTTAACATTTTCATCTCTTACTTTGGCAGTCAGTAGTTTCTTCAAATTGATTAGATTGTATCTTTGTGAAAGTACAGAGTCTCCAAACTTATTTTTTCTTCTACTTTGATATTGATCTTCAATTTTTTTTCTAACCAGTAGATGACTTCATTTTAAATAACCAATTAACTTTAAAATGCACCTCTCTCCTCATCTTAGCAATCAATTTCCTTTCTATTTCATGGATATGATGGTTTACGTTCCTTATGATAATTTTATTAAAGAATGTATTTTTGGTAAAATAAGAACATTCATTTAGCTTCATAATTCATATGAAAAGCGGGGATTAAGCTATCAGAAATACTCAGCATTTTATTGGTAATACTGCATAAGTGGGGAGTACATCTAAAAATATAAGGACACTAATTTGTATCTGAGGAACTTTAAAGAGCTATCTTCTACTGTCACAGAAATTGCCTAGAGTCAAACATCCCAATTTACCAAAGATAAGTTCTATTCTGATGTGAATCAGAACAGGCTAAATGTTCTACTGGCTTCAAAGTACTGGATTTGTTTCCAATGTTTTAGAAAAGAACTGGTTAAAAATTATAGTCTTATAAAAATGGTAGACAACAAAGATATTGTCACTACTTTATGAAGTTCAAATCACAGTAATATGGACAATTAACCTGAAGGTTTTCCTGTCCAATTGAGAGACTCTAAAAGAGTCACAGAAGTAGATATATAGGAAAGGTATAGGAGATAGGGAATATTTGACCATGATCATAATAGGATTCTTTCTCTTGATTTTTTTTCCCTGGGATATGCATAATTGTTAGATTATTTTTTGAAATATTTGTATCTTGTCAATGTCAGTACCTCATCCATTAAATAAAATAGTTAATTATAACTTCCTTTTCCATCCTAAAAATAAAACTGATAAATATCTTAGTAAAACAATAATTGTGCTACTCTGGAACTTTATCTTTTCTATCCCTCACTTCAGTACTACATTGCATCATTATCTTGTAGCTCTTCTGTCTCCTGTTACTAGCTATTTTATTAGTTGAATTTCTTGCCTTCATTTAAACTAAAAGAGGAGGACTGGATCTGTCATAGACCTATGCTACACTAATCACAGCATTAAGTCAGTTATTTACAACACATATTTACAGACAGTATAATTTCAGATATTATTTGGCTTCTGCATAGCCTCTTTTATGTTTAAGAAACCTTCTCTAAATTTGTTACCATCATCACCATTAAGTAAATGTCAGGATGCTATTGACACCACAGGATATAGTGTGGTAGATTGTTAGAGAAGACTAGACAACAATCAATGTCTCATTACTTTGCATTTAATATTTCAAAGTTCCCTGAGAGAACTATTTGTGCCTTATCTAACTGAGAAAGCATACTAGAAATGTATATTGAACTGAATTTAAAGTTCAACTAACTTTAATATTTAGTTTGGATTTTAAAGATAATTTAATAATTTATAAATCCACAGAATGGATTTTTAAAATCCTCTTACTAAAGATACACATAAAGTGAAGTCCACAAAGGCTGAATGATCAATCCATGTGAGGTATAGGCAACAGAGCTGAGATGCAGATCCAATTCCTTGGTTCCAAATCCTAAGCTTTTCTTTATTATATACATCATAGTCCTAAAGATATACAAATACATGTCCTAACAGATGATTTGAAAATACCTTAACTTTTCTCATTTTTCTCATAAATGTTCATAATGAGTAAGAATTAAAGATGTGGACCAAGGTTAGTTCCTGCTTACATGTTCAAATAATCAAATGGATCTGTGATAGAAATAATTTGGGAATTCCCTTAAAAGATACAGATCACAATTCTTCTGTGCTGTCCCAACCTGTGGCATTCTTGCCAATATGCTTCCAAAATTTTGGTCCAAGGTATTTACTCAATGGTTAGATACCTTCTTGCCACTATAACTGAAATAATAAGGCCTTTTTTATATCAGTCATTGAGTTGTCATGCTATTGTGATGTTGCTCAGTTGTGGTTGTGCTTGTTCTAAGGTGACTTGACCGTATCAAAACAATGAAGGGTCTCTTCCCTTTTGTCATTAGAGGAAGACTTATGGTTAGTCAATGGAAAGAGAAAGAATATTCCTTGTTCTTATTTATTTTTGAAAACAGAACAAGTAGTGATATAGCACCTCTCTTTGTAGTGATAAAGAACTGGAAATTGCAAGGATGCCCATCAATTGAGGGATGGCTGAATAAGGTGGATATATCATTGTGATGAAACATTACTATGCTGTAAGAAATGATGAGCTCAATGACTTTAGAAAAACATGGAAAGATTTTCATGAAATAATGAAGAGTGAAATGATCGTAACCAAAAGAGCACTATTATAAATATCCAAATTAACTATTGAGGACATATCAAGAAAGATATTATCTACATTCAGAGAAGGAACTGATAAATAGAAGTATGTATGGAATAATTACATATATACATACAAATATATACTTCCACAGGCATCTATACAAGTACATATATGTATATATACTTATGTGTCTAATGATAGCCATCTCTAGAGTGAGGAAGGAATGGAAGAATAAAAGGAAAAAAAATACATAGTAATTTTGTATATTTTAAAGGATAAATAAATTGTGCATATTATAATTTTAGTTTCATGTACAATTATCTTTTTGTACTATGTTATAGAAATGTTTTGTTTATTCTACAAATTAAAAATAAAATTGTGAAAGAATGAAAGTGTACCATGGATTAAAGTCAGGAAGAACCTAGTTTTGAATACAATCTCTCATGTTTATCACCCTTGTGACCTTGAACAAGCAATAGCATCCTCATTAGCCTATTTGTTTCAACTTTCTCATCTTTCAGATTAAAACAAAAACAGAATTCTAGTGATTTCATGTATTTGCTGAAGACCATACATGTAGTAAACCTGAGAGACAGGACCTTTGAATACTACTGTAATGATTTCTCCTATATCAAGAAACATTTTTAAAGATTAAAGAAAAATTTTTATCTCTGAATCTGTGAGTATACTTACATATACATACTTATATAAATAAAAACATATATGTATATATACATACAGACATATTAATCTATATATGTGTATCTCTATGTAAAGCTATGTAAATGCTTTCTCACATATATGTATGTACATGGCTTTGCAAGCCTTAGAATGCTATAGAAATGTCAGCAATTATTATTAAAGCAAAACATGGAGGAAATTCTTTTTTGGCTATTATAATTGGATTCATCTTATAATTTAAAATGTATTAATATAACACAAGAATAGATTCAAAGAATAGTATCTATCTTTCGTGGTCAATAGGTTTTTAATTAAGATGAAACATAATGCTTACTATATTTACTGCCTTGAAAAAATAATGCCTTTTTAGGCATACAGAAATAATAATTATTTTCTCCATCATCAAAATAGGCTGTATAAAACTTACATAAATACTTAGCATTTCAGTGGCTGAAATATATTATACCAGTGGTGTGGATATTTGAAAATTTAAGGACACTTATTTGGTCTTTCTATATGGACCATATATGGGAATGCTATGGTATGATAATGTTTGGATTATTCTTTGGTCTTGTAGTTACAATGCTACAACAAAGTGACATTCAGGTTTTTCTAAAACTCATTGAAATTTGGAAATGTTTTGTTGAAAGTAGCATTCTTCATTTGTTTTTGTTAATACTGTTACTACACTTGGCCAATTGTTTGGTCATTCAAACAGTCATTAAATTGTTGGCTGACTTATCTACAAGTGCTGGTGATGGCATTCTGAAATTCAGTAGGTGGCATTCAAGAGATTCTGTGGCTCCCAGTTTAAACAACTTGATTCCAAGAGGATGATGAACTTTTCTGGACTTGACTAGTATTATCTTAGAAAGCCCCATCATAAATTACTGGGTCTTTACAACTTTACCAAATCTGCCATATATTTTTATGAGTTGTCATAGACCATTGAGACTCTAAGATCATCTCCTTGTCATAATGGAACTTCTAAGAAAAAATGTGGCAAATAAAGATGAATAATTAAAATGCTAAAATGTTAAAGAGTGGCACTTGCTTAGCATTCATTTAATCTGGGGTGTGTGTGTGTGTGTGTGTGTGTGTGTGTGTGTGTAGATAGATACACTATAAATATGTTTTTTCATGTCTTCTGGTACAGCATAAGTAGAAATAAGGATTGAGATTAGAAAGTTGATATCTATCCATAGTAATTATGTAAATAAACTGACCCCCCAAAAAAGGTTGCAGTGGAAATCTTATCTTAAAGCTCAAGAAAGGAGTCACAAATACAATTTAAAAAGATTTGTTAAAAGTGCAACCTATTGTCCCTAAGACAAAGTATGTTTTTGAGGTTTCTGATACTTGCTACCATTGATTATGTTTTCCATAACATTAATTAATGGGATAAAAACAGGGTAATCTTGTGTGCAATGAAACACTTTCCAAAGTAATGACATTTCCTTTTAATTTATTTTCTTGGTGAAACTAAACAAAGTAATTACTTAACTAGTAGTTATTTTATTCTTGAGCAAAATGGAGAGTATGACTTGGAGAGAGGCAGCAAAAGATCTTGGAACTTCTATTTTTTTATGAGGCAGATGAGTGGTACAGTTGACAAAGCACTGGTCTGGATTCAAAACTACTTGAGCTCAATTATACTCTCAGACCCGATTGTGGTGCTAGATAAGTCACTTAACTTCTATCTATTTTAGTTTCCTCCTATAAAATGGGAATAATGAGATCTATTTTTCAGAATTTTTTGTGAGAATTAAATGAGATGGTATTTATAAAATGCCTTACAAACATAAAGTGCTATATAAACCCTGGATCTTATCAAATTAACTGGAAGTTATGTGGCACAGTGGATTGAGAGCTAGGCCTGGACTCAGAAAGACTCATCTTTCCAAGTTCAAATCTGACCTCATATACTTCACTAGTTGTGTGGCTTTAGAAAAGTAATATAATCTTGTTACTTCAGTTTGTAACTCATTTGTAAAATGAACTGGACAATGAACTGATGAACCACTCTAGTATCTGCCAAAAAAATCCAAAATGGGGTCAAAAAGAGTGAACATGACTAAAAAGACTGAACAATAACAATAACAACAAATAGACAAATCAAAATAACAAGCTATCAGGAGTGTTTTCTTTTCCTTCCCCTCATCTGGATGAGCTTTAGTGGGGCAAAATTACTCTAAACAAAAGACTAATGGTGTTTGAAAATATTTCACTTGTACAAGGAACTTCCAAATTAAAAAACAAACAAACAAACAAACAAACAAAAAAACTTCATATTTCAATGAAAGTTACTCCTTTTTTTTTTTTTTTTTTTTGCAATTTATATTCTTATATGATTGCCCATAGGACTTAGAGGTTAAGTGATTAGACAAAGGATACATTGTCGGTATATACTAGGTTAGGTTATGAATCCAGGAATTCCTAAATTCAAAGTCAGCTTTATATCTGCTATACAACACTAGTTACAACTTGTTTTGAATATATATTGTCTCCTCCATTAGAGGGTGATCTCCTTGAGAGTAAGGACTACCTTTTGCCTCTTTTGTTTCCCTAGCACTTAGTACCTGACACCTAATATGTGCTTAACAAATGTTTAACAATTGATTTATTAGCATAGGAAAAGCAAAAAAAAAATCAAATGAAAATTACTCTCACATGCCATTTACAGGTCATTTGCCTTCTCTGGATCATGTTTGTCTCATCTATGGAAGGAGCTGAATTAAATGATTTTTATGATCCCTTCCAGCTAAAATTACCATGCATCTTTTTGCCCATAGAACAACATCAATGAAACCTGTCAACTGTTACAGATGGAGGTAAAGAAAAATCACTGAAAGAAATCACAGTCCAGAGAATCTGAGCCAGCTTTTCTTAACTAGTCACATGTTGAGACTTAAACAAGTCACTTTTTCATCAGAATCTTGTTAGATGGTTAGAGAGAATGATTAAGGAAGTGATATGAGAAGCCTGTATTTCAGGGTGATGGTAGAAATAGGGGAGGATTGATAAAGGTGAGGAGCAAGGAACAGATGGGCCAGTCCTTGTCTGGAAAAGTCTGGCTTGGTTATTCTTTGGCATGCATTCTGGGGGTTCCCAATGTTTGCTATAGAGTCTGGATTCATTAACCATGTGCCTGAATACATTCTGAATAAAATTTAGAATTAACAAAAAATGTTTCCATCTGGCTTCATAGAGAAAGATTACAAAGAAGAGCATTTATGAAAATGGAGATAAAATATCAGATCACAGATATTATTGCCTTTCTATTGATTTGGAGGTAAGTGGATTAGGATAATTTGTGATTAAAAAAATACAATTATGAAGAGCTTGCTAACCATTTGCTTCATCATATCAAACTTCTGTGATTAGTAATTTTTAAAGCACATGGTGAATTGGCTTGAGTTCCAATATTACCTTCAGGTGCAGTTAAAGGCAGCCGTTTACCCTTGAGCAAAAATGGTCTGACCATCAGGTGTAGATGCAGGCCACTGAACTGCATGATTAGATACAGCAGGTTGCCTTTTTGAGACTGCATCTGAGAAAATCAGCCAAATGATTTATATTGATTTCCTTTCCCCCCATTTCTAAAATGATGTATGGATCTGCATACCGATTTATATGAACATCAGGTAGGCCTGGGCTTTTCTTTCTCTTTTGAACCTGTATGCTTACATGGAAATATTCAAATAAGATTAGGACAATATTTTGGCAATAGTATGCTTATTATTTGCATTCATTGTATGTTATCCAGAACTTGACAGGATCGGAAAGTCTTCAGTTTTTTTAACAATTATTTGGGGAAGTTCAATTATATGAATGCTTCCGGTAAGATTTAGGATTGAGAGCTGAAAGACAGTTAGTGCTTAGTTTAATTTTTTTTTTTTAATTTGAATTTATTCCCTCAGTGTTTTTTAAAATTTGTGTCTCACCTAAAATCAAAGGAGAATTGAAATACATGCATTATTTTTTCAAAGACATGATATATATTTTATTTTGAATAATAATCATAATATTTGCATAGTATTATAAGATTTGCAAAGCACTATACATACATGCCCATGTACACACACACACACACACACACACACACACACACACACACACACTCTTTTATGTCATTCTGACAATTCTGGGAGATAGTTGCTATTAACAATCTTCATTGGCCAAGTAAGGAAAAAGAGGTTCAAAGTTTTGTGACTTCCCAAGGACAACAAAACTAATAAGCATGTTAGAATTTGAAACTGGGTTTTTCTGAGTCTATTTTTATATTCCTTGGTACATTCATTCATTTTTTCATACAGTTGTCTTCAATATATTAATGATATTTGTGCATTAACATTTTTACAAAATGTTTTTCGAATCTTGAAGACCATCTATTAGATGTTATTAACTGATTAATTTATGACTGAACTCTGAAGAAAATTCCAAGATGCAAATATTCAAGCCACTAATAGTCCCACATCAAAATGGAACATATTATATACTGTCTTTGATAACTCCTAGTTTTGTATTCAGGTATGGTTACTGCCAATGTTCTGAATTGTCTAGAAAGTTGTAATACTTGTAAGCTATTCAATGAAATGCTTAAATATCTGAAGACCCTCTGGTAATCCCATTGTGAGGTACCTAAAATAGCAGGCAGATATACTTCCAGGACACTGGAAAAGGATACATTCATGAATTTTCTGCCTTACCATGTTTTTAGGAGAAGCCTTTTTAAAAAAATGTCTGGTTAGCTGTAACTGATAGTGTCTTTCAGTGACTCGAATAAATAATAAAAATGGCATTTCCTACATTTTTATTTGAGTCCTTCATTCATAGCTGGTGACACATTATGGTAAATATGGAAAACTTGTGGCATACCTTCTTTTCCCTTCCACTCTTCAGCTCCTGTTGACTTGAATAATAAGACTGGATTTTGGCTTTTTTCTTCCTTCTTCTTTTGTCTAGTTATAAATAGTAGAGTTTTCAACACAGGAGCTTAAACCAAAAGATTCTGGAAATCAATCAATCCAGGCTTCCTGTTATAATTAACCTTGACTTGAAGCCTTAAAGTTTAGTAAGTCTTTGGACTTGAAACTAATGCTATGTATTAGGTGAGTGAAACTGTGACTCCTAATCCCTCTTTCCAAAGATTGAAATACTTCAGAGGAGTACTTAGGGTTATCCCCCTAGTGAAAGAAATGTTCACATATTTGCTCTTGCTAGCCTTGGTGTAATAACTTTTTGAAAAAGTTAATCTTATTTTAAATAGTTAAATGGAATAGGTATGTTAATCAGTAGGATCCTAAAATGTGAAGTCAAAATCAATGGAGGTTCTAGTTAATGTCAAAAAAGAGAAACTATCCAAATCCCTTAGTTTATTTTTATTTTTTTATTTTTTTAATTTTTTTATTTTTTTATTCATTTTTCTAAATTATCCCCTCCGTCCCTCCACTCCCTCCCCCCGATGGCAGGTAATCCCATACATTTTACATGTGTTACAATATAACCTACATACAATATATGTGTGTAAATACCATTTTCTTGTTGCACATTAATTATTAGCTTCTGAAGGTATAAGTAACCTGGGTAGATAGACAGTAGTGCTAACAATTTACATTCGCTTCCCAGTGTTCCTTCTCTGGGTATAGTTATTTCTGTCCATCATTGATCAACTGGAAGTGAGTTGGATGTTCTTTATGTTGAAGATTTCCACTTCCATCAGAATACATCCTCATACAGTATTGTTGTTGAAGTATATAGTGATCTTCTGGCTCTGCTCATTTCACTCAGCAACAGTTGATTTAAGTCTCTCCAAGCCTCTCTGTATTCCTCCTGCTGGTCATTTCTTACAGAGCAATAATATTCCATAACCTTCATATACCACAATTTACCCAACCATTCTCCAATTGATGGACATCCATTCAACTTCCAGTTTCTAGCTACAACAAAAAGAGCTGCCACAAACATTTTGGCACATACAGGTCCCTTTCCACTCTTTAGTATTTCTTTGGGATATAATCCCAATAACAGCAATGCTGGGTCAAAGGGTATGCATAGTTTGACAACTTTTTGGGCATAGTTCCAAATTGCTCTCCAGAATGGCTGGATTCTTTCACAACTCCACCAACAATGTATCAGTGTCCCAGTTTTCCCACATCCCCTCCAACATTCATCATTATTTGTTCCTGTCATCTTAGCCAATCTGACAGGTGTGTAGTGGTATCTCAAGAGTTGTCTTAATTTGCATTTCTCTGATCAGTAGTGATTTGGAACACTCTTTCATATGAGTGGAAATAGTTTCAATTTCATCATCTGAGAACTGTCTGTTCATATCCCTTGACCATTTATCAATTGGAGAATGGTTCGGTTTCTTATAAATTAGGGTCAGTTCTCTATATATTTTGGAAATGAGACCTTTGTCAGAACCTTTCCTTTTAAAAATATTTTCCCAATTTGTTACTTCCCTTCTAAACTTGTTTGCATTAATATTGTTTGTACAGAAACTTTTTAGTTTGATGTAATCAAAATCTTCTATTTTGTGATCAATAATGATCTCTAATTCTCCTCTGGTCATAAATTCCTTCCTCCTCCACAGGTCTGAGAGGTAGACTATTCCCTGTTCCTCTAATCTATTTATGATCTCATTCTTTATGCCTAAATCATGGACCCATTTTGATCTTATCTTGGTATACGGTGTTAAGTGTGGGTCCATATCTAATTTCTGCCATACTAATTTCCAGTTTTCCCAACAGTTTCTTCCGAATAATGAATTTTTGTCCCTAATGTTGGTATCTTTGGGTTTGTCAAAGATTAGATTGCTATAGATGTACCCTTTTTTGTCCTTTGTATCTAATCTGTTCCACTGATCTACCGTTCTATTTCTTAGCCAGTACTAAATGGTTTTGGTGACTGCTGCTATATAATATAGCTTTAGATCAGGTACACTTAGACCACCTTCCTCTGACTTTTTTTTCATTAGTTCCCTTGCAATTCTCGACCTTTTATTCTTCCATATGAATTTTGTTGTTATTTTTCTAGGTCATTAAAATAGTTTCTTGGGAGTCTGATTGGTATAGCACTAAATAAATAGATTAGTTTGGGGAGTATTGTCATCTTTATTATATTTGCTTGGCCTATCCAAGAGCACTGAATGTCTTTCCAATTATTTAAATCTGACTTTATTTTTGTGGCAAGTGTTTTGTAATTTTGCTCATATAATTCCTGACTATTCTTTGGTAGAAGGATTCCCAAATACTTTATACTCTCAACATTTGTTTGGAATGGAATTTCTCTTTGTATCTCTTGCTGTTGCATTTTGTTGGTGATATATAAGAATGCTGAGGATTTATGTGAATTTATTTTGTATCCTGCAACTTTGCTAAAATTCTGAATTACTTCTAGTAGCTTTTTAGCAGAGTCTTTGGGGTTCTCTAAGTATACCATCATGTCATCTGCAAAGAGTGATAGTTTGATTTCCTCATTTCCTACTCTAATTCCTTGAATCTCTTTCTCGGCTCTTATTGCCCAGGCTAGCGTTTCTAATACTATATTGAATAGTAATGGTGATAGTGGGCAACCTTGTTTCACTCCTGATCTTACTGGGAAAGGTTGCAGTTTATTTCTATTGCATATTATGCTTACTGAAGGTCTTAAATATATGCTCCTGATTATTCTAAGGAATAATCCATTTATTCCTATACTCTCAAGAGTTTTTAGTAGGAATGGATGTTGGATTTTATCAAATGCTTTTTCTGCATCTATTGAGATGATCATATGTTTTTTGTTAATTTGGTTATTGATATAATCGATTATGCTAATAGTTTTCCTAATATTGAACCAGCCTTGCATTCCTGGTATAAATCCCACTTGGTCATAGTGTATTATCCTGGGGATGATTTTCTGAAGTCTTTTTGCTAATATCTTATTTACGATTTTAGCATCAATATTCATTAAGAAGATTGGTCTATAATTTTCTTTCTCAGTTTTCGATCGACCTGGTTTAGGTATCAGTACCATGTCTGTGTCATGGTAGGACTCCTTCATTCCCTATTTTTTCAAATAGTTTATATAGCATTGGGGCTAATTGTTTTTTAAATGTTTGGTAGAATTCACATGTAAATCCATCTGGTCCAGGGGATTTTTTCCTGGGGAAAAATCCCCCTTTTCATTTGTAAGACTGACAATTTGATTTTCCTCTTTCTTTTTTCTGATCAGATTTACCAAAGGTTTATCTATTTTATTGGCTTTTTCATAAAACCAACTCTTGGTTTTATTTATTAAATCAATAGTTTTTTTTTTAATTTCAATATTATTGATTTCTCCTTTTCATTTTTGTATTTCAAATTTAATTTTTGGTTGGGGGTTTTTAATTTGGTCTTTTTCTAGCCTTTTAAGTTGCAAGACCAATTTGTTAATCTTCTCTTTCTCTATTTTCTTCAAATAAGCCTCTAAAGATATAAAATTTCCCCTTATTACTGCTTTAGCTGCACCCCACAGATTTTGGTATGATATCTCATCATTGTCATTATCTTGGGTGAAATTATCAATTGTTTCTATAATTTGCTCTTTCACCCGGTCATTCTTTAAGATGAGATTATTCAGTTTCCAATTACTTTTTGGTCTATTTATCCCTAACTTTTTACTGAATGTAGCTTTTATTGCATTGTGATCTGAGAAGTAGGCATTTATTATTTCTGCCTTCCTACATTTAATTTTGAGATCTTTATGTCCTAATATATGGTCTATTTTTGTATAGGATCCATGAGAAAGTATATTCCTTTCTATTGACATTCAGTTTTCTCCAAAGGTCTATCATACCTAGTTTTTCTAATGTTCTATTTACTTTTTAAATTTCTTTCTTGTTTGTTTTGTGGTTTGATTTGTCTAAATCTGAGAGTGCAAGGTTGAGATCTCCCACTATTATAGTTTTACTGTCTATTTCTTCTTGCAACTCTCTTAACTTTTCCTTTAGAAAGTTAGATGCTATACCACTTGGTGCATATATGTTTAGTATTAATATGGCTTCATTATTTATGCTACCTTTCAGCAGGATATAGTTTCCTTCCTTATGTCTTTTAATTAGATCAACTTCTGCTTTTGCTTGATCTGAGATAAGGATAGCTACCCCTGCTTTTTTGGCTTTACCTGAAGCATAATAGATTCTGCTCCAACCTTTTACCTTTACTCTATATGTATCTCCCTGCTTTAAGTGTGTTTCCTGTAAACAACATATTGTAGGGTTCTGATTTTTGATCCAGTCTGCTATCCGTCTCCATTTGATGGGATCGTTCATCCCATTCACATTTACAGTTAAAATGACTAATTCTGTATTTCCTGCCATCATATTATCCCCAGATTATGCTTTTTCCCTTGACCCCCCTGAACCCCTTCCCCAATATTCAATTTATAGACCCCCCCTTGTGACGCGCAGCCCTCCCTTTTTTTTTTAGTATCCCTCCCCCCTCCCTCCACGTCCCTTCCCTTATTCTCCTTTTTCTTTTCCCTTTTCCTCTCCCCCCTTTTAATGAGGTGAGAGAGAATTTTCTGAAAAACAAATATGACAATTATTTACTCTTTGAGCCTCTTCTGATGAGAGTAAGATTTACACAATGATTCTCCCCCTCTCTAAATTCCCTCAGATATTGTGTATTTTCTATGCCTCTTCCTGGGATGTAGTTTCCCTCTTTTTATCACCTCCTTCCCCTTTTTCTGATACTACCCCCTTCCCTTTACTACACCCCCTCCTTTTTTTTTTCTTTTATATCAGTAAAATCAAATTATCCATGCATACTTTTTATATACCCACAACAGAGATATAGTTCTCAATGGTTCTTTGTACCTTTTTCTGTTTCTCTTCAGTCTTGTGGATGTAGATCAAATTTTTTGTTTAAGTCTGGTTTTTTTCTTAGAAACATATGGAATTCCTCTATTTCATCGAATGACCATCTTCTTCCATGGAAAAAGATGCTAAACTTAGCTGGGTAGTTTATTCTTGGTTGCAATCCTTGATCTTTTGTCTTTCAGAATATCAGGTTCCAGGCCCTTCTATCTTTTAATGTGGAGGCAGCCAGATCTTGGGTGACCCTTATTGTGGCACCTTGGTATTTAAATTGTTTTTTTCTAGCTGCTTGCAGGATTTTCTCCTTTGTGTGGTAATTCTGCAGCTTAGCCACAATATTCTGTGGTGTTCCTTTTTTAGGGTCTATTTCAGGAGTTCGATGAATTCTTTCCACATCTACTTTCCCCTCTGTTTCTATTATCTCTGGACAGTTCTCTTTGATAATTTCTTGTAAAATAGAATCTAGGCTCTTTTTTTGATCATAGTTTTCTGGAAGTCCAATGATCCACAGATTATCTCTCCTAGATCTATTTTCCAGGTCTATAGATTTTCCCAGTAAGTATTTGACGTTGTTCTCCAGGTTCTCATTTTTATTATTTTGTTTTGTTTGACTGATTCTTGGGTTCTCAGTGAATCATTCATTTCTATTTGTTCCATCCTGACTTTTAAGGAGTTATTTTCTTCATTCACAGTTTTTAGTTCTTTTTTATAAATTCCCAATTTCATTTTTAAATGAGTTATTTTGCTCTATTGAATTTTTTTCCATTTCCCTAATTTTTTTTTTGAGAATTATTTTCTTTTTCCAATTCAGAAATCCTCTTTTCTTGGGACTTTTTTATCTTCTCCAATTCAGAAATCCTATTTTCTTGAGACTTTTTTATCTTCTCCAATTCAGAAATTCTACTTTCCTGTGATTTTTTTACCTTTTCTAATTCACTAATTTTGTTTCCCTGCATCTCCTGTGAATTTTTTATTTTTTCCAACTCCAATTTCAGAACGTTGTTATTCTCTATCATAGCTTCTCTTTCCTTTCCCCAGTCTTCTTCAAACTCTCTTAACTTTTTAATAATCTCTTCAAGGAGAGAGTTATGTGATGGGGGGCAGGAATCGGTCCCCTTTAGGTTGTTATCTGCTGACTCTCTGCTGTTAACTTCCTCGGGGTTGGATACCCGCTCTTTCTCTGTGTAGAAGGAATCTATGGTTTTTTTGGGCTTCTTGCTCGTGATTAAAAAATCTTTTGGGGTCTGTCCCTGGGGTAGGAAATTATTTATTTATTTCTTTACCAACTTCCTCCCAGACAGGATGGATGCAGCGGCCCCTGCGCCTGAGCTAAGAGAGAGCTCTCTCCCTTAGTTTATTGATAAAATCTGGAGGGGAATAGAACATAATAGATTTGGCTGTAAGAGAGTTAAACCAGAACAAATCAAATAGGGCTTCATCTGGGATAAAATGGAACACTTCACATTAGAAGAGATGTGATAAGATTCTCTATCTGGACCTTAAGATGTTGTACACCATTGTTTGTGGGATCCTAGAGAAATTGACAAAACATAATAATAGCTAAGAGGTAACAGCTAGCATTTTTATAATGCATTAATATTTATAAAGTACTTTACAAATATCATCTTACCCTCACAAAAACTCAAAGATGCAGGTGCTATTATTATCACAATTTTACAAATGAGGAAACTGAAGCAGACAGTTTAAGTGATTTGTTTAGGGTCCAATAGCTAATAAAGTTTCTGCAATAGGATTTGAACTTGTCTTACAGACTCCCTGATTAGTGTTCCAACTATTGTGCACCTCCCTCTCTCATTTTTAGAGTAAAATTATACAGCTTTTCTTTTTCTCCCCTGATTTTTGTTTTCTCACAAGTCATTTTCATTAATATAAATTTACAAGCTTTTTACTTGTTGATTTCTTGGATATACAAACATTGTATATTATAATATTATAAATATTATAATGTAATATATATATATATGTATATATATACATATATATATACATATATATATATATATTTTGCTGATTTATATAAGTATTGATTTTGAGTCTAATATGATAAATAGGGAGTTTAATCCACTGGAATGCTGCTACCTAGTAGAAACATTCATATTGTTTTATGTTTGCATTTATATAGACTTAAACTGTTTGTCTTATTGTTAGAACAATATTATTTACAACATTGCCAGTGTGCTTGAAAACCCCAAATATTTGTATTTTTTTGGTCCATTTTCTTTCTAAATTACGTGTCTCTTAAATTGAGATTGTGGATTACTCTTACAATGGCACAGATTCATTAGGTAGAACATTAGGTCTGTTACAGAATAAGAAGAATTTGTTTTTTCTAGTACAAGGAATTCCAGGGAAATTTTGTATATGTGTACAAATGGACCCTTGAAAATATTATCTAGACTCCAATTGGATTGCCTTATACACTAAGAAAATAATGGGAAAAATTTCACATAGGACAGTAGTCTTATCTAAGAGCAAAGACCTGATACCTAGTTGGCTCTAGATCTTAAATCCCTGTGAAGAAAGATAGTCTGTAAAGTTTTCTATGTGTTCCTTTATATGACAGGAAGTCAGTTTTACTTTTTGTATTCTTTTATTTTGATTATGGCATGAATGAAGCCTTTTTAGCACCAAGGAAAGCACCTATTGAGTACTAAACAAGTAATAATCTTTGGAAAACTTTATAAAATGTTTCTCATATGTTGAATCTGCAGAACTTTGCACTTGAAGATAATTGTGATTTTAATTTGTACTTATTAAGACTATATAAAATCATCCCACATTCATTGTCATGATTTTCTTTCCTATATATTTCTTGGAAAGCAAATGAAAGAGTAAGCCTATGTCTTCCCAGATTCTTCAGAGAGGATTGTCCTGGGTTGAGGGTATGGACATTATAATGAACTCTTTCCTATTTGTTGGTTACTGCTTTTTTTTTTTTTTTTTTTTTTCATATGGAAAAGATCACCTAATGTAACATCCTCAGATGCATTCTGATGGAAGTGGATATCTTCAACATAGAGAAGAGCTAATCCAATTCCAATTGATCAATGATGGACAGAATCAGCTACACCCAGAGAAGGAACACTGGGAAATGAGTATAAACTGTTAGCATTCTTTGTTTTTCTCCCCAGGTTATTTTTACCTTCCGAATCCAATTCTTCCTTTGCAACAACAACAACAATAACAAAATTCGGTTCTGCACATATATATTGTACCTAGGATATACTATAACATATTTAATAAGTATGGGAATGCCTGCCATTTAGGGGAGGGGGTGGAGGGAAGGAGGGGAAAAATTCGGAACAGAAGGGAGTACAAGGGCTAATGTTGCAAAAAATTACCTATGCATATGTATGTCAAAAAATGTTATAATTATAAAATTAATTTAAAAAATTTTTTTTAAAAGAAGGGCATGGACTAGAGTCCAGGATGGGGTCTTAACCTGGAGATCATATACCTAAAAATATACATATTTTGTAAACTATTTAAAAAAAATGTAACATCCTCAGCATAGAAATGGCTGGAATATAGTTCCAGGAGACAAGAGGACCACAGCATATACAGATATTGGATATTCTTTATTGGCATACCAAATATTATTGAGAGTAATCAGAACTAGCTTTGTTTTTCAAACTGTCTATATCTTTAAACTGTCTTTTGGATCATAATTATAACTTTTTACTGCTTTAGCTTCACTCACACCCTGAAATAAAGTGGAAGAGCTGGGGTATATATGCAATATATTTTCTCTCAGTCATTTGGGCAAATGATCCTGATAAGTGGGCTTGGGTTTTTGTGGTTTTCCTTTTTAGGTTTAAGGAGAAGAGTTTCCCATTTGATCAGATAGTATATATGATAGGGACCATGAGTCTTTTATCCCACCAAATAAGTATTGAGAAGCAAGAGCTGCAAGCCCAGAAAAAGCTAGAAGTAATGACTGAACTTCAAAATCATAGGACTATTTTTTTAGGAACTGAATTAATCTGTTAGCTTAATATTCCTCTCCTTTCCAGAGATAGAGATGAGCAAAGTTGTGGGATTAAGGAATTAGAGAAATTATGTTCCTGAAATGTTGAGAGGGAATGTTTTTCATGTTTATACTTGATATATCTTTTAAGTGAATAAAATTTTGAAAAGGTAACCTGATGAAGTGGTTCAATGGAACTAGAGTTCCTAAATATGGAAGAAAACAATCAATGGAGACTTGTGCTAATGCCAGAGAAGAGAGACTCCCCAAATCCCTCAAGATACTGGAGAATCTGAGTGTCTTTTGGGGGCTCCTGGAGTATAAAATTTAATAGTACTGGATCTCAGAGAGTAGAGTTACCATGTCACAAAGAATCAAGTCATAATGATCAGTAAACCATTATACAAGGAGGTTCAAATACTTAAATATTAGTAAATGTTTACTATGCTTAAAACTAGACACATATAGGGAATACAGGTTTTGATAAACTAGAACCCTTACCTTCATTGAAATTGCAGTCTAGTAGAGGATGTGAAATATAGAAAAATAATTGCAATATAAAAAAAAAAGTCTTGGAGGTATTCAATTAGATTGTAATATGATAACAAGAAAGGAAAGGTTCCTCCTGATTGGGAATATATAAGGAATCCTTCTTAAGAGGAGATATACTTTGAATTCAATTGTAGATAATAGATAGACATGTGAGAGATGGATTGGGAATTTCGGGAAGTGTATAAACACAGGCCAGTAGGTGGGAAAATGGTGGCATATATTAGTGAATGGGCCATATTAGCTTGGTTAGAACAAATTGCATTATAAAGTAATAAAAAAGATGGCTAGAGAATTTAATTCAAGACTATTAAGGATCTGAGTGTTAGGAAAGAGTTTGAACTTGACCTAATAAATAGTAGGAGGACATTCAAAATCATGCATGGAAAAAATATTTATATCAGAAATGCAAAAAATGGAATGGATCAGGAAGAGAGGGACATGTCATATTTCTGTTACAATAGTCCAGGTAGATATTAATGAGGTTTATAGTTGTATATGACACTGTCTCTTTCCTATATAAACATTTTATTTGTAGAAAGGGGCAGTCTAAATATAGATAAGGTATTTGAGATGATTCTGACGACTGAAAGAAAATGTCCCTTCTGATAAATATATTGAGAAGACCTGCTTAAAAGCATCTCAGAGGAAAGAATTCTGACTAAAGTTAAGATGATTATGTGCAGAGTTTACTAGCAGGTAATATAGATATGAGTAATCTTGCACTTTTGAAGACTATAGCTAAAAGCTCTTTTTGTAGTGACAAAGATTTAGAAATAAAGAGTATTGATCAATTAAGTAATAGTTAAACAAATTATGACATGTAATAAAAACAAATACAATAGGCCACAAGAAATGCTGAAAGAAAAGATTTCTCAGGAAACCTGAAAATATTTCTATGAAGTAATAAAGAATCAAGTGAGCAAAACCACTAAAAGTATTTACACAATAGTAATATTATAAAGACAAACATCTTTGCATGACTAAAGAAATATGATTAACACAGTTATCAACCATGATCTGAAAAGATTGATGAAGTATATTACTCATATCCTTATTGAAAAGTTTTATATTCAAGACAGAACAGGAAATACATTTTTTGGAATACACAATATGGAAATTTGCTTTCCATGACTATTTTTATAATAGTTTATTTTTCTTCATTTTTTTTCCTAACCAGGATATGAGAAAAATGTATGCTAATTGAAAAAAATTCTAAATGAGAAATAATGCCACATAACTATTTGTAAACAATATGGAAATTATATATTCTTTCTCTGTTTTTTATAACTTATAAAACTATGGATATTAGATTTTTCCATGTTAGATACTGGCACAATAGTGCCAATAATAATAATAATAATAATAATGAGTCCTTGATTTGAAACATTATTAATCAGGAGCCAATGAAAAGAAATGTCAAATACTAAACTCAAAAAACCATTAGAAACACCTAGGAATAGAGGATATAAATAGTGATAAAAGGAACTGATTACAGAAGCCCAGTCATCAAAAGAATGAACACAAAAGATGAGAATTTTAGTTTTTTTGAGCTGACAACTGACTAGGGACAAACAACTCCTTTAGTTTTACTGAGAATTATACTGACTAGAAGAGATATAATATTGATAATAGCTGATTGACTGGAAAAAAAAAAAGACTACCCTTGTTTACTATCTATAATTTAAGAAGGGTTTTTTTTCAAGGGTAATCTTTAATATCTTCAATTTTTTAAGAGATGAGGAAAAAGAAGAATGTTATATTTCTATGAGCTATGCTGAATGGAAGAAATGCACTTTTGCTGGGTATAATTGAAGAAAGTATGTTGCAGGGAGAGGGGTGATTGAACCTCGCCTTGATTGGGAAATTAGAAGGAAAGGAGAGAAGTATGAGGCTGAATCATACTCATGCTATAAAGAAAAAGGAAGAGATGGATGCAAGACACAGAACTAAAATGTAAAGGTTAAAATGTAAAAGTGTAAAGAATTTAAGGACTAACAGAAATCCTAAGATTTGGCACAGGTCATTTGTATTGAATTCTGGAGGAGTGAGATAGAAAAATAGAAGGAAATAGGCAAATAATATGATTACTAAATAATTTAGTCTTTAGATAAACTGAAAATAATCCAGATTTCCTTAGCAATGAAAGTAAGAAATCTCCTGAGAAAAGATCATGAAAGTGAAAGTCTTTACTCTAAAAAAATCAATAGCCTCACCAGGCAGAAATTACCAGAAAGAGTAATGTGAAAAAGAAAGACTGTGTTTAATTTTTAAAAAAATATTTTCTCTGGAAAATGAATGGATGTCCATCAATTGGAGAATGGTTGGGTAAATTATGGTATATGAATGTTATGGAATATTATTGTTCTGTAAGAAATGACCAACAGGAATGAATACAGAGAGGCTTGGAGAGACTTACATCAACTGATGCTGAGTGAAACGAGCAGAACTAGGGGATCATTATACACTTCAACAATGCTACTGTATGAGGATGTATTCTGATGGAAGTGGATATCTTCAACATAGAGAAGAGCTAATCCAATTCCAATTGATCAATGATGGACAGAATCAGCTACATCCAGGAAAGGAACACTGGGAAATGAGTGTAAACTGTGAGCATTGTTTTTTTTTTTGTTTTTTTTTTTTTGTTTGTTTTGTTTTGTTTTGTTTTGTTTTGTTTCTCTTCCCAGATTATTTTTACCTTGTGAATACAATCCTTCCTTTGCAACAACAACAACAACAAAATTCGGTTCTGCACATATATATTGTACCTAGGATATACTATAAGATATTTAATATGTATGGGAATGCTTGCCATCTAGGGGAGGGGGTGAAGGGAAGGAGGGGAAAAACTCGGAACAGAAGGGAGTACAAGGGATAATGTAGTAAAAAAAATTACCTATGCATATGTACTGTCAAAGAAAATGTTATAATTATAAAAAACAAAATAAAAACATATTTTCTTAGTTACATGTAAAAACAATTTCAACCTTCCATTAAAAACTTTTGAGTTTCAAATTCTTTTCCTTCCTGCTTCTCTAGTACCTCCTTCTTGAGAAGACAAGCAATTCAATACAGATTATATATGTATAGTCATGCAAAACATTTCCATATTAGTTAGGTTGTAAAAGAACATATAGACCATAAAAAAATCAAAGCAAAAAATGAAAAGTAAAATGTATGTTTAAATTTATATAAAAATATTATCAGGTTTTTTTTCCTCTGGAGATAGATAGCATTTTTCATTATAAGTCCTTCAAAGTTATCATGAATCATTGTATTGGTGAGAATAATTAAGATATTAAAAGCTGATTTTCTTACAATATTGCTACTTTGTGCATAGTATATTTCACTTTGGTCAGTTCATGGAAATATTTCTAGATTTTTCTGAGAACATGTTGATCATTATTTTCACAGAACAATAATATTCTATCACAAACACATACCAAAATTTATTCAGAAATTCCTCAATTGATAGGCATCCCCTCAATGTCTAATCATTTGCCCTCAGAAAAGAGCAGCTATTCATATTTTGTACTTATAGCTCCTTTTTTTCTTTGTAAAAAAATTCCTTTTGGGATACAGGTCTTGGGGCATAGTTCCAAATTGTTCTATAGATTCATTGATTCAGTTCACAACTTGACCAACAATGAATTACTGGTAGATTATTCCAACATCTCCTTAATAATTTATCATGTTCCTTTTATGCTCTAATAACCAATATAATAGTTATTATACAGTACTGTAGAAATGCTTTAATTTGCATTCCTCCAAACAATAGTGAGACCATTTTTTATGGCTATATATAGCTTTAATTCCTTTATTATAGTTTACATCTTTTTATCATTTGTAAATTGGGGAATGCCTCTTATTTGACTCAGTTCTTTAGATATTTGAGAAATGAAACTTTTATCAAAGAAACTTCCTTCAAATTATTTTTCACATTCAATATTCCTATTTGCATTTCACTCTACCCCATGTATTATATTCTCTGTTTTTCACCCTGCCCTTACTTAAAAATGTTTTTTTTCCAACTTTCCCACCAATGTGAAATTTTTTTTCCCTCTTTTATGTCAATTTATCCCTCTCTATCTCTCCTTTTCTCTTTCTCCTAGTCCATTCTTCTCTCCCTCTTTAATTTAATTTTTGATATACTACCTTCATATTCAACTTGCCCCTTTGTCTATATACATTCCTTTTACTTGCCCTAATATTAAGAGAGTTCTTCTGAGTTGCAAGTATCACTTCCCAGAGGAATGTAAACAGTTCATACTTATTAAGTCATTTATGATTTTTCTTTCATATTTACCTTCTTATATTTGAGTATTATATTTGAAAGCCATATTTTCTATTTAGTTTTGGTTCTTTTCATCAAGAATGCCTGAAAGTCTGATATTTCATTGAATGTCATTTTTTTCCACTTAAAAATTATACTCAGTTTTTTTGGAGGTAGGTGATTCTTGCTTGTAATCCTAGCTTCTTTTCTCTCCACAATAACATATTCCAAGCCCTCTAATCTTTTAATAAAAAAAAAACAAAACTATTAAATCTTGTGTTATGCTAACTATAGTTACATGATATTTGAAGTGTTTATTTCTAGCTGCTTGCAACATTTTCTAGTTGACCTGAGAGCTCTGAAATTTGTCTCTAATCCTTAAAGTTGTCATTTTGGATTTCTTTCAAGAAGTAATTGGTAGATTATTTAAATTTCTAACTTACCATCTGATTATAAAATATCACAAAAATTTTCCTTGATCATTTCTTGAAAAATGATATTTAGTCTTAATTTCTGATTTTGGCTTTCCAGTAGTCCAAGAATTTTTAAATTATTTCTTCTGTATCTATTTTTCAAGTTAGTGGATTTTCCATTGAAATATTTCATGATGTTTTCTATTTTTTCATTCTTTTGATTTTATTTTATTTTATTTTTTTATTTCTTATAAGGCTATTTGCTTCCATTTGCTCAATCCTAATTTTTAAGGATTTATTTTCTTCAGTGAGCTTTTATATCTCCTTTTTTTTTTATTTGGCCTATTTTATAGTGTGTATGTGTTGTGTGTGTGTGTGTGTCCTATACTAAACTGTTGACTTTTTTCATAATTTTCTGGAATTCTCATTTTCCTTCCTAATTTTTCTTCTACCTCTCTTACTTGATTTTCAAAATCCTTTTTTAACTCTTCCATGTCCTGAGGCTAATTCACATTTTTCTTGAAATTGGAGATTGAAAGTTTGATTTTTTTTTTTTCTCTTCTGAGAGTGTTCTTTGATATTTCTTGTCTCCAAGGGACTTTCTGATGTTAGATTTTTTTTTTCTATCATTTGTTCATTTTCCCAGGATATTATTGACTTTTAACTCTTTGATAAAATAGGGCTGTGATTCCAGGGTTAAGGATGCACTTTCCCAAGCTTTGGAGGTTTTGTGCACCTGTTTCCAGAGATATTTTTAGAGAGGTGTATGGTTTCAGATTGTCTAAGGTGGTATTGTCTGGGGAAAGGTATTTACTCTGCTCCTACTCTGTTGCAACAGACCTTTTATTTCAACTTTCTAAGTTGCCTTGGACTGGAATATTGTTTCATTTATTTCGTAGTAAATTCTGCCACTTTAGAATTTATTTAAAGTCATTATTTTAAAGAATTAGAAGGTTTTACAAGAGAGTGCTGACAAATTCCTGCTTTTATTCTGCCCTTTTGGTTCCTCTTTCTTACCTTCCCAATTCTCCTTTTTTAAGGCATTCTTCTCTTCACTGGCTTTTTGTGCCTTTTTTGTTTGTTTCTTTAACCAATTTGAATAATTTTTTAGAATATTATTTTGGTTAGTTTTTTCATAATTTCTTATATCACCCTCATTTTATATCCATTTTTTCTCTACACCTTGTACTTAACTTAAAAAGTAAAATTAAAAAAAAAAAAAAAAAGTAATTTTTGAACTCTTTCATGATCTGAGACCAAACTTGTTTTGGAGGCTTTGGATGTTGGAACTTTAACTTTGTTGTCTTCTTCTGAGTATTTTTATCTTCTTAATCACCATAATGATCAGAACTCTTCTATTGTCTTGGTGGCAGTCCAAGGATAAGAAGAATCTGTGATCAGAATGATCAGTAATTTTTTCTGTTGTTTGCTCATTTCCCCTGTTTATTATTAACTTTTATCTCTTTTTTAGTGCTTCCAGGGTAGAGCATGAACTATCCCAGGTTTCAGGAGTTTTGTGTAGCTGATCCTTCTAAGAACTAAAAGTTTTCAGCTCTTCCAATGTGGTAAGATCTAAGGAGAAGTATCTTTACTCTTTTCCTACCCTATACTCTCCTCTGTGAGTGATTCCAAGGACTCTTTTATGCTCTGAAACTGTGAAAAGGCTTTCTGCTTCACTATGATCTCAAGTTCGGATGTGCTAGTGCTGCTCCTTGCCCTGAGACTGAAAAACAGGACTGTGATCCAGGTATAATTATGGACAAAGCAAAGGAATGTACCTCAATGCTAGCAAAGAGACTCCATATTTCTTTCTGAAGAGTTGTTCAACTCCTTTGCCATCTATTGTCTGAGAGCTATGGAAACAACTAGTCCTTCTGGTCATTCAGTGGCTCTCAAGGTCTATTTCTAATTTGCTGGAGATGGGTCTCTATTGTGTTCTGTGCTTCATTTCTTCTCAGGTATGACTGACCTTTCCAACTAAGTTTCTAAGTTGTCTTTGACTAGAACATTACTTCATTCAATCCTTTTGTCAGTTCTTTTACTCTAAGAAATGTTTTCTGACATTATGAAAATGTGTTTAGGAGGGTTTGGGAAGAACTCAGAAGAATCTTTTCTGTGTCCTCTAAGCTCATAGTAAATGTTTTAAATTTAAAACTGAAACCCTTCACTTCATCATTTCTTATAACATTAACCACTCCAACATTATTATATTCTATCACTCTTTGTACCATTTTTCAATTGACAGATATCCCTATAATTTTTTTTTCACAAAAAGGGGTGATATAAATACTTTTGAACATATTGATTCTTTTCATTTGGTTTTTTAGGATGTAGATGTAGTAGTTTTATTGCTGGATCAAAAGATATAAACAGTTTTATATCCTTTAGGCATAGTTACAAGTTGTCCCACAATTTGGTTGGACCAGTTCACAATTTGACCAATAGTCCATTACTGTATTTCTCTCCTGCATTTTGTAATTTTTGATACGTGGCTCAAAATACTTTTTAATTTTTATTATTTAATTAATTTTGATTTAGGGTATTTTTCCAATAGGACTATTAATAGCTTTGAATTCTTCTGAAAACTCCTTATTCATATTCTTTGAATATTTATCAAGTAGATAATGATAGTTATTTTTTTAAAATAAATTTTGCCCAATTCTTGGACTAGTAATAAGACCTTTATTTGAAAAAGTGACTGTAAAATTTCTCCCTCCTATTTTCTGCTATCTTTGTAATTTTGGGTTATATTGATTTTGTTCTTGCAAAATCTTTTTAATTTCAAGTAATCAAAATTATACATTTTATCACTTTTGGTCTTTTTTCTACCTCTTATTTATTCATAATCTTTTTCATTAACATTAAATCTGACAGGTAGCTTTTTCCATGCTATCCTAATTTTTATTTTGATATCTCCATTTATTTCTAAATCATGTAACTATTTTGAGCTTAATCTGTTATGGGGTGTGAGCTATCTGCAGATAGCACAACATTTTTCACAGCAACGTTTGTCAATAGTGACTTCTTACATCATTACTGTGATGTTTGAGTTTATTAAACAATAGAAATTCTGTCATCATTTAAATTTGTATACCTAATTGTTATGACCACTTTAGCACCCTAGATACCTTAGAATCAGCTAGAGTCAGGATAAACAAAAGTCCTTGATCTTTATTGTTGGTCTTTTGGGGTCACCTGTCAGGGGAATAGATATATGAATCTCCACACCTTCTTTCTCTCTCTCCACCACCAAAGAATGATCCCGCTTCTCCTACTCCACCCTCCAATGCCTCCTTTCATTCACTATATATACCCACAGATCAAGTCAGCAGAGGATGATGGGCCAGGTCATTCTCCAAGCATATGCTAATAGAGTATTGACCAATTGGTGAGTGCTTGGACCTCAGTGCAACTCAGTTTTCAGCCCTTTACACCTAATTTATTTTATTAATCAAATATACTATTTCTTATGAAGTACCTAACTGATTTGATGATTACTATTTTGTAGAATCATTACTCTATTTTTTAATTAGCTAAAGCTAAATAGATTCTATATCAACCCCTTATTTTAAATGTGGATGTCTTTCTATTTCAAGTGTTTCTTACATATATTATATAACTGAACTCTTATTTCTAATGTATTCTCCTCATCTGTTTTATCATTATGTTAATTCAGTTCATAAGCACAATTATGATTGTTAACTGCATATTTACCTCAATTTGTTCTACTTATTCTTCTCTTTTGTAAACCTGTCTCCTGCTCAAAAATATTTTAACTGAAGAAGATTCTGGGAAGACTGTGGAGTAGTCTCTCCAGATTTCCCTCATAAACAAGACAACACTGATACTCAGGTTGAACAAAGGACAGAAAAATAATGCTCATGAGACAATCAAAAATCTGAAGAAAGATACCAAGCTGCTGATTTAGTTGTGTAAAGTGTAAATACTTCCAGACTAACTCTCCTTAGTTAGGTGAAACAGCAAGCAAGGAGCTCTGGGGCTGGCTGTTTTGAAAGTAGTCACAGGAACTTTCACTTTGAAGATTGGAAGGTGGGTATTAGAAAGGGAAGTTTAGAATATATAGATATAGATATATAGATATAGAATACCAGGACAGCTCTGCTGCTGAGATTTGGGCCTGACTGAGAAAGAATCAGCACACACCCAGTGGGTACAAAAGAAGTGGGATAGAGACAACTACTGGTTGTGGGGCCTTATAGGAAGGTGGATTACTTGATTTTGGATTCCAAGCCAGAGGGAAGAACCATAGGAAAATCTGAAGCCAGAGGCACCATTCCCTACCTCCCTCACCAAAGGACTAGAGACACTAACAAAATCTTATTTAAATAAAATGAACAGGTGAAGGAGAAAGACCCAGCTCTACAAAGTTAAGCATAAGAATAGAGAAAATCAGGGTTCATTTTCAGAGAGGATACTGAAGTAAAAAAAAAATAAATCTTCTCTGACCTTAAAGAGTAAGATTTAAATGGTTACCTGCCCAAAAAACAATTCATAGAAGAACTCAAAAGATATTTTTAAAATCAAATGAAAGGGATTGAGGAAAAACTAAAGATAAATAAGAACAATGAAAGAAAATAAGAGGATTATAAAAAAAGAAAACCCATCAACTAAGGGGAAAAAAAAAAAAACAGAGTCTTAAGGAGGAAAATATCCTTTTGAAAATTCACTACTAACAGAAGGGTGGGAAAACAATACAAAAGTATACACAGGGTGGAGCCAAGATGGCAGAGTCAAGCCAGGAAGCTGCTTGAACTCTCTCAGTTTCCTTCCAAAATCACAGAACCTGATGGAATAAGACCACTCTACAATTCAAGAAAGATTGGGAAAATCTCATGAAAAGTCAATTCCATTTGGGTTAAAAGGTTTAGCCCACCCCAAGACCCTAGACACAGATGAGAGATCTTACTCAGCACAAATCAGCAATTTAGACCCTCAATGCTGGCTCAATAAAGGAGCAGGCCAGTGGGGCAGCCTCCAGTCTCAACTCAGAAGACACACTCTGGGAAACCAGGCTGTTTCCTGAAAAGAGAAGGCAAAGCTCCCCACTGCAAACACAAGGGATACTATGCTCAAAGCCAAGATCAGAGCTGCACAGGAAGCTTGGGACAGCACCCTGCTTACTCCAGGAGCAGAACTTGACCATGAAAGTAAAAAAAAAAAAACACCAAAAGGAAAGGAAAGAAAATAAATAAGAAACAGAAAATAATCTTGACCATAGAAAAACACTATGATGACAGGGAAAACCAAAACATTCATTTAGATGAGGACAAAATCCCAGAGAGTAAATCTCAAAGAATGATGTTAATTGGTCACAAGCCCAAAAAGGATTTTTGAAAGTACTCATAAAAGTAAATAAGAGAGATAAAAGAAAAAAAATGAAAAAAGAAATGAGAGATATGCAAAAGAGAATCAACAGCTTTGAAAAGAAAGACAATTTCTTAAAAAATACAATTGCCCAAATGCAAACAAAGAAACAAACAAAAAAAAATCCACTGAAGAAAAGAACACCTTCAAAAATGGAAATCAAATGGAAAGAGAGATACAAAATTTAATTGAATAAAGTCACACATTAAAAACAACAAAGGGGCAAATACAAGTTCACGACATTATGAGATATCAAGAATCAGTCAAGAAAACTAAAAAAGAATGAGAGAAACGGAAGAAAAATGTGAAATATCTCATTGGAAGAAAAAAAAAAACAGGTGACATGCATGGAAAATAGATCAAGAAGAGACAATTTTAAAGTTATTAGTCTACCTGAAAGCCATGGCTAAAAGAAGAACATGAATAGCATTGTTCAATATATCATCAAGGAAAACTGCCCTACTATTCTAGTAATGAGGAAATACTCATTGAAAAAATCCATCAATCACCTTTGAAAAGATATTCCCACAAGGAAAACCCTAAGCAACATTGTTGCAAAACTCCAGAACTACAATCAAGGAAAGATACTGCAAGCTGTTAGACAAAACCAATTCAAATTTGAAGCATCAACAGCAGTCAAAATTACCCAGGATCTGTATTATCTTTTACAATAAAGAATTGGAGGGCCTGGGATATTATATTCCAGAAAGCAAAGGACCTGGTGAGATAACCAAGAATTAACTACCCAGTTAGACTGAGTATCATCTTTCATGGGAGGCAGTGGATCTTCAATGAAGAAAGACACTTTCACTCATTTCTATTGAAAGAACCAGAACTGAACACAACATTTAATTACAAAGGACTCAAGAGAAGCATAGAAAGGTAAACAGAGGAAATATATATAAATTATTTAAAGGTTAAAATGTTTTCATTTGTAGATGGTAAAATAATGTTTGTAACTCTTGAAACTGTATTTGTTACTGGAGCAGACAGATGAGGGCCTTACATGGACAGAGGGTGTAATTGAGTATTAGTATTCTTAAAAGGTGCTAAGTCACTTGAATAGTTATAATTATCTAATTCAGTATGATTGATGTTATGGGCCAGAACTTGAAACAAGGTACTTAGTGGAATTGAGGGGACAATGATTAAATCTAATTTAGCATTGATTTAATCCTACAACAAATAATGGTTTCCTAGTGATGAAATGATTGGTGTATACTCAGTGGACAACATATAAGCAGGAAGCTCTCAGAGCTCTCTAGACTTTGGAAGATTCAGAACTAGGACTGACTTCTGGGAGATTCACAAAGCAGAAACCTACAATCCCACACTCTTGGAAGTGAAGTCTGGTTAATTCCATTTTCAACCTTTGTGCTGACTAGAGGCTTTGGATTCAGAGGGAGCTAGAGGCTGAGAAGAGACAAAGGACTAGCAGCAAGAGCTCTCAGGAACCAAGGAGAGAGGAAGGCCTCCAGAAAACTAGCTGAGCCCCAAGTGAAGAAGGACACAATAAAGGTCCTGGACTTTCCTGGCTGCATTTGGAGTGATTATTCTGACTTGAAATTAAGGCTGCCTCCAGAAGTTCCCCAAGAAATCTGCCTCAGAGAATGATTACAATTTAGAGAAAAGAGAACACTAAAATTGAGAATGGACTCTGATATCACCAAACTTCAAAGAAAAAGACCTGAAGATGTGGAAAAAATCTGGAAGAGCAAATGGAGAGGCATAATTTTATCACATGAAGAGGCACAAAAAACATTACATTGGAAAAAGAAAAAGGAAAAAAAAATGAATATTGACAGAAACTTGATCTCATCAGTTTGGGCTCTAAGAGGGAATAACTTAATCATTCAATTGGGTTTAGAAGTTGATCTAACCCTATAAAGAAGTAGGAAAGTAGGAGGAGAAAGAGGAAAGAAAGGGGAGAGCCTTAGATAGAAGAGATAGTGGAAATACTTGGATAAGTGAAGAGTGGAGAGTGACAGAAGATAAGATAATGAATTGAGTGAGTTAAAAACACTATTAAGAGAAGGGAGAAGGGTTGCTAAGAGATAAGGTAGTGGGTGTGCTAGGTAAAAATAAACAAAACATTACTAAGAAGAGGGTAGAAAGAGAAAAGTATACTGAGGGGAGACAATAGGATAAAGGGAAATACAGAGCTGGTAATCATGACTGTGAATATGAATTGGGATGAACTCAACTACAAAATGGAAGTGATTAGCAAAATGGATTAAAATCAGAATCCTATATTATCTTGTTTACAAAAAATAGAATTAACTTAGAGAAAAACATAGAGTATTGGTAAAAGGGTGAAACAGAATTTATCACACTTCAACTGAAGTAAAACAAAGCAGGGGTATCAATTCAGATTTCAGATAAAGGAAAAGTAAAAATAGACTTAATTTAAAAAGATAAGGAAGGAAAGCAAATCTTGATAAAGGATACCTTAAACAATGAAATAGTAATGATATTAAATATATATAAACCAATAGGTGGAGTATACAAATTACTAGAGAATACCTTACCTTAGTTATAGGAAGAAATAGCAAAATTAAATTAATGGTAGACCTCAATTTCCCTTTTCAGAATCAGACAAATCTGATCCACAAAATAAACAAGAAAGAAACAAAGGAGATTAATAACATCCTAGAAAACCTTGATATGATAGACCTTTGGAGAAAATTGAATAGAGACAGAAAGGAATAAACCTTTTTCTTAGCAGTACATGGCACTTACACAAAATTTGACCATATATTAGAGCATAAAAACAACTATTACAGTTAAATGGAGAAGGCAGAAATAAGGAATGCTTCCTTTTTCATAACATGATGCAATAAAAATTATATTCAGTAAAAGTCCAGGGTAAAGCAGACTAAAAACCAATTGAAAATTCATTAATATAATTCTAAAAAATTAATGGATTAAGCAATAAATCACACAAACAATCCATAATTTCATATAAGAGAATGACAATGAGAAAACACACCAAAACCTATGGAATTCAGTCAAAGTAGTTCTTAGGGGAAATTTTATATCTCTAAATAGCTAGAAAGAGGAAACTGATGAATTGGGCATGCAACTATAAAAGCTGGAAAAAGAAGAAATTGAAAACTCCCAATTAAATACTAAATTAGAAATTCTGATACTTAAAAGAGAGATTAACAAAATGGAAACTAAGAAAGCTTGAACTAAATAAATAAATTCAGAGTTGGTTTTATGCAAAAAACAACAAAGTAAAAACACCTTAGGTTAGTTTGATTTGAAAAAGAAAAGAAAAATATTAAATCACCAGCATTAAAAATGAACAGGGCAAACTTGCTACCAATGAAAAATAAATTAAAGAAATAAATATGAAATATTTCGCCAAAATATATGGCAGTAAATCTGACAATCTAGCCCAAATGGATAAATATTTACAAAAATTACAAAAATTGCCCAGATTAACAGGAGAGGAAATAAATTGTTTCATTTTAGAAAAAGAAATTGAACGATCCATTAGTGAACTCCCTAAGATAAAATCTCAGGGCCAGATTAATTCATAAATGAATTCTACCACACACTTAAAGAACAATTAATTCCAAAACTATGTAAACTTTTTGGAAAAATAGATGAAGAAGGAGCTCTTTTAAATTCTTTCTCTAGCACAAATATGGTACTGATACCATTATAATCATTATTATTCAACAGTTTAGTAGAAATATTAGCTTTAGCAATAAGAAAAGAAAAAGGAATTAAAGGAATTAGAGTAAAACATGAAGAAATAAAACTATCACTCTTTTTACATGAAAAGATGATATATTTAGAGAATCCTAGAAAATCATTCAAAAACCTATTTGAAATCATCCACAGTATTGGCAAAGTTACAGAATAAATAAAATAAGCACACAGAAAATATTAATTAGCATTTATATAATTGCTGGCAAAACCCATCAGCAGGATATAGAAAGAGAAATTCCATTTAAAATAACTATATACAAAATAAAATATCAGGGTATGTACTTTCCAAAACAAACCCAGGAACTATGTGAGCACAATTACAAAACACTTCTCAAGTGAATAAAATCAATTCTAAACAATTGGGAAAATATCAATTGCTCATGGGTCAAGCAAACTAATATATTAACAATGACAATTCTTCCTAAATTGGTCTACTTGTTCAGGGCCATGGCAATTAAACTGCCTAAAAAGTATTTTATAGAAGTAGAAAAAATAACAAAGTTTCAATATAAAGAATGGTGGGTTAGCAATACCAGACCTAAAATTATATTATACAGCAGCAGTCATCAAAACCATTTGGTACTATCTAAGAAACAGAGTAGTGGATCAGTGGGATAGATTAGATACACATGATGAAATAATGAAGGTCTAAAATAATTTAGTATTTGATAAACTCCCAAACTCTAGCTTCTTGAATAGGAACTCACTATTGACAAAAATTGCTGGGAAAACTGGAAAATAATATGTCAGAAACTTGGCGTAGACATACATCTCACACCCCATATCAAAATTAGGTCAAAATGGTTGCATGATTTGGGCATAAAGTATGATACAATAAACAAATTAGGAGAGCAAGGGATAATTTACCTATCAGATCTTTGAAGAAGGGAGGAGTTTATGACCAAAGATGAACTAGAACACATTATGAAAAAATGGAAAACTTTGATTACATTAAATTAATAAGTTTTTGTACAACCCCAATGAACAAAAACAAAATTAAAAGGGAAGTACAAAAAAAAATCTTTTCAGCCAGTGTTTCTGATCAAGGTCTAATTTCTAAAATATCTAAAGTACTGAGTCAAATTAATAAAAATACAAATCAATCCCCAATTGATAAATGGTCAAAGGATATGAATACACAATTTTCTGATGACAAAATTAAAGCCATTAATATTTGTATGAAAAAAGGCTCTAAATCACTATTGATCAGAGAAATGAAAATTAAGACAACTCTGAGGTACCACCACCTCTTAGATTGCCTAAGATGACAGGAAAAGATGATGATAAATGTTGGAGCAGATGTGGGAAGACTGGGACACTAATGTATTGTTGGTGGAGTTGTGTAATGATCCAATCAATCTAAAGAGCAATCTAGAAACTATGCCCAAAGGGAT
This sequence comes from Sminthopsis crassicaudata, assembly GCF_048593235.1. Classification (NCBI taxonomy): domain Eukaryota; kingdom Metazoa; phylum Chordata; class Mammalia; order Dasyuromorphia; family Dasyuridae; genus Sminthopsis; species Sminthopsis crassicaudata. Next base: position 422,558,831 of record NC_133619.1, read on the forward strand.
ACAAAAATGCACAACCTTTGACTTAAAAGTACCACTACTGCATCTGTATCCCAAGGAAATCATGAAGAAAGGGCCCACATGTGCAAAAACATTTGTAGCAGCTCTTTTTGTGGTAGCAAAAGAATTTGAAAATGAGTAGATGCCCAATAATTGGGGAATGACTGAACAAGTTGTGGTATGTGAAGATAATGGAATATAACTGTCTTCTATAAAAAATGGTGAACAAAGATTTATACAAAATGATGCTAAGCAATAAAAAAAAAATAGAACCAAAAGTGCATTGTACACAATAATAGCAAGAATGTGGAATAACCAACTATGAAAGACTTCTTCTCAGTGGTTCAGTGATCCAAAGCAATCCTAATAGTCTTTGGATAGAAAATACCATCTGCATCCAGAAAGAGAACTATGAAGATGGAATATTAATTAATACATGCTATATTCACTTTTTTTCTCTCTCCTTTTACCATGTCCCTCATTACCAGTGTTTTGCTTTTGATCCCCAGCAACCTCAATCTGTCCCTCCTTTTTTCAGCTTTCTTGAGCCTAGCATAATTCCTGGCACCTTGAAGTCTTGTGTATGTATTTGTATATATTATACTGTACAGGCAGTGAGGTAGTGCAATGGACACAGTGCTTGGCCTGACATCAGGAAGACTTGAGGTCAAATCTATTCAGACACTTACTAGCTCTGTGACCCTTGATAAATTGCATAACCTTGTTTTCCTCAGTTTCCTTATTTGTAAAATGAGCTGGAAAAGGAAATAGCAAAAAAATCCAGTATCTTTGCCAAGAAAATCGCAAAAGTGGTCATAGTAAATTAGATGTGAATCATTGAATTATACATGAACAACAAATCATAAGTTACATATGATATAAATTTTTATATACACATGCATATACAAGCTCATGTATATTTTATTATTTATGTAATTACTTGTGGTTATTTTCCCTAATAATAATTATTATTCTATTCTTATCTCAAATGAAGTTTGGTTATTGTTTTTTATTGTTACTATGTTTTTGTTAAGATTTCATTTAAAATCTTATTAATTACTGATAATTGGTTTTTCATTGCTTGACCTTTCCTTGGTTTAGATATCAACACAATATTTGTCAAAGTAATTTTCGCTTAATTATATTTTATAACATCAATAAAATAATTAATTAAACATTATTTATACCTTAAAAGTTTTATAGAATTAGCTTATATAAATAACTGGAAAATATCTTCCTTCCTTTTCCAATTCCTTTTGACAATTCAAGTCTTGTTCTATTTGTCTTGTTGATATTTGGGTAAGTAATTTTTCTTTGTTGTTTTTCTTTAAATTTCATGTTTTCTATTCTTAGAACTATCTAGAATTCACCTTTTCTCTCTTAATCTTCAGTTTTGCTGGCATGTAATTGTGCATATTAGGTTCTGATAATTCTTTTTATATTTCTATTTATTTTTTATTTTTATTTTTTTTAAATTGGCCATTTTATTTTTCTTACTTCCAAATAAAGATGACTAAATATTTTGTTCATTTTTTTGAAAATTGTTCTTGATTTTATTATTTTTGAAGTTTCTTTGCAATTTTAACTACTAATTTATAAAATAATCCTTTGTAATACAATGGCTGTTTTAAATTCAGGATCAGTTTATTGATTTTTTATTTATTCTATTTTGTTAATTTTTTTGAATTTTTAGAAAATGTATTTTCCTTTAAGTATTGCTTTAATTATATCTACAAAGTATTCTCTTTAATAAAATTAATTTTTTTTAGGATTTGTTCTTTGACTCACTTGTCCAGGAAATACTGCTTAGTTTTCTATTTAATTGTATACCTTTTGCTTATGCTCACTGTCAATTATTAGTTTTTATTGGACTGGGGACTGAAAATTACAATATATATTCTTCTACCTCAACATTTGATTATGATTTGTACACCCTAGAAGATTACCAAGATAACTGTGGTGTTTATTAATTAATTAATCAATAATATAATAATAGATAAAATAAATTAAATGTTATTTTTTGTAGAAGTGATAATTTGTGTTTTATAATGAATGAATTGCCAACATTGTGAAAGATGGATTAGAAAGGACAAGGTTATAAATCAGAGGAAACAGTTACATGCTGGTTACAAATTCTTACTTCAAAGTTTACTTTATTTCAAAACATTTAGGAATAGAATTATTATGTTTAATCTAGTAGTAGAGCAGAATTTAAAATGATCATTCACTAATGATGTCTATTAAGTATTTTTAGATAAATCCAAATAAAAGTTCAGACAGTATCTGAAATGAGAAGCCCAATTATAACTGATTCTCCAAAAACAACTGGACACTATAGTAAATTAATGACTGCTCATCTGCTAAGTATAAACAGGACATGCCTTTGGGGAGACTGGAAATGTATGTTAGGTATGAGGGATACAAGACTGGTTAATTAAAACTAACATTGCAGTTGATATTTTTGTGATGCACTTGGGATGCAGCAGTTAAAGAGATTAAATTTGTTGGTGTTAAGAATCTAATTAAAGGGGAAAGTGCAGCCTTTTGAAGCAATTTAAATGAGGTATCTCTAGTGCAGTCAAATTGCTAATGTGGCTTGAATAGGAATTTGTAAAGTACATGAAATCCATAAATAGTGGAAAAAATACATTATACATATCAAATTAGGCTTCATGTTGATGATCATAAAGATAATTTTTAAAAGTTCAATTGTCTAGGTACAGTAGGTTTTAACTTGATTTTGCAAGGCTTATAGCCCCTTTTGTCCGATAAAATATCATACAAATGTCTTATAATGCCATGTATACATATCTTATTGACTTGGAAATAAGAATATTAAAAAGATGTATAAGAAGGAGTAGATGAATGTTAGCTAAGTGTTTAGGAAAGATGGGGTGTATGAAAAAGAAAATAGAGATATAATAAGATCTTTAATAGTGGAGAATAGAAAAAAGAAAGTAAGTGATCAGTATAATGATGAAAATTAATCTTCTCAATTCTGGAAATGCTACTGCTGCTTCTGTGACTGTTGCTACTGTTACTGCTACTGCTTTTACTACCACTAATTTTACTACTACTACTACTACTACTACTACTACTACTACTACTACTACTACCATCATTACTACTACTTTCTATTTATGTAGTTTTAAAAAACTTTACATAATAGACATCTCATAATTATTTTATAATTAGGGAATGCAATTATTATTACAGACATGGAACATCAATCTCAGAGAATTTAAATGCCTTTCTCACAGCGGCAACAAGTAAATGTGAGAATTTGGATTCAAATTCAAGTTCTCTACCACTTCTGAGGTCTTTCCTCTATACCACAATGGCTCCTTGGATTATCAGTGAAGATCAAAGTAATAAAATTTATAAATGTATATACTTGGTAACTTTCATAGGGTTGTCATAGAGTTGTCATAGATATATCAAATGAAGTAAAGCATTTACATGTATGGAATAATGGGGGATAATTATTGGCAGAATCTAGTTATAAATTAAACTAATAATCCTTTAAAATGTGTCATTTATATTCATTCATATCAATGTAAGTTCTGAGAAGGAATACAAAAAGTGAGGTATCATTAAGATTGCTGAAAAGGTTCTGGAAACAAAAGTTCCAGGTTTTAGTTAATGTAATTAGTGACTTTGATCCTGAGTATTCTATTGGAATATGTGTGATTAGACTCCCTTCTACCCACAACTACATGACACCCTTTTAAACACTATCTCTACCCCTTCTCCTTGCCCATCAAAATATAGTTCCATCAAGTTCATATTAAAATGAGTGAAAAGAAGTACATTCTGTCTATCATATCCTAACTTCATATTTTTACCCCCAAGTCTTATTTCTTTTGAGAAATGTCATTTATGTTTTTTACTGTATTCTAAGTCTCATCTGCTAATCTATATTTACCCTTTCAGGATTTTCAGTCTGATTTTTGTAGTCTTGAGAACTGCAGTGTTTTACTGCTTCATTTCCTTGCCCCAAACTTCATGGTGACCCAGTACTCTCCTCTTTGGCAGAACATCAAGTCCTCCACTATTTTAATGCTCTTCTATCACTTTGCAATGATAATTTATTTAAAATTGTTCAACTTTTTTGTACTTGATAATAACAATGATTTTTACTATTATTAGTATTTCACATTTTTAAAGTGTTTAATGTTAAAAAATTGTATTTAGAATTTAATTTAATTATAGAATTCAATTATAAGAAATAGGTAATTATTACAAATAAATAAACAGAGGCTCAACAAAACTGAAATATTTTCCACACACAATAAATTAGGAAATAACAAGGACTCAAATCCATATTTTTGCAATTAAAATCCAATACTTTGCTCCAACATACTATTAATTACTTTTGGAACAGGGAACTGGGTTAAAAATCATATTAATTCACAGTCACTTACATTTGTATTTTATGTTAAGGTTTTTACAAAGCTCTCTATATACTCTTCTTCCATTGCCATCATCTGGTCCTTCATAATACCCCTGCGTTGTAGAGCTGGAAGTTCCCTCACAATTCATCTAGTTTGACATTTCCATTTTATTGATAAGAAAATAATAGCTCAGAAAATTTAAGTAACTAGGATATAAACTGGATTCTCTGGCTCCAAAATTAGTTTGTATTATGTCAAAATGATTCTTATTGAACTTTGGCAGTTATGATTCAATGTCAATGTGAAGTTTTTACTTTAGTTACTCAAGCAGATGAAGGTGTTCTTCTTGAGATGAAGTTGTTCATAAGAACCTACTTCATACATTATTCCAGTACATTCTTTTTGGTATTGCTAACATTCTTTCCTTCAGTAGAAGCTGTTTTGAAGAAAGTAACCATTGAGAAAAGTAGTACAAAGGAAAAAAGAATTTGAATTGGAGGGAATGGATTAAAATTCTGAGTCTGCTGTATGTCTGATATTGTATAAAATTGATGAGTCTTTCTAAGTCTAGTTTCATTACCTTTAAAATAAAGATGATAGATTCGTCCGAATCTGCCATCCTATGATTTGTGAAAAGACTTTATTTGGTCATTTCTTCAATTTCATGAAAATTTAAGAAGTCATCACTCAAATGAATAGCTCAGGGAATTAACAACATAGAGAGCCCAGAACATTATAAAACATAATGGGAAACAAGCACTGTATGCAATTTATATATTAATGAGCAAAGACCCAAATATTTGCGCAGCTATACAATTGGAAGGACCATATCCATTACACAAATACTAAATCAATATTGATTTTCCAACTTACTTAATTTGAAGATTTCTCATACTTTTAAATACTTTTCTTATATTTTATATAATAGAGAAAGGAAGGTATTAATTTGTATCATTAGATGTAATAATTATGAGTATTTCTTCTATTGATCTTATAATAATATTTAGATTTGTCAGGTGCTTCACTTTCTCCTTGGAAATATATACTTTTGAAAACTAGGTTAAATCTTTGATACACTAGTAATATTCACATTTCATATGATTTATTTATTTTTCATCATCATGAAAACAATTGTAGTAGAATACTCTAAAGCTTATGAAAGCATGAAAGCTTTAACATGATTGTTTGCTCTTGAGTTTTGATAAAACTGTCTTTCATGGTTTTTCTTCACAAAATATTAGAAAATAAAAATATCCGTGGTTTAACTTAACCACATTCAAAACAGATTTCAACAATTAATTATTTATTTCAAATGAGAAGGAAGATATTTCTCTGATTAGATATTTCTCTGCAAAGTTAAACTCATTGGTATTCACTGTGCACTCAGATTTCTCTTTCCTCTAGAGTTTATTCTAAACCAAACTGCTTTTTTTCACTAATCAATTACTGAACCTCGTTAATAGGCATTTTATGCTACACAAAATCATAGATGCATTTAATTGTTTTGTTTCAATTATTGATCAAGAATTGACTGTATTTACCACTCATGAGTTATTTATTGCTGTTTGTAATCTTAAATGACTCAAAATTCAATCACTCCAATGAACAATATAAGTAGATAATTTATTCATCTATTAATTCATCAAATGCTTAATCTCAGAATTATGTGAAAGACTGTGCAAAATGAAGTTTTTGTATATTTTTATTTATTTCATTAAACATTTCCCAATTACATGTAAAATTTTAACATCTTTTTCTTAAAATTTTGAGTTACAAATTCTCATGCTACTTCACATTCCCCCTGCCCCCTTTAAGAAGGCAACAATTCAGTGGGAATTATACATATTTCCCTGTGAGACCTGTTACAAAAGAAAATACAAACTTGATAAAGTTTTTTAAAAGTAAACCTCAAGCTTCAATTTTCATGATTGGCCATTTGGAATTATATTGAGACATTGTCTTGATTAGAGTGTATGAGTTTTTCATACCTGATCATCCTCACAATATTTGTGTTGCTATATACAATATTTTTCTGGTTTTGTTTATTTTATTTTGCATGAGTTCACAAGTTTTCCCAGGTTTTTCTGAAACTGTCCTCATTGTCATTTCTTATATTCCATCATAATCATATACCAAAACTTCTTTAGCCATGTCTCAATATGAATATCCTTGATTTCTGATATTTTGTCACCAAAACTGTTACAAGTATTTTTTAAACAAATACATATCCTTTATCTTTTCTTTGATCTCTTTGTGACAGGAGCTAGTAGTTATTGCTGGGTTACAAGTTATGCACAATTTTATAGCCCATTAGGAATAATTTCAAATTGTTCTCTAGAATGGTTGACAATTCTGCCAACAGTACATTAGTATCATGATTGTTTCATGTTCCCACTAGTATTTATAATTTTCCTTTTCTGTCATGTTAATCAATATGACAGGAGTGAGGAGATAATTCAATTATTTTAATTTGTATTTCTTGGTAATATTTCAGACATTTCTTTTTTTTCCCACATGACTAAATAACTTTGATTTCTTCTTCTGAAAATTGTCTTTTCATATTCTTTGATCATTTATCAAGTGGGGAGTGGCTTTGAGTTCCTTATATATTTAAGAAATGAGACATTTATAAGATAAGAAAAACTTCCTATAAATGTTTTTCAGCTTTTTGTTTCTAATTGGACTGCACTCATTGGGTTGTGCAAAAACTTCATTTCATATAATAAAAATTAACCATTTTATTTCTTGTAATTCTATTTCTTCTTTGGTCATTAATTCTTTCTATATCAATTGATAAGACAAATATATTTTTCCAAGTTTCACTAATTTAATTATATCATTCTTTATGCCTAAATCATTTATCCATTTTGACCTTATTTTAGTATATGCTGTGAGGGTGTCGATCTGTGTCTAGTTTCTCCAAATTTGCTTCCCAGTTTTCTTAGCAACTTTTATGATATGTTGATTTCTCACTGCCAAAGCTTTGATCTTACTTTTTATCAAATACTAGATGACTATGGTCATTTAAATATATATATATATATATATATATATATATATATATATATATATATATATATATATATATATTCTTTTTTTCACCCCCTGTTGCTCTGATCTGGCAGTATATTTCTTATCCAGTACCAAAATATTTTGATGATTATTCCTTTATAATAAAATTTGAAATAGAACTGGTCTGACTTCTTTCACTTTTTTTTTTCACTGAATCACCAGATATTCTTGATCTTTTGTTCTTCCAGCTAAATTTTTTGATTATTTTTTCTAACTCTAGAAAATTACTCTTTGGTTCTTCAGTTGCTAAGTAATAAGTAAATTAGCTTAAGTAGAATTGTAATTTTTATTATATTGTTGTTATGGTTTACTTTTGAGAAATTAATATCTCTAATTTTTTAAATTTGTCTTTATTTGTGTGAAAAGTCTTTTGTGTTTCTGGACCTGTCTTGGGAGAAAGACTACAAAATATTTCATATTATCTATTATTATTATTTTTCTTCTTCTTCTTCTTCTTCTTCTTCTTCTTCTTCTTCTTCTTCTTCTTCTTCTTCTTCTTATTATTATTATTATTATTATTATTATTATTATTATTATTAACTGAGGCAATTGGGGTTAAGTGACTTGCCCAGTGTCATAGAGCCAGGAAGTGTTAAGTGTCTGAGGATAAGATTTGAACTCAGGTCCTCCCGACTTCAGGGCTGGCACTCTATCCACTACACCAACTGGCTGCCCCCTATCTATTGTTTAAATGGAATGTTTGTTTCTATCTTTTTGTGCTTGGTTTTGTTGATAGTATATAGAAATGTTGGTGATTTCTGTGGGTTTATTTTATGTCCTACAATTTTGTTGAAGTTATTAATTTTTTCAGCTAGTTCTTTAGTTGATTTTCTAGGCTTCTCAAAGTATGCCATGATATCATCATCACAGAATGATGGGTTTTTTTTTTCCTCCTTGCCTCTTTTTAGTTTTTTTATTTTTTTCTTCTTTTATTACTATAGTTAGCAAATCTGGTACAATATTTAAGAATAGTGGTGGTAACTGACATCCTTGTTTCACCCCAGTTTTTCCTGGGTAGGTTTTAAGCTTATCCATGTTACAGAAAATTCTTACATGTGAGTTTAAATAAATGCCAGTTTTTATTTTAAGAATGACTATATTTATGTAGTGAGCTTTCTAGAGCCCTCAAGTTAGGGTGACAAAATACACTATGCTTACTAGAGCCCCCACATTGGGGTGCCAAAATATGCCATCCAGATTAGCTTTTTGGAGGACCTCTGGACCAGCCTGAGTACTTGGTCTTAGTGGAGGAATGAAGGAGGCAGGAGACTCACAAGGATGGTCAAAGATGGAGTCTGTTTATTTCAAGTTCTCTCAGCCCTTAAATACCTTCATAGGATTATATGACTACAACACACTAAGTATGTACCAACTGCAGAACCATTATATTGTCACAGCACACATGTGTTAACTACAAGCACCCTGCTATTAATATGTAAATTCTTCTTACTGTAAGTATCCCTTTTCAAGTAGAACACCTGTAGTTACTCCTTCCTTTACTTCTCAGGAAGGCTGAGAACCATTAGGGGAGATGGGGAGCCAAACCAGGCATTGTCAGCAAATTCCCTCTGGATTGAAGAGTCTTATACTTTACCCAGAGTTCTCCCTATGAGCCTCTACATATTTATTTTTTTTTTTTGTTTTCTTATGTATTTAATAAGAATGGGCATTGTATTTTGTCTAAAGCTTTTTCAACATTTATTGATATTATCATATTATTCTTATTGTTTTTTGACATTCATATGGTTAATAATACTGATATTTTTTCCCCTAATACTGATCTAGACCTTCATTCCTACCATAAATTCCACATAGCTACAGTGTGCGATTTTTGTTATCTATTGATGGAATCTCCTTAACACTTTTGCATCAGTAATTATTACAGAAATTATTTTATAATTTTCTTTTTTTTTCTCTTTTTGATTTTTTTCTGGTTTAAGCATTAAAAATATATTTGTGTAATAAAAGGAATATGGTGGGACTTTTTCTTTGTCTATTTTTTCAAATGTTTTATGTAGTATTGGAATTAATCATTCCTTAAATGTTTGGTAGAATTCCCTTATAAATTTGTCTGTTCCTACAGAATTTTTTCTTGGATATTCACTGAAGATATGTTTGATTTTTTTCTAAAATAAGAGTATTTAAGCATTCTATTTCATCATCCTTCTTACTTTTATAATTATATTTATTTAGGCAATAATATCATTTATTACTTATTAATTGCTATTTATTAATATTTTAGTATTAATTGTTTTATTACTTATTTATCATTCATTTAATAAGTTATGTGCTATGTCATTTTGTGCATATATGATTAGTATTGATATTACTTCATTGAGTATGGTGCAACATGTAATTTTTCATTCTGTTTGGCTTCCATTTTTGCAAATATTCATTCATTTCACTGTGCATTTTTCTTGAAAATAATTTGCAAAATAATTCCCAATACTTGTTTTAGATTAGAAGTGGGGAACCTTTTTTCTGCCAAATTTTCTTTACATTTACAAAATGATTCATGGGTCACACAAAATTATTAATTTAAAGAACTCAAGAAGTGGGTGGTTATTGTCACTATGGATGTCTTGGCCAAGCCAGACCAAAAGACTTTGTGGACCTTAAAAGGATCAGTGGGCTAGACATCCCTCCCCTTTTCTCCTTGATTTAGATGAACTTCATTGATGCTGCACACTTTTCATTTTTTTCACTGAAACTTTTATTATCTTCTTTCTTTAAAAAAAATAAATTAGATGATAGTTTATTCCATAGCATCCCCATCACCTAATTTTATTTATTAGTTCATTAAAAAAAAAAAAAAAAACAACTTTGAATTTTGTTAGTTTTCTTTGAATTTGCAGGATTTACATTTGGTATTTAATTAAAGAGTTGTTTTTTTTTTTTTTGTTTTGTTTTGTTTGTTTGTTTTCTAGTTTATTATTTATATATCCAACTCATTGAACTTCATTTTCTCTCTTTTAGTGATAAAATTATTTATAGATATAAATTTCCCTCGAAATACTAAGTGAAGGTATAATTACACAAACACACACACATATACACAAAACTAGAAACACATACATGCTCATAAATACACAAGTTCACATCCAACTACTTTGTCCTCTGTTTCACAAAGGTAGATAACATTATCTTTACATAAGTTAGTTGTTTTGAAAAGTCTAATGTAACATTAATATGGGTGACATGTAAAAGGATTTCTCATTTTTGAATTAATCTTTTTTTACTTTTTTTAAAATTAAAAAATAAATATTACAGAGGGAGTGGAGACAAGATGGCAGAAAGTAGGCATATCTTTATCTAAGCTCCTCTTAGTGTCCCTCAGGTCAAGTCTCTGAACGGGTTTTGGAGTAACAGAATCTACAAATATTTGGAGCATACAAATTTCCAGAAGAAGATACTTTGGAAGAATTTCAGAAAAGGTCTGTTTCAATCAGGCAAGGGGAGAAATTTGCCAAGCACAGACTCAGCACAAAGTGCCTGGGGCAGGACCTAGGGCTTTGTAGTATTCACACTGGAGAATCTACTAGAAGGCTCTTAGGCTACACTGTCCTGGTTGCAAGCTATTGGATCAGCAGATTAGCAGTGAGAAACCTAAAACAAACACAAAAGGCAAATAGTGAGCCTCTGAACTCTAGAAAAATGCAAAACTTGGTCATGCCTATCCAGCACCTGAATTCAGTTAGCAGCACTGGCACCGGGGTTACCTAAAGTGCTGTTTCCTGATGAAAAAAAGAATCTAGATATCATTTTTCAAGAAATAATCAAGGAAAACTGCCCTGATATACTAGAACCAGAAAGTAAAACAGCCATTGAAAGAATTCACTGAATCATCTCCTGAAGGAAAACCCAAAATGAAAACTTCAAGGAACATCATAGCTAAATTTCAGAATTACCAAATCAAGGAGAAAATATTGCAAGCAGCCAGAAGTAAACAATTCAAATATCAAGGAGCCATATTCAGGATTACCCAGGACCTTGCAGCTTCTAATTTAAAGGATCAAACGGCATGGAATCTGATGTTCTGAAAGGCAAAGGAACTTGTATTGCAGCCTAGAATCAACAATCCAGCAAAACTGAGTGGTATCATTCAGGGGAAAAGGTGCACATTCAATGAAACTGGTAAATTTCACTTATTTGTGATGAAAAGCTGAATAGACAATTTATGTTCACACAGGGAACTCAAGAGAAACATAAAAAGGTGAAAACAAAAGAAATAATAACTTTCTTTTGAAATTTAAAAAGCTTATATTCCTATATGGGAAGATATGTTGTCCTCTTGAGATTTGTATCTGTTTTGGGCATATTTAGGAGATGCAGGTATAATTTGATTTTATTGTGATGATATGAAAAAGTGATTCTACTGGAAGAAGAGGAAGATGGATTTTAAATGGGGTAAATTACATCTTATAAAGAGGAAATTGATGGAAAGAACGGAGATAGTTGAGCATTATGTGACTCTTACTCTCATCAGACTTGGCTCAAAAAGGGAATATCAGACATACTTGATTTCACAGAGAAGTTTGTCTCACCCTATAGGGAAGGAGGAAGGGAAAAGGGAAAAGAAAGGAGGAGGCTAATAGGACAGAGAAGAGAATTAGAAGAGGAAATGGATAAGAAAGGGACATAGGCAATAAAAGGGAAAGGCTGTTTGAGGGAGGGGGTGATTAGAAGTAAAATACTGGGGTGGAGGGAAAGGGGGAAAGGAAAGAGAAAAGCATACGGGGGAACACAAGATGGCAGGAAATACAGAGTTAGTGATTTTAACTGTGAATGTGATAGAAAAAGGAAAGAAGAAAAAAAATATTGAAAATTAAGAGACAACTGTCCTTGAATGAAGAGGAATTAGAGCTATAATTAGGAGTGATTTTGCCCAACTATGTCAATAAATTTGATAATCTAAGTGAAATGGAGGAATATGTATAAAAATGTAGATTGTACAGATTGGAGAAGAGGAAATAAATTAGTTAAATAGTCCCATTTTTGAAAAAGAAATAGAGCAAGTATTAATCTACTCTGTAATGTTCTGGTTAGCTTTCTGGAGGTCTTTGAACTAGCTTTCATTTCCCCTGAGTAATCACCATGAGAATAGCCAGAAATAAAGTCCAGAAGTCTTTATTGTCTCCTTCACAGTCTGTCTCCTTGCCTGGGGCTGGGCTAGCTTTCTGGAAGCCCTTCAGAGGGGCCTTGATCTCAGTGAAAGAAGCAAGAGGACAGGTCAGCTAACTCTAGCCTCCAGTTATCTGACTTCTCTGAGTCTCTCTCCAAGTTTGTTTGAATCTTTTTCTAGGTCTGACTCTGACTCTTCAAAACCCTATTACAATTAAATTCATTCATCATACTGATTATAAGCCAATAATTATATCACTAGGGAACCATTATTTGTTGCAAGATTAATTCAATCATACTGAACTAGAGAACTATTAATCACCATGCTAAACTAAATAACCATTGTCTTGTCAATTCCACTGAGTTAACACTTTTCCCCAGAATTCTGGGCCATTCATCTCCTGCTTTCTTTTGTTTTAAAAAATAGGTGGTCACATACTCCCTGATTTTCAGGGAGTTGAGAACCTCCAAAAGGAGGTTTCCTGACATCTCAGAAAGGAAGATGAAAACACCAAATGGAAATTGGGAATCAAACCGGATTAGCAGGTTTCTGAAGAGTCTCACTTGAAAAAGGTATACACAAATCCATCAACATGGGAGGTATAGCAATATAACACATGCTAGTAGAGATATAACAAACAACTTGAATCAACATGAGGAATTATACATGTTCATATGTCCCAGAAATATTCCAAAACCAATCTATTGTCCATTACTTAATATATCAGGGAATCCAATGATTCCTGCAGATTTTGAAGTCCTGTATCAGTCTTATCATGTGTCACAGAATCCAGTGATTGCTATAGATTTTG